>NW_022631024.1:14171040-14771040 GCF_010015895.1 Lontra canadensis | reverse complement strand
GCCGCCATGCTGGGAGGACCCTCCGGCAGCCCTGTGCAAGGTCAAGGTCTCGCCAAACCTGCACTTGAGCCTCGCTGGATGGGGCTTCTCCGGGCTCATCAAGCCCTCCCCGACGGCTGTCCTTGCGGGCACGTGACTGCGATCTTCGAACAGACTCCGAAGCCGAAACCGCCCAGTTAAGCCGCTTCCAAATTTCTGACCCACGAAAACGGTGAGATAATAAATGTTTGTTGTTGTTTGCAGCTCCTGTGTGTTTGGGGGTTGTGATGGGGCAACAGATGAATACAGTGGTGTGTATGTGTGTGTGCGTGTGTGTGTGTCAGACTCGTAAGCAAATGAACCAAGTACTAACAGAAAGTGGGGGGCTGGCCAGGGAGGGAAGGACACCTGCTAGCTGGGGGACATATTCCCGGTGCTGTCCTTGGAAGTCTGGCAGAGGAGACAGTGCTATAGTGACCCACACACTGTCCATTCGTGCAGAAAACACAACTGGGGCACTTGCTCTGGGCTCAAGAGGACTAATGCTGGGGCGACTCTGTTAAAAACGTAGGCTTAATAAAGCTCTCATTCTGGTAGGGGACGCATACCAGGTAAGGTCGTAAATAAATACAGAATCCCAAAGGAGGTGGGGCCAGAAGAGAAAAGACGGGGCAGGCCTCCCTGAGATCCAGACAGATGGAGACCGAAAAGATCTACCCAAGTTGGCCAGGTGATGCTCGGAGGCGAGGGGAGACAGCATGTGCCAAGGCCCCATGGGGAGGAGACGAGCCTGGTGAGTCTGGGGCTGGGCGGGGGGGCGCGGGGACAAACTCAAGGTCAGTGTTGCAGGAACAGAATGAGCAAAGAGAAGAGGAAGGTGATGTATGGCTGGAAAAGTTAGGCACAGGTTTGATGGATCGGGCTAAAAAGCTTTTGGTCCTTGTGCTAAGTTGGATGGAGAGTGGTTGAGGGTTTTGGTAGAAGAATAGGTGTGCACTTGAACACTTTCATTGCTACCGATGGAACCGTTGCTACCCATAACAGAACACCTGACTCAGAGTGGCTTGAATCATAAAGTTTATTCGAGAATTACTGGGTTAAGGGGTGCCCGGGTGGCTCAGCCGGTTAAGCATCAGAGTCTCAATTTTGGCCCACGTCATGATTTCAGGGCTCCGGGGACTGAAGCCCATGTCAGGCTCCAAGTTCAAAGGAGTCTTGTTGAGGCTTCTCTCCCTCTGCCCCTCCCCGCCTCAAATAAATAAATAAATCATTAAAAAAATTACTGGGATAAGAAGTAGTACTGGGTCAGTCCAGTCCAGAGTCAAGATAACGATTTTTTAGACAGGGCCGAGGGGCAGAGGCAGAGGGAAAGAAAGAGAGTCCTAAGCAGCCTCCATGCTTAGCACAGAGCCCAACCTGGGGCTCAATCTCACAACCCTGAGATTATGATCCGAGCTGAAATGAAGAGTCACCGCTTAACCGACTGAGGCACCCAGGCTTCCCAAGAGTCAAGATTAAATTTTTAACTTAACCACCTCTTCAAATTTCCTTTGCCACATAGAGTGACATATCAGCTGGTGCTTTCCGCCCTTTCACTCTATTGTCCCTGAGGTTTTTTTAACCTCACCACTGTCACCTCATCATTACAAGGAAGCCACCACAGTTCCAGGCATCACATCCTCACCCACCAGCATCCAGAACAGCTATGAGTGTGAGGTTGGGCGGGGAGGATGTGGGAATCTCCCTCAAAGCGCCCAGCAGACTTCCCCCCCTATCCCACTGACCAGAACTGGGTTGCATGCTCACTCCATCCCAGTCTTTAAAAATGGGGAACAGAATTGCCATGAATGGTTTGGACTGACCATGATTGATCCCCTGTGGCTGGCCTCAGTGTTATCAAACAAGACTGGGATTCTGAGCAAGCAGAAGTGATATGATTATGTAATTGTGGCCCGTGCATTGGAAGAGGAGTACCAGACCTCCTCCGGAATCCCGCACATGTTTGTCCAGCACGGGCTGTGTCCGATGCTGGGCGAGAGCGGCATGAAGCTGAGCGAGGTCCTGCCTCCGGGGAGCCGGCACGAGGACGGAGGTGGTCAGCTGCCTGCAGGAACAAATGAGCCCCGAGAACTGTGTCCATATCCGAGCAGATTTGGACACTCCACCGCCCAGCTGGCTTCTCCAGACGTTGGCTCCAGCTTCTCCCTCCTGTTGGAGGACAGGAGTTCAGGGCGCCCAGCACCAGCCGCACGCCCTCTGTTCTCCCAGGAGACCCCTGCCTCCCAGCCCTGTTTGCCTGGCCTCCAAGGAAGCCTGGCGTTTCTGTGGGACTTTCTCTGGAGCCTCCACTTGCAGCTGAGGAAACCTTCATGGCAGAAATAATATCAGTCCTTCTCTTCTGTTGTAATAAGAATTTCTGTTGGGCCATTCCCAGCTTCCTTTGCAATTAAGGGTGCCCATGTGATCAGGCGCTGGCCAGTGGCCTGCGAATGGAAAAGATGTCCGAAACATCCTATCCTGCCTTTGGAAGGAGGAGGGGCCCTCTTTTTCGTTTCTCCTTCCTGCCGGCCCGGAATGCAGACACAGTGGCAGGAACCAAAGCAGCCACTTCGAACCACAAGGTGGAAGCTGTGTGATGAGAACAATGCAGCTGCAAGCTGGCTGGGGTCTGGCTCCCTGACACGGCAGGGCCACCCTGTTGACCCTGGGCTGTGTGTGCTGGGGAGCACACACCTTGTCTATGTCACTGCTGTTTGGGGTTTGGTTTAGCGGCTAGACCCGTATCGTCACATAGTCTTCACGATGCCACATAGTTGATTCCCGTTTTGCCTTCCAGTGACAACGACGACTAGCACTGTCCACACATCTAGTCCCCCGTGGCTTCTCAGAGTGGGAGGCAGGGCTGCTGCTCTGAGGGGTGTCCCATACGGCAGGGGTGCGGCCACACCAGAGAGACTGTGACGTTTCCAGGGGACATGGAGAGCTATGGGGTTTCCGAGGAAAGGAAAAAGACGGGGTGCTTCCTGAAGAGACACATGGGTTGGCTAAACAAGGAAAAGGCATTCGTGGGAAAGGAAAGCCCAGAAGCTGAGATGCATCATGAGCCATGGGGGTGAAAGGCAAGGTTCCTGTGGGCTCTCCCGTCCCTCCAGCTTGGACAGCCTGATGCCAGCAGGGCACTCAGGGAGGGTGGCTTCTCCAGCGGACGGTGTGCAAGCAGGCACAGTGCCTTTGTCTGGTATGCAAGAGAGAAGCTGTGATTCTCACGCGGAGAGGAAACCCAGACCCCAATGCCGGCCCTATGGAGGGATGCGACCATCTCACCACATCGCCCTGGGTCGGGCTGCTGTTCCCTCTGGGGCCTCAGTCTCCCCATCCTGTAAATGCGGGTGTTCTACACGGCTTCATTTGCACATTTTCATACAATGAAACTCTGCGTAAGTACAAAGTGGTCCACTGGGAATCACACTTTTGCCCTCTGGATTTTATTTTTGCTTAAAAGTGTCGACAGAATTTTATCACTGCGGGCCAGTGTCCTCCTCCCAATAAACAAAGGCTTCTCCTTCAGAGGAGCTCAAAGAATGGTCAAACACGGGTTGGCCCATTACTACGTGTGCAAGCAGACACGCATCCCCAGGGCCACCTTCCTCTAAGGCAACGAAGATTCCAGAATATTGGCGCATCACCTTCCAACACATCGTGGATAATCTGCTTACGTATGGGCTTATTGTTGAGGTCCGTGTGTTTGTTGCCCACCAGCTTGATGGCCTAAAACAACACAAATTCATGGTCTTGTAACTCTGGGTTACAAGTCTGAAATGGGTCTCACTGGCCTAGCATCAGGTGTCCCAAGAACCTAAAAGAACCTAAGAGGGCTGTCCCAAGAACCTAAAAGAGGGCCTGGCACATGGTAGGGGCTCCATGACTACTCGGGGGTTCATGGACGCACGGACGTAAGTGCCCCGAATTTCTCAGGGAAGTCGTCACAGAACTGGGACTAGAACCAAGATGCCCCATTTCCAGCCAGTTCTGGCTGGGGGGAGCAGGCCCGTGGCTTCTCACCTGCTGGGGCCTGAAGGTGCCCTGGGGGAGGGTGACGGGGGTGGGGGTAACACTTGGCTTTGGCAATAGAAGGCAGTTCATCCATGGATACAAGGCTCTGTGAACGGGCTGCCCCCCGCCTCCCGCCTCCGCAGGTGGGAGAACTTAGCCTCTTCCAGCAGGTTCCATGAGGGCAGCAAAGAGCTCTGCCCCACCTGTGCTTGAGGGCAGTGGCCAAGAAGAGGGAACCAACCAACGGTGGGTTCTTTGAAGACCTGGGAGACCTGTCGGCGGGGGCCGTGATGCCATCGTAATGCCTGCTGAGCTGTTTCGTGTCCTTCTGAATCTCCCTTTGTTTACGGTTCAGGGTTTTTTAAGGTAAAGCGGACATATGGTGAAAAGCATAAGTGTCGTGTGTAGAGTTACACATTCTGACGACCGCAGACACCTATGTAACCCACACCCTTATCGAGCTGTAGCAACTTTCCATCATCCCCCAAAGACACCTTTGTGTCTCCCCAGACGAGCCTGCAGCCCCAAAGGCAACCAGCATTCTGATTTTCACCGCGGAATAGTCTTGCCTGTTCCAGAATTTCCTATAAATAGAATCATACAGTTTGTGCTTTTTGGTGTCTGGCTTTTTTCATTCAACAAAATGTCTGTGTGACTTCCGTGTTGTGTGCTGATAGTTTGTTCCCGCTTTATTGATGGGTAGTCGCCCAGAGTATTGATTATCGCGATTTGCGTGTCCGCTCCCCTGTTAATGGACATTTGGGTTATTTCCAGTTGGGGGCAGGGGCGGGGGGGGTATTAGAGAGCTGCTCTAAATATTCACATACAAATCTTTTTGTGAACATATGCACTTACTTCTTTCGAGAAAACATCTAAAACTGGAATGGCTGGATTGTAGGGGAGGTGTATGTTTCACTTTATAGAAAACCAGTGAAACTCTTCCAGAGTAATTGTAACATTTTGTGTCCCCATCTGCAGTTTCTGAGAGCTGGTTGTTCCATGTCCTTCCCAATATTTGGTGTTGTCAATCATTTAAAAATTTAACCACAAACTCTCTTAATCATGAGATGCCTTAGTAGTATCTCATGGACTTTAATTCGCAGTTTCCAGATAACTAAGGATGTTGAGCGCTTTTAAATGGGCTCACTGGGGGCCCCTGCGTGGCTCACTTAGCTAAGCGTCTGCCTTCAGCTTGGGTCATGATCCCAGGGGCCTGGGATCGAGTCCCGTATTGGACTCCCTGCTCAGTGGGGAGTCTGCTTCTCCCTCTGGCTCTGCCTGCCCCTCCCCCTGCTTTAAAAAAAAATTAAATGTGCTGACTGGCCTTCTGCAATGTATTTTGTGAAGTGTCTGTTGAAATCTTTTGGCCATTTTTAACTGGGCATGTGCTCTTCGATTAGACTCCATATAATCCAGATACCAGTCCTTTATCAAATATATATTTTGCAATATTTTCTCCAAGTTTGTGGTTTTCCTCATTTTCTTTTTTTTAATAACTATTCATTTATTTATTTAGCTTGGTTTTTTTTTAAGATTTTATTTATTTATTTGACAGACAGAGATCACAAGTAGGCAGAGAGACAGGCAGAGAGGGGAGTGGGAAGCAGGCTCCCCACCGAGCAGAGAGCCTGAGAGCTCAATCCCAGGATCCTGAGATCATGACCTGAGCCGAAGGCAGAGGCTTAACCCACTGAGCCCCCCAGGCACTCCTTTAGTTGTTTTTCTTTTTTTAATTGGCGCCACACCCAACATGGGTCTTGAACTCATGACCCCGAGATCAAGAGTTGCATACTCCACCAATTGAGCCTGCCAGGCTTGGCTCACCCCTTCATTTTCTTAACATTTTCTTTTTTTATTTGCAAGGAAGGCAAATTGTCTGTATCATTTATGGCTATAGCCTTCTGTGTGCCACCTAAGAAATTTTGGCCAGCTCACAAGTTATGAAGATTTTTTTTTCCTATGTTTTCTTCTAGAGGCTTTACAGTTTTGGTTTTTACATGTAAATCTATGATCCATCTTGAGATAAATGTTGTGTATAACGTGAAGCAAGAGTCAAATCTCCTTTTTCTCAATGTGGACATCCAGTTGTTCCAACACCATTGGTCCAAAAGACTTCTTTTCCCCATTAAAATGCTTTGGCCTCTTTGTCAAACATCAACGTGCTGTGTAAGCATGGGTCTGCTGCTGGACTCACTAAGAGTTCCATTAGTCTGTTTGTTTTGTCTTGATTCCTTGGTCTTGAAACCAAGGAGTGTGGTTCCCCAGCTCACAGCAAATTTTTGGTTACTTTATGTCTCTTAAATTTCTTTTTTTTTTTTTTAAGATTTTATTTATTTATTTTTGAGAGAGAGAGAGAATGAGCCAGGGTTGTGGGAGGCAAAGCAGACTCCCCACAGAGCAGGAGCCCAATGCACTACTTGATCCCAGGACCCTGAGATCATGACCTGAGCCAAAGGCAGATGCTCAACCCACTGAGCCACCCAGGTGCCCTAATTTCTATATAAACATTAGAACCAGTTTGACAATGTATGTGCTTCCCAGGGCTGCTGGGATGACAATTGGGATTGTGCTAAATCTATAGGTCAATGGAAGGGAACTGACCTCTTCACAACACTGAATTTACTATACCAACCCATGAATATACTATTTGTTTCCATTCATCTTAGGACTCCTTTAATTGTGTTGTTTTGGTAAATTTACTACCAAGCATTTTATGCTTTTTTGTGCTATTATAAATGGAGCTTGTAAAGATTTCATTTTTACCACTCCACACCTATGGGAATGGCCCAAATCCAGAGCACTGACTCCAAATGCTGGTGAGGACCAGGAGCAGCGGGAACTCCCATTCATCACTGGTGGGAATTCAGAATGGTACAGTCCCTTTGGACAACAGTTCAGAGGTTTCTTACAAAACTACACACACTTTTATCATGCGATACAGAGATCGTGCTCCTTGGTTTTTATCCAAAGGAGTTGAAAGCTTACGTCCACACGGAAACCCACACACAGAGGGTTACACCAGCTTTATTCATACTTGCCCAAACTTGGAAGCAACCAAGATGCCCTTCAAGTAGATGAGAGGATAAATAAACCATAGTACATTCAGACAATGGAATATTATCTCAGTGGTTAAAAAAAAAAGTGAGCCATCAAACCATCAAAGACATGGATGAAACATAAATGCATATTCCTAAGGGAAAGAAGCCAATCTGTATAATCCCAACTATACAACATTCTCGAACAGGCACACTATGGAGATAGCAAAAAGATCAGCGGTTGCCAGGGGTGAGGGGAGGGAAGGAGGACTAGATGGAGCACAGAGGATTTTCAGGGACGTGAAAATAGTCTCCAGAATACTATAATGGTAGATACGTCTCATCATACATTTGTCCAAACCCATAGAATATACAACACAAAGAGTGAACCCTGATGTAAGCCATGGACTTTGGGTGATGACAATGAGTCAATGTAGGTTCATCAATTGTAATGCACGTACCACTGTGATAGGGGATCTTGATAATGGATGGGGCTGTGCGTGTGTGGGGGCAGGTAGTATGTGGGAAATCTCAACAAATCTAAAAGAACTGAAACCAGTGTGTGTCCTCTGACCATAAGGGAATCAAAGTAGAAATCAGTAACAGAACAGAAAAGTCTCCAAACACTTGGAAACTAAACAATGCATCTCAAGCTTATCTACAGATCAAAGAAGGAGTCTCAAAAGAAACTGAAAAAATACATAGTCCTGAATGAAGACAAAAACACAACATATCAAAATCTGTGGGATGCAGCTAAAGCAGGGCAGTGAGGGAAATTTATAGTAGCAAATGCTTATTTTATTTAAAGATTTTTTTATTTATTTGACAGACAGATATCATAAGTAGGCATAGAGGCGGGCTGGAGTGGGGTGGGGGTAGAAGCAGGCTCCCCACTGAGCAGAGAGCCCAATGTGGGGCTTGATCCCAGGACCCTGGGATCATGACCTGAGCCAAAGGCAGAGGCTTTAACCCACTGAGCCACCCAGGCACCCCGCAAATGCTTATTTTAAAAAGAGAGAAAGTCTCAGATCATTCAGCCAGCCTCACACCTTATGAAACTAGACTTTAGGAATAATTCTACGTGAATGATATATCCCAGCTGCAAAGTATGAACTTTAAATCCCGTTTCAATCTACTAGTATTATAATTTTTTTTAACTAGAAAAAGAACAAAATAAACCCAAAGCAAACAGAAGGAAAGAAATAATTAATATAAAAGCAAACATAAATAAAATTATAATCAGAAAAATAGAGAAAAATCACAGAAACAAAGAGCTAGGTTTTCTGAAAAGATCCATAAACTCCAGAAACCTTTAGCAAGACTGACAAAGAAAAAAAGAGAGAGAGAGAGAGAGAGAGAAGACACAGATTATCAATATCCTGAATGGCATAGGGAGTACTCTATAGACCCTGAAGACTTCAAAAGGACAATAAGGAATATAGTGGACAGCTCCATACATATAAATTTGACAACTTAGATGAAATGGACCAATTCCTTGGAAAGCACAAACTATCACAACTCACTCAATCTGAAATAAATCATTTGAATAACACTGTAACTATTTTTTTAAAGATTTTTTTTAATTTATGTATTTGACAGAGAGAAACATAGTGAGAGACGGAATGCAGGCAGGGGGAATGGGAGAGGGTGAGGCAGGCTTCCTGCCAAGCAGGAGCCCGATGCAGGGCTTGATCCCAGAAACCTGGGATCAGGACCTGAGCTGAAGGCAGACACTTAACAACTGAGCCACGCAGGCACCCCAACACTGTAACTATTAAAGAAATGGAATTCATAAGCGAAGGGAACACTTCCAATTCATTTTATGAGTGCTGTGTTACTCTGTTAGCAAACCCAGACCAAGACAGAACAAAAAAAAAAAAAAAAAAAAAAAAAGAAGGCTATGGACCAAGGTCCATAATGAACAGAGATGTGGAAATCCTTAACAAAGTATTAGCAAACAGAATTTGGCAATACATAAAAAGAATCCTATATCACAATCCTGTGGGGCTTATTCTAGAGATATAAGTGGTTCAGTATTTGAAATCAATCACTACAATCCACTATATAACAGGCTAAAGAAGAAAAAGGCTAAAGGAGCATAGTTATTAATGCAGAAAAAAACACTTGACAGAATCTAACACCCAATCAGAAGAAAACTAGGAGTACGGGGGGCTTTCCCCACTTGATAAAAAACATCTTCCCCAAAATCTACAGCTAACATTATCCTTAATGGTGAAAGAGTAAATGCTTTCCCCATACAGCTGGGAAGAAGGAAAGGATGCCCACTACCAACAATCTATGTTTAGTACTAGAGGCTCTAGCCAGAGCAATAATGTACGAAAAGGAAATAAGAGGCATACAAATCAGGAGGCAAGAAATAAAAATGTCCCTATTTGCAGATGACATGATTGTCTATGTATAAAATCTCAAAAAAGCCACACACAAAAATCTCCCAGAACTAATAAATGGTTAATCCAGGTCACAGAGTACAAGATCAAGACAAAAAAAAAAAAAAATCAATCGTACTTCTATAGGTGAGCATCGAACACATGGAAACTGAAATGTAAACTATAACACCATTTATCATCATTGCAAAAAAATGAAATTCTTAGCTATAAATAACAAAACATGTATAGAACTTATATGCTGAAAACTACAAAACCTGATCAAGGAAGTTACAAAAAATTCGTTGCCTTTTTTTTTTTTTTTTTTTAAGTAACCTCCACACCCAGCACAGAGTCCATTGCAGGGCTTGAACTCATGACCCTGAGACCGAGACCCAAGCTGAGATTAAGAGACAGATGCTTAACCAACTGAGCCACCCAGGCGCCCCTTAAAAATCTAAATAAATGGAGAGAGAATTCGTGTTCATGGGCTGGAGGCATCAGCACAGTAAAAAGTGTCAGTTGTCCCCAAATTGGTATGTAAGTTTAACACTATTCCTATCCAAAGCCAAGCATGATATTTTTTAGATATAGACAATATTATCATAAAATTTATATAGAAAATTAAAGGAATTAGGATACCTAAAACAATTTTGAACTAGAAGTGAGAAGAATCGCTTTTCCCGCTTCTATTTTTTTAAAGATTTTATTTATTTATTTGACACAGAGAGAGAGAGAGAGATCACAAGTAGGCAGAGAGGCAGGTAGAGAGAGAGGGGGAAGCAGGCTCCCCGCTGAGCAGAGAGCCCGATGCGGGGCTCGATCCCAGGACGCCCCATTCTTCCCACTTTTAAAACAACATCAGCTACTGTAGACTGTAGTGTTGGTCAAGAGTAGACCCACAGATCAGTGGAATAGAATAGAGAATCAGCAAAATTCATACAAATACATCCAAATGATTTTTTTTTTTTTAATAAAGGTGCAAACTAGGGGAGCCTGGGTGGCTCAGTGGGTTAAAGCCTCTGCCTTTGGCTCGGGTCATGATCCCAGGGTCCTGGGATCGAGCCCCACGTCAGGCTCTCTGCTTGGCAGGGAGTCTGCTTCCCCTCTCTCTCTGCCTGCCTCTCTGCCTACTTGTGATCTCTGTCAAATAAATAAATAAAATCTTAAAAAAAAAAAAGGTGCAAACTAATCCAATGGAGGAAGGATAGCCTTTCAACAAACAGTGCTGGAGTGATTAGCCACAAACAAACAAACAAACAAGAAAAAGAAAAATGGAACCTCACATGTTACACAAAGACGAAGTCTGAATGGATTGCAGACTTATGTGGAAAATTATAAAACTTAAAAAAAAAAAAAAAGGGAGACCACAGGAGGAAATGTTCAGCAACTAGGGCTACACAAGAAGTTCTTAGATTTATCATTAAAAAGTATAACCCGTCCTAGAAAAAAAATTGGTAAATCGGACTTAATGAAAATCAAAAATGCTTGCTCTGCCAAAGACCTTCTTAAGAGGATGAAAAGACAAGCTACAGACATGGAGAAAGTGTTCACAAGTCAGCTCTCTAACCAAGAACTTGTATTTAGATCATACAAAGGATTTTCAAAACTTAACAGAAAAAAAAAATCCACAAACAACCCAAGTAGAAAATGGGCAGAACATTGAGGGTATATTTTACTGAAGAAGATACACGAATGGCAAGCAGGCACATCATTAGTCATTAGGGAAACATAAATTTAGCCCACAATGAGACATCTACACCTACCAGAACGGCCTAAATTTAAAAAAAAAGAAAGAAAGAAAGAAAAAGAAAAAACAGAAAACAAAATAGTGACAACATCAAAAACTGGTGAGGATGCCGAGAAATTGGGTCATTCCTGCATGGGTGGTGGGAGCAGAATATAGTACAACCATTCTGCAAAAGAGCTGGTAGTTTTTCAGAAAAACTAAGCACATGTGGACTGTACAACCTAGCGATCAAGCTTCTGAGCATTTCGCCCAGAGAAATGGAAACGTCTCCCCACACTGAGACCTGCACATGAATGTTCACGGAAGTTTTATTTGTAACAGCCCCAAACTGAAGCCGACCAGAATGCCTGTCAGTAGGGGGACGGTTAAACAAATCGTGGAGTAGTACTCAGCAAGAAAAAAGGAACCCACCGAGGGCTGGATGGATCCCAAGGGCATCATGCTCAGTGAAAAAGCTGTTCTGAAAAGATCACACGCTGTATAGCTACAGTTACAACACATTCTCTAAATGACAAAAGTGTACAGGCAGAGAATGAATGAGGGGTTGCTAGGGGACGGGGTGGGGGGCAGGGGTCACGCGTGAGGAGGAAGGGGACTATGAGGGGGATCTTGGTAGCGATGGAATGTTCTGTGTCTCCATCCCCGTGGTAGTCACAGGAGTCTGCGTGTGTGATCAACACACTCGCGTCATACTGGCACCCATCTCGTGGTTTTGCTATTGTATGACTCACATAGAACTATTGGGGGAAACTAGCTGGGGGGACCCAGATCGTGCCATGCTATTTTTAGAACTGCCTGTGAATCTGTAATTATTTCAAAATACAAAGAATTTTTTTTAAGAGGAAGGAAAAATTATTTCAACCCAAGAATTCTATATCTAGTAAAAATAACCTCCAAGAAGGAAGGTAAAATAGTCATTTTCAGATTTAATTTTATAAAAATTTTAAAGGAAGAGGCTTTTTGACCAGAAGCCATGGAGTACAGGTACTGAGGGCTAGGAAGGAAAGGGTACAAGGTGGAAATTCAGATTATCGAAAAGAGCTTTAGAAATCACACAAACATGGGTAAGGTGTTTTTCCCTCTTAATTTCTATGAAATGGGAAAGACACACATGCAGACAGTAAGCGGAGGGAGGCTGGAGCGCTCAGTAAATGTCACAGCAAAAGAAAGTTCGGTCCCACTCCCTAGCTTCACTCCCACATCTGTCCCTGTCCCCTCCCGGGGATTCCTTCTGTGGCCCCATGGAGGGAAGGACAGCCTGCTGGGCACCAAGGCGGGGGCTGTGTGTGAACCCCCACTCTGTCCCAAGCCAGGCTGGGTCTTTCTCAGGCACCTTTGCACCTGCCACAACCTTGACCGCAGGTCGGGACTTAGCAGGAGAGGTCCTCAGCCAGGAGCAGCAGACTCTGGGGGTCATTGGGTGCTTTATTGGTACAGAAGACTGTGACCGCTTTCATAGGCTGGGTTCCGGCCAGAGCCATGGATTCAGGCAATGTTCATCCAGGCAACATGGTATTTACTGAGCACCTACTGTGTGCCAGGGCTTCTCGTAGCCCTGGAGCTACCTCAGTGAACAAAACAAACCCAGAAGTTCCCCTGAAAGGAGTTTACATTGTGATGATGGGTTGGTGGGGGGTGGGGAGGGGCGAGAGGTAGAGAGAGACAGTAATCAGTAAACATCATTAAAAATAAATGATAGGGCACCTGGGTGGATCAGTTGGTTAAAGGACCGCTTTCAGTTCGGGTCATGATCCCGGAGTCCCGGGATTGAGTCCTGCATCGGGTTCCCTACTCAACAAGGAGTCTGCTTCTCCCTCTGACCCTCTCCCCTCTCATGCTCTCTCTCTTTCAAATAAATGAATAAAATCTTATTTAAATAGATAGATAGATTAGATAGATAGATAGATAGATAGATAAAGAATAAAGCTTGTTAGAAGAAAAACTACTATAGGGAAACCCAGTGGAGCAGGGTAAGGGTAGGGCATGCAGGGGTGGAGCTGGAAGGGTATGGGGGGAGCACGGGGGGAGCAAGCAGGAGTGGGATGAACAGGGTGGGGAGTGCGGTGGGGCGGTGAGGTGGGGTGGGCAGGGAGGAGGCTGGGCAGGGCTGGAGCACACAGATGTGGTGCTGGGCGGGGATGCCTCCATGCAGGGGTGTGGCTGGGCAGGTTCCTCGGGGTACAGAATTCTTGAAGAAGTAATGTTTGTGCCAAGACTTGAAGGAGCAGGGCAGCGAGCCACCCTGATAAGTGGGGAGGAACTGCAGGCTGGGGCAACCCAGGAACAGCATGGGGTTGAGGGGAGGGTGTCTCCAGGGCCACCTGGTCTCAGGGAAGGGTAAGCATCGCACCTGTTATTCGTGCACCCAAAGGCCGCACCCGGGCTCTGTCCTTTGGCTGTGGACGTGCAGGTGATCCGCCAGGTGAACCCGAGGTCCTTCCACTTGGCTGGGGCTGGGAGGGAGGCTGAGGTCCCGGTCCCACAGGCTTTGTTGGGGAATCAGTTTTCCTGTTCTCTGTGGCCAAGTCAGTCCTGGCTGCCCTCCAGCCCTGCAGTCAGAGCTCACCCCCTGCCTTTTCCCCAAACCTAGGACCTTGGAATACACCCCCTTAGGGGTCCCCACCCCCCAACTCGCCGCCAAGAGCTTTGGAAGTTTGCTCCAGGTCCCATCTTTGGACACTTTGTTCCCAAACCTTCCTTTATAGGCTTCTAATGGCCACACGGTCTTGGCCAGTCCAAACCCAGTTGTCCCTCCTTGTCACTTTCCCATCCCAGCAGAGCCCTGCCTGGGTACGGACAGCCCTCGTGGAGAGCTCCTGTCCCTCCGGACACCCCCTCCCACACACCTCTGGTGCCCACCTTATCCCCTGTCCCCCTTCGGCAGGTATTAGCAAGCCCCATTAAGGAGCATGCCATATTATACAGGTATTTGATATTCCAAATAAAATCTCGGCAGCCCCCGTGAACCATCTTAACTGTCGAAATGCCCACAGGACTTGGGATTAGAAGCTCTACAGCACATGCGAGATGAGGGGATTTTATTTAGTGTTTAGGATTTATACATGTATATGTGTGTGTGGGAGGGTGCCCAAATATGTATTTAAATCAAGTAACTTAATCCACAGAGTTCAAGGCTAAAACCACCACAGGAAAAGGGTATTTGCATATATTAATCTCTTAACATCCACAAAGGAGAGAGTGTGGGAGAAAGCCCAGCGACCTGGAATGCGAGGACCCCAAAGAAAACGCCAGGTGGTGTTGGCTTTCTGTTCTCACCTGCTGGGCACCCGTCCCAGCCCCGCCCCCCCCGCCCCCCCACCCCTCCCACACCTGGCTGGACCCGGACGCCCATTGGTGGGGGCAGCGTCTCTGTCAACCCTGAATCCCCCAGAGGTTCATCGTGGGTTTTGTGAAGGAACGAATGAATGGATGAATGCAGCCCGGAGAAGGACACACTAAGCAAAAACGGAGTTTCCTGATGTGACCCACTCACTCTTCCTCCCGCAGGTCCTGAGGGCAGGACAGAGGAGGTGCCCTTCTGCCTGGGGCCAAACAAGGGGCTGGGGGCGCCTCTCTGAGGGCAGGGGAAGCCGGAGGAGGAAGCGCCGCAGGTGGGGGGGAGCTCAGGTGGATGACACAGCCCCCTACGGGGGGGGGGACCTCGGGAGCAGGTTGGGGGGGGCATTCTGTGCATTTCCTTCCAAGCACTTGTGAGGGACCGTGGTGACAGCCGAGGACAATAGAGTCACCTTGCTGGAGCCAGGACAGCCAGTCTTTCCTAGTCAGGTGATGAACTGAAAAGAGAGGGGTCCCCAGACTGCAGTCCCCCCTCCTTATCACATACACCGCATGCTCACACTTTCACACACACACATTCTCACACCACACACTACTCACATACACTCACACACTCACACGCCACATAGAATCCTACACCACTCACACCACACGTGCACACACACCTACACACACTCACACACCACTCACACATTGGCACACCACTCACATACACTCACACATTCGCACACACCGCTCGCATTCACAGCACACACGCACACTCACACCACACACTTTCACACACACCACTCCCACTCTCACATACTGTGTACAAACATACACCACACACTCACACGTTCACACTAATCACACATCACTCACACCCCACACACCATGTACTCACACACCACTCACACTCGCTCACACCACGCACACTCACTAGCAGCCTCGATATGGAGGCAGGTGAGAGGGAGGCCCAGCCTCTGCCTGACGGGGACAGAGGGGCCCTGGGCCCGAGTCACAGGTGGTCTTCCCTTCTCAGCAGTCCCCAGCAGACGAGACAGAGACGACGTCCCACCTCCAGGCACAGGACCCGGGCTCCCCTCACCGTGGCAGTAGCTGGCACTTCTGGGAGCTTTGCGGGGGGTTGGGGGGATCCAAGCTCGTTAGACTCCCTCTTTGGAGAGAGTGGAACCGAGGCCGAGGCCGTGGCTGGCCTGAAGTCACAGAGCCCAGAGACGGCGGGGGGTGGGATTTGCACTCCTGTCCCTTCTCACTGCCCCCTCACCGATCACCGGCCACCTCTCTGCCTGGTTGGGACTTACTTCAGCAGAGTCGCATTCATTCAAAGCTCCTTAAGGCTGAATTCCCGAGAGGATGAGAGTCTCCCTTACGCCAAATGCAGGGTTGGGCGGGGTCGGGGGGGACGCAGGGTTTACTGGCTACGTGAACCGCACACACAAGGCTGATGGAACCGGTTAACCTGGGAGGACGGACGGCTCACACACTTCAGGGGGCGCAGAAGCGGTCCCACAGTCAGTGCCCCCCACCGCCCCAGCAAAGGTCTCCAGAAAGCAGCCGGTGCCTCAATGGTCCCGGTTCCCACAGCGGGGGAGGGGTTGGGGGGGCACCACCCGGGTCTGCCTGGGGAAAGACCTACATGGGCTCCCAGCTGTGTGACCTGGGGCCAGGTACAACCCCTCTCTGAACCTCAGTTTCCCATCGGAAAGCCTGCATAAGAATGGCTTCCCCACCGGGCTGTTGTGATGTGTGTAAACAGTGTGAGGCTTGGTGCCCGGCAGGTGCTCGGGAGGCACAGCTGCTTTACAATAATTAAAAACCACCTCTCGGTTTCCGCACTAATTTGCACTGGACTTCACAGAAATCCGTGAGAGTTCTGCACACAGTCCTCCCACCTGGCTCCGGGGCGGTTCCCCCGTGCTCAGCCAAGCCATAGCTGTTCCCGTGCCCGACACCTGCTTTGTGTCAGAGTCTCTGCTGAGGGCTAGTCACCCAGCCGTGGCCTGGACAGATAAGCTCCCTGCCCGCAGGGGCTCACGGTCTAGCTATTAAAGTGCTTGACAAGAGGGCTACAAGGGGTAGGAGGTAAGAGGGTTGCCAGATAAAATATCAGATACCAGTTAGATTTAAACTTGAGATAGATGGCATATTTCCAGTATAAGTACATCCCATTCAATATTTGGGATATACTTATACTCAAAAGTTATTTCTGGCTCATCTGAAATTCATATTAAACTAAGTGGACTACGTTTTTTAATTGCAAAATCTGGCAACCCTACAAAGCAGATCTTCCAGCATTTAGCAGCTCCCTAAGCACCTTCTACAGAAGTCCCCCTCCCGAACAACTGGAAATGTGAGCTTTGGGATAAACAGAGGGACAAGCCCACAAGACAAGCACAGAGCGTGGTCTGGGAGGCCCCTCAACAAGGCGACCATTGAGCTCAGACCTGAAGCATGGAAAGGAAGAGAAAAGAATTCACATCCTAGGAAGACAGGCGATCAGAAGCACAGGTGAAGGAGGGCAGCAAGCTACCAGCTTGGGGGACAGAGCAGAGGGCTTGGAGAGGAGGAAATGGCAGGCTTCATGGGGGAGGCAGAATGGAGCCGGATACGAGGTAGCTGGACAGAGAGGAGGGGTGCTGAAGGGCCCCAGCTTGGGAAGGAGATGGTCTCCCCTCCCTGGTTACCCAGGCAGTAGGACCCTGAGGTTATCTATCGTGTCCCACCCCGGGCTCTATCCGCGACAAGGGCCTTTTGGGCACAACGGAATGTTCAGTGAAAAGTACAAGATACAAAACAGCGGCTGTGGTGTCCCAGGGCTTGATGTGGACTAGCTGACCCAGGGTATAGTAGGTGCTCCGTAAACGTGGGGTCAATTGAATCATAGTTTTTCTATTTGCAGACCAACTCAGGGTCGGCAGAGGCATCTGCAAGGCTTTTCATTCCATTTTGAGAGTATTTGAATGAATGAATGAATGAATGAATGAATGAATCAGATGTAAGGTTAATAGAACTCCATCCAGAAACCACTGGTCCCAGACTTAGCAGGTAATCAAATAAGACGAAAAGCCAGAACCTGCCTCCTGGTCCCTGATGGGAGCCATGGCTCTGGAGTCTGTGATAATTAGTGCCTTTGCGAGTTCCGGCTCTCTCCCAACCTGCTAGGGCTGTGAAGCCTCCTGCCACGCTCAGCAGGAGAGATCGCCTCCCTGCCTTCCAACACTCCAGCCCCCCCAACCCCAGCATGTTCTCAGCCCACTGGGCCTGCAGAAGGTGTAAAATCCTAGCTCACCAAGAAGGGGGGCTGAGGCAGTGGGCATCCCGCACAGACAGGATGTCTCGCATACCACTGTCCTCCTCTGTGTCCTCGGGCAAGTGGTTTCGCCTCTCTGGGCCTCAGTGTATCCCCTGTGCCCGCCCCCACCCCACTGGCCCCGTGAACCAGGGATGGATTACAGTGATGTCCCCATTCACTGAGGCACACGGGTTTGGGGAGAACCCATTCCAGGCTGGGCACTACCCCAGGGGTCAAGCCACAGAGCAAGGTCTGGGACTCCATACTCCTGTTCTCACATGAACATCAGACAATGAATGAGGAAGGGCACAGCCCACAAGGTGACCTGAGGGTGGTCTGGGAAGGGCCCTGGGACAGGCTGGCCTTGGAGCTCAGACCTGAAGCCTAGGAGGGAAGAGAAAAGACAGGAGCCCTCCTTTCCCGGCCTCCGAGCAGAGGGTTCCTGGCACCCAGCTGCCTGTCCTAAGAGCCAACCGTCGTGCTTCAAGGGTCCCTCTGGACCCCTCCAGCTTTTTAAGCACTTTATTACCAACAGTGACACATGGCTAATGTTTACTGAGCACTTCCTATGGGTAGGCCTCCGTGTTTTGAGGGGTGAGCGTGCCCAGACCACACAACTAGACGGTGGGGACACTCGCAGGACAGCATAAAGCCGGCACGCCCCGTCTGCAGAGGGGCCCCTGGTGCTGGTGCCGCCTACACTGGGGTCGCTCCTCAGCAGAGCCGGCAGGGGGGGCACAGGCTGGAGCCTAGGACAGTGGGGGGTCCACTGCCTCCCCACCCATCGGACCACCAAAGCCCCTGCGGACACCAGGCCTCACCCTCCCCTTTACAAAGGAGAAGCCGAGGTGCCCCAGGAGACTCGGGGCTCCCCACTCATACTCCAGGGCTCTTCCCAAGCACCAGGCCATTCATCAGGCCGAAGCTTCCCAGCAAAGCCCCCCACATCCAGGCCCAGGATGGGGGTACAGTGTATCTGTGTGGGGTGGGGGACAAGAGGGGCCTGGCCTGTGGGGGTTGAGCATAGCGGCCTTTCCCTCTACCCCCACCCCAACATGTCCCTTTCAATGCCATGGTGTACCCCAGGGGCAATGCTAGGAGGGCTCACTGGGTCAAAGGGCAACCCTGCAGAATTCAGTGAGGGGGTGGGCGTCAGATCTAATGAAGGCAGGGTCCCCGGGTTCCAGGCTCCCCCAGGGGCATTAGGGGGTGGCTCTTTCTAGTGAACACACACAAACTGCCCAGACTCCTGGGCCTCTTTCTGTCCCCAGTCCTTCCCCACCACAACACACTCCCATTTCTCCACATCCCTTCCAAATGACCAGGGTGAGGTAACCAGCTGCACAACTGCTAGACCCCAGGCCGGGTGAGGTGATCTTAGGCCTGCTTCCAGGCTTGCTGGCTGTGTGACCTTGAGCAGGTCCCTTGCCCTCTCTGAGCCTCTGCTTCCTCACCTATAAAATGGGGGTCCCACCAGCCCCTGACTTGTAGGACTCTGGTGGCAGGAGGGACCCAGAAGATGGGCTCAGCATGGACCCAGCACCAAGGGCCTCCGTTCACTTGATCACCACCCTGTGCCAGGCCCCTCTCTGGGCACTGCAAGGGGAAATGGGAATTTTCATGGTGTGCCCATTTGTTTAGGTCCTGCTTCCTTCCTCCAGGGGCTGAAGTAAGTTCCCAAAGATCAGGAAGACGTGGTCACTGACCTCAGTCCCAGCCAGGGCCACAGCCTCCATCTGTCTGCCTGTCCGTGTACATCAGCAGTTCTCAAACTGTGGTCCTGGGGCCAGCAGCATGAACACTGTCCAGGCTCTTGCTCAGGCCCATGAACCAGAAACTCTGTGTGGCGCACGGTCTGTTTTAACAAGGCCCCCGGGTGACAAGTGCACGGTCGGGTTTGAGAAGCACTGGCATAGACCATGAGATCCAGGAGCGGGGGTAACCCCTCCTACCCCCCCAACCCTCACCCCAACTCTAAACCTAGTCCCCCCAGTACCCTGCTCCCCTAAATCCAGCCTCTCATCTGCTAGTCAATAGTCTGGGGGCCCGGGTCCCTCCAAACATGGCCCTCAGAGCACCTGTACCGGAACCACTGGGAGCTTGACAAAATGCAAGCCCTGGGTCCCACCCAAAGTCAGAGTGTGACTCCCTAAGGGGGCACAGGAATTTGCCTTTGCCCCCCTCCCTGCCTGATCCTGAGGCAGCCAGCAGTCCAAGCACAGGGTAGAAAGAAGACGGAGGCGTCTACCTTGGTGGCACACTTGGTTGAGCTCCGGAGTCTTCTGTTTGGCTCAGGTCATGATCTCAAGGTCGTGGGATCCGGCCCCACGTCAGGCTCCTCGCTCAGTGTGGAGTCAGCGTGATTCTCCCTCTGCCCCTCCCCCTGTATTCTCGCGCTCTCTCGCTCTCTCTCAAATAAATCTTTAAAATAAATAAATAAATCTGTTCGGAAGAAGGAGAGGAAGAAGGAGAAGAAGAAGGAGAGGCAGGGCAAGAAGGGGAAGAAGAGGGAGAAGGAGGGGGAGGGGAAGGGGGAGGAGAACAGCAGAGAAAGCCCAGGCCTGAGGCGAGGTGGCGGCAGGTGGGAAGCCGCTCCTGTGACCCTTCGGGTGAGGGCGGAGTGGCCCCTGGCAGGGAGACGAAGGGCAACAGCCAGCCATGGCCTGGGCCTGCGACAGGGCAGGGAGCTTGGCCTTTCCCAGTGACCGCTGACCAGTGAGCCCACCACAGTGGCCCCCCCCAGCCCTCCCCGTACCTAGGTCCTCCCAGGCGGGGACGGGCACAGGGAGAGGACACCGGGAGAGCCCCAGCCCGATCCTTGTCCTGCCAAGGAGGCTGCCCAGGGCGTCCCAAGAGAATCATGGGCAGGGGAGAGGGGGTGGGGGCCCAGAGGGAGGTGTGTGCAGAAGGAAAGATCTAGAATAACGTGGCCCTGGGGACTTCCTGAGAGGAGCTAGGACACTGCAGGGGAAAGCTCCCTCAAAAGCCAACGCATACTTGGAGACTTCCACCCCCCTCTTGGGTTCCATTATGGACAGCAGGTCATGGACAGGCTTGACAGGGGAAGGAGGGGGGCTAGGGAAGAGTGGCCGGAGCAAACCCCACAAAAAGAAATATCCAATCCTGAATCACAAAAGTGCAAAGCCATCCATGGGTCTCTCTGGCACCTGGTCTTGACCCAGCCCCTTAGGCACCCACTTCACCACATTTTGCCATCTGTATCTTATCTGTTCTGTTATTTGCTTAATTTTCTTTAAAAGAATTTGCTATTTTTACTTAAATCGATGTATTTAACAGGGAACTTTATATGAGCACTGTAAGTGGAAAACTGAGATCACGGTGCCATGAATAGAAGATGAAAGTGAAAATAAATGACAAAGAAAAAACACAATGTTATTAAATTCTATCCTGCTATTGCTGCCTGCCAATGGCTTTGTTATAAAAAGGTTGAGGAGCATAAGCTTCTCTGGGAAACCAGATGGGTGGAGAGCATGGAGAAGGGAATCACCCTCGTGTAGCTCCTGAAATCTTTGCTCTCCTAGGCCACCAGGGCTGCCCACCCTGCACTTGGGAAGCTGCAACCAGCAGGTGACACCCCTAGGCCACTGGACCAGGAGATGGGGCTCCCTGTAAGGAAAGGAGCTCATCTCAGTTAATGCTGACAGGTGTCCTTACCTACGGCAGGAAGCAGGTGCCTCGATAGTCCCATCACAGGTAAGGTCGCCTGAGCCCCAGGGGATGGTCTAGCTCATGGCCTCTTTCTGGAAGTGCACAGACCACAGCCCTCTACCCTCGGCTCCCTGCATGTCCAAATCTGTTCACTACAAAGACCCTGCATTTTTTCCGGTGCTCCTCTCCGCTGGTGCTCTTGGTTCAAGCCCCGTCACCTAAAGTTCCGCTCTTCCAGCCCACGGTGGCATCTCCCCGAACATCACGGTGTCTGCAAGGTTGCTCTGCCATTCGGGACCCAGGCTTCTTTACAAGCAGACTCCTCTGACCTTCACCCCCCAGATGCAGCCTAGAGCCTTGGCCAGAGACGAGGAGAAGGAGGCCACACCCCTTGATTTCCAAGCCAAACAGGTAAATCGGATCAAAATCATCCCATCTGCTAACGATTTCCTCTATGAGAAATGCAATTATAAGTCGCAGAAGGAACGTGTGAATTAAATAGGCGGTGGTGAAGAAGGCGGGGAGAAACTCCTGAGGGTGTCAGGAGGGTCCCCAAACAATCCTCTCTGGGGGAGGCCAGGGGATGTTTCAGCCTCGAAAGGACTGGCAGCTGTCGCATTGCCACCGAACAGCGGTGGAGGCAGGCTGGTAGCCTGTCACTGACAATAATTCTCACTCATAACATCTCTTACTCTGACCCCTGTCAGGACAGCAGCCTGGACGTTCCGATCAGTCCCAGGGGACTCTGAGACCCCAGAGCCCCTCCATAAAATGTGATAAGCCCTGCATGAGGAGAAGGTGACACAGGGAGGTTTCAGAACCAGTGACCAAGGTCTGCTGGGCTGGGGCCTCTCAATCCCAGCCCACAGGGGTGGGGCGTCTGACCTTAGATCCAATTTGCACAATGAATTCAGAGGTGAGACTGGTCCTTTGCAGCCCAGAAAGGGGGACTGTGGGAGTGAGGTCTGTGGGCAGACCTGTGCGGGGCATGCAGACACCTCCCCACATATATGTGCACCTGACAAACACTAAGTCCCAGATTCACCACCACCCCCACGCCCCACCCCTACCCCGGGTCCTCAGAGTAGGACCATGGAGGTTCCGGAGCAGGAAAACCAGGAGCGCCCATGGTTGGCAGGGGCAGCACCCAGGCATCCCACCATACCCCTCAAGTTACCCTGAGTTATGGCCACCTTGACTCCTCTAGGTCTTCACCCCAAGGTCATATCCAACTGAACAAAATAGGAATCCCCCCCACAAAGGGCTCCCTAAGGCAGAATGCATGAAAAGCAAAGGCAAGTTCCATGGACAGATGGAAATTGGAAAGCTTTTTTCTAAGATATCCAAGGCCTCTGATGCCGTTGAGGAGAAGGGGATGGGGGAGGGTGGTGGGTAGAGCAGGGGCTTGAGTGAGACCCGGACCTGGGTTGGAGTCTCAGCTTCACCCTATGCCAGCTGTGTGACTTTGAGCAAATGACTTCCTCTCTCTGAGCCTCCCTTTCCTCCTCTGCAAACAAGCGTGACAATAGCATCAGCCAAACGCAGGTTTTCTGTGAATTTCCATACATTCGTATGGAAAGCGCCTGATGCCTGAGACATACAGATAAAGTTTGTCTAGGTGACAGCAATTATCAGTACGGAATGTCACATACAGACAAATATTGGCAAGCGTTAAACGTATAAGAAAATTTTAAGTAAAGAAACTTAAAACTGAGAATTTCTGTGTATTTATTCAGTTCAGTCTGCAGATTGGAACAGATCCCTGCAGTTCTATTTCTGTTCAGCTCCTGGTGCAATGTCATGTCAGAAGTGAGAAGCGGGGTGTGTGGCTATCTGGGGGAAGCACGTGTTGAACGGGCGCTTGAGTCCTGCCCACAGGCTAGGAGTTTGAATCCTAGTCCCCCAGGTCCCAAACTGGGCCAAGTGGCCTCCCCTTCCTCAAAGCAGAGGCGAGGAGCCCAAGGACCTAATCCGGCTGCAGGCTTCTCCTGCCAATCTTGGCCTTTGGCTTTCTGGTGCTCCTTTGGTCAGCGGTGGGGGCGTGGCCACACGGGGGTGTGTGTCCACAACGGGGCACGGCTCCAGCTCCCTCTCGGTCACGCCCACCGATGAGGGAGGCGAGGTGGGACCTACGAGTATGACCAGGACTGCGCGAAGAGATTCACAAGAATCTGGGGGCACCACAAAACCTTTGTCCCCATAGCACCCCCTGTGCTGAGCCGAGTTGGCAACCAGAAGAAACAGCTCTTGAGGCGGCCCATCTGGCCAAGGCAAAGGGGCAGGGGGCCAGGTGCAAAGCCCAAGGCAGGCAGGGACGGGAGGAGGCTGGGGGGCTCCTGTGCAGGGCGGCACCTCCAAGGGAAGGTGTGGTCACCTGTCCTCACTTGCTCTCATCAGATTTGTACCCGTGGGTGGTATGGGTGCCGGTCACCATTCGAGGGGAGACCCGGGGCTGCCCTGTCCTCACGGGGCTCAGAAGGGGTCCACCAGGTGAGGGAGAAGTGCGATCAGGTCAGGCCTGGTGGGTCACAGCCAGGACTCTGGATCTTCCTCTCCCTGCAAGGAGAAGCCGCGAGAGGATTCCCAACTGGCAGGGGAGAGGATTTCACTTGAATTTTGAAAGGATGTTTTGCTCTTCAGGATGGAGAGCAGACTGGAGGGGAACAAGGTGACGCAGGGAGACAGTAAAAGGAGAGCAATGGTGCTGCCTGCAGGTCCCAGGAGATCTCGAGAAGGGGCCAGGTTCCTGGTTGTTTCCAGAGTTAGAGCTGACCAGATCTGTGGATCTGGAAGGATAACCCCAAGAGTTTTGACCTGAGAAAAATGAAAGCACGAAGTTTCCATTTACTGCTAGAAGAGCACGTTTGGGGCAGCAGGTGGAGGAAACACGGTTTAGGACAGGTTAAATGTGAGCAGCCATGAGCCATCCCTTGGGGGGTGTTGGAGAAGCCTGGAGTTCAGGGGAGGGGACAGGCTGGAGGTAGGGGGTGTCCCCTCAATGCTGGTTCTCAGCCCCATGAAACCAAGAGACCGCCCAGGGAGAGGGAGACAGAAGGGAGAAGCAGGGTCAGGACTCAGCCCTGGGGCAGGTCCAGGTGAACAGGCAGAGAAGGAGCAAATGGCAAATGGCATTAGGATGGGGCAGAGAAGAAAGTGTTCAGACATGGTTGGAGAGACCAGCTGTATCCATTGCGGCTGGCAGGTGGAGTAAGGTGGAGACCAAGGGTGACCTTCGGGGTTAGCAAGGGAGCAGTCAGCACTGACCGTGGCAAGCCGTGTTTGGGTGGAGTGGTCAGAGCGAAAGCCTGACTGCAGTGGGCTCAGGAGATCATGGAAAGGAGGCATGGAGAGAGACTATTTCAATGATACTTGCCAGGAAGCATGGCTGGAAGGGGGTCAGATAAATGAGGCAGGAGCTGGAGGGGATGACAGGGTCAAGGGGTGGCTATGGGAAATACGGGAAACATTTCTGCATATTTGCTGCATGTTGAAGGTGAGTCCCCAGGGGAGGAGCGGGCTGTTGATGACGTGAGAGAGAGGCAAATGGGGCAAAATGGCAGAGACACTTTGAGGAGGTGCACAGGGGCCCTGGGTAGGAGCGGGACAGCTGATCCACTAATGGCCCTGAGTGCCCAGCAGGCCAGTGGGTGGGTCCAACAGGGAGGATGATGAAGGTAGGGCTGGGAAGTCCTCTGATTGTCAGTGTATTTTCCAAAAGTAAGAAGGAAGAATAGTTTGAAAGGTTCACTTGAGGCCAAGGTCATGAGGTGAAGCCCATGGCCACGCTGGGTGGTTCTTCCAGGTGGGCGCTGGAACACAGGAGGCGGCATGCTGCACTCAGCCGAGGACTGAGGGTGTAGATGAGACTGTGACCCGCTGAGAAGAGGGGCTGGGGGAAGGGAAGGACAAGGAAAAGGGGGTCCAGGATCTCAGGAGGCAAAGGATTATGGGTGTCAAGGGCGCAGAGGGAGTGTGCAGAAAGACCAGAGGTGAGAGATTGGGAGGCTAGAAATGGGAGTTACGAACTGGGGGATCTGGGGCAAAGCCAAGATCCCATGGTGGCTGTTGGAAGTCGCAGTGCGGTGAAGGCTGGAAGGGCTTTGGAGCAGAGAATTTGGGGGAGCTGACGGGTGAGGCCAGGTGAGGGAAGGACAAGGGCAGAGCGAGTCCTGAAACAGCCCTGCTTGTCGCCTTTATTTATTTATTTAATAACACGTTTGTGCCTCTTAATCGTCCTTCTTAACCATCTTTAAGTGTACAGCTCGGTAGTGTTGAGCGCATTCACAATGTTGTGAACCAATTTCTAGAATTCCGTTTGTCTTCCCTGAGTGAGTCTCTGTACCCATTACACACTAACGCCCCACTCCCCCTCCCCCGGCCCTGGGTACTCCCCCTTCTACTTTCCGGGTCTACCACCTCCACGACTCTAGGGACCTGAGCCGAGTGGAATCATGCAGTCTTTGTCTTTCTGTGTCTGGCTGATTTCACTCAGCGTGACGTCCTCCAGGTTCACCCACGTTGCAGCAGGCATCAGGATTCCCTTCCTTTCGAGGCTGGGGTCATATGCGCGCGGCCCCTTCTGTCTGTCCATCCGTGGATGGCCACTTGGGTTGTTTCCACCCTTTGTGGATAATGCGGCTGTGAACATGCGTGCCCACACATCTCTTCAAGACCCCGCTTTGAATTTTTTTGGCCATATTCCCAGACTAGGATTGCGGGGTCCTGTGGCAAGCCTCCGTCCTGCCTTCTGTGGCGCCGCCATACTCTTGCAGCTGCGCCATCTTATTTTCTCACCGGAAGCGCACAAGGCTTCCCCTTCCTCTGCATCCCCACCGGCCCCTTGCTATCGTCTGGTTTTTAAAGGATAGCCATCCGTCTTCCCAGTTCGTTGAGAAACATTGTCTCATTTGGTGAGGCAAAGGCATCCCAGGTGGAAAGGAACAGCCTGAGAGAAGCCAGGAGCCTGGCAGCTGGGGGGCAAGGGGGCAGGAAATGGCAAGTGACACATTTGGCTGAACACAGGAACGTGGTCAGAGGGAGGCTAGAAATGCAGCTGGGGGAGGCTGACCTCGGAGACCCTCCGGTGCCTGGGGAGGGGCCTGGATGTCACTGGATGGCGCACCCCTAGAGGGCTCTGAGCAGGAAGTGAAGGGACCTCAGACACGAACACTGATGAATGCGAGAGCGAGGGGACAGGTTGGCTGGACGGGAAGAAATAGGAGGTTGGGAAGCCAGGAAAGAGATTCTTAGAACAGCCTAGAATGGCTTGACTGCCATGAAGTTTCACAGGGCCCAGCCCCAAGTCAAGCAAGCCCTTTGCCATCATCTTGGCATATCTGGTCAGGTGAGTATGCGGTCGCCCCAGTTTATAGATGAGGAGACTGAGGCTCCGAGAGCATAAGTAACTTGCCGAAGGTGTGAAAGCCAGTAAGTGGCAGAGCTGTGACTCCAACTCCAATCTGTTTCCCATAATTCCACAAGCATTTATTGAGCACCTACTGTGTGTCAGGTCCATGCTGGGGACCGTTTAATGCCAATAGTCCATTGCTTTTAACAGCTACTCTGCACTGGCTCAAACAGTTGCCAACCTGCAAGCTGCTCTAAGAGGAGACATGAGAAGGTAACTCACCAGGGGGCTGGAAAAACCGCAGAACAAATGGTAATTGGAGAAATTGGCTAACCCACACAGGCTATATTAGCACACACATGCAGACTCAACCATCAAAGAACCTGCCGGGCCCTGGAGGGTTGGTGGCCAACAGAAGAGAGGAGGGGGAGTCCTAAAAATTACAGACCATCCCCAGCCTCCCCTCCCCAACAGATGAGTGGATCATCACCAAATAAAGGGGGTCTCCCAAAAAGCAGAGTTTGGGAAGGCTCCAATCACAGGCAACCATGATTTCCATAGGCAAGTTCATACGTTCAGCCCAGTACAAAATGATGTTGCGTTAGTTACGCGGGCTTTCATTCCTTCATTGAATATGGAATGAGTTCCCAACAAGTGCTAACAGAGGGGACACAGGAGCAATGCAGGTGTGGCTCCTGGGACCTGTGGCCACTGAGGGTCACAGATGTGAGACACAGTCACCAGGGTAGTGGGAGTGGGCAGGGCTTCCTGGCAGCCTGTGGGGTGGAGAACAGGTGTCTGGGGCACTGGGGACAGCTTCTCCAATGATATGCTGTGACCTAACGCATGGGTAAGAATGACTCCAGCCAAGAGAGAGGAGGAGAGAGTCCCAGCAAAAGAAAACAAGGCCCAGGGGGCATTGAAGGAATGGTCAGGGAAGTAGAACGAGGGTTCTCTGAAGGAGTAGACAGGCTGGCAGATAAAGGAAGACCAGGGTTTTCATCTGTTTAGACTTTCAAAGGTCAAGGCAAATAGGGCTTTAACATCAAAAACGTTTTAACAGGCGTGGAATCTTTGAAACGTTTCCTGCTGTGTTCTCCCTTTTGCTAATTCAATATTTTTTCTCTCTGTCTAGCATTGCCACCACCATGAAACTTAAACCATGAGGCTTTTGCCCCATGAAGGGATGGTGGATAACATGTGTAACATGGAGAAGGGAAGAAGAGGGCTCCAACAGGAGGCAAGTCCTGCTAGAAAGTTTGGGGGAGTGGAAGACCCTTTCAGGACAGGAGGAGAGGTAGAGGAGGAAGGCCAGACCTGAGGGTCCCAGAGCACTAGAACGATTCACGTAGTTTTAGGGAATGCGAGGACATCAGCATGTGTCCACACTGGACCTGACACTGCATCCCACATGGTAAGGCTGCCCCAGAGTGGAAATAACTAGGGGTCCCCAGGCAGATGGGACTGAGGACAGTCTCACCGAGACCTTCACTGCAGCTGAGCGGAGGAAATATCCGGGAGCTGAAAGGACCCAGGGGTGGCATTATGTATATGCCCCCCAAAAAGATACGTTTGAAGTCCTGAGCACCCCATCCATGTGTATGTGACCTTATTTGGAAATAGAGTCTTCGAAGATGTGATCGAGTTAAGATGAAGTCATTAGTATGGGTCCTGGTCCCATATGCCCAGTGTCCCTTATCAAAGAGGAGAGGATACAGGATGAGTGACACATCTACAAGCCTGGGGCCATCTGATCCTGGTAGAGGCAAGGAAGGATTCCCGCCCCCCCCCAGGGTCTTCAGGGGAAGCGTGACCCTGGTAACACCTTGATCTCAGACTTCTAGACTCCAGAACTGTAACAAATTTCTGTTGTCTTAAGCCACTGAACTTGGGTTAACGGCTCTTGGGTTACGGCAGCCACAGCAAACCAACACAGAGCGGAAGAGGCTTGACTCTGAGAGGAGAAGTTTAGCGCAAAGCCAAGTCCACAGTTAACATCAGCGAATGCCCCGCAATGTCCAGAAAACATTGCCCACCAAACTGCCACACCCGAGCAGGTACAGTGACAGCAAGTGGGACAAGGCATCCTTCCCAACCCCCTAAAGCTTCTCCAAGCATCTGGACACCACCTGCACAAAGAAACAGAAGAGAGACACCCTGTATGCAGAGGAACCCGCCTTGCAAGGTGTCGGGACTTGAAATGACCAGGTATTTGCTTACTTTCAGTTTTGTGGCCCCTACCTCCTCCACCACTTCGACATCAGCAGGAAAGGGGGCACAGGGTACAGTAAGATCACTTATAGAATGTCAGGGTTTTTCCGCACACCCTCGTCCAAGAGCGTACATTTATTTCATCCCTCTGCACTCATTTTTACAGATGGTCTCTGTGGAATTGAGGCACCTCCCCAAGCAAAGATGGGGGACGGGATCGGAGGCAGGAAACCGAGGTGGGGTGAACTGGTACATCTCCGGATGGGGTGGCCTGATTTACCATGAGGGTGTTTGCCGGAGCATGACTTACAAAAGCAAAATGTGGGAAGCAACATAAACAGCTAACCATAGGGGATTGGATAGATACATAATTAGAATGAGCTACCATGAGAATCATGATAAAATTCTTTACTAATATTGAAGAAGGTTGTGATAACTGCTAAGTACTACTAGTATGATCATAATAATAATAAGCTTAAAAACTGTATCTACAGTAGGACTCCAGTGTTTATGGGATGTTACTGTACCAGCCGGACTTTTTTAAATAACTCCTACAGTTCAATGACTTAACTCAAAAATGATCTATTTCATCTATCATGAGGACGTGGGGTCTCTACAGGGTCATTCGGGAATGCAGGCACCTCCCTCCTAGTGGCTCAGCTGCCCCCTGGGTTCTCGGAGATCTTCACCGTGTCCTTCCCACCCCGAAGCAGCAAGAGAAAAGAAAGAGCATGGAGGATCCGAAGACCGAATGGGCCAGAACCAGAAGTGCATGACATCACTTCCCTCCAAATCCCATTGGTCAAATTTGATCACGTGGCACCCTACCTGCAGGGGTGGCTGGGAAATGTAGTCTAGCCACATTCAGGAAGAGAATGGAAAAATGATTATTCCCTGAACACGTGAAATCTGCCACAATTAATATACACTGAAAAAAATACTGCAAAGAAATCATCACATTTTCATAGTAATTATTTCTGGGTGGTGAAACTAAAGGCGTTTAAAATTGTTTCATATTTATACTACTTGGAATTTTTCAAATTGTCTAAAATAAACATTTAATGCTTTTAATGAGAGGGGGAAAATATCTAATTTAATAATTGACAAAATAGTCTCCAGGCTTCTTTTGGGATTTAGACAGGCTTGTTTAGCAGTCGTTTTACAGGTCACATGATCTAAGGAACGTTACGTCACCTTCCTGAGCCATATTTTCCCTGTAAAAGGGAAAACAGAAATATATGTCACATAGAGTTGTTGGAAAATTGAATGAGAACATGGGCAGCTGTTATTCTTGCTGGTGCTCAGGCATCCCTTCCCAGGTCCATTCAATCGCCCCTCTCCTAAGTTACTGTTCTGGGCCTTCTCCCCACCCCTCAGACCTTCAGTCTCCCCTAACTCTCTCTCCTGATGACCCACCTTCTACTTCAGAGGGACAGAAACAATAAGGAGAAGATTGGGGGACTGCCACCACCACTCCTGTCCCCCAGCACCTGGCCTGCTCCCGCTAACCCCTCCTGCTTCTTGAGATGTTCACCCCTGACCTCAAGGTCATGCCCCAGCCACCCACTCTGTGTCCTGCACCAACAGATTTCCCCTCCCTGCTGGATCATTCCCATCCTCATGGAAACAAGCCCGAGCTGCTCTCCTCTTTACAACCTCTGACTGCATGTCTCTCCCCGGCTATCACCCCATTTCTCTGCTCCCTTTTATTACAAAATTTGTCAAAGGAATTGCCTGCTATGACCGCTTCTACCCATCCCAGTCTCCCAGAACCTACTCCAAATGGGCGTCACCCTTCTGCCTCTCTGACATTGCTTTTCATGGTGACCTCCCCAGTGCTAACCCGATGGTCAGTCCCCGTCCTCCTCTGATTTGACCTGAACCAGCCCCAGCACAACCATCTCTCCTTCCCTGGTACTCATGGCACATTCTCCTGATTTCCCTCCTGTGCCCCTGCTACTCTTCCTCAACCTTCTTTGCTGCTTCCTACTCATGTCTTTGGCCTCTTAGTGTTGAAATGATGACCAAAACTCAGTCCTTTGGCCCTGGTAATGGAAGGAATTACATCTTCCAGAAAGATCCTTTGAGGAATATTATTCAGCCTTCAAAAGGGAGGAGATTCTGACACCTGCTACAACATGGAGGAACTTGGCAGACACTAAACTAAGTGAAATAAGCCCGTCACAAAAAGATAAATGCTGTATGATTCTGCTTATTTGAGGAGTCAAGGTCATAGAGATAGACAGTAGGCTGGTGGTGCCAGGGGCTGGAGAGAAGGAAAGAAGTGTTAAATAGGACATCTTGCATATTTTTCCACAATATTTTCAAAAGTTCACCTAAGAAAATTTTTAATAAAATGTTTTTTGGGTTTTTACATTTTTATTTTATTTTATTCAATTAATTGAGATATAGTGTATTATTAATTTCAGAGGTAGAGTTCAGTGATTCATCAGTTGTATATAACATCTAATACTTGTTACATCATGTGCTCTCCTTCATGCCCATCACCCAGTTACCCTAATCCCCTTCCCTCTTACCTCAGCAACCCTCAGTTTGTTTGTTATGGTTTGTCTCCCTCTCTGATTTCATCTTGTTTTATTTTTCCCTCCCTTCTCCTATGCTCCTCTGTTTCATTTCTTATACTCCACATATGAGTGAAATCGTATGATAATTGTCTTTCTCTGACTAACTTATTTTGCTTAGTATTATACCTGCTAGTTCCATCCACGTTTTTGCAAATGGTAAGATTTCATTTTTTCCATGGCTGAGTACTATTCATATATATATATATATATATATATATATATATATATATATATAATCACTTCTTTACCCATTCCTCTGTCTATGGACATCTGGGCTCTTTCCATAGCTTGGCTACTGTGGACATTGCTGCTATAAACATTGGGATGCATGTGCCCCTTCGCATCGCTACATTTGTATCTTTGAGGTAAATACCCCAAAGTATCTTTGTATCAAAGATACTTTGTATCGGGGTTCCTGGGTGGCTCAGTGGGTTAAGCCTCTTCCTTCGGCTTAGGTCATGATCGCAGGGTCCTGGGATCAAGCCCCACATCGGGCTCTCTGCTCCGAAGGGAGCCTGCTTCCTCCCTGCCTCTCTGCCTACCTGTGATCTCTGTCTGTCAAATAAATAAATAAAATCTTTTTTAAAAAAAGATACTTTGTATCAAAGTATCTTTGTATCAAAGTATCTTTGGGGTAAATCCCACTAGGCACTAGTGTGCGATTGCTAGGTCATAGGGTAGCTCTATTTTCAGCTTTTTGAGGAACCTCCATGCTGTTTTCCAGAGTGGCTGCACCAGCTTGCATTCCTAATAGTATAGGAGTGTTCCCCTTTCTCAAATCCTCTCCAGCACCTCTCCTTTCCTCAGTGGTTAATTTAAGCCATTCGGACTGATGTGAAGTGGTGTCTCGTGGTTTTGATTGCATTTCCCTGATGCCAAGTGATGTTGAGCATTTTTTCATGTGTCTGTTGGTCATTTGGATGTCTTCTTTGGAAAAATGTCTGTTCATGTTTTCTGCCCATTTCTTGACTGGATTATTTGTTCTTTGAGTGTTGATTTGGTAAGTTCTTTAGAGATTTTGGATTTTTTTGTTTTATATTTTACTTGTTTATTTGAAAGACAGAGAGAGCATGAGCAGGGGGAGGGGCAGAGGGACAAGCAGACAACCCGCTGAGTGTGAGCCGAACGCAGGCCCCTTTCCAAGACCCTGAAATTGTTACCCTGAAGGCAGATGCCCAACTGACTGAGCCACCCAGGCGCCCCTTAGTAAGATGTTTTTTTAAAAAGATATACTGAAGTCCTACCCCCCAGTACTTGGGAATTTGAACTTATTTGCAAATATGGTCTTTTCAGATGTGATTGGTTGAGATGAGGTCCTACATGAGTAGGGTGGGTCTTTATCCAATTCGACTGGTGTCCTTATGAGGGGAGGACAGAGACACACAGGGAGGATGTCAGATGACCCCGGAACCCAAGCTCAGCGTGGCAGCTGCCAGGCAAAATTGCTGGCCCTCAGCAGAAGCTAAGGAGAGGCAAGGAAGGGGACTAGCTAAGTCTCGAGAAAGCATGGCCCCGCGGTCACCCTGGTCTCAGACGTGTGGTCTCCTGACTATGACAGAATGCATTTCTGCCATGGTAAGCCACTGGCTTTGTGATACTCTGTTCGTCCTTCCTAGGGAATCACACAGGTGCCTCTGATCTCCTTCACCTCTTATGTCATCTCCCCTCTATACTCACATGTCCCACGTTCAAAACTCCCCCCCCCCCACCGCCCAAGCCCTCCTCGGGGGAACTGAGACTCATCTCGCCAACAGCTACCTAGTCGTCCAATCAGTATTTCCAATATCACATGCCTAAAACCAAACTTCTCCTTTTCCCCATAGAACCTGTTTTCTCACCTTAGTTAATGGTTCCCCCTCGAGCATGTGATCCTGGCCAAAGCCTCGGGGGTCATTCCTGACTCTGCCTTTTCTCCAAAACCCCCTCCAAAGCATCCACTAATGCTGTCAGCTCCATCTTCCAAATTAAATCCCAAACCCAGTTCCTTCACCTCTGCAGGTTCCCACCCCCGGTGGGAGACCCTGCGTCTGTCTCCCTGATGTCCTCCTCCCCTGCTGTCCTCAGTACAGCCCAGCACAGCAGCCACAGGGATGTTTTTAAAATGTGAATCAGATTATGTTCTACTCAAAATCCTCTGAGGGGGCTCCCCATTTCTCTCCTGGTAAAAGCTGAAGTCCCCAAGTGGCTCATGGGGCCCCCACATAGGCTCTCCTCAGCCTCCTAAAGTCACCGCTCACCCCCCTCCTCACGCTTTGGCCATGGAGCTGCCTTGCTGTCCCTCGGGTCCCCCCGGGAGCCTTCGCACTCACTCATCCCTCTGCTGGACTCTCTTCCCCCAGATACACACATACTTTGCCCTTCATCGTCCTCCACCCAAGCCTTCGCTGATACGTCACCTTTCTCCCAGGCCTCTGGGGACTCCTTATTTCACATCATAGACCACCTCCAGCACTCCAGCCCTCCCCACTTTGTCTCTCTCTATAGCATCTATCTCCTCGAATCAAGTGTATTTCTTGCTTACGTCCACCTCCCTCCACTAGAATTTAAGCCCCATGACAGCAGAATCTTCTATCCTCCCGACACCCCCGCCCCCACCCCGCTGAATCCTAGTGCCTGGAACAGTGCCTGGCACAGAGTACTTCTTCGTAGAGGATGGATAGATGGATGGATGGGGGAATGGATGATTTTCTGAATAATGCTCACATTTTCCCATTGTTAATTTTAACTCCAGAAGGGGGTTGGTTGAGATGAAGGAGAAAGGAGGCTCCTTTTCTTGATTGAAGGCTGAATTTAGATTTTCCCCCGTAGGATTTAAGGTCATCTCAGAGCCCACTGAACTGTCTCCCCACACCCTACCTGAGGCTTGTTCTTCCCTGGTCCCATTGCCCATGCCCTTCTCAGTCTCAGCCTGGGACCACCACTTCCCCACCCTGTGACCTTGGGCACAGCTTCCTTGAGCCTCAGTGTCTCCATCTGTAAAATGGCTCCATCTGTTAAAAAAAAGAAAAAGAAAAACAAGAGATCTGACTGTCTGTGCCCAGCTCCTTGCCTCCGATTCAGTGATCAGTCACCCAATAAGTGCCACCTTGTTTTTTAAGTTGTTATCATAATGGACAAGTCTTTCCAGACATTTATCCTTCCATACCCACCACTTATGAATGTCCCAATAAAGTTTTTAATACATGATTTACTTGGAATAACAGGGATCACAGGGCCGGGTTCCCCTTTACTAAACAATCCTGTGCCCCACGCCCAGCTCGAGACACCTGTCATCTCCCAGACCTCCCAGCTCCTCTGGCCCATCTGCCTTGCCCTGTCTCACGCATGTTCTTCCTGTGGAGCCTGTAACGTGGACTCTCCTGCCTTCCTCTTTTCTTGCCCCCAACATCCAGGATGCCGGCTAGGACTGCAGGATTTCCAAGAAGACTCCTCTGGGCCCAGCCCTGCGGAGATGGTGGAAGATACAGGAAAAATGAAGCTTATCCCTGAGATCGTGAAACTGACACGTGGCGCGTGGGGGGCGGGAGGAACAGGTGTACACTCAGAACAGCCAGGTGACAACTCAAGCCAGTGGCAGGAACTGGACAAATTTCACCCTGGAGATGGCCGGAGTTCCTGCTGATGATTCCGTCTGTCCCCAGCCTGGGTGTGGGGCAGATCCAAGAATTCTATTGCCTTGTTCCTCTTCCTCTTGCCTGGGGGTTAAATGCTCCTGAGAAGATCAGAGGGCAAAAGTGGAACTGAAGACCTACCCCACCCTTCTGCCGGAAAGATTCTGTTTATGAAGGTGTCCAGACTATGGATGAAGACCCAAAAAACCCGGATAGAAAGAGTCTTGCAGACCTTACAGCCCTCCCAGCTTTACAGAGGGAAATCTGAGGGTAGGGAAAGGGAGAGGACTACCCCCAAGTCATAGAGGAAGTCCGAGTCAGGGCCGAAGAGGATGTCCACTGTCTGCTGTAGCACCGAGAGGGAACATGAGCAGCCTCGGGAGGGAATTTGGTTTTTGATGGTGACCAAGATGCTAATCTGCCCAATATTATCTCGCCAAATGCCATCACTGAACTGGAAAGGACACTGTCATTGTCCCCAGTTGTCTGAAGAGGACAGTCAGGGATGGGAAGCACTTGCCCAAGTCCAGGCAGCAGTCAGGAGCAGAGCCCATCTTGAGCACAAACTCCTCTAACACTGGCCACACCGGCACTTTCCACCTGGAGGCAGATCAGGTTGAAACCCAACCTCGATACTTCGGGCCCCCGAGCCTCAGTCTCCTCGTCAGCAATGGGGGAGGTCACCACTCTCTTGGACATTTTCTCCCTAGTCAGATGAGCATGTGTGGACTGGCCCCTGAGAGCACTGGGAAATGACAAGTGTGCAACGGGCAGCTGATCTTCAAGAATTCAGCACACGCCTTCCATTGCAGGAAAATACACGTCCTATAAAAGTGAACATTTTAGCCATCCCTAAGTATACAGTTCAAGGGCATGAAGTACATTCACACCATTGTGAATGTGTGTGTGTGTATACATTCACACCACCACCGTCAGTCTCTAGAACTTTCTCATCTCCCCCAGCTGAAATGCTGTCCTTCCCCCCACACCTCCCCCCAACACTAGCTCCCCCTGCCCCCTCCTTTACTTTTGAAAATGAGCCTCCTGCCTCCATATCCTGGTGGGACAGGCCAGGGAGGGGAGCAGATGACAATAGGCTGGCGAACAGCGAGGAAAAGGAAACCGGAAGGGAGAGGAAAGAAGAGGTCCAGGGAAGTACATCCAGGAAGCTGATTTGGAGAGGCCGGCCAATCCCGCCCAAGGCCGGGCCAGCCACAGCCCCCTGCCCAAGGAGGGGCCGCCCCTCCATTGAAATAAGGAGTGGACAGATGACCACCAGACCACCACTCCTTCCCCAGGATCTCTCCAGGAACCCGCTCAGGGTTCACCTCAGGAGCCTTGGGGTCCTCATCTGTAAGATGGGCATGCAGATGACAGTTGTATGTCCCCAGACTTGTGAGAATCAGTTACAAAGTCCATAGTAAAGCACGGAGCAGATGCCGGGCCCGGAGAGGCCTTCAGTGTGGACCACCTTGTTGTTGCTGTATTATACTCCATCCCACCCACCAGAAGCAGCAAAGGTGCATCGTGAGAGAATGGGCTTTCCCATCCAGCTTTTTCTTTGCTCCCGGAAGAGCCCAGCTGATCTCCTCCCTATCCCCCAGACCCAGTCACTGGGTCATCCTGTGCTGGGCAATGTGGCCAAAGTAGCCAGCCAGATGCCGTGCCCACCCTAGAGGGGCTTGGCGGGAGGGGCTGGGGTAGGGGGACACGGAGAGACAGACACGGGTCTGGATCTCTTGAGCCAAAGTGGTCAGTGATGAGCACATTTACATTCTGGGGAAGGACAACGAAGGGACCCTGAACTGGACCTAAAAGTCAGGGAAGGCTTCCTGAAGGAGACGAATAAACGTGGGTGGATGGTCCAGAGAGCTGAAACCACACAGGCAAAGGCCAGGAGGTGTCAACTACCCTGGGGTACAAAGAGAACTGGAAGTGATCCTGTATTACAGGAGCAAAAAGTTTGTGTTGTGGCGGGGGAGGGGGGAGGGTCTGTAGGAGCCTGTAGGGCGGAGTGGGTCGGGGGCAGCTGGGGGGCCTGTGTGCCCAAGTACAGAGTCTGGACCCTCACTCACAGGCAATGGGGTCCTTGCAAGGGGCAGCGTCTGTATTTTGGGGAATTCACCCTGGAGGCTGTGAACACAGCGGGTGAGAGAGATGAGCACAACAGACAGGAGGTTACTGTGGGGATCTCGGGAGAGTTTTGGGGGGCAAGCCAGAAAGGGAGCAGCAGGAGGAACGGAGATGATGAGCTGGACCACAGAGAGATTTCCAAGGTGAAACCGTGTGGTTGGCAGAATAACATCCCCCAAAGACGTCCATGCCCTAATTCCCACACATGAGATTATTTTGTGTTACTCGCAGGGAGAATGAAGGTTGCTGATGGAATTAAGATGGCTTCTCAGCTAATTCTGAGATGGAGAAATTATTGTGGATAATCGGGGGGGTCAATTATAATCACAAGCATTCTTAAATATGGAAGAGGGAAGAAGAGTCAGTATCACGGAGGAGGAAAGACTCAATTGGCCACTCCTGGCTTTAAAGATGAAAGAGGGGCCACCAGCCAAGCAGCATGGGCAGCCTCTGCACCTGGAAATACAAGGAAATAATTCTCCCCTTTGAGCTCCAGAAGGGACGCAGCCCTGCCAACAGCCGCCTTGGATTTAGCCCAGTGAGACCCGTGTGAGGCATCTGACCCATAAACTGTAAGACAGTAGATTAGTCTTGTTTCAAGCCACTAAGTTTGTGGGGGAGGCGTCACAGCAGCCACAGGTGCAACTAGTGATGCAGTGGGGGTGGGAGCGGGGGCCTTAAGGGCATAGGGGTTGGGGTCTGGAAAGATGGCAATGCCACCAACCACAAGAGGCCTCAAGACAACAAATACAGGGGAGCAGGAGTCTGTCTGCTGCCCTGACCTGAGCATCCCGGCCCAGGCCCTCGCAGGGCACAGAGCCCAGGGACCCAGTGAAGTGCTAGGGAGAATGTATCCTTACATCATCGCTACTGGAGTGAAGTCGCTGTTGTAGGATGAACGGATGGCAAGATCCCCCACAATTCCTTGGGTCTCATTTCTCAGGCATCAAAACAACCACACTGTTAAGCTTTCGCTTCCTCAGCAAGCCAGAGAAAGAGAATTTAAACCTCAAGGACAGAGGTCAAGGTGGGGTGACAAGTCCAGGGCAGGGTAGCATAAGTAATGACACTGTGGGCTCTCAGGGCGGAAATGATGCCGCGTACCCGGTTTTCCCCGGAGGAGGGAGAGCAGGTGGGACTGGCTGGAATCCTCTCCACCTCGTTTTCCACAGCAATTCTGTTTCATTTTTTCTTTCCTTCAAAATACAAGAAGGCAAAGTGGGAGGGTGGGGGACGGGACGCTGCTGCTCGAGGGAGGAACACGGGGCTCATCCCAGCCTGGCCGCGTTGGCCTCTCCGCCGGCTTCGTTCCCCGCCTCCCCCGGCCCTTTGTCTGGCTCCCGCGCTGCCGCGCACATGGTCTCCTGTCAAATTCCGGGCGGCTCCGGGGGACACGTGTCGGGAAGTCTGCAGCTCCACCGGCCCCGCGTAACCATGGAAACGGCGGCCAATGGGAAGCCCGAGCTGCCCGCGGGGGCGGAGCCGAGCGCGGCTGGAGCGGGCGGGGCGGGGGGCGGGGCGGGGGCGGAGCCGAGGAGAGGGAAAAATGAGGGCGGGGCCCCGGTCACACCCGCCGGACCCCGGCTGGCAAAAGTGTGCAGGACGCCCACCGGGGTTATCTGTAACGCGTAATTTGGGTAACATCTCTACAGCGTTTCCTCGGCACTTCTGGGATTCTCTTTGCCTTGAGGCAGAGGGTTAAGATCCTAGACTCCAGTAGATCTGGGTTCAGATCCGACCAGCAACACCTAACGTGCTGTGTGCCTTGTGCCAGTGTCGGAACCTTTCTGTGTCAGTTTCCTCATTCGGCAAATCGAGTAGTTGTAAACCTATAGAGAGAGAACGATTCGCCCAGCCTGGCTGGCACCAGTGTGCGCTCAGTCAACAGCAATGACCCTTATGCCTTATGCCTGACGTCCTTCTCCTGACCCTCCAGAAAGGAAGACCCCATCTGAGTGTGGAAAATCCACGCTCTCGGCTTGGGGCTCCCTGGATGCTGACTTGTGACTCATTTGCCCAAGGCGGGTTCCAACAATGGCTTCAGCGAGCCTGTCAACACAGTGGAAAGATGAGCCTGGGGTCTGTCAGGATCCCCTTGGCAGTAGGCAGGCTGCCAAGTCCCTGGAGGCTGACATAGAGCTGAGCACCTCCAGATGGGGGGTGGGGGAGAGGCAGAAAGAAAAGAAGGTTCAGTGCCAAGGGCTGGGGGCCAGGAAACCATTTTGGCACTGCCGCTGACCAACCTGGTGACCCACACAAGTGTTTTTACCTCTCTGGGCAAAAGCATCTTGTAAAACAGTGAGAATGATACCTGCTGACCTCCCCCTTAGTGTGGTGGAGAATCTGCAATGAGGAAATGGAGTCTCGACAAAATTAAAAAAAAATATAAAAATAAATAAACCCTCTGTTTGTTTCCAAGTGAGTCTGGAAGCGTCCAGCAGAAGCAGAAGTGGATGGCAAACTGTACGGGGAGAGACCCAGCCTCGCTCTCCTGGCTTCCCTGGGCTCAGTCCAGGGTACGGGACGAACACCCCAGCCAGGAGCTTCAGTTAACAGGAATCTTTCTCTCACTTTGATGAAGAAATGGAAAATGTGTGTGTGCCTTCGCACGCTCGTCCGTCCGTTCATTTGTTCGTTCAATGACATTTTCCGGGAGGCTCCTGTGTGCCACGTGCTGTGCTAGGTACGGGGACTAGAGCAGTGAACAAAACAGTCCCTGACCTGAAAGAGGTCGTGGGGTAGCTGGGGAGACAGACATTAAAGAAATAAACATGCAAATAAACACATGGCCACAAATATCCATAACTGCCCTGAAAGAAACGCGTCGGAGCCATGAGCACGGAGGACATAAAATCGAGTCTGGGGGAGAGAGCAGTCAGGGCGGGCCTCCCTGAGGAGGTGCCATTTCAGAGGGGTCGGAAGACTGAGCGAGAGTCAGCCTGGTGAGGAGGGAGGAAAGATATTCCAAGTGAAGGGAACAGTGTGTGGTGCCTTGAGGCCAGAGAGAGCTCAAGGTATTGAGCGCTGAGGCTTTTGAGGAAGGAAAGTGGCTCCGTGGCCCAGGGGCCAGCGGCCGGGGGTGGGGCGGGTGTGGGGGGCAGATGGTCAGCAGGCACCCGCTGAGTCAGGCCAGGTCACACTAAAGACCTAGACTTCAGAAAATGACCACAACGTAAATTCACGGGGACTGACATTAAAATACACCTTGTTTTTCAGAGTTATCCCCTGGATTCAGCTGGTGTTCAACCTGGTCTCCCCTGCCTTTTCCAGTCTGAAGACACCGGGTGATTCAGAATCAGATGAGTTTCATTATTACTCAGCACACTTCACTGACTACGCCAGAAAAGGAGACGCATTTATGGAAGGATGTTTAACACAAAGGTTAGAATGAGGGTTAGGGTTGGGCTTTGGTTAAGGGTAGAGTTGGTACAGGGTCTGGGCTAGGATTGGGTTGGGATCAGGACTGGAGTTGGGTTGGGGTGGGGTCAGGGTTCGGACTGTGTAATTTTTTTTTTTTTTTTTAGATTTTATTTATTTATTTGACAAAGAGAGACACAGTGAGAGAGGGAACACACAAGCAGGGGGAGTGGGAGAAGGAGAAGCAGGCTTCCTGCGGAACCGGGAGCCCAATGCAGGGCTCGATCCCAGGACCCTGGGATCATGACCTGAGCCAAAGGCAGAAGCTTAATGACTGAGCCACCCAGGGGCCCCAGACTGTGTATCTGAGTTCTGTTTCATAAATGTCTACCACTAGCACCCAGTCGAAAATCTGGACATGATAAAGGCCCACTGGGTATTTTTGAAGGATTAATTACTATGGTTTATTGTGAACCAGTAAGACAAAGTGGCCGGGCAGCCTCATTCCCTGGATATCCTGGTTATTTGTCTGTGTATTGTGAACAGACTGGTAAACTCACCAGCACGCTAATTTTCTACTCTTCTAAGACTGCACCAAAAAATCATTCCCGTGTAGGAAAGGAGGGGGAAATGATCTGTGCGTGTCAGGCCGGTGACCCAGGCAGGGGAATAGAGAGCCCAGGAGACCAGATCCTTCAAAAAAGCCCAGGGGTTGGGGAGGAAGTGGGTTTCTGCAGAAGTCCCAGCCAGGCGGAGGGGGAGTCCAGGAACTAGATTTGGGCTGGAAGGTGGGGTTTGGGTGAGGAGTTGGGGGAGGGAAAAGTGAGGAGAGCAGCAGCGATGTTTAGAGGGTAGGCAGATGGCAGAGTATATGTACGTAACCCATGTCGTTCGGGGCCCCTTGTGGCCCGGGCCCTTCAGAGTCTCCTTCAAAGAAGCTTAAGACAGCAGTCATGTACTATTCATGGGAGTTTCTGTTATTTTTTGTCTGGCAAGGAAAATCAAGGAGGGTCCGACTTCTACCCCTTAGCCATGCTGCCCAGTCCCCTCACCTCTTCCTCTAGGATTCTTGCAACATGCTCTACTCCAGAACCCCCCACCTGTAGCCCCCCCCCCCAATTTGCCTTTCCTGCCCTCTCTGTGCTCACCAAGTTCGTCTTTATAGTGGTCAACTCAGCCTAAGGGACTTCTACTCTCTGTTCCCTTTCTGTTCTCCCCACTTCTCAGAGCCCCAGTAAAGAACAGCCCAGAACTGACCCAGCAAGTGCACCCCCCTCCCCATCATCTCCCTTGCTGGCTCTCCCACCTCTCCCTGGAACCAGACAGGGAAGGACAGAGCTCTCCACGGAGGGCAGAAGGGAGAGCTGAGACAGGCAAGGTCAAGATTCTCTTTCATGAGGCCAAGGTGAGTGGGGAGCATTCCTGGGACTTGTCGCAGTATAAAGATTGCACCCTCCCCACTGGGCACTGGGGAGCCAGGGGAGGGTTTTGAGCCAGAGAGGAAAGCAGTCAGATTTGTGAGCAAATCCATGGAAGCGGGGCTCTGTGTGTGTTGTGGGCGATCGTCCACGAGCACTCAGTTAGAGATCCTGGTTAACTATGTGACAAGTGAAAAGGTCAGTGACGAGAGAATGAGTGAATGCTGAGTGAATGAATGATGGAACATTGAGCTTCCTGAGCATTCCGGATTTCCATGCAGGAGTCAAGGACCCCAGGACAATTGTGCCCTCACCATGGCTTCTGAAGTCCTTGTTCTTCACCTTTATGCCAACCAGCTGGGAGCTCCTGACAATGACCTCCAGGCTCACAGGGGACAGGGGGTCAGGCCCCCTCTCCCACATGGTAGAGCATCTGGACAGTTTCCACCAGTCTGCTGGGAATGGCCCATGCTCCCCTGGGCAAGACCCGCGGCGCACGGGAAACCTCCCAGTGCTTTTGGCTCTGGCTGTAATTCTGGTTTCCAGCAACACATAAAAATAGCTTCAAGGACACACAGGGGGCGGGAGAGGGGGAGACCCGGTCCCTGACTTCCAGAAGAACTAGATACACACTCCCATCTCTCACAGTCCGAGGGCTCCCTGCTGCCCACATTAATCTGGATTTGAACCTGGGTCTGTATCTGCGGACCTCAGGCTGAAACTTGCTGAGCTCCTCAGTCAGCGGCCCCCACAGCACCCAGCTTGGGGCAGAGAGAGGCAGACGCAGACGCAGAAAAAGCGTCTGAAATCCCTCCCACTGCCAGCTCAGAGCAACACTCCTGCAGGGCCCTGGTACATGACCTGAGATGGGAGACAGGAGATGCCGCCACAGTCCCTGAGCAGAGCCCGGGATCACCCTGGAGCCTGGCTAGGATGGGAGGGGCGGGCACTGCCCAGCTGCAGGGACTCACGAGCCTCGTCCAGTCACGAGTGTCGGGGTCCCCAAACAGTGGTGATGCAAATGTGGGCTCCAGCCGGCCTTCTGCACCCTGCAGAGCCCATCCTGCAGCCAGGCAAGAGCACCACAGGAGGAAAAGCCCCAGCCGAGGGCGGGCTGGAGGAGGAGGAGGGGGGACGTGGAAGTGTTTTAGGAATGGGCACATTCATGGGCACTCCCTGTTCCAAACGATGGGCGTGCATCAGCTGAAATCCTGACAGTCCCCTAGGGACTTAGCATGATTTGTCCCCATCATACAGATGAGCAAAGCGAGGCTCCGAGAGACAAGGGACCAACCACACAGCTCGCTGGGACAGAGTCAGAATTTGAACCCAGGGCGACTCAGGAGCCTAGGCTCCTGCCTCTGCACTAAAGGAATAAGCTAAGAGTGGGGGTCCATTTTCTTCCCTGCCCCCCCAAAGCCACAAAATAGGCCTGCTTTCCTGATGAAAGTCTCCTCCCTTCAGCTCCACAAACACCCGCGTTCCCAGGCCGAACCCAGGGCGGGGACCCACAGGAGCTCGAGCCCAGCAGGACCTATTTCTGGCTGCACAAGCGGCCTTCTGTCGTGGCCACAGCCCTGGCCCGGCCTCCAAAGGGCCCATTGTCCGGCTGCCTGGGCCGCCAAGCCCGGCTCCTGGACATCCAGAGATGGGGGCAGAGGGTGCCCCGGGCACAGTGGACTGAGGGGCCTGTGTGAGAGCAGCAGCCGACTCAAACAACATCCTACACTCCACCTTGGGATGGCCTCCGACTGGCCTCCGAGAGGCCCTGAGGTCTCTCACACACACACACACACCCCAGAGGTGACACCAGCAGAAAGCTGACCCACCATTACAGGCAGCAAGGAGAGAAGGGCCCGGGATTTAGAGCCGCTGGGTTGGGATTCTGATACTGGCTGGCTGTGAGGCCTGGGCAGGTCATGCCCGCTCTCTGAGCCTCAGTCTCCTCATCTGCGAAATGGGACACACCCACGGCCTCTGGTTTACAGATGTGCAAACCCAGCTTCGGAGAAGTGACTTGCCAGAGTCCCCCCAAGCCAGAGTTTTCCATTTATACATGTATATTAAAAAGGTTTTCGGGGTGCCCGTCTGGCTTAGTCAGTGGAGCCTGCAACTCTTGATCTTGGGGTTGTGAGTTTGGAGGTAGAGCTGACTTATAAAAAGTAGGGGGACACCTGGGTGGCTCAGAGGGTTAAGCCTCTGCCTTCGGCTCAGGTCATGGTCTCAGGGTCCTGGGATGGAGCCCCGCATCGGGCTCTCTGCTCAGCAGGAAGCCTGCTTCCCTCTCTCTCTCTGCCTGCCTCTCTGCCTACTTGTGCTCTCTCTCTCTCTCTCTGTCAAATAAATAAATAATCATTTTTTTAAAAAAAAGGTTTTCATTAGGAGCACTTTCAAAAATACACAAAAGTACAGAGTATGATAAATCCCCATATCCCACCATTCAGATTCAATAATTATCAGGTTGTTGCCCCCCTACTCTATCTTTTGATAGATTTTGATGATTTTGCTGTTGTCGCTTGAAGTAAATTGAAAGTCAGTCCTGCACATGTCCTTTCATTCTGACCCACCTCAGTGCTCCACTGAAAACGTGGACATGTGTTCGTATAAAACATGGTGCTGCTCTCACACCTGGCAAAATTAAGAGCAGTTCCGTGGCATCGTCTCCTACCCAGGGCATAATGGGGTTTTCCCGATAGTCTCATCAGTGTCAAGTTCCAGGTGGTTTGTTCAAATCAGGATCCGAGTAAGGTCTACACGTTCCATTCAGTTGTTATGTCCCATGACTTTTTTAAGAAATTGATTTTCTTGTCCCTGGCTTATTGAAGAAACAGAGTCAGTTGTCCTGCTGAATGTCCATATCCCGGATGTATCTGTTTTCTCCTTCACGGTATCATTTAACTTGTTTCTCTGTCCCTATATTTCCTGCGAACTAGGAAGTGGGCCCCCTTCCTCTTTAACTGGCTGTTTTATGGAGATGTAATTCACACACCATAAAATTCACCCTTTTCAAGTGGACGATTTAATGGTTTTTAGTATATTCACATGCTATCTCTACCATATCCAACTTCAGGACGCTTTAGTGAGGCCAGAAAGAAACAACACCCCCGTGAGCAGTCACTCCCCGTTATGCCCTCCTGGCAACCGCCATCCACTTTCTCTCTAAAGAGAGAGTCTGTCTCTCTTTAGAGTAGTCTCTGTCTACTCTATCCCATTTCAGATAAATGGAATCAGAAAACACGTAGCCTTTGGTGACTGGCTGCTTACGTTAATATTTTCAAGGTTCGTCATGTTAGACCATGTATCAGGATTTTGTCCCTTTTTATCGGCAAATAATATTCCATTGTACGAAGAAAGCATATTTTGTTTATCCATTCATCCCGTAATGAGCACTGGGCTTCTTCCTCTTGGCTCTTGTGAATAATGCTGCTATAGACATTCGTGTGTGTTTGTGTTGTAAAAAATATGTTTTCCATTCTCTCGGGTGTTGATACATAGGCATGGAATTCCCAGGTCATACATATGGTTAATATTTTGAAGAATGACCACACTGTTTTCCAAAGGAATGAGGCCAGTTCCCCAGCACGCTAGCAATGCACGATGTTCCAACTTCTCCATGTCCTTGCCAACACTTGTTATTCCCCACCTTTTTTATTTTAGTCATCCTAGTGGAGGTGAAGCAGTATCTCGTGCTGATGATGACTAATGGTGTTCGGCATCTTTTCATGTGTTTATTGTAATTGTATGTCCTCCTTGGAAGAATGTCTTTTCAAATCCTTTGCCCATTTTTAAATTGCATTATTTGTCTTTTAATATTGAGTTGTAAGAGCTCTCTACATCTTCTGGACACAGGTCCTTTATCAGATACATGACTGACAAAATTTGACTCTCATCCTGTGGGTTATCTTTTCAGTTTCTTGGTGTCTTTGAAGCACAGAGTTTTAAATTTTGCTGAAGCCGTATTTGTCTATTTATTCTTTTGTCCCTGTGCTTTGGGTGTCATATATATGCCTAATCTACGGTCCTAAAGATTTACTCCTACATTTTATTCTAAGAGGTTTGTAGTTTTAGCTCTTACATTTAAGACTATGATCCATTTTGAGTTGACTTTTGCGTATGGTGTGAGGTAGGGGTCCAACTTTATGCTTTTGATGTGGGTATCCAGGTGTCCATACCATCTGTTGAAAAGACTATTCTTTCCCTATCGAATGGTCTCATACCCTCATCAAATATCAACTGGACATAAATGTATGGGCTTATTCCTGGACTCTCAGTTCTATCCCATCAATCTATAGTTTATCCTTATGCCAGTGCCCCGCAGTCTTGATTCCCGCAGCTGTGTAACAACTATTAAAATCAGAAGGTGTGAGTTCTCCAATTTTGTTCTTCTTTTTCAAGATCATTTGGCTTTCTGGGTCTTTCACATTTCTGTATAAATTTTAAGATGAGCTTGTCAATTTGTTGGCAAAAAAAGCCAACTGGAATTTTGATAGGAATTGCATTAACTCGATAGATCTGTTTGTTGGACTTGCCAACTCTAAATTTAAACTTCGAATTGGATTAGACCCCAGTGATCTATAGTTCTGACCGCAAGCCTCCACAGAGACCCTGCCCTGAGTGGCCCTCAAGGGCTGAGGGGCCCATACCATTCTGGAGCCAACCCAAGACCCCCAGAGCTTCCAGGCGACCTGCTGCTAGGTCCCACCTACCCCCATCCTTCAATTGACTTTAGGAGTCAAAATGCAGAAGTTAACATTTCCTTATGTCAAACTCCTTTTGTGAATTATGGATACCAGGGAAATCTTCATGAAATCTTAATTCTGCCCAGACAGGGAATGAGCTCCTCCCCCGGCCGAAGCCCCACAGGGCTGAGCACCCTCACAAGCGCCTCTCCCCATCTGCCCACAGCAGAAGTTGTCCTACCTGTGGGTCATTCAGTCCTTGTTCTTCACCCACAGAGTCACTCAGCTCTGAGGGGTGGGGGTGGGGGTTCCTAGGCAACGAGAAACATCGCTAGGCATCATGACCCTAACCCTATCTCTCTGCTGTGTAAACCTCTCATTCAGCCATTCAGCAACTCTATGACTGAGCTGTGCCAAGCACAGTGGGGACTGAGGACTCAGGTCCCTGTATCCAGAAGCTCCCAGGCCAGGGTGGTGACGAGAGCCACCATCTTGTCCACCTAGTTCCCCTGAAAGCGCAGTCCAGCCCCACGAAGCATGTGTTGTCACTACTTTGTGGACAAGTGTACATCTTTATCCAAAAAATTATTGATCCAGGAGCTGCTCAGGGCCTGGCCTGTGCAAGGGGATGGGCTTTCCATGCTGACAAAGATTCCCCACGTCCCTGCCTCCTTGGTAATGCTCCCCGGTAGGAGAGACAGACATAGAACGAAAAAGGTGGGGGGGGGGAGGTGGCCAGAGCATGCAGTTAACATCACAGGTGACAAAACAGAAGAGAAAAAAGTAACAGGAAGGACCTACTTCAAGTTCATTCAATGGGGAGGGATCTTCTGAGGAGGCCATATTCATACCAAGAGCTCAAGGATGAGAAGGAGCCGGACATGAGGAACGTGTGGAAAAGCATTTCTGGTAGTAGAACCACCAGCCCAGAACACTGAGGTGGGGGCTGGACAAAAAGGCCGGGGTGGCCGAGGGGCAGTGAGCATGGGTGTGGGTCGGAGGCGATGAGACCAGAAGGGTCAAGGCAGATCGTGCAGGTGGGGGAGCACCGGCCAAAAGCAGGAAGGAGGATGGAGGCTCCTGGGGGTTTAAGCAGGGGCATGACATACTGTGTTGTGTGTTTAAGGCAATCAGACCCCTTAGTGGAATCTTCCAGAAGGAGATGATGACGACATTCCTGGGTGGTGGTCAGGGGGTGGAGGGAGATGTGGATTGACATGGATGGAGCCAGTAGGCTGCGGCTGGACGAGGAAAACAGAGGAAGCAGAGATGCCCTCAGGCCTGTGTTCAGAGTGACGGCTGAATGCTAGAACAGACTTCCCGCCTCCAATCTTGTCTACTTCTCTTTCCTGGGCCACAGACGCCTCCAGAGCCCATCAGGCCATGTCCACCCGCGACAAGGAAGGTGGGCGAGCACAAGAGACAGCCAAACCCTCCCCTGCTCGTCTCCCTCCTGCTGCCCCACTTGGCAGCAGGGTGGGGAGGAAACACGGTGTCCAGTCCCCCGGCTAGCTGTGTGGCCTTGGGCAATCACAGTCCTTCCCCGGACTCAGGTCATTAAATGATCCTCCCCACTGTGGCCTTCGTAACTGAGACCAGGTATCGAGCACAGAGGAAGCATTTAATCTAGTTTACAGCGCATTACAACGTGCGAAATGTTACCATCATCCTGTGGGTCCCAGGAGGAAAACGTGCCCCTCTGTCACACTTAGTCCCCAAAGGGCTTCTGTGGGCCATCAGGACCCTCTCAGTGCCCAGTGGGGACCCCATCACATTCTCCTCTGCTGAAGGGGAACCGAAATCTCACCAAAATTGGGGTGGAGGAGTAGCGCCCCCCATACCACTACTAGCAGACACCACGGAGCGCTCGCTGTGTCCAGCTCTGTGCCAAGGTCCTACACAGATGTCACCCCCATCATAGTCCTGCCTGGAAGGCTTTATGGCCACTAGCTCTGTTTTCTGCGGAGGTGGGTGGCCAGCAGCCATTCATGGCCCTCAGCTTAGACACAGAAAGAAGCAGAAAGTCCCCGGCCTGGATGGAAGACACACGGGGGAATCATTCATTCAGTCAGTCCCTGCGGAGCCCCATGGCGGGCCAGCATGTCCCAGGCATGGGGAAGCAGGCACACACTCCTGCCCGTGTGGGGCATACGCCAGGGTGTGGAGGTGACAGAAAATGAGAAAACCCGCCCTGCGGTAGACGCCAGGGAGCCCAAGCTACAGAGATCTTGCTCCAAGTACCACGTGGCTGGGACAGAAACAGTCAACCCTTCGTGACTGTTGCTACTGGACACTCGGGGTCACCCTCGTCTCCTGCTTTGTCTTCCCTCTGGCCAGGATTGTCCAGGTTCCCAAGACAGGCGGAGAAACCGAGGCAGCCAGGAATGCCATGGGGCTCCATCTGACCGCCCCACCGCCGGCCACGGGGCAGTGGGGGGCAGAGGTGGGCCTGGGAGCTCTCCCACAGGCCCGGGCCACGCCTCCCTCCTCCCGGAGTAAGCATGTGATTAAGTAATCTTATTATGGAAGTCCCACATGATCAGACACCCGGGCTACACTTTGAATGAAATTAATTCCAAGGTTCAACCAAGTCCCTGGGCGTTTTCCTTCCAGGGAAGGTGGTGGGAGGGAAATGAGGTCTGTGTGTTCCAGAACCCCAAGGAACAGGCCCCAAGTCCCGAAGCTGCTGGAGGCATTGGGGAAGGGGGAGAGGGGGTTCAACTGGTCATCGCTCACCCCCAAATCCCAGCCACCTTAGTGCATGTCACCACTCAGATGCCCCAAATGTGCCTTGGCCAAAACTGGATTCCTCATTGCCCTGCCCTCCCATGCCGCCCCTCAGATGGGTTCCTCCTCTAGGACCCCTCGCTCTGCAAACGGTTCCATCTTCTCGGCCACCCTGCCCTGCAGCCCCCTTGTCCAACCTGTTGTCCGGTCCACCTGACCTCCCAACATTCGTCAGTGTCTCCTCTTGTCTCCATTCCTAAAAGAGCCCTCATTCTGCTGATGAGTCTGGGACACAGCCTGGGAACAAGGGAATGGGGCTTATGGTTCTTACTCATCACGGTACACAGGAGGTGCCTAATCAATGCTCTCTAAGTGAATGTGGAAGCTCCACCCCAGCCAGCTGCTCCTCATCTCGTGGAGGGTGATCCCAGCAAAAGCCTGCATGGATCACGGAGATCAGCTTGAGCTCCCTGGCCTCACAGGACAGAGGCGGAAGTGACTAGCCTGGGAAGGAAAAGGACATTCTAGAAAGGGGCACAGAGTCCTCAAAGACAGCGGGCAGGAAGGAACATGGATAGGCTCTACTGAGAACGCCCTTCTGCCTGGCCCTTCCTCAGTGCTCTGGGATAAATACTGCCACCACCTCTTTCTTACAGACGGGTAGAATAAATGGTTAAATTCTTTTATCCAGGTCCTACAGGCAGAAATCCTAACCTGCGTCAGAGTCCCAGAGCCCTTGGATCATTGCTGAACTGAACACCTCCCCACTTGGCTTTCTCTTCGCAGCGGGTTTTAGAATTTGTGTGCATAGGAATGAACTTTACATGAAATAGGGTTTCCTGTAGTTTGAATTAGAACTTCCCCCTCTGGTTTATTCTGTTACTGCGACGTACGGCCCCAGGTTTTGATCTCGGGGCCAGGGAGAGAGGAGCTGCCCATCAAGGGAAGTGTGTGCTAAAAGGAGCCTGGGGTCATTCTGTGCTGAGGACTGGACAGGTGGGGTGGATGGGGAATGAAGAAAGGACAGTCCTTTGGTCCAGGTGCACTACCTGTTCAGTTAAGGGTAGGAGATGGGTCCCCAAAGAGCTGGAACAATTGACAATGTCAGGGCAGGAGTGAGAAGTCATCCATCCATCCGTCCGTCCGTCCAGCAAATATTGACTGAGCCCACGGTCAATGAAGTGACAAACAGGAAAGCAGGTAATTACAATCCAATGTGATCAGTGCTGTGATACAGGATGTACTGGGCACTAGGGGGAGCCCAGAGGAGACACCTGATCTAGCAAGAGGTTGTGGTGGAGCAATCAGAGAAGGCTTCCTGGAAGAGGTGATGTCTAACCCAAGACTTTGAGGGCAAGCAGATCTTAGCCAGGTCAAGAGGTGGGAAAATAGCAGCTCAGCCTGAAGGAACCAAACAGCACCTACCTACACCAGAAGTGAGTAAGTAGCCTACAGGGAGGAGAACAGCTCAGTGTGGCTGACACAGCAGCAGCGGGCGGGCGGGGCGGAGTGGGGAGGGGTACATTTTCAGAGGAGGGAATTGGTGGCCAGATCCACCAGCACCTTGGGAGGCACAGTTAAGAGTAGGATCTTTACAGAAGGGCAGCAGGAGCCTGTCAATACTTCTTAACAGAGGAGACATGTGGCCAGATTTTCTGTTTAGAAAGATAACTCGGGCTTCTGATGAGGGAAGGCTGGGTTATTCTGACCGCGCTTCTAAGGCAACTTAACTTCAACTATCTATACTCAATACAGAGATGCAGATATATTTGCAAAAGCATTAAACGTTTACAAAAGAAGGAGAAATTTCCAAACGAAGCCTAAAGTGAAAATAGGAACTCAGAGCAAGGAGTGCACACAGAGGCGTCTTCTGCCTAAGGAAATTTTCCAAGCTCAGAGGTCTTCTTTGCCAGCTGCAAAAAAAAAAAAAAAAAAAAAGGATGGGGGAGAGGGATGGAAACAAAAGCCCAGACCCACAGTCTAACAAAAGACTCTTTCCCACAGTAAGCAGGGACCCCCAAGGCTACACCCTCGGGGAGAGGGCACCCATCCTTCTGAGGAAATATAGCTGGGTTTGAATGACTCAGACATTTCGAGGAAGCTCCAGCTTGGGTTAGGTGGGCCCCAACAGGCAGGACTTCCAAACGTGTGGTTGAGGCCAACAAAATTCCTCTATGAAGGAAAGTAACTTCATCCCATGCCCTAGACCATCCTCGGGCTTCATTTTTCAAATACCATGATCAATGTGCAAAGAAAACTGGGCATCCAAGGAGATAAGACATCATGAGAAAACAAATGGGTGAAAACACTCAGAAACATACCTGCAAAGGTTTCAGATGTTGAAATTAACGTCTTTAAAAAAAAAAAAAACACAAAACAAAACAACCGTGTTCACTATATTTTAAAAAATAAAAAGACAAGCATGAAACATCATGGGAGGACATAAAACTATCAGAAGTGACATAGCAAATTGACAAGAGAAGAAAACAGAGACCCTGGGCATGAACATTATGATAACTGAAACTTACAACTCAGAGATGTTAGGGGTGCCTGGATGGTTCAGTCAATAGAGAATGTGATTCTTGACCTCAGGGTTGTGAGTTCGAGGCCCACAGTGGGTGTAAAGAAGGCTCAAAAAAAAAATATCTGAGGCTTTATTTCTTGAACCTGTTGGTCATGGTCTCATACACACTGGTTTCTAATCATTCATTAAATTGCACATTTGTTTCTTTGTTTTTGTTTTTGTTTTGTTTTGTTTTACTGTACTGCAAAGCTGTGTGTTTATAATTTATGTGTTTCATGCACATGGGTTATATTTTGAACTAGTGAGGCATAGAAAGCACTGGGTGGATGGGTTTAAGAATGGATTCAATGCAGCCAAAGAAAGAATTAGGTCAAAAGAAAGTGCCCCAAATACACTGCAGAGAGACACAGAGATGGGCAAAAGAGAGGATAGGCGAGACAGAGTTTGATCGGAGCCCTAGAAGAGAGAAGGAGCAGAGACAATGTTTAAGAGACAGTGGCTGATAATTTCCAGAACTGATAAAAGACACTAAACCACAGGGGCTGGGAGCTCAGTTCATTAAGTGTGCGAATCTAGATTTCAGCTCAGATCGCTATCTCAGGGTCATGAGATCAAGCCCTGCCTCAGGCTCTGCACTCGGGGCAGGGGAAGTCTGCTTGGAATTCTCTCTCCCTCTCCCTCTGGCCCTCCCCCTGCTAGCATGCTCTCTCTCTCTAAGATAAATAAATACATCTTCAAAAAAAAAAAAAAAAAGACACCAAACCACAGATTCAAGACACCTAAAAAGTCCCCAGAGATAAATAAAAAGAAGTGACACTTCCATCCATCACAGCAAAACTGCAGAAACCCAAAGGTGAGGAGAGAACATATCTAGCAATAATCAGAGGGAAAAAGCCATACTTACCTTCCAAGGAAGCCTGGTTAGAGTGACGGCTGACTTCTCTGCGGCAACCATGGAAGTCGGGAGCCCTGGGAAGTAGCGCCCGCCGGAGTCTCCGTGCAGTGGCACGTCACTCTGATTGCTGAGTGAAGATTCAGGTGCAGGGGCCAGACAGAGCCCAGGAACCAGCCGGAAGCTGGGACAACGGTGGCCAGGACCAAATCAGCAGCAACAAGGAAGGAGAAGGGTGGACGGATCTGGGAGAGGCGGAGGAGGCAGAACTGAGGGGGACTTGGTGATGACTTTTTGTGATGGAGGAGGGCTGAGAGGAGGCAGGGTGAAGGTCAAGTCTGGCTGGAGGGGCTGCTTAGCTGGAGGGGCCCGACTGCCCTGAAAGAGGAGAAGCAGGTTTGGGGGGGTGGGTGGGCTTAGTTTGGGAGGTGGTCGTCCCAGAAAATCAAGACCACTGGTACCCAAAGGAAGGGAGTCTCCTGGGCAGAGGGAGGCAGGAAGATTCCCGGATGAAGAGCCAGTGCGATCAGTTCTAAGGCAAGTGACAGGAAGGGGAGATCTCCAAGATGGCAGCCCACAGAGCTCCAGAATGCGGCGAGGGTGGCGGGAGAGGGCGAGCCGAGCAGGGAGCCAGAGGAGGCAGGCTGTTCCCTCCCAGAGCACCAGCAACCAGCAGAGCTTGGTTCATAACAGGTGCTGAGCTCACGCTTGCTGAACAAGCCAGGAGACGGAGGCCGGTACATGGCCGGTGGTTGTGGTTGGTGTCAATGGTGAGGCCAGCACTTAGCCGGTTTCCCTTTTCCATCCTGGTGCAGAAAGCCACACCAGCTCCCCTTCAGCTGGGATTCCCAAACCGTAATTATGCCTCCTGCAAACACCAGTGCGTGTAGTACCGAATGGGGAAACTGAGGCAGTCCAAGCAAAGATTGCTTGGCAAGGTTGGCTTTTTGTTTGTTTGTTGGGTGGGTGGGTCGGTGGGTGGGTGGGTGGAGAAACCAAGTACTCAGCCCCCCTGCCTGGCTCCCTACTACCCCCACCACCTTGCACCCTGCAAAGACCTTCCACAGAGAGAGACGCATACGCTCCCGTCTTCCCCCGTCATGGACAGGAAAGCATCCGCTCAGCCTGGCTGCCATCCTCTGGGGTCCCACCTCCGGAGCTAAATGCACAGCCATAGAAGGACAGAGACCCTCTCCTCCGGGAGCGAGAACCCCCAGGGGTCCCTGAAGCCTGTGACAGTGGGAGAACTGAAGCTTCCCGGAGCCCTCCTGCTCCCGCCTGCCTCGTGGCTGCTCATTTCCGCAGAATCTGTGGGCTGAGACTCTGGCGTGTGACTCACCTCCCTCCCCTCCTCTCCCTGAGTAAATGTCAAGTAACATTAGCTATCCCATCTCCCTCAGCAGCCCCCCCCCTCCATTTTTGGTGGTGCTGTTTACCTCGGCTGGATCAATCAGCATTTGGGGAGAAAATAGAAACCCTTTTAGATCCAATTAATAAAAAACGGGCCGCAGGAATGTGCCTGTTTAAAATTTCACTACCTGGGCAGGGAAAGCACCAGAGAAGCGGGAGGGTGGGCAAGAAGCAGGCTGGGCCCCGCCACCAAGCCCGGACCCTCCTAGCATTCCGAAGAGAAACCCCAGTTTCTGAGGGGCAGAGCTGGCAGCACCCCCCAAACTAGGTCCTGGTCAAACACTGCCCTTGTGGGCACAGAGCCAGAAACAGCCTCCTTGCTGCTTCCTGGGAGGGTGGGTGGAAAAGCGAGGAAAGAGATGGAGGGAGGTGGTTTCCACATCAGATGCGAGTCAGAGATGCAGAGTGAAAGCCCACAGGGGAGACTCGGGGTCTTGTAGCTACATCAGCAGCTCGCACCCAAGCCTGCCTTGGGGGGCCCTGGCTTCCTCAACACCAGGACCCCAACCCCGAGGAGGTACAGCTTCATTCCTAATCCACCGTGTCCCAGGAATCATGCCGGGTGCTGGGGCTTCCACCACTGGGCTCGTGGTCCCGTCGGCCACGTGATGGTCAAGAGCAGGAAGACCCGGCTCTGACTCTGGCTCAGCCGCAGCCAGCTGTAGGACTTTGGGTAAATGCCTTAGCCTACTGAGCCTTACACTTTCCATCTGTAAAATGGGGCCATAATTGGATGCTTCCTAGGAAGTTTCCTTGTTCTTGGGGCATCTGTGACCTGGCTCCTGGGACCCCCCGCCTCCCCCCCATCCCCCACAGAGACAGCCATTTGAGGCAAAGCCTGTGACGTGCCCGTTACTGAGGCAGGATTCCACAGGCTCCCCCTGACCCCTGAGCAGGGCCACCCAGAGCTTTGAGGATCATGAGGACCCTGCAATCCCACCCACAGGACCCAAAGCCACTGGGCAAGGATTCTCCTTCAGCGTATTATGTCCCGTGGGCGGCAGAGGACCCAGAGCAGGTGCACTAGCGATGTGGTTTGGAAGGACGAAAGGGTGAGTTTTACAGTCTTCCAAGTGCTTCCACATCCTTTGGGTGACAGCAGGAAACAGACAAGTGACATCTGTGGGCTTAGCTTGTCTGTCAAGTGGGAACTGAATCAGATGCCTCTCGGACCCGCTTCACACCCCTCCAGCTTCAGCTCTGCTCCAGGTGAGCTCCGGGTGGGGACAGGCGCAGGCAGGCTTAGACTCCGCACGTGGACCCTGTGGCCACGGTGCGTCCTTCAGTGTTCCCTCTGCACCCCCTCTAACCCAGCAGTGTGGGGCAGCAGGGGGAGCCCTCCCAAGGGCATGTATAGTGGGGATGCAGGGAGCTCCCTGCCCCCCAGGGCAACCCTCCATCAGTGCTCAAGCAGAAGATGCTGGGTAGCTTCCACTATGCCCATCAGAGGGCTCAGCAGGAGAGAGGCCAGCCACCTGCCGGAGTGATCGGTACTATATCCCCCAGTCCCATGTGGGCTTCTCTGGATGGGCTCCCTCTCCCACCCCCTCCTGCAGGCCCCTTAGAGCTCTTTCTAGAAAAGGAGGCGCACCTGGGTCCTCGGGTCCTCCCCGGGTTCTGCTGACTCAGACAGAGGCAAAAGCTCCCAGCGACGAGCATATGGTGACCACGTGAGCGGCTGGGGGCACGTGGGGAGCCCAAGCACAGCAGATGTGACGCAGGCCCAGCATGTAGTAGCTGCTCAATTAACAGGTGTGGCTTCCCAGGGCCAGGGGGTCGGGGAAGCAAGGCGTATCTTTTCATCCACACAGGCTTGGCTGAGGAAACCCCCGTCCTGCGCAGAGCCAAGGCTCAGCTCAGAAATGGCACAGTCCCTGCCTGCGAGGGCCACCGTCTCTCAAAGCAGACAGGCAAGTCGACTGGGGGGTGTGAAGCCCGGTGTGGGGGGTGGGTGATGACAAAGGAGCAGACGTGAGTGGGCGCAGTGAGGGAAGAAAGAAGGGCATCCCCGAGCCCGGGAGCGGGGAAGGAGACACGAGTGCTCCCCAGGCAGACAACGCAGGGAAGTCCCAACACAGTCCGAAGACAGAGGATGACCTCAGGTGGTGGGAGAAAAGGGAGGGGGAGGCCCCGAACCACAGGCTTCCAGCAGACCAGCCAGGCCTTCATTGGCCTGGGGGCGAGGCCTGGCTCCTGGTGTTGGCGGGAGCCCCTGGGCTAGCAAGGCACAGATGTCCCTCTCCCCTGCCAGCAGCAGCTGGGGCTTTTGTGAAGTGCCCGGCCCCAGAGCCATGCGCTTGGGGGGACCCCAGCTGTGTTGTCCCATGCCAGCCTAGCTCTGAAGGCTCTGGCACGGCCCAGAGGTCACATCGAGATTACCCTGTGCAGCTGTGCGGTTTAGCCCGGCTCGGACGGGTCCAGGCAGCAGGACCCAAGCTGGGGCTCCCCCGCCTCCCGGGGGCCAGGGATGGGGACCAGCGCTCACCCATCTTCCCATGTAGCATGAGCAGCAGTAGGACGGAAGTTCCTCTCCCTCCGACGCTGCTGACCATGGCTCGGCTCCCACTCTGCCCCACACGATCACTCAGGAACCCAGGCCAGGAGGGGCTCCCCCATCTGGAAGCTCCCCCTCTGGAAAAGGCGACTTTCCAGGGTCTCCAACATAGAGGAAGAGACAACAGGGAAGTCGCAGCTCCAGCCCAGAAGGGACACATGTCACTTCTCCTCTCCACCCATGAGCCAGGACACAGGTGTGAGGGCACAGGTAGAACGTTCAGTGAGCCCGATCATCTCTGCCACAGGGAGCAGTGTGACTTCTGAGGCTGCGTCCCAGCCCTGGTGGCCTTGGGCATGCAGCTCAACCTCCCAGAGTCTCCATCCCTTGCATCTCTTCGCTGGGAGCTGGGGCCAGGTTAATTAAGTTAGTTAAGCAGTAACACAAGCAAAGTGTGCCCCCCCACCCCCTCTCCCCGCACGTAACCCACGAACGCATGTCCCCTGTGTCCCTGGTTCTTTGTCACCATCTTTGACTGCAATGGTTATGACTGGGAACTACCAAAACATGTTATTGCATTTTCTCTTATTTTATAAAAACGACCTGGAAAATGCAAGGGGAGAACCATGAGCCAAAAGGGAGGAGGGCTGGGTGTCGTCAGGGTAACGTGACCAAGGGCAGACATCACGAGACCCACCAAAGAGCTGCAGATCCCAACGCTCCCCTGGACATGCTCCAGAGGAATTCCAGACAACCGGGGTGGAAACGTGAAGCGAGATGACAAATCCGAAACACACGCAAAATCCTGGACGTGGACGTGGCACTTTGACAACAGTACCTAAAAAGACGGGAGGATTTTATGTTTTCCTACTTTGGGGAGGAGCCAGCCCCAGCATGACGTTCAAGTTCGTGAGACATTCACACACTCACTCCCTGTGAGTTTTCTTCAGGAATATATATGTTGAAAGGAAGGGATTCCTGTCACAGGATGTCCCCCCCCCAGCCAGAGGAAGGGATGACCAGCTTGCCAGTGGAAGCTGGCTTCACAGAGACAATAATATTTGGGGCTGGCCTGAAAGCGATGGGGTCACATGCTGGAGAAAGGGACACTAACAGACACTGAAGGTCCTCTCGTTCCCAGCCACTTCCAAACCCTTTCCTCCCCTGCCTGCCTCCCATCATAGAGGCTAAAAAGTCATGTGCTGATTTTCCTAGCATCTCTTACAGCCAGAAGAGGCCATGGGACCATGTTCTGATGAATGGTAAACAAGGCAAAATCTGCAGGTGCCTCTAGGCCTTCCTCCCTGATAAAAACGGTGAAGTCCCAGAAGAGAGCACTCTCTCACCACCCTCCCTGTGCCTCCCATCACATACACACCCTCTCCCTTCCCACTTGGAGATGTGGGATGTGGAGCCTGGGGCTGTGGCAGCCATCTTGTCACCATGAAGAGAATCAGAGAGGCAACTCAGGGTCTGGAGCCTGACCCTGTGGCTAAATAAACTTGCAAACACCATTCCTCGCCTTCTTTTTAGGTAAACTCTAATTTAGGTAAATTCTAACTTAAGCCTCTGGGGGTTAGGTTTTCTGATACCCGCCACTAAAGGCATTTCTAAAGGATATAAGATCCTGCCTAATAAGGAGCTCCAAACAAGGAGCAGACTTTGCTTCTAGAAGCCAGACCAGGAATGTGAGTAAATTCCCATTTCGGCAAACAGGAGGCCACGGCACCTCTCAAGTCGGGCCCTACTGTCTCCAGCTCTGAGAGCTCCTGCCCCAGGCCCAGGACTGACTGGTCCTGGTGCAACAGCTGGGAATAAGACAAGAGGTCACAGCTAGCAAGGGACAGACATCAGCTGGGTGCCCACAATTCACTAACTACTCAATTAACTGTGACAAAGGAAGAAATATCAGACGCTGAAAATTCCTGCAACAGGGGGAGCCAGCCTGGGGCGTAAGAGAGGACCTCCCCAAGGATGACATTTAAACTGAGACCCGAAGGACTCACTGACCTTCTTCCACTGGCTGAGGCTGCACAGGTGACAGGGCTCTCCAAGCCTCAGTTTCCACCTCTGTGAAATGGGGGTCCTGGCGGGCCTCCCTCACGGGGTCAGTTTTGGGACTTCAGTGCGGTGACACGGCAAAGCCCAGGCCTGACGGTGTTAAGTGCTCGGCAAACATGAGCTATGACATCACTCTTCAGAAAGAGTGGGAGCCTGATGGCCCCTTGTGACAGGCTAATTGGGGAAACAGCCTTTGACAGAGTGTCTTCGGGCTTGGGGACAGTGGAGCAGCCGGTGCTGGCCCTCCCGTTTGACACTTGGCAAATGCGGGGTACCCCTCGGGCCCTGCTCGCAATAAGACCCAGGATGTGGGGAGACAAAGCCCTAGGCCCAGGGCAGCTAGGCTGAGAGGGAAAGCAGGGGCCAAGCCAGGCCATGGAGGGGTCAGAGTCAGGGGCCAGAGGGGAGAGCCCAAGGCTGGGAGGGGCAGAGTGCCCTGGGACTGGAGTCAGACAGACCCAGGTGGGCTCCTACCCTGGACCCCAGTCCCCCCACCAGTGATGCTCTCACCTCTGTGGGCCTTCCAGTCTGTCTTTAGTTTCAGGAAAAAGTCCTGAGGCCAAGGCCAGGGGCAAGGCAGCCCCCAGGTCATGCTGGAACCCCACGGCCAGCCTGTGGCTTCCTCCCATTTGCTGTTTCCGTCTCACACCCTGGACTACAAGAGGTCAAGAGAAGGCTGGGAAAAGGTTGCTCCCTCTTGGGGTTGCCAGATTTAGCAAATAAACACACAAGATGCCTAGTTACAACCGAATGTCAGATAAACAAATAAAATGTTTAGGGCAAGCATGTCCCATGCAATGTTTGGGACATACTTATACGAAAAAAGTATTCACTGTTTATCTGAAATTTAAATTAAACTGGGTGTGCTCTATTTTATGCGGCAACCCTAATCCCATGATGTCCTTATGCCATGCCCTCCCTTAAGATTCATCCGTGGCTCCCCAGTGCCTTAGGCCAAAAGGTGGCCTGCTGCACATGTGACGGCAGAGCCCTGCGTGCGTGGCTCCTGCCTGTGCCAGCCTCAGCAGAAGAAGGCAGTGGAGCCCAACTGAAGGGATCATGGCCCAACCTTTCATTTCACAGACAGGAATGCAGCCAAGCTTCATGCCACGCCCCATGCTGGGGACTGGGGACCCTCCCACTGCGGCTACCTGAGCTCCTCTCCATGAACCCTGCCCTTATCAGAGACTTCACACTAAAAGGCATTTTTCTTTGTTTTAAGCCTCTGCCTCCTCCCCATTTCCTCTCCTTCATGGGTGGGAAACCCCTGATTTCAGATCAAAAGGACCCAAAAATTCACATGGCATTTCAAGTTCAACCCACAGCTGGACCACTGACTTCAGAGAGTTCCCTAGAGCCTCTATAGGCAAAGCTGTCCGGGCCTCGCCCCAGGTTTCACCCTGGAGGCAGCAAGAGGGAGCAGGAGAGACACCCGATCTCCAGAATCCCTGGAAAAGAGGGGATTCGAACAGCAACAGCTAGCACCCAATCATTTAAGACTTGCTCCAAGCTGACCTTTCTTGCCACCACTGCAGAAGAAATCAGGTCCCCAACGGACACGCGTCCCAACCGCCTGCACCTTCCTGACTTGGGGCAGCTCAGTTTCCGTTACTTATTTGGGGAACGGTGTGCTCGGTCGGGGTCTGTCTCCCTTTTGCTGGGCCGTCAACCTCACTGCTGTTCCCCAGCACCCGGCACAGCACCCAGCGTCCAGTAGGTGCTCAGCAAATATTTGTGGCATGGAGGGAGGAGAAGGAGGATGAAGTTCATGGGCTCCTTGAGGGCAGGAGACTTGCCCGGCTGGATCGCTGCTCCGTCCCGTGGGGTCCGTGCAACCAGGAGGTGTGTTGAGGTAACAAGGCTCCCTCCGTCAGCACCATGAGATTTGCTCCTAGAATTTAACACACCAACCGTCAGGCTCCGCAAAGTTTGGTTCACTTGTTTCTCCTCCTTCCCCTCCTTAGATGGTGGCCCTCGATGGACCCATTGCACTGATGCGGAAGTAGAGAGCTCCCTACTTCCTCATCACAAAAGGCAAACCTAAACCCAGGTATGTATTTATTTATCTTTTTACAGATTTCATTTTTTTTTTTACAGATTTTATTTATTTATTTATTTATTTGAGAGAGAGAGCAAGCACAAGCGGGAGAAAAGGCAAAAGGACAAACAGACTCCCCGCGGAGCAGGGAGCCCGACGTAGGGCTCGATCCCAGGACCGTGGGATCATGATCTGAGCTGAAGACAGAGGCTTTAACCCACTGAGCCACCCAGACGCCCCTAAAGCTGGGTATTTAAATATACATCAAGCTCTAAAGAAAGGCAGGGAAGCAATTTCTTTAAGAGTTAAGATGGGGATCACCAGTAAGAGGGAGAAAGGTGGGCATAAGCAGTAAGGGATACACGGGGAGCTTCTGGGTGCTGATGGCAACACTCTGTGTCCCAACTCGACTGACATCTCCGTGTGTGTGTGTGTGTGTATGTGTGTGTGTGAGAGAGAGAGAGAGAGAGAGAGAGAGAGACACCATAACCTCCCTAAAATTTGGCCTGTGCCTGTCAGGTAGTCCCCTCTAAATGTCTGCTCCTCGGACCTCGGGCCTGGGTGCTCTCCACACACACACAAGCACACAGTGATGCCCTGCCTACCTGCCTTCCGCACCCTCCACACAGTGCCCACCCCTAGTCTATTCCCAGCCCTGGCTTGTCCAGCTGCCCATCAAACAGCACAAGCTTCTTGGGGCCACCATGAAAACCAAGCTGAGACCTAAAGACCCAGAACCCCCAGCAAGGCAACCAGGTCAAGGAAGAGTATTCTGGGAGAGGAAACAGCATGTGCTAAGGCCCTGGGGCCATCATGAGCCTGACTCATCCCAGGAACTGAAAGCAGTTCCTCCTGGCAGAGAGAGGGACACAAAGTGGGTGACACTGTGCGGGGACATGATCTGTAGGGCCACAGGGGCACAAATGCCCATGGGCATCGGACTCTAGACCCCCTCCCCCCAGTTTCCCCACAGGCACCAACTCACACAGGCCTCATGCCTGCTCCCAAGAGGGGTTTATAAAGCCTCTGCCCCACCTACACTCCCTGCCAGAACCCCCCCCTCCTCTGTCCTCCCACCTCCCCATCCCCATCCTCACTCTTCCTCTCCATCTGCCCCCTCCCTCCTCCCTCTCGCCCTCCGGTGTGCACACACTGCTCATCTGAACAGGGAAGACAGGACCAGCACACCCTCTTCCCACCCCACCACCTGGCGGAGCAGACCGGATGGCCCAGGACCCTAGGAGCCCGGAAGTATGGCTGGCCTCCACATCCAGTCTGGAAGCTTCTTTCAAAGAACAGCAGGGCAGGAAAGCGCTTGTAACCTGCTTTCTCCTCACCCCCCTCCCCTGGGGCACCCCAGCGAGCCCATCCACTTCCTGCGGGGCTCCCGTTCTTGAGGGTGGTCGAGCTCAGGCCTGGCTTTCGTCAAACACCACCCATCCGGAAGGCTACAGGCCCATGCGGAGGAGGAAGGGGGTCAGGGGAGGGGGTGGAATTCTCCAGATTTTCTCCCAGCTTCCAAAAGGCCTCCAGAGAGCTGGTTATATAAGGTTTCTTAAAAAAATTAAAAAAAAGTGTGGAAAGGAAATTTTTGCAAATATTAAGGAGTGCCACTCAGGGCAAATAAGGGGGCAAACAGGACAAGTCCGGAGCCCAGGAGCCCCGGGCGCTCCAGGTGGGCCGGGGGGCCCCATCTCATCGCTGCTGCGCCCCCGGGCCAAGCTCGGTGCCAGGCAGGAGGAGGCGCTGGCAAATACTTGCAGATTTAGCGAACGAAATCAAGGAGAGAGAAAGGAGGAGAAATAGACCAGGGTTGGGGGTGAAGGGAGGGAGCCCGAGAGAAGGCAGGAGGGCGGCTCCTGACGGGAAGGGGGCTTGGGTGGGGGGGTTTCTCAGGAATCAGGAAAACTGCTGAGTAAAAACTGTCTCTGAAAAGGCCCCAGATTATTCATCTAAGTCCTCATCTCGCTAAATTTCAGTTCAAACGGCTGCAAATATTTGAAATGAGTAATTTCTCCTGATGAAGAGAGTCTGATTTTGATTCTGCCTAATTTATTTCGAGATTTAGGGGAGCACCCGGAGGAGAGGGGTTGAGCCTGTCGTCAGCAGCGGCCACCCCCTCTCTCCCAAGCCACCCCCTGATCCTGCCCTGCCCTGCCCCAAAGTTGTGGTTCTGGGGAGAGGAGGGTGGGCTGTGTAGCTGGAGCAGGGGCGGGCTCGGGCAGCCCAGGGGCCCCCATCAGAAGGCAGAATCAGAGCCAGGTGGCCCCAGGCCTCTGCCACGTCTGCTGGGCCTCCAGGCCTCCGGTCCACTCTGTTACAGCTGCCAGCTCTGCCTGCTCCCTCCCCTCCTCAAGTATCTTCAATGGCTCCCTAGGAACCCCAGACAAATCATCCCTGAGCTCAGCTCATCCGGCCCAGATTATTTTCCGGCCCCACCTCCTTCAGGAGCTCCTCCTCCTCCACTTACCCAAGTGCCCCCCCCCCGCCCTGGCACCTTCTCACCGCTCCACTGGTCATGAAGCAGACCCTGTTCCTCCCACAAGGATTGAGCCCAATGTCACTTCTTCTGTGAAACCTTCCTTGTCCCTGGGAGAGGCAGGGGTCACAGGGCAGGGTGGGCTCCCACCCTGCAGAGCCCTGGTCCCCTGTGCGCCCACCATCTGGAGACCACCTAGCCCCCCTAAGCAGACTGGGGGCCAGGGCTGGCCCTGTGGCCTGTGGGGGCTTGCCGCCTGCCACCCACGAGTGCACTGGAGAAACGTGGAGAGGCAAGAATTCATCATAAAGGCACGACTGAAGAAGGGACGAGGGTACAATTAAACCCATTTTAACACAGAGCCCACCCCGAACACAGAAGCAGCCTTGGGAGTCCCAAGGAGAGGTCCTTCCTCAGCAACCCCCCAGGGTCCACCCCCCCAGACGTGGAAAAAAAGATCTGCCCGTGGCCCTGGGATGCAAACAAGGCAGGTGCCTCCGTGGCCCCTCACCAGAGTGCGGGGGGGAGAGTGTGAGCAGCCCAGGGCCATCTGTCCCCACCCACCAGGAGAAGGCCCCTCAGGGGCACTCTGTGGGCAGGTAAGAAACACTCCTTAAACGAATAGAAGGTTCCTTTCATCAATTCTAGCATCCCGCAGTAAGGCCCACGGGCTGGGGGGAGGCAAGCCTGGGTCCGAACCCCAGTTTTACCATTTCTTGGGCTTGAGCCAATGTCCAGCCACCTAGCCAGGGCCATGGGGCTTCCAGAGAATCTGAGGGGCCTTCTGTCCCAGGGGCCCCAGGAACCCACAGCCCTACCAACCAGAATACCAGTACCCACCAATTCTTGAGAACTCTCCTGGGGCCTGGCCCCCACCAAGGCCTTTCCCACACCACATGACCCACCACCAGGATGACCTTTGCGGCCCCATTTCAAAGATGAGAAAACCCAGGTCTGTGGAAGCAGACCAACAGGTCCCAGTTCAGACTGGGAAAACACAACACCCAAAAAATTACCTCAGGAGAAGTGGAAAGAGCATTGGAATGTGAGTCCAGGAGTCTGGGTCCGGGCCAGCTGAGCCCTTGCAGGGAGACCCACAGCCTTCCACTCGCATTTTCTCCTGGAAAGGAAAAGCAGCCTGTGGGTGGGAACAGAGGGGGTGTCACAGGTGTGAATTCATGGGGACAGTTGGCAACAGGATTTACCCACAGGAAGCCACTGAGGCACAGGTTCATCTCGGGCTGACTGGGCCCTACAATGTGGCAGGCTCTGTGCTGGGAGTGGGGTTCAGAGCTGAGTAAGCGTGGGGGTCCCTACCTTTGAGCTTGAGCAGTGGGAGAGGCGAGACCAGAAGCATCATTCACGGTAGACTCTGCAGGGGCTGCCCTCCAAGGCCGATGGGGCTGGCGGCTCAGCGAGGAGAGAGGCCGCCACCGGGAACCAGCTTCTGGACACAGGGGGTCTTCCCAGCAAGAGCTGGGCTGGGCTTCGGCCCCAGAGGGGAAAGGTCTAAGCTGCGTGAGTGGGTGGGATCCCATTCCCAACCACCCGGAACCCCAGATCTTAAGGTGCATGTTGTCTAAGGGGATGAGGTGGGGTGACCAGGGAATGCCCGGTTTAAAATGCAGATTCCCATGGGGCGCCTGGGTGGCTCAGTGGGTTAAAGCCTCTGCCTTCAGCTCAGGTCATGATCTCAGGGTCCTGGGATCGAGCCCCGCATCGGGCTCTCTGCTCAGCGGGGAGCCTGCTTCCCTCTCTCTCTCTGTGCCTGACTCTCTGCCTACTTGTGATCTCTCTGTGTCAAATAAATAAATAAAAATCTAAAAAAAAATAAAAAATAAAATAAATAAAATTTAAAAAAATAAAATGCAGATTCCCTGGGGCCTTGGGGGGGCTCAGTCATTAAGCATCTGTCTTCGGCTCAGGTCGTGATCCTAGCACCCTGGGATCAAGACCCATATCGGGCTCCCTGCTCAGCGGGGAGCCTCCTTCTCCCTCTCCAGCTCCCCCCGGGCTTGTGTTCCCTCTCTTGCTGTCTCTCTGTCATGAATAAATCAAATCTTTTTTTTTAAATGCAGGTTCCCGGGGCCCATCCCCAAAGGCTCTCTGATTCCATCCGTCTGGGCCCAGGCCTAGGGATCTGCTATTGACCATCAGCTCAGTTGACTCTGGTACAGCAGGTCCAGGGGGAGGTCCCTGCCTGTTCCTGCAGTGGTGGGGAGCCCAGGAGCTCTAGCTCCCGACAAACATGAGGGTGAGCCCACATCCATCCCTTCGCAGGGGGAGGGGCAGAGGGAGAGGGAAAGAGAATCCTCAAGCAGACTCCCCACTGAGCACGGAGCCCAACACAGGGCTGGATCTCATGACCCTGAGGTCATGACCTGAGCCAAAATCAGACGTCAGACACTTAACCGACTAAGCCACCCAGGGGTCCCCTTCAACTTCCTTTCTGCTGGTGGGTGCCCCATGTAGCCATTAGGAGAGGCCGGCGGGTGCAGGGTTTAAAATCTCAGGCTCCCCAGTCAGACTACCCGAGCTTCCGCCCCACCTCTGCTGCTCACTGTCTGTGTGACCTTCCTCAGCCTAATGAACCTCTCTGTTCCACAGCTCCTTCAACTGCACAGGGGAGGTAGTCACGGCACCTGCCTCCCAGGACTGTTAATGGAAAATACATGTGTGCTGGCACGCCCCACACCCTCACTGAACTACAGGCCCTGTGCATGAATTCTCAACTTCCCAGCCACCTGCCTGCCCCTGCCCTCACCCCCACAGCAGCCAGAGGGATCCTGGTAAAGCCTGTACTCCATCGGGGGCCCACGCCGTCTGACAGTCCACAGCGATCTCCTCTCTGGTAACCCTCCTCCTCCCTGTGGCCAACTGGCTCTAGCTGCTCAAAGCCCAGCCCATGTCTGTGCCCTCAGCCTGTCCACCACCGGGCCCCTGGCTCACCTGCCCGTCCTCTGCGGGAAACTCTCCTCGGTTTGGCTCCTTCTCACTCGGGTCTCAGTCCGAATATTGATACCTATAGTGCGCTGACTTTTGTGTTTGATTAGAATATTTGTATTTGCTTACATCTTTCTAAAGAAACTCTGAAAGATTCTTCATAAACTAAGAACAGTGATGGGGAATGGGGATGCGAGCAGATAAGAGTGGAGGAAGAAAGGGGCTTTTCATCTTCTGGGTGTTGAATCACATGAGTGCTCTATGTGGTCACAAAAATAAGTGTATTTTTTTAAAAAGATTTTATGTATTTTTTTCGAGAGAGAGACAGCTTGAGTAGGGTGGGAAGGTGAGAGAGAGCAGGGAGCCCAATGTGGGGCTCAATCCCAGGACCCTGGGAACAGCCCCTGAGCCAAAGGCAGACAGGTAACTGATTGGGCCACCCAGGTACCCTAAAAAAAAAGTACTGATAAATGGATGAATGCATTTTTTTTTAATCTCAGCCTTCTTAGAGAGGTTCTCCCTGACCAGACTTAGTAAAGCTGCCCTTTTCCACCACTCTTCACCTTTCACCTGCTTTATTTTCCAGATTTTTTAAAAGATTTTATTTATTTATCTGACAGAGAGAGAGATCACAAGTAGGCAGAGCAGCAGGCAGAGAGAGAGGAGGAAACAGGCTCCCCGCTGAGCAGAGAGCCCAATGTGGGGCTCGATCCCAGGACCCTGAGATCATGACCTGAGCCGAAGGCAGAGGCTTTAACCCACTGAACCACCCAGGCGCCCCTATTTTTCAAATCAAAGTGTATATTTGATTGATTGCTGTGTGCGCCTCCCATTGGAACATCCCCCTGTGAGCACAGAGTCATGTCCCATCCCAGGGCCATGTCAGAAGTGCTTAATGGATCCTGGGGAAGGAGTGAAAATCATCGCAGAGGTGCTCCCCCTGCCCAGCTGTGCACACCACACACTCTCCAGGGCCTACTGACGTTACTCCCAGGACTGAACCTGGCATACCGTCATGGCTCAGTAAATGTTGAATGAGTAAAAGACCTGTTAATAGATGGACACATAACTTCCAGAGGGACAAGCAAAGCTTTTTAAGAGGAAAACATTTAGAAGTGTTAGGCACAGAGTAGGTGCTCAATACACGGTAGTTACTCTAATTATTACTAAAGTGTAAATGACTTACCTGGGTCTATTTCTGTGAGCAGGAAGAAGACATGAAGCCAGGAGAAACCCTGATGAAAAGGAGGAAACAATTCCAGAGACAAAATTCTTCTTTGGAGTTTTTCTCCAATCACTGTACGATCTCCTTTATACTTTTCAAAAAGTCTCTGCCAGAAGGTCTCTGCCGCCCCACCCTCCATGCTATAAAATGTCCCAGTTTGAGGGCCAGAGAAACTACAGTTCTGGACCAGTGGTCAGGAAGCACACAGCCTCCCAAAAGTCCAAGCAGGCCATACCTAGGTGCTGGGGGTGGGAGACAGCAGGGGGTACCCCCTTCATCCCCACCCACCCCAGCGCTCCTCCAAGTCCTCCTCCCAGCAGCCCTGAGAGGCCACAGACGTGGTGGAAAGAACCCAGCCTCTGGAATCTGACAGCCCTGGCTCCTAACCCAGCCTCTGACTTTCCAGCACATTCTTTGCCCCAGACCCCTTACCCATTTCTTGATATCTCTGGCTTTATTTCGTCCTCACAACATCTTTAGGAAGGAGCTGCGTTCCTGCCCCCATTTCAGAGCTGGGGAGGTCGAGGCCAGAGAATCACGTGCTCACAATTACACTGTAAGAGTGTCCCAAGCCAGAAGTCCCACCAGCCTGTCTATGCTCCGTCCAGCAACAGCCCCTCCCTCCCGGGCAAAGCCCTCACTGCCTTAGGCAGGTGCTCCCACCCTGTGATCCTCCATTTTCCTATCTGTTAAATGGGGGACTAGAGGCTTCTTTTCAAATTTATTTGAACATTTAAGTACTTGAAAAGTGACTCATGGAAGAGTCTGAACCAGGAGGGGCTCCTCAAAGGTTTCCTTCTCTCCCTGGGGAAGCCCTGTTTCCAGCCCTCACTGGGAGGGCAGCCTTGGACAGACCACCTCCCTGGTTTCCCGCATGTGAGAGGGATGAGGATGGCCGGAGAGACACAGACAGGACTGCTGGCAGGACCTTCGAGGGCCCACGGCTCTCAGCAAGCCCAGTGCAGCGAAGGGCTGGGGCCAGAGAGAGGGGCAAAGAGGGGCGCACCTGCCCAGGGCCCCCCACACCTGGTCGCCACAGCCATGTGTCATCTATGGCCCTCGGTCCCCTAGCAGAACCCCAAGGAGCTACAAAGGAGGGGTGGAGAAGGAGGGGAGAGCAACCCCCTCCCATCTTTTGTTTCTTCTTGCAGTATTGTTTTGGAGGGGCTGTTTTTTGTTATGTGTGTTTTGTTTTTTGTTTTTTTTTTTAATCCAGCCACTCTGTGGTCCAGTTGGGGGCCTCCCGCCTCCTCCCACCTCCTTACTGGTGACTGTCACACGACAGACATTTTTAGTGGTGACAGCTGGCCTTGTGGAACTCGGCTCGAGTACGGGAATGGTTTTTAAAAAAAAGAGTGAGCCAAACCACCGCCACTTTAAATAGCAATGCAGCAGGGAGGAGAGGCGGGCTAGCGCGTGCAGGCAGGAGCTGGTGGAGGAAGGGCCAAACCCAGGGGACCTCAGGGCTCATCTTCCCACCTCTGGTTTGCCCGAGGGAGAAACTGAGGCCCCCAGAGGGCGGAAGTCACACCCAAGATCACGGCTCCTGAACGGAAGGGCTGTGACTCCATCCAGGTGTGTGGGGCGGGGGACATGACCAGCCACACTAGGCTCTCCACTGTGACAAGGCCCCACCTCCTAGGGCCACTTGCCCTTTCCTGACCTTGGAGAGAGCCCCTCTAGGTGGGGGTGATGGTGACTGCCTCTGAGACTAGTGCTCCCAGATGGGGGCACCATGAGGGCAGAGGCACCAGGTTGGGGGGGTGGGGGGACAGCAACAGGCCCTGTCTTTGCAGGAACTCAGGTACCATTTACAAGGAAAAGGGAGGTACGGGCTAGGATTCCAAGGGGTCCTCCTGAATCCCCTGGACCCTCATGTTTGTAGCCACAGGATCTGGAGCCTATTCCACTCCCCTCCATCCAGTCACAAACCCCATCCTGACCACTTCTGTCCCCATGAATTCCCTTTCGCAGCTTGACCCTGACCGTCATGGCAGTACTGACAGCCTGGAAATCGACAAACGCTACAGATCAGGGCTTCTCTTCTCCTGAGAGCCTGGGGGCTACCCAGAGACCAGCACACCACCGCTGTCCCAGCCCAGGCACCCACTGTACCCACGGTTTTTAGGACATCATAAGCATCACCTCTGGAGTCCAAGAGACCCAGGCTCCAGGTTTGCCCCTTCTGCAACTCATGGTGTGAAGCTTTCCGGGTGACTCCACTGCGCCAAGCCCCCATTAGCTGCTCCGTAAAATGGGTACAGGGGTAGCAGGATAGACCTCACGCTGAGAATAAAGGAAGAAGGACATGTAGAGTGCTCAGCCCAGGACCTGCCTTCATGAGTGAGGGTCATTCTTACCGTCACTGAGGGGATGTGGGCTCCCCGTCCCTCCACCATCCAGCCCTCCTCCTTCTGGACCTCTGCCCTTTGCTTCTGCCATCGCTAAGGGACAACTGAAGCCCAGAACAGAAAAGCCCACACCGGCTGGGCCTGGGCAGGAAGAAGAGAGGAGGAGGCCCCCTCTTCTTGGCTCTGGACATTGCATTTCTCTTTGTGTAACGTAAGAACGAGTTCCCCAAGGCTGCCTGACCGCCCCATTCCCTATGCCCTTCCCTGCTTTCATTGTCCACACGACACTTACCTTCAACGTTGGTTGGGCTGGTTTGATGCCCCCCTTGCCCCTAGAATGCGGGCTCCATGAGGACAGAGTGCTGCTGCGACACCGGGTCTAGGCCGATGTCTGGTGCATCAGGAGCGCCCCGATAGTGCCCTGAGGGGGACCTCAGCCGGCAGACAGCAGCTCTGTGCCGCCTGGAAAATTCTGGGTGGGGGATGTTCAAAATTCAAGAAGGGAAACATGAAGCAGAAGGGGAAAGGTGAGAAAATAATCCTGCATTGCAAGAGGGACCTCTTGTATCCTAGGAATCTCAGTTTACACACTACCTCCTTGCTCCTTCCTCTACGGAGAACCCCTTGGTGTTTCTCGTTTTGATCCCTCCAACACCCTGGGAGGTGGATCTTTTCTGATCTCCCCTATTCCGCTTTACAGAGGACACTGAGGCCCAAAGAGGTAAATCCACTTGCCCAAAGTCATAAGCACTAAGTGTGGGAAACCCAGTGCCTGTACTTGCTATTAACAACCTATTAAAAATGTCCAGGGGCACCTGGCTAGCTCAGTTGGTAGAGCATGTGACTCCTGATCTTGGGATCATGAATTCGAACCCCACGTTGGGCATGGAGCCTACTTTAAAAAATAAAAATAAGGGGCACCTGGGTGGCTCAGTCGGTTAAGCATGTGCTTTTGGCTCATGTCATGATCCCAGAGTCCTGGAATTGAGTCCCATGTCTGTAGCGCTCCCTGCTTAGCAGGGAGCCTGCTTCTCCCTCTCCTTCTCGCTCTCCCCACCACCTCCACTCATGCTCACCCTCTCAAATAAATCAATAAAATCTTTTTTAAAAAATTAAAAAATAAAAATAAGGGGCGCCTGAGTATCTCAGTCGTTAAGCTTTTGCCTTCTGCTCAGGTCATGATCTCAGGGTCCTGGGATCAAGGCCCACATCGGGCTCCCTGCTTGGAGGAAAGCCTGCTTCCCCCTCTCCCCCTCCCCCTGCTTGTGTGTCCCCTCTCTCGCTGTATCTCCCTCAGTCAAATAAATAAATAAGATCATTAAAATAAATACATAAATAAAAATAAAAATGTTAAATCCCCACCCATGCCCAAGAGAGTCATCCTGCATCAGTGCAAAGAGAGAGAACCTTCTTTACCATAGGGAGATTCAGAAATTAAACAGGCTGGTAGGTGAAGCAGGGAGCTCCCCACCACTAGAAGGATTCAAAGAGGCTGAGCAACCTTTAGAGAGGGCCAGGGGACCAGGTTCCTGCACTGGGCAGCAGTGGGAGTGAACAGATGAGGGCCTCAGTGTTGTGAGCGGTGGTCAATGTTCCTGTAAATAACACAGTTACCCTACATTTCGAGGCTTAGAAAAGAAACAATAATGCTAGTAAGTTAAATAAATGTATCAGCATGTCATAGTATACATTGAGAGACGCATTTTTACTTGAGGAAATCTTTGGTTAACAATATCTAATATTTTTTAGAGTGACCATATGCCAGACTCTAACAACTATTTCAATATATTAAATATATACATTTTAAGTGTTACTTTATTTAATCCGCACAACCATCCTGGGTAGCGGATATTCCCCTTATACACGCGGACCGGTCAGGTTTCTGCTACAACATTGTTGCATCACAAACACTCCCATCCACAGCAGCTTGCCACATTTCTCTTCCACTCTTAGAGGTCTGCTGGTCAAAGGGGCTGGCTCTGCTTCCTTCTGTGGGTCGGCAGGATTTAGCTGGGCCCCAGGTCAGAATCAGCTCGACCCCATGGGTGTCTCCTTCTAGAACCATCAGCTCCCTGGGCCATGTGTACTTCACAGCATATGGCAGACGCTTAAGTGGCCAGGCCAAAAACCCAGCTGCATTTCCAGCAATGCTTTTGTCACACTCACTGAAAAGTCACCCAAGCAAGTCACATAGCTAAGCCCTAACTCCTGCAGGGCAGAGTTGGGGGAGCCTGTGCTCGAGGGGAGGGACCACAGCGTCACAGGGCAAAGAGCATGGAGGTATATAATTCCATCACAGGAGGGAATGAAAAGTTAAGAATAATGGCCAATCTGCCCCCAAGAGGTTTCACAGGTGAGAATTCAGGGCCTCCCATGGGGACACAAGTGACCCAAGGTGACCCAGCTGGTTATTGGGATTCCTCCTGGGATTCAGGCCAACGCCGTTGGACATCAAAGCCGCTCTGGCCCACAGCTCGTCAGCCGTCCTGGGACGTAAGAGGGCTTCCATAATGATGGGTTTGATATCCACTGCCGCGCTTCAGACAAGTGCAATTTATGGCACGTCCGTTCCAGGCAATGAAACGCTGACATTGTTTCTTAAAAGAAACTTTTTTTAAAAAAGGAAAAAACGATCAGTCAATAACTGAAATGTCGGTCTGTGGTACAAGACTTGGTTTTGAAGAGTATCGTCAGCAGAGGGCCGGCCATGGAGAAAGAAGGTCAGGCCGAGGTGCAACTGCTCCCCCCACCCAATCCCCACTGGAGATGTCAGCAGGAGACCTGTCTTTCCCCAGTAACCAAAGGGGGGGGGAGAATGAATGGCCAGCGGCAGGATGGAAGGGGAGAGGCGGATCCAGGGCTCACTGGGACCTGTGCCATCTACCCCTCACACGGAGGCAAAGAGGGTGATGCCCCCCGAGCCAGCCGGTAAGCACAGGAAGTCTCCGGGATTCAGGGGTGACGGTCAAGGCTGCCATTCAAGGTCAGCTCCAATATGACACCCGCCCTTTCATCTTTTGGGTCGCAGAAGTGATGGGGCAGGGGGCAGGACAGAATAGAGAGGTTCTAGCCCTGGCCTGTTGGGACCCTTTGCTTTGTGACCCAAAATTCAAGTTACACAATGCCTCAGAGCCCTGGCTTCCCACCAATTTATTTTTTAAAAGGTGGGGGTGGGGGGAGCCCTGGGTGGCTCTGTAGGTCAAGCATCCAACTCCAGATCTCGGCTCAGGCCATGATCTCGGGGTTGCGAAATCAAGTCCCATGTTGGGCTCTGCACTGGGCGTGGAGCCTGCTTGGGATCCTCTCTCCTTCTCCCTCTGTCCCCCTCCCCACCTCTCTCTCTCTCTCTCTCTGGGGGTGGGGAGGGCAGAGACGGCCAATAAAAGCTTCTGCCCTACTTCCTACACGCAACATCACTTGGTGACCAAACACAGAGCAGGAACATCCCAGCTAATGTGTTCTCACACATTAGCTGGGATGTTGGAGTGACAGCATCAGGCTACCTCCACCGGGCGGCCCTGGTGAATTCATGTGCTCAGACCATGACGGACCAGCGGCAGCTGACCTCCCCAAAAAAGGGGAGATAGAGGGTATTGTACCTAGTGAGGAAACACCCTACACCAGTGAAGTTGTCTAACAGCAAGTCTGAACGGGGATGAGACTTTAGACCCAAACGGCAACTCACTGGAAACACTGGGAGCACAGCCAGGGGTCAGAAAACACAGTGGTGGGCACCTAGGTGGCTCAGTCCTTAAGCATCTGCCTTCGACTCAGGTCATGATCCCAGAGTCCTGGGTTAGGGGGAAGCCTGCTTCCCTCTCCCCCTGCTTGTGTTCCCCCTCTCACTCTCTCTGTCAAATAAATAAATAAAATCTTTAAAAAAAAAAAACTGATATGTTTAAAAAAGAAAAGAAAAGGAAACATGGTGGGGACCCAGTCATCCAAGTCCAGCCGGAGAGAGACCCTCGGGAACAAATACATTGCAAGGAAAACAACCCGGGGTCGAGGAGCCTACTTAAGAAGCGATTTAAAACACTGACCGATCTCCAGGTGTGGCCCTTAATTTAGATTCTGGTTCAAATGAGAAAATCATTCTGTAGGAATGCATGTTGTATACATGTCATATAATATGCGATACATATTAAATACATAAATACAATTATAGATTAAATGTCTAAGTGTAGGAATACGCTAAATATTATATGAAAAAGATATGTTTATGTTTTAAGTATAAACGGGGGCCACTGGAAATTTGATGACACCACCAACGCGTCCCACATATATAATGACGTGTGAAATATACTTAACACTTACAAGAAATGCAATGATATTGATCGGAGATAGGGAGCTATTGTAGCCATGTGTTACATTTTGAAAGGCCCTGATTCTAGAGCTGCATACTGAAGAAACCCCAGATTAAAAAAACAAAACAAAACAAAATGGCTGGGAGTTGCTTCGAAGTAAATCGGGTTGGGAAGCGGTGGGGACAGAGGGGACGGGACCTGACCGTGAGTGGGCGTTGGCACCCCTGGGTGACGGGCACCCATGTTCATTATACTCTTTTCTCCATTTCTGGTGCTTGGAAAGTTCCATCATGAGATGGCGAAAGCTCCCATCCTTTTAAAAAAAAAAAAAATGTAGAAAGTTTTTTTTCTTTTTTGGGGTTTGTTGTTTTTGTTTTTGTTTTTGTTTTTGTTTTTCTGATTTTTTTTTATCGTGGTCAAATAGACGTCACATATAATTGGCCACCCTGACCTTTCTCAAGTGCACAGTGCATAGCACGGAGGACATTCACACCGTCCGTCTCCAGAACTCTCTTCTGCTTGCAAAACTGCAAACCTGTCCTTGTTAACCCCCTGGGCGACCGCCCTTCTACCTCCAGCCTCTGAGAACCTGATGACCCTCGATGGCCCACACCACTGCGATCACACAGGATTGGTTCTTTCGTGGTTGGCTTACCTCGCTCAGCATCACATCCCCAGCGCTCATCCCAAGGAGGCAGCCAGAGGCAGAGGCAGCTCTCTTTTGAAGGCTGACTAATATTCCATTCCATGGACAGGCCAACCCCGTCGCACTTGTCTGTTCATCCACTGGTGGGCTGTTGCCACATCTTGTGGGCTGTTTCCACATTTTGACTCTTGCGAGTCGTGCTGCGGCGAACCTGGCGGTCCGGGCATCTGCTGATGAAGTACCTTCTCTGAGAAGGTACCATGGTGGCCATCCTCTCCAAATCAGAAGTGGGAACTCAGGGCCCACATTCAAAATAAAATATAACGAGCTCTCAAGGTCAGGTGCCTCGCTAGACACCACGGATACCACAGGCAGCAAGACGGAGATGCTTGGCCCTAGCGGCCTTCGGGGCAGGAGGACAGGGCAAACGCAGCCTCCGCTTTCTGGGCTCTGGCAGGGAGGTGGGCTGAAAGGGGACAGGGCTCGTCAAAGGGGATCAAGTTCACCAGCCAAGCAAGAAGGCAAGGGCAGAACCGTAGGAAGTCACCTCTGCTTTAACAGAAGCTAAGCCCGCAAAGCAACTTCTGGGGTGAGCTGGGGCACCTCTGTCCTCGTTGTTCTCCTCGGTGCCCAGGAAATGTGGTGGTTCTTGAGGTGGGGAAGGGTTCTCTTCAGAACCTAAGAAAAGTCCGGGCAGCACCTTCCCTGCACTCACCATGAGCCCCCGGGAGCCAAGACTCGGATTCCTGCTCTCAGGGCTTGCTGGGTCGCCAGAGAGCCAGACACACCAATGGCAGTGCAGCAAGGCATGGCACGATGAGTGAGTGCAGACCCATAAAGGGCCCAATCCCCACTGAAAGTGGGTACCTTGACCCCCAGGGACTCAAAGGGGAGGGTGGGCACAGTTTCTCCCAGAAAAGAGGCTGAGAGGGGGGCAGGGCCAGAGAAGGGAGAGCCTGTTAGCAAAGGAACAGGGTCTGGGTTTCACTTAGGGGCAGTAGGGAGCCACTGAAGACTATTCAGCAAGAGACACCTGAGCCAATAATGCCCTCAAAGGTTCCATCATTCTGGCTGCTAGGGTGAAGATGGGAGATGGGAGAGGACAGGCTGGGGGAGGCCAGACAGGCCGGAGGGTTCTACTGCCATCAGGCAGTACCTTCACCCCATCCTGGGAACCACCTTCAGGGCAGGCCCCCACACTCCCCCCACATACATCCCGGAAACTCCAGAATTCTCCATGCCTTCGTCTTTGGCCTCCACCCCAACCTCCTGCCAAGGTGGTCAGGAGGACACAGCCAAAAACTCAGAGCCCCAGAAAAAGCCTCATGGGCCTGAGCAGTTAAAAACTTGGAATAGAAGTCAGAGAGATCTGCTGGCCCCTTGGTGTTTGTGAAGCCCTGAGGCCGCCACCATTCTGGACCTCAGTTTCCTCACCTGTTAAATGGACATATGCACATTTTTCCCCTACAGGGAGGTGGAGAGAACCAATGAGAAATAAGCACCAAGGCTAGCACGGTGCTTGCTGGACAAAAATGTTGGTGACTGATTGTCAGTGGTAGTATTGAGTATTACCATTACATATGGCCCAACGGTCCCTAAAATCCCAACCCTCCCCACCCCAGCCCCAGCAGCAGAGTTCAAGTATTCCTGGTCTTCTCTACCTGCCTTCTTCTGATTACTTCTGCTCTTATTCTCTAACCAGTGAAATCCTGCCTATGCCTCAAAGCCCTACACAAAAGTGACGGGCTCCGGAAAGCCTACCAGGATTCCCCCTCCCCACAACACAGGAAATTCTCACACCGACACCCCCCAGCGCTCAACTCTGTGGCAGCTCCTAGCTTCCCATGCCATGAAAAGCTTGTGTCACCCTGTCAACCGCCCCCCACTTCCAGCTGGGAGGGCTGAGGTCCCAGCATAAGGGCAGGTATGGAGCAAGAGCTGAGCAACTGTGAGATGGAAGGGTGGAAGATGGACAGACAAATGGGTGAAATATGTTTTCTGTATTAGTTAGAGCTAGTTTTGACTACAGAAATCCAACTCAAACTGCTATAAGCCAAAGCAGATAGGCGGGCTCAGGCAAGGCTGGATCCAGGTGTTCAAATAATATCATCTCTGTTTCTCTCTCTCAGCCCTGCTCTCTACTGTGCTGGCTTCATCTTTGCCCACACTGTCTATGTGGTTGGCCCTGGTGATCTTGCCTTATACCTAGGAGCCTAGATTGAGAGCAGAAAAAGAGTCTCACTTTCCCAGGACGGCCTCGCATTGGTAGGCCTTGGGTCACATAATGGCATCCACCAAGCCCACTGGCCAGCAGGATATCCAGGCCAGGATCACATGTTCATCCCCAACAGAGGATGGGGAACCATGTGACCTAGGGAACTGAGGGGGAGGGCGGGGTACTGAACAGGTAAAAACAATAGCCCCCCCTACCCCCACACAATGTTCCCAGTCTCACCCCGGGGGGGTTAATCTGCAGGCTCCTTTTGGGGAATGCCAAGGGTAGACAGGGGCCCTCTTTAGAGAAATCAACCCCAAAGGGGAAACCGAGTAAACACATCACCAGAAGCCATACCACCTCCGAGCTAGAGGAGAGGAGGCTGGCCCCTTGGCCTGGGCGATAGGGAAGGCAGCCTGGAAGAGGAAATGCCATGGCCTTGCCTCCCAACCCTCCTCCCCCAGGGATACCTGGCCCCCACTACCCCCACTAGGCAGCACCCCAGATCCAGAGAGAGGAGGCCTGACTTGGCCCTGATTCCAGAGGAGGGTTTCACTGGGTGCACAAGGGAAGGGCGCCGCAGCCAGGAGTGCGCACTTGGGGCAGTAAAAACCGGAGTCGGAGACCACACAAGTCTCCCAAAGCAGTTCTCCCCTCTTTCTCCCTCCCGAGAACAAGGACAGGACAGTGACAACAAGAACGGCGCCAGACTGGGCACAATGCCGTCCCCATGCAACTCTGGGACACAGCTGGTGTCATCACTATCTTACAGACAGGGACCCGAGGATCAGAGAAGGGGTGTCAGCTGCCCAGCATCAAACAGTAAGACTGAGCCCGTGGAGCTGTGTCCCTGACACTTTGCTGCTTCCTTCCACTCTAGAGCAACAGGCCCCACACTCGAATGCCTGGCATCTCTGGCCCAGGAGCTGCTCAAAATCCAGGATTCCTGGGCCCCACCTCAGACCTTCGGCAGCAGCGTCTCAGGCCCCAGTATCTGCATGAAGCACCGTCCCAGAGATTCCGACACAACCAGACCTGCAAGCGTCTGGGAACACCATTTGGTTTCCTGATCAGCCCAGAAATCCCACCAAAGGGGTGAGGATTCAGGTGCAGATAATTCCCATTCCCAGAAGCCCAAGAGTCCCACTGGGGAAGGGACCCTCTGAGGGACTGGTGCCACTCTTGTCCTTCCCTGTCCCTCCTCACGGCTCCACACACCCTAAGTTTTTAACTGAGGTATTCAGCCTTCTCCTGTTTAAACACAAATGTACAGCCCCCACCGGGACTGGGGCGGGGGCGGGGGGCGGCGTGGAGCTCCTGCCAACACTCTCTGTGTGTTCCAATCTCTCCACGAAGAAGAGACCCCGAAACTGGGAGGAAGATTTTTCCCTGCCGCCTGAATTGCATTTGTGAAGGGGTAATTGATTTGCTTCCCCATTCTTTATTAATCAAAGCTCACCACGGCCAGCCAGGCCTCTGATCTAGGGAGAGGAGCCATACCGAGAGGGTGCCATCCTTGCCCAGAGCACAGACACCTGACACTTCTGATGGGGCACAGAGCCTTCATTCCCGCTCAGCTTCCTCAAGTGTCCAGAACACTCCCCCAAAGTCGAAGGGCCCAGCACACCAGGTAGGAAGCTGGGGTTACTGGCGGGGAGGACAGACAAGGAGGCCAAGGACAATTTGCCAAGGTTACCGTGGAAGCAAAGCCCAGGCGCTGTCAGCCTCGAGGCCTGGGTTTCCTGCTTTTCTCTTAGATGTGACCAGAGCCTGAGAGCATGTCCCCTGGAGTCTCTTGGCCATGGTACTGGAGCAGGGAAAACAAGGCCAGCAACCCAGCTAGAGCACACTTTCAGTAACAGAGCTGCCAACATGGCCGCCACCACCCCCAGGCAACTCGTGGGGCCTGAGGACCCCCAACATCTGGCCTGAATCCTTCCTGCTTCTGCCACATCTGGGATGGGAGGGGGCCAGTGTGTGGAAATGACCCTCCCTGATTGCCCATGGCTGGGTCCTGACAGCTGAAGAGCCTGAGGAACTAAAGGCTTTTCTTGGATCTCACACAGAGCCCCCACTCAGCAGAAACTTGCCAAGAGCCTCAGTTTCCTCTCTAAGTAACAAGGATGCCGAAACTTCCCTCCTTCCCCATCTCCCTGCCTGGCTCCTGGGACAGCCCTAGGACAGCACGGGGCCTACTCTCACTGCAACCCTGCCTTGAGATGTCCCCTGTCCCTAGGGACAAGCCAGGATCCAGAAATGGGGGGTGAGTCCAGGTCCTACCACTGATCCCCAGTCAAGCTGGCACCAGCCATCCTGCCCAAAAAAGTCACACATCACATTCATTTGAGATCAGACACTCCTCTCCACAAGCCCAGCTCCTTTAGATACCCACACGTGCCTCACCCTCTCTCATACTGGCCCCTTCCCCGTTGTTCTAGAACCCCCTCTCTGGCTTCTCCAAAAGCCCCCAAGTCCCCTCCAGCCCCAGGGCCTTGCCCCATGCTGTTCCCTCTGCCTGGAACACTCTTCCCTGCTCCTGACCTGGCCAACCCAGGGCCAGCCTGTCCTGTGCAAGCCTTGCCCATACTTGGGGCCTCTTCCGGACCCCTGTGCCGTCCTCCCCCCCCCCCCCACTCTCTGCTAGAGTCAGCTGATGTGTTATTGGTGCTTGAATGTCTCCTGTCGCACCCACCCTGACCGTTAGCTGTGTAGACACACGGTTGACAATAAGTGCTTGACCAACGGAGAATGGAAAGGTTTCCACAAGATCACGGGTTTTAAAGCAGGGAAATGGGGGGAGTCGACGCCGCCGGGGGCGGGTGATACCAAGTGGAGAGTGGATGAGTCAAGGCTGGGGCAGGAGCCCCGCCCCGCCCCTTAAAGGGCCCTGGAGAGCGCGACGGAGCCGTCCCGGGATCCCTGACGTCGTGAGGTTTAATCCAAAGGGACTTTAACGCACCAGGACCCCATAGAGGAGAGGGACCTGTGATCCTCACCAACAGCACGCCCGCCGCGACGCGGACGTCCGCGCACGTCCGCGCCCGCCCGCGCCCGCGGTGGCGCGCCCCAGGCTGAAAGGCTGAACTACAACTCCCATGATGCCGCGCTCCGCGGCAGGCCCCGGGCGGAGCGAGCGCCGACGGCACCGCCCCTTGCGGCCTTCTGGGAGCTGTAGTTCTCCCCGGGGGGGCGCGGCCTGGGGACTGGGGCGTCTAGGCATTCTCTGGGGGCCAGGTGAGTGGGGAGGCTCTGCGGTCCCCGAGTACGGAGGGGCTGAACGCGCTGGCTGCCTGCTGGCCTGGCTGGGGCTCCTCCCGACTGGATTTCGTGAGCACCTACTATGTGATGGGCCCAGCGCTAATCTCTTGGAGGACAGAGGAAGACAGACATGGTCCCTGTCTTTGCTGGTGCACCATCCAGGCAGGGAGGCAGACGCGGGACATTCCATTGCACAAATACTTAATTACTTGCACCGGGTCCAGAGTACAGTGTGAGGCTGAATAGCGGGAGTGACAGGGAGGGCGGTGGTGACTAGTTTCTGAGCCAAAGACAGATGCAGGGAGTAGACAATGGACTGGAATCTTTGAAATTCAAAGGGTGAATTTGATGGGTGGGGTGAGAAAATCCAGACCCATCCCTGCCAACGTCTTCATTATCCCCAAGAAGAAATTGTCCCGGAGAGATGAGGCAACTTGCCTTCACACACGCCTCTCACCCAGGGGGTGTGAGCCACCGTTCCAGGAGCAAAGACATCTAACGCTCTGAGTCCTCCCTTGAAGCGGCAGAGCCCAGCCCTTACCCTGGCGATGGTCTTCACCCCCCCTGAGCCTGTTTCCCCATCAGTGAACCTCGTTGGGTAATTCCAGCAGAAAAACCAAAGATGATGGATAGACAACCAGCATTTTATAAGCAGGAGAGGTGCCAGTGTGAGTCACTTTCTGTTCTGTGCCCCAACGTAATGCCGTGGGACAGCCAGGAGCCATCTGTGGACCGCCGCTGGATGCCAACCAGGGAACAGGCTGCCAGGGCTGGAGATTCGCAAAGGAGAGAGACCCCAGGGGCTGGCAGCCCTTCTCGGAGGAGTTGGAGTTTAAACTGAGCCCTGAGAATGAGGACAAGCCAGTCAGGTCTCCAAGGCAAGCATGGACTGTGTCTCCCCCCGTGACACATCACAGGTGCTAAGGTTAGACATCAGAGCTTCATTGTATATCAGTCCTCCTGTAAAGTCATCCATGCCTCCTGGCAGCCGTCCAGATGACGTCCACAGTCCTTAGCCTGACCCTTGCCCAGTCCTTGGCCTTCTGTTTCAGAATTCACCAAGCCCTTCCCTCCAAGGGGCTTTGGCAGGCCTTTAGCCAAAGCTATGGATTGGCAACCCAAAGGCATTTTAATACCTCCTCCCTCTCTTCCCTCTACTATAGAGACAAGAAAAATTTAAAGACTCCATTTTCTCAGCCCCTCTTGCAGGTCAGAGTGGCCATGTATCCTGGTTCTAGCCAATGAAATGGAACAGAAGTCCCTGGGGAGCAATCCCCTTTTTGAATAAAGAGATGGAGTCTGACAGGCAAAGAAATTTTCATTCTTTGCTCTTTGGCCTCTTTCTCTTTCCCTTCTTTCTGCCTGGAACGCAGACATGAGGCCCGGAGGTTTAGCAGCCATATTGTGGTTATGAGGTAACCCCGTGAGACTGCCACACTGAGATTAGTGAAGAGGAAGACAGAAAGAACCAGGGTGCCTGGTGGCATCTGCAAGCCACTACACACACCACCTGTGGCTCACCTCAGGCTTACTGCTGTCGAAGTCAAAATCCCATGTTTAGGCTGCTGTAGTAGAATTTTTCTGTAATGAACATGATGCTGATGATACACAACCTTGCCTGAGAGCCCCTGCCTTGTGTCTATCTTATTTGTCTCCTTGAAGCTTATCCAGTCTGTATGCTGGTCTCTTTTGGTTCCTGGACCAGGCTGAACTCATTCCTGCCTCAAGACCTTTGTACTGCCCCCATCGACTCGAGACTGGCTCCTTCCATCATTGAGGGCTCAGCTGAAAGGCCATCCTCAAAAGGCCCTCCCTGCTCACACACAATCAGGGGGAGTGTCCCCAGACACCCCTACCGTGGGACCCTGCCTATTTTTACCACCATTCCTTATTGCTAGCTGGTACTCTCTGGTCATAGTCATGTCCTCATTTGCTTATTATACAGAATGTGAGCTTCATGAGAGGGAGTCAGGATTTCTGCCTGTATTACTTGCCCCTGCATCCCGGGGACCTGGTGCATAGTGGGCACTCACTAAAGGTTTGTTGGATTTATTAATTAGTCAGTGCTACTGTCTCTGCCCAGTGTGCTGCCTGTCCATCTTCACTTGGGAACTCTACTCCTTCCTTAGAGACCCTCCGCCTAGGAAAGCTGCGCTGGTACTCCCGGACATGGACCAAGTCAGGACTGGTTCCCACGCCCGCAGCTTTCGCTGTCTTTCCTTCTCTGCCCTTTTGCTCACGATTGCAGGGTAGTGACAACTTCATCTGTTAGATGTCATCTCCCACTCCAGGACGTATGGTCCGAGAGGGCAGAAACCATATTCTTTGTTCCCTATTCCATGGCCGATGCCGGGCACAGGTAGATGTGTCTGCGGAATGAATGAATGATAGGAACCGCTTACTGACTGTGTGCCAAGCACGGAGGAAGGGGCTACTTTGGTGACTTGGTTCACCGACCCAACCTACAAGATCTTGGTCTTGAGAGCAGGGATCCCTTAAGTCCCATCCGCCCCGGGGCCCCCCCACCAAGGTAAAACAAATCAAAGCCGGTTCAGATTTGCCTTGTTCGGAACAAAGGGGCAGCTGGTACTTCTGCCCTGACAGGGCCTGCTTCAGCCATGCTAAGCAGAGCCAGCCTAGCTGCACAGCCCGAGGGGCTTCGGGACTGTTCCTCGGCAAGATTTTTGCCCCTTCCCTCCACCCCGTCCTCCTTCTCCGCCCTCGCCCCCAAAGAACAGCGCAAACCCTCAGCCCTCGTGTGGAACTTTTCGTCTTCAAAGCACTTTTATAAACATGAGCTCATTAGCACAGCAGCCCCTTGACACCAGGAGGCCGCTCCCTGGGTGTCTTCTGAGTCACAGCACCAGAGTTTACCGACAAAAACAAGTTTTTCCCATAGAGCGAATGAGGCGCCACAGCCAAGATCACTGTGTCTCAGAAAAGAAAGGAAGAAGGAAGGAGAGACACGCTGCCTCTGGCGAGAACCAGCCCAGCCGAGCTCAGGGTGCGTGCCCCTCCCTGCCTAGAGCCTGAGCCCCCTGCCCGATCCCCCCACCCTGGGGGAGTAGGTGCCGGCATGTGCCCCCCAGCTTCTTCCCGCAACCCCCTCCTGCCCTACAACCCCGTCCCCTCCCCACACACACAGCCGCAGCTCAGCCAGCAGGTGACTGCCGCCGCCTAATAAAGGAGAGGTGGCCTCAGCCCTCTGATCTGGAGGGCAGTTGCTTTAGGCATGAACGATCAGGGTTCGAATCCCAGATCTTCCACTCACGCGCTCCGTTTCCCCCTGTGAAGAAGGGACCCGTATTGGCATCGCCTCTGAGAGTGGACTGCGAAGAGGTCTGCCAGATGTGTGTGACAAACCCTGTTCTTGGCCAAGGGTGCAGTCCCTCCCCACCCCCAGGCTGGCTCTGGGACTCTCAGAGGGGCTTGCGAGGCAAAGCCCACCATACCGAAGCCTCCCACAGAAGTGGGGGCTGTCGCCTTCTCCCTGACAGAGGGCCTGGTCGTGGCCACCCCTGCCTCCACACACCCCACACCAGCTCATTTACGGCGGGGGGCGGGGGATTTGGATGAAGGCCCCCAAAACAGCACATAAACCACCACCAAAGCTAGACTGGTTCAGGGGATCAGCCCTGGGAATGTGGCAGTCTAGAAAGTCCTCTTCGTCCCAGCATACACTCAAGAGTCCTACTGTGCATCGGGACACCGCCTCCAAGGCTGGTAAGAGAGCGCCGAGAGCCTGCGCGGAGCACAGACGGGCTGCTTCGGACCACGGCGAAGAGGTCGGAATGTACGAAGCTCTCAAATGTGGGCTCCGTGAGAACAGAGACCCTGTGTTCTGACCGGGTGTCCGGTTCACCCTCTTCTTAGCTCCTAACAGAAACTTGCTTTTCAAGTAGGCAAATAAGCTCAGATAAAAGATTCACCTCCCAGCGTCCTTTGTAGGATTGAGGCGTTTCCCGCTGGGAACGTCTAGGAAATCAGTTGTTTTTCTGCTAAAAGAGAGAGAGAGCGAGAGAGAAAATCGCCTTTTGTTCTTTGCTTTTCACTTTTCCCCAGTTTTCATCTTAATTTTCCTGCCTGGAATGCTGTCATGATTCCCGGAGGTGAAGCAGCCATTTCGTGCCATCAGGATGAAAGCCCCGTGCTAGATGGTGGGGCAGGAAGCCGGAAGGACCTCTCCAGAGGCTGCCCCAGGTCTGACTGCATCCCGCAGGACTGTCTGGGGTCTGTGCTTAAGCCGTCACAGCCCGGGTTCTGGGCCACGCAGTGAACAGCAAACCCTGACTCATCAGCGGCCACCCGGCCGCCCGGCAGGCTCCCCGTGCTCCGCAGATGGGCCAGCGGGCCAGCGCAGGGCAGCTGCTTAATAAACACGAGTGAGCGCCACAGCGAACGGATGGATGAGGCACGCCAGACCCCAAGGCGCCCTGTGTCTGCACAGCAGCACCTAAACTGCAAAGACAAAAGGGGGGTACCATCAGACAATCCCGCCAGAGCAAGGAAGTCTGGGTTCCTGGCCAGCCTCCCTCGGGGCCTCAAGCAAGTGCCTACCCTTCTCTGGGCCTCAGTTTTTCTATGTGCAAAATTAACATGTGGAACTTTCGGTGGGTCTGCAAGGACAGTGGTCCCCATGGTTCTTTCCTTTCGTTGTGGAGAGGGAGAAAGGGGGCTCCTCTTACCCTGGATTCCAGATTCCACAGAGGGGACAATAAAGACGCCGCCGGGTTGGTTACTATCTGGAAAGGGCTGGCCTGGGCACAGCTTGCCCTGTGTCCCAAATGCCACCCATCCTCCCACCCAATCTTCACACCACCCTGGGAAACAGGTACTCTTTGCATCCCCGTTTAGCAGATGAAGACACTGAGGCTCGGGCGTTAACTAGCTTGACCTACTCCGCCCGGCGAGCCTGTCGCGGGGCCAGGACTGGCGAGCTAGAGGGATAAGGCGGGATAGAACCCTCATCCCCAGTTATGGGGGTGGAGGGAGGGAGACCCACAAGACATGAGGTCATTTTTCCCAAGGTGCCCAGCATTGGCTGGGTGGGGGGGAGTCAGCAGGCAGTCCCAGAACTGGACCCCAGGTCTTTCTGCCTCCAAAGCAGGTGCCCCTGATCACTGAATCACCCTCACCTTTACCACGATCTTAAGTATTTACAGGTATTCAGATCTGTCCAAAACTTGCCCTCTTGAAAATAAGAATTCCACAGGACATTTAAATAATGATTGTGGTATTTGGGCACAAAGATGTATTCCACAAATTCAAAGTAAAACACATTCTCAACACAATGAAATAAAAATTTAAATTAATACCTAGAGGGTGCTTTTTTTTTTTTTAATCTAACTTGGTGGGAATTTGGAAACTCTATTCCAAAAAACTCTTGAGATAAAGAAGGATTTCAAAAGGACATCATATGCTGCTTAGATATTTCATACTACTTGGACATTAGACAAAATGAGAGCACTGAATGCTAAAGCAGGATGCAGCCAAAGCAATACTCAAAGGAAAATTCATATCCATAAATACACCTAAAAACTTCCAAGAAAAGGGTCCTTAAAAAAAAAAAGTTGACTTATTCATCAAGCAACTCTCAATAAGGGGAGAAATTTCTGCCTAGGTTGTCTTGCCAAGTTTTCTTAAAGCTCATAAAACAGAAAGAAAGTTAACATATGGTTTTCTCTCCAAAAACTCTCCATCTCCAGATTTGAGTATGGAGATGAAGTTCCATGGAGTAGCAGAGGTGTGTAGATATGCTCTGGGTCTACTATCTGCAGTAGACAAAGAGGAAAAACAAGCCAAAGAGGGTCTGTGATGCCTAGAGAGAATGCTTACCCCCACTTCTGCTCTCATTCGTGGCTGCCTTTGCCTGAAGCTTCCAGATATGCACTGGATAAGGAGCATAAGGAGGCTAGAGTTCCAGGCCCTGGTGTTTCCTTTCATTAGCCATGTGACTTTAATCCGCTTTTGCCACAATGATGCTGTATAACTCACAACCACAAACTGACCGAGACTTCCTAGCACATGCTTAATCTCACACGCATTGGTCCTTAGGGGGACTGCAAAGTTGGCTGCTCTGGGCTGGGCTCTACAAGGTAGTTTTTGTTGTTGTTGCTGTTGTTGTTGTTGTTGTTAAGATTTTATTTGTTTATCTGACAGAGAGAGAGTGTGTGCACGCACAATCAAGGGGAGCAGCAGAGGGAGATGGAGAAGGAGGCTCCCGGCTGAGCAGGGAGCCTGATGCGGAGCTTGATCCCAGGACCCTGGGATCACAACCCGAGCCAAGGGCAAATTCACTCAACGCACTGAGCCAGCGGGCGCCCCTTCACCAGGTAGTTCCACGCTGTGGGCCAGTTGAACTTCATCCCAGGCTGTGGGTTGGATTTAAGTCTGTTCTATCTGCCTCCTCATTCTTTTTGGATGAGAAGGTAAACAGGACACATTTTGTCATAACGTGTCACAAAGATGCAAGTTGGACGGCAAAGCCAAGCCGTAGTATCTCCTGAGGTCTCTGCTTAAGCGTGCAGTCTCAGCTCCCTACAGCCCATTGGCCAAAGCACGTCATATGGCCAAGGCCAAAGTCAGTGGAGCAGGGAAATCTATTCTGCCTCAAAGAGAAGGGCATTGAAATAATTGCTGAATAATAATGCAATCTATCCTTTCTTAGGCTCAGTTTTCTTACCTATAAAGTGGGGTTGATGAAAATTCCTACCTTGTAGGGACAAAAGTCCTGAGCTCCGTTCTAAGGTATCCGTTCCTGAACCCTGCGCTTATTGGCACTGGACTTGGGTTAGGTCCCACTGTTGCCCAGTGGGGGACGTGGGGCTGCGAATCCTGAAGCTTGGATTGGAGCCAAGGCCACCCAAACCACAGGGTTGTTCCTTTATGGAGCAGAGTTGGAACCTGAATTGGGAAGTTCACCACAGAGCCCACTACCAGTGAGACACTTGTTCTTGTTAACCATCAAATCTCGTTACTGAGTTTCCCAAATTGCTTGAGTCTCACCAACACATTCACTACAGGGATCCCCTCCCATTATCAGGCCCCTTCTGGCACTCCATGCAAGGCTGGCAGCACTAATTTTCCCAGCTGCCTTTTTGGCTTCAGCAGTATCTGAGTCCTTCTGGCCTGAGACTAACCTGGTGGGCGTTCTGGTCCAGAACCCCAGATATGGAGAGACTCATACAGACTCTCTTTACAATTGGATCTCAGAATGATTCCCCAGTCCATCCAGCCTTATCCTCAAAATCATGAGGAAGCCAAAGGCAGGAGAACAGAGTCGTGAAACATTTGGATTCTGGGGAAGAAAAAACTTGGGGGCAAACCCTCCTCTGCCACTTTCTAACTAAATTTAAGCAAAGCAGGTAAGGTCTGTGCAGCTTGGCTCCCTCATCTGGGAGCTGGGGCTCAGGACTATGTCACATAGGCATCTACATGGGATGGTGGAAGGATGGTTCGGAACACAGGCTCTGGAATGGGACGGCATGCGGTTGGAACTCCAGTTCTTCTGATGAGGGATTCTAGAAAATCTTTGGTCTTTTCATCTGTAAAATGGGAATGATACAACAAGCTGCCTGATGGGGTGCATGGGACCCCAGGTTGTTGTCAACCACTGAGTGCAGTGCCCAGTACCTACTCAGTTCTCAACAAAGAATGGTTCCCGCCCTCCTTGTGACCCCCAAAACATCAAACTATCTGCCTTAATCAACATGGGACAGAACTAGTCACTAAATGTGGAATGATGGGATATAACGTATGATGTGCTTTATGTTAACTAGTCCAGTGAGTAAAATATCCAGATTTCAGAGGTGTAAGATAACAGGGTAGAAATGATGAACTCAGTGTTTGATATTACAAGTGAGAAATCGACTTGTGGTCTCATGGAATAATGTTGTCTGATCTCATTACCTTGGGGTAGCCTTGTCTCCCTGAGAACATGCATACCATTGGAGAACACGCTGTCCTTTCCCCTTCCCTATGTCCTATAAAGGGTTTAGCACATAATAAATACTCAACAAATATCTGTAGAAAGAGTGAATCAGTCTATCCCTCCATTCATCACAGAACCAGTGAATGAATCGACAGTGCTGCTTGTTGATTTAAGAGCTCTGTTCACCACTAGGGGAGGGAAAAGACTGGTTAAAACTTTTTTCTTTTCAAGAGGGACTTCCCCGCTACACTGATATTTAAATATATTTTTGTACACAACTGATACATGTGAAGCTAAAACACTTGTTCATCAGGATCCTTTCACACAGGCAATGTTAGTTCACTGAACAAACACTGATTGGACGTGTTATTTGCTGGACACTAAGCTGCCAAGCACAGAACCTTATGTCCCTGCCCTCAGTTTACAGTCTAGAGGCGGAGACAGACACACATGTAAAATAAATAAATAAATAAACATTTTCTGGGTAGCTGTGGGATGCGTGATCCATGAATTGGTCAAAGCTCCCCTTTCTCTTATATCAAGGACTTCGTGTCAGTGACAAAAATGTGCGTTTACTGAAGCGGTCTATTTGCCAGCTGAGCGCACCTGAGGACTACATTTCCCAGCCTCCCTTGCAGCTAGGTGGTGTCATGTGACTCCATCCAGGCCAATGGAAGGGAGGAATGATGGTACAGTCTTTGCTATAAAACATCCTGCATCCTATCTTGTTCTTCCTCCCACCCACCACCCACCCCCGACCCCAAAAAACTCTTGCATGGTGGAACCACATAATGGGAGGAGCCTGGAGGTCTGAAGGCCTGGAGGCTGGAGGAAAACTGTCACCCACACTGGATTGCAAGGTGAGAAAGAAAGAAACTTGTATTGGGTCTAGCCTCTAAGATTTCCGGAATGATTTCTTCCTGCAACAGAGCATAGCCCAACCCCGAACACTGAATACCAGTAAAATCAGGGTAAAAATAAGAACCAAAACAGCATGTAAGTTTCACCGGTCCACACAAGCCACAGCTCTCAAAGTCCTAGCGGCCACCTTCTTTTTCCTGCCAGGTGCCTTCCCAGGTGCTAGGTTTAAAAAGCCTACCCTGGAGGCAGACCAGTCTAGATTCCAGTCACTTAACCTCTCTGTGCCTCAGCCTCCTCATCTCTAAAATGGGCATGATAATGAAAGTACCTCAGTCATAGATTCTATCATGAGGATTCAACAAGAAGATTCCTATGAAGCACTTAGTGGCTAGTACACAGTAAGTGCTCAGTAAATAGGCTAAGAAGAGCCACTGGGGGACACCACCAAGGACACAAAGCAGAGACCCAGTTCACTGCACCTGCCGGGGTCAGTCCTGGAGAAAGTCTCTGCCCCCAGCACAAACCACAAGGCTCCACTTTCCTACCTGGGAGCCTCTCCCCTTCCTGTCCCTCACAACCAAATTAATCCAGCTCCTTTGAGGTCACAAGCAAAACCTCTGCTCACATTTCCACCCTCCTGAGGCCAGAGCTGTGTGGTGGAGGGGAATGGGGGGGGGCAGATGGGGGTAGGAAAGAGCTGGGCTTTAGAGGACCAAATATGCATTCTGCCCCTACTCCTCCACTCATCAGGAGGACCCTGTTCAGAAGCTTCTTGCCCCTGTGCATCGGTGTCCTCAACAGTATGACAAAAGTGATGATAGCACCTGGGTCCCCAAGGAGCTGGATGGGTTCACTGACGACACGGATGTTGGTCTTGTGGGGTGTCCTTTCACCAGCACAGGTCCAGAACTGAAATTCTATTTAGCCCCATGTTTTAAAGAATAACAAAAAGGAGCTCGGGATTTGAATTGAGGACAGATGATCGGTACTCACTGGGCTATGTCTCCCTCCCACACTCTTCACACTCACACACTCACACACACACTTGAGAAATGATTTTTTTTTTTTTGAGAAATGCTCTCAAAACAAAAACAAAAACTCTGCTTTGTTCCGTGTAAGCAGCATTAAAAATTCACCAGTTGTGGGGAGCAAGAGGGACAGGAGTGCAGCCTGAGCTTGGCACAGATCTCTGGAGAGTTTGGACCGGCGACACAGGAATTGGGCTCTGGGGAGACCACTGGAGAGAGGATTGGGGTCTTGGGGACCCTCCGCCCAGGGGGACCTGTGAGGCTGGTCATTTTCCCCCTCCCTCTAGTCCCCATCACAAAGCCCTGTTTACTTCCTTTATCACCCTCATTGCAATCTAGTTTGTTTATCTGCTTGTTTATTCCTTATTTGGTTCCCATCTGGTCTGGGATGTCAGTCTGGTCCATGACAGCGGGTACTACTGTGGTTCTAGGAGCTGATGCAGAGCCTGGCACACAGTAGGCACTTAATATTTGTGAAAGAACAAAAGGGTAAGTCCATAAATGAGCAAATGCATGAATGGACAAGAGCTAAAGAGTGAGGCACAGTGGGTCAAAAATGGATGAAGACAGCCTTTCCTGAGCTTGGAATGGGGCCAGTATCCACCCAGCACTGCGGGAATGTATGGTCCCAGAACAATTCTCTTGGCCTCTGTTTCCTCAGCTGTAAAATGGGGAGGATAGTAATCCCTACCTCATTGGATTGTTCAGAGGATCAATGAAAAACAAACAAACAAAACTATCCGTGTTAAATGTAATTCTGTGTCTGACACAACGATCTACAGTTTTATTCACGGAACAGGAAGGCGGACGAGGCTGGCCGCACATGCTAGCTCCCACCAGCTAGCTCCCACCACTCCGATGAAAAAGAACTCGAAGGTTCAGTTCCTGAGATCCAAGGAGCTTCTCACTCCTTAGAAACTCCCAGCTGAGCCTGGTGAGGGGACAAAGGTCTATACTAAGTGAGTTATAAAAACAACTCCTAGCTGGGAACCGCTGAGCCGCCCCCCCACCCATCCAGCCACACACCCGCCCAGGGCCGGTCCAGGATTAACTCTGGCCTACCCAGCAAGTTCAGCTTCTGGCAGGATTTTGAGAAAAGAGAAAAGAGGGAAGAGGGAAGTCTCCCTTTCATTTCAATGCTAATCCCTCCCACTCTTCAACATGGTTTGGAGTTACTTGCCATTCATAGGACCTCTGGAGGAAAGTGACAAGTGAGGAGACTGAGTCCTAAGAGGGGTGATACAGGCCAGTCTGGAGCGGGCACCCAGATCTCCTGATGCCCCACCCCCCACTCTGCCAGCAAATCCACCCTGACGTCCAAAACGCTGAAAGCACACACTCCATCCTCATCCCAGGAGCAGCTACCCAGCAGGTCTGCCATAAAGGCTCCCAGCTGAGCCCTTGGCAGACATTACTAATCAATTGGGGCACATGCCAAATCCCTTCCTCCCCAGAGCTCTAGGCAGACACTACCAATCAATTGGAATTGGCCTGGGAGATTAAGAGGATCCTCAGCTCGCTCTAGGCTGTGTGAGCTGCCTGGTGTTTTCCCCAGGGACTTAGCACGGCGCCTGTACATTGGCCAGCATTTAGTCCATGGTTATGGAGTGAATGAATGAATGAATGAATGAGCAAATAGACATCCAGCCTGTCCCAGGTGCTTGGGCAGAGACCCTAATTGAGAGATCACATCTGCCCTCTCTACACATTCCATCTACAAGTATAGAGTTTGTTCGAATGGCCAGTAAATCTGTAAGGAATAGTGGGGGTCTCACTCCTCTCTTGGGCTCGGCTCATGGTGATCCCACTTACCCAGAGCCCTGGGATTGAAGTCACTTCTTTCTGGTCTGTGACTCAGGCAAGTCATCCAAGCTCTCTGTGCCTCAGTGGTTCCATCCATAAAATGGGGGCTATACCCAAACCTGCCCCAAAAGCTGGTGTGTGGACTTGAGGATATCTCCAGGGAAAGCACTGGGCCCAGTGCCTGGCCCCAGGCAAGAGCTCTGAAAAGCCAAGTTTCCATCCGTCTTTCTCATCACACTGAAGGACCTCGAAGCCAGAGACTACGATGTCTTTCTGCGCACCGAGCCTGATGCCCAGGACCATGCCTGGCAAAAACTGACCTTGGTGGGTTAATAGCAGCTACCAGGAACAGTGACAGGGTCTGGGTTCTGTGGGGCAGAAGGTGGGGGTTGTCTGGCCTCGAGGACCCAAGCTGAGCTCCCGAGTACCCACCAACCGCCAAACAGCTTTCTTGAGATGAGTATAAGGCTCTTACCTCCAAGGGTGACTAGCCCCTGGGCCTCAGAGAGGACTCAACAGTGAAGCCTGAGGTCAGAAGCACCCCACCGCCTTCTCTGCCACTGCCTGCGGTCCCCAGGCTCAATCCCCATGGAGCAACACTCCAAGTCTCAGAAACCAGGAGCTGTGGCAGCCAGGCACCAGACCAGGACATGGGATGGCTGGGTTCAAGCCCCAGCTCCAGGCCAACACTCTCAGGGCCTCCCTCCCCCACTCTGGACCTCAGTTTACCTATGTGGAAATTAGAAGTGGGGGTAGCCTGGTCTCTAGGGCCCTTCTAACCCTAACGATATCTTCTGCATACTTGTGTTCATTGACTCATTTAGTCCACAAGCATTTATTGAGAGCCTACTGTGTACCAGGCTCTGTACTAGGCTGTGAGCTATTCTCTGCTCAAAGGCCCCTCCCCACCCTTGGCCTCCAAGTCTCAGCTTCCTGCAGGAAGCCCTCCCAGACCAGCTTTGGGGGCCCTCCCCTGTCCTCCTGCAGCCTGGTCCCTCTTCCTATCACGGACTTATCACTCGGTTTATCTTGTCTGCTTCCCTTTGAATCGTGGCCTCCTAAGGACAGGATCTCATCTTATCCCCTGACCCATTTGCAGGGATTCCAGAGGACAGTCCTAGAGATAACTCTTGGGCAGATGAACAATGAATGCAGAATTCTAAATCTCACCCTTCCCCTCTCACCCCGACACAGCACCCTTAATTAGGCTTTTGCTTTTGCATCCATTTTCCTCAAGCCAAGCACTAGGAACCCACCAGGCCGATCCCACTGCTGACCAGGAACCTTCCTAGCCCTGCCTCCCTCCTGCGATCTGGGTAACCAGAAAGAGCTCACAAGGCACACGTAGCACTTTCAAGGCATTACCTGTTCTGGCATGGGGCTGACGTTGCCAGGGGTTTGGCAGGAGCCCAGGTCCCAATGGGTTTTGTGCCCTGCTCCGTGCTGTCCCAGCAGACACTCAGCAAATATTTAGGCATTAATTAACTTCCTCCACAGAGCCATGACCCAGTGCCAGATGTAATCTCCCAGCTCCAGGAGGAAAGGTGAGTGCCCGAACCTTTCTCAGGTGCCCAGACAAATAAGGCCAGCTCTCCATCCTAAGAAGTCTCATCTCCCTCGGACCTGCCTCCTGCATAAGGCACAGGTCTGAGGGCCCCTTCTCCCCACATAAGGAGGCACAGGGAGGCTCACACACACAACCCCACACTCACGCCCTAAGCAGTCTCTGGTACTCTGCTTTGAGCCACTGTGCATCCTAATGGAAGCCTTGTGTGTGACCCAGCCATTCTACAAACATTTGTGAGTCCCTACTGTGCGCCCCCCAGGTTCACTTTCCCCCACCAGGGGCTCCAAATAGCTCAGCTGTTCCATTGCTTCCTTTCACAACTGTTTTTGTTACAACAGCTGTGGCAACTCTCCCCTCCAAGGCCACCCCCAAAAAAGATCAAGGGTTTTTAGGAAGCTGGACAACTGCTTTGCTCACCCCACTGGCCCATCTCGATTCTTGAGAAGGAGAGGAAACCAAGTAATTGTGGGCCCTGGACAAGAGGGGCCAAAGTATGGGGTCACACCAGTGAGCTGACCATCTCTTAGCTGATCCCTAGGAGTGAAAGAGTCTTAGCAGAGCTCAAACTTGCCTTGGGGCAGGGGTGAGTGGGGGACAGGGAAATGCCAAGGGGAGTTACCCAAGTGAAGAGCCTAGCCCGTGACCCCCTCCTGAGGTTAGAGAGCCCACCTCCATCCCTATACGGATTCCCTATCGGGGCCCACAGAGGCATGTTTGGGGGGCAGCTCTAAGACTGGCTGTGAATGATGAGCCTGGGACAGATACTTGCTTCTTCTTGGTTCCTGCAGATGCTGGTCCCAGAGCTGTTGGCAGGAAAGTGGCAGGCGTTGACTACATCAAGGTCACGTTCATGGAGTGTGTGCAGAGGCCTGGGAACTGGACTCAGATCTACCAAGGACAGAAGTAAGCAGCTGATTTCAAAGAAGCTATAATAAGTCCAGGCCTACAAACAGTCCTGGGTTCAAATCCTACCTCTACCCCTTCTTGGCTGTGTGATGGGACCTTGAGCAAGAACACTCTCTAGTTTCCTCCACTAAATTTTGGGCAAGGACAGAAGGAAGACCTGAAATCAGCATTAATAATCCATTCTTGGCCTCTTACAACAGGCCGGACACTGTGGATCCCAGACTTGACTGTTACATACGGAGTCCTCATAGCCGGAAAACCACATAGGACTTCCTGCCTCCCTCCATATGCTATAATGATATCTCAAAGGTGAACTCCAAAATAAATAAATGAAACTTTTCTGTGTTTTGAAGACAGGCCCTAAGGAAGTAAGGAGCAATAGATTTTTTATTCCTACACGCATTATCTCCTGGATAAATTCCATTCTTGTGTGTCTCTATCACCAGATCACCTCTTCCATAGAATGGAAGTAAGATGCGCTTTCTCTGAAGTCACCCTAAAATGTCCATCCTGGCGTCTCTGGGTGGGGGCTCAGAGAGATGCTACCCGGTTGAAGAGCTTGGAGCAGACTCAGACAGCATGGAAAGGACAGAGTGCCAATCTGGAGCTGTGGGACCTTGGGCAAGTCATGCCCAAAGTCAATGCCAAGTGTCCGCACCTGAAAAACGGGGTAAATGCTCCCTAACTTTGTTTTCACCCTTGATGCCTGGCCCTGAATAGAGCTGAAAAGTGTTTGTGGAAACAAATCTGAAGAATTCTTGAGACCAAGGAGAGACCCAGAAACTGGAGGATGGACCGGCTGGGTCTCTTCACTCCCACCCAGGAACAAAATAGGCACTGAGGACAATGGACCCAAGGAAAAGAGGACACTCAGAAGAAGTTTGCTTCTGGGACCCCATCCCCACCCCAAGCCCCCCAAGGCCTGCCTAGCTCGAGTAGTCTCTGCGAAGCTGGGGCCTCCTCCATGAGGCCAACGCAAGGACTCTTCCTCAGGCAAAGCTCCTGGACCCCCCACTCGACCAGCAGTCACCCCCCTTCATGCCTCGCCATAGAGATGGCAGCCCTAACCCTCTCTTCTCCAATCCCCAGTCCCCAGCTGGGAGAAGGTGGCCCATGGATGATGGTTGGGGCAAAAGGGATATGGTGTTAATGAAAGTTAAGTTGAAGAGTTCCTGGACCCGGGTTATTCTCCCTCCCATCTGGAGCTCACAGTCCTGGCCCAAATCCTAGCTCTGCACCCTGGGAGCTGTAGGATTCCACAGGTCCCACTCCTTGGAGACTCTTGTCCCCGCTCTGCAGGCAGTCACAGTGAGGGATGCAGGGTGTTTCTGGCAAGGGTCTGCCCCACACTAGATACCTAGTAATAGTTCTCATTGTCATTATTATTAGTTAGGAAGGAAAGGAAAGGTTACAGTACCGGCGATAAGGACACTCCATGTGGCTCAGAACGCCTTCTGACCTCAGCTGGTTTCGAGGATATAGGCCCTCTGAGACCCAAATTCACCATGTTTTGGGTTTTCCCGTCAGACAAATGGGGAGGAGGGCGTTTCCCCGAGTATTTCCTAAGACGCCTTGGCCAAAAAGCCAAGAGAGTCAGGCCCAATATTCTCTGCGGTTAAGGTACCTCCAAACCTTTATCCCTTAAGGGTCCCCAAGGTCAGGCCGGCGGCCCCACTAGTCTCCTGCAGAGGCCTGGGTCCCGCCGGTCACCCGGGGTCGGCAGGTGAAAAAGGAGGAGCCGCGTGGCCGGGAGTAGGGAGTTGCGCGCACCTGCTGCAGGTGAGGCCCAGCCGTGCGGAAGGGGGAGGAGCCGCCGCCGCAGCGCTCAGGTGAGCCGACCCCCGGCTCCCAGGAGCTGGGCCGAGGGCGTCTGCGGGCTCCAACGTGGCGGCTGCGAGGCGACCCAGGGTGCACACAGCGGCACCAGCGGCTCCGAGTCCCGCGCGACAAGGCAGCCCCAGGAGAACATTCGAGGCAGCGGCGGCGTTGGAGGCCCAGGGTCCGTTCGGTATTTGAATAGCACAAAGGAACCGCCTTGGTCTGATTGGCTAGTCGGGTGGCCCCGGGGCGGGCAGCGCCTGTCACTCGGGAGGCTCCGGGTACTTCTATTGGTTCGTGCGGTGTGGGGCGTGGCCCGGACGCCCGGCTAAATAGCTGGGGCCGGGGCCGGCCGAGGCTCATTGCTTTGGCGCGGATTGGGGAGCACGATCCCGCGGGTGGCGCGCAGCGCATGGTGGCGGCTCCTCTCGGAGCGCAGCCGACCCGCTGACCCGGGCTCCGTTTCCCCTGCCCGACGCGACCCGGCGACCGGCTGGAGGCCGAAGCAACAGCAGTCTTAACAGCAGCAGCGGCCGCGGCTGCTCCGCCGCCACCGTCTCCGCGGGAGCATGGAGTGCGCCCTGGACGCCCAGAGCCTGATCAGCATCTCCCTGCGCAAGATCCACAGCTCCCGGACCCAGCGCGGCGGCATCAAGCTGCACAAGAACCTCCTGGTGTCCTACGTGCTCCGCAACGCGCGCCAGCTCTACCTGAGCGAGCGCTACGCCGAGCTCTACCGGCGCCAGCAGCAGCAGCAGCAGCAGCAGCAGCAGCAGCAGCAGCAACAGCAGCAGCCGCCCCACCACCAGCACCAGCACCTCGCGTACGCGGCACCCGGCATGCCGGCCAGCGCGGCCGACTTCGGCCCGCTCCAACTTGGCGGTGGCGGGGACGCGGAGGCGCGCGAGCCGGCCGCCCGGCACCAGCTGCACCAGCTCCACCAGCTCCACCAGCTGCACCTCCAGCAGCAGCTGCACCAGCACCAGCACCCGGCGCCCAGGGGCTGCGCGGCGGCGGCCGGGGCGCCCGCGGGCGGCGCGGGGGCGCTCTCGGAGCTGCCCGGGTGCGCCGCGCTCCAGCCGCCGCACGGCGCGCCCCACCGCGGGCAGCCCTTGGAGCCGCTGCAGCCGAGTCCTGCTCCGCTGCCGCCGCCCGCTCCGGCCGCGCTCTGCCCGCGGGACCCTCGCGCCTCGGCCGCCTGCTCCGCGCCCCCAGCGGCCGCCCCTCAGGCCGCTGCTGGCGCCTCCCCGCCCGCCTCCCCGGCCCCCGCCTCCTCCCCAGGCTTCTACCGGGGCGCGTACCCGGCCCCCTCGGACTTCGGCGTGCACTGCAGCAGCCAGACCACCGTGCTGGACCTGGACACTCACGTGGTGACCACGGTGGAGAACGGCTACTTGCACCAGGACTGCTGCGCCTCCGCCCACTGCCCCTGCTGTGGCCAGGGCGCCCCAGGACCCGGCCTGGCGTCCGCCGCCGGCTGCAAGCGCAAGTATTACCCGGGCCAGGAGGAGGACGAAGACGACGAGGAGGACGCGGGCGACCTGGGAGCCGAACCCCCCGGGGGCGCCCAGTTCGCCCCCTGCAAGCGCGCCCGCTTCGAGGACTTCTGCCCGGACTCGTCCCCGGACGCGTCCAACATCTCAAACTTGATCTCCATCTTTGGCTCGGGCTTCTCGGGGCTGGTGAGCCGACAGCCGGACTCCTCCGAGCAGCCGCCGCCGCTCAACGGGCAGCTGTGCGCCAAGCAGGCGCTCGCCAGCCTCGGCGCCTGGACTCGAGCCATTGTCGCCTTCTAGGGACCCCCGAGGGCACGGGGCCCCGGGGCCCCGCGGGGCTGGGGCCAGACAAAGACTCGGCCAAGGGGCGAGAGGAGGGAGCGAACGGGAGCCTGGCCACCCGGGGCTGAGCTGGGAGCGAGCAGGGGGAGGCGGCTGATGTTTTATAAATTGTAAAATAAAAAAAAAAAATCTAAGATCTTGGACTTTATTTTTGCAGAGAGAAAAAGCGCCTATTTAAGTATGCTTTGTGTTTCTCCTACTCTTTTTTTTTTTTTTTTCTTTTTATTGTAGTGATTGCAGTGGTGTTTAGCGAGGAGCCAGCCACGTGAGGGAGGGCTGCTGCCCGGAGGAGGTGCCGGGCAGCCGGGGGCGAGGCAGGGCGCCCGGGCTGCCGGGGCGCGCCGGGGGCGCAACGCAGGAGGGCGCGGGGCCCGGGACGCTGATTCCAATCAGTTGTCAGACCCGGCAAGCCCGGCGCTCGGTTCTCCCGAGTCCCTCCATGGGGTGAGGAATGGGTCTTGTGAAATCCTGAGCAAAAACAAAGGCAAACTCTCTATCTCCGAAAGGGACGTTTGGGTCACATTTCCTCTCCGGGGGCGGCCTCCAAAGTTCTCAAAATGAGAAGGCAGAAATGAAAACACTTCAACTTTCTCCCTCCCCCCCCCCCGCCCGGGGCGGGTGTCTTGAACCCCTCCTCTCCCCGCCCCTCTGGCTTCGCTCTCTTCCCCTCCTCCACCCGTCTCCCGGACTCGGGGGTGGCGCCCGACACCCCGACACTCCCGGACACCGTTTGGGGAAGGGGTTGGGGGCGGGCACGGCTGACTACATTTCCCATCATGCCCAGCACTGCGGTCCTCACTAAACAAAAAAGGAAGTCGATTCCTTCACCTGGATCCCCCGCGGCCCCGAGGGAGGGAGGGGCCCGGACCGCCGACTGCGCTGGAGACTTTTCACTAAGTTCCCGGTCAGATGTGGTGTTTGTGTGTGTGCTTCTAAGTTGCACTGTCCTGGTTGAGGCTTCGGTTGCATTTCAAGAAACCAGCATTGTTCGAGGCTGTGAGAACCCTGTCCTGTGTCTTCAGCTCGATAGATTTTGTTTAATTTAAAGCCTTTTGTTGTAAAAAGGTGGGGTTCATCTGCAGCCCCTCTGGTTCTCAGCCATCAGCACCATGTGGACTCCAAAACAAGTTGCCAACCCTTCCTTTCTTGGCCCTTCTCCCTCATTCTTCTGTATTTTTGTGCATACTGAATTGTATATCACCGGGTAAAACTGTTGAGATGATTTGTTTAAATTTATAATCTTAATAAAAAGTCGATTATAGAGGATGGTGGTGTCTTGTTTTCAGATAGGTCTGGAGGTGGTAGGGAGATCAGGGGGAGGTAGGGAGACCCCCTACCCGCATGCAAATCTCAGCTCTCTCTCCGGGGGCCTGGGCGGGCTGGATCTGCCCACTACGGCAGGGCCCGGGGTGGAAGCAGGATTGGGAATGGGGGGATGTTGGTTGCTGGGGATGAAGCTAGTGTTGTGCGCCTCCCGGGCCGCTCTCCCCTGAGAGGCGTGCCCCCCACGGGAACGGCCGCCCCCGGGGTCTCCAGCAGAAAGCCGAGCCTGCCTTCAGCACATTTCCTGCCCAGCCAGGGGCGGAGGGCCTGGTGGGCCTAGAGTCTGAGCTCTCTGCGGCCGGGGAAAGCAGCTGAGGGACGCCGGGGGGCTTCTGGGCCACCCACGCTCCCCGCCCCGCGCCTCCGCCCGCTCGTCCGCACGTCTCGGGCTGCAACTTGGGGAAGTTTTTTCCTTTTCCTTTTTTTTTTTTTTTTTTTTTTTTTAAGTTGAGTTTGTTATCACTGCTCGGTGCCACTTGGTGGTGTGCTGGCGGCGTCTCCCTCCCTCCTCGCGCCCCGCCCCTCCCTTCTCCCTCCCTCCTCCCTCCCGCGCGCCTCTCTTCCCTCCCCAGTGGATGGAGGCAGGAAGGCTCCAGGCGCGCTCTCCCCTCTGACCACCTACGGAATGACCTCAGAGTGGGAGAATGTGCCAAGGCCCCGAGGAAGCTCGCGTTCTCCCCACTGGAACCAAATTCACATCTGGAGCCGCAGCTCAAGCCCGGGGGCGCGCGGGGTGGTTCCAGCTTTGCAAATATGGGATAGAGAAGAAAGCCTGGAAAAAAAAAAAAAAAAAGACAAGAAAGGAAGGGGGGGGGGGGGAAGCAAAGTGGCAGCTTGCTCTCTATTTGTTTGACAGTATCTCTCGCTGTCCCTCTGTCTCTGGCCGTCTCCCCAGTGTTCTCGCGCTCGCTTTCTCACCCCTGCGCTCCCCTTTCCGGCGCGAGCCACCCCGCAGGACGACTCGCGCCCCCAGCTCAGCCTTCACGCCTCCAACAGCGACAGGAGGGGCCGCCGCCGAGAGGCCCCACCCCAGACTCTGAGAGGAGGACGCATGCCAGTCCCAGGGGCCCGCTCGGCTCCGGGTCCCCGTGTCGCGCGAGGCTTAGTACTCGGGGACACTCCAGAGCGCGGGGGGCCGCGAAGGTCCGCGATGGGGGTGGGGAAGAGAGACTACGGAGGCGTGAGTTACTGGGAGGAACGGCACCTTCACCCGCCCGCCTCCCCCCCAGGGCTGTTTTCTCGGCCTCCCACGGGAAGAGTCTGGAGCTGCTGGGGAGGGGGAACCGTGTGTCTCCCCGCTCCCCATTTCTTCCCTGCAAATACGAGGAATAGCTGTTTGATGCTCGGTTTCGCTTCAACCCACCAAGCCAGTTGCCAGAGCTCCCCCTAGCGCCACTTCCCGGGCGCTGCAGCGGCTGCGACTGGGAGTGGGCGAGGCACGGCCCCGGCCGCGGGACTGCGGGGGGTGCAGCTCTGCGCCCACCTGGGGCGCAGCGTAGTGTCCCGACCCAGCCCCGGCTGGAGCTGGAGGCTGGGGCCACGTGCGTCCCCATTCCTGGCCTGCGTCGAGGAGGGGACACGTGGTCTGTCGCCTTTGTTGGGAGCGCCGACCTGGGCACTGGAAGGGACCGGCCAAGGGGCATGGGATTCCCAATACGTTCCCCACCTCCATGCCTAGGGCAGAGAGGTGTGGGTTGTAAGCTGCTCATAAGAGCTCTGAACCCAGCAGGACTCCAGGACCTGCGTTCCCAGCCCTTTTGCCAGGCTACTTGGGCACATTGGGATCTAACTGGTGGAGGGATGGGAATGGAGGGCTCAGAGAGCACCCAGAAGGGAGGTTCCCTTCCCCCACCCCCCACCGTTTTCTTTTCAGTGCCCAGACGTCCGCGCAAAGGGTTAATGCCCTGACCGTTATAGTAGGCAATGGCCCAAAACACAGCCTGCTGGCCATCTACAGCTCACGCAAAGACATTCTCGACAAAACAGTTAACTCAGGCACTTGCTACTATGCTGCATACCACACGGGGGGCCACACCCAGCCACACTGTCCCCAACACAAGACACTCTAAGCAGCATCTTCATTCCACTCAAACCCCTAGGGTATCTCACTGAGCGCAGCATGCCTTCCCAGAACATCCTGAGAGACTAACATTCCCGTGCATAGCACAAGGGAAAGCAGGGGCGGTGGCGGGGGAGCTGGGGGCATGGCGCAGGATGCGGGCCCTGATAGTCCTCAGAAAGAGGAAAGGGGGCAGGCACTCAGTCCACCCAGGAGTCCACAGACCCATATCCACAGACAAGCCCCTCTTTCTCCAGTAGTAAGACCAAGCCAGACCCCACAAGAGCTCCCAGGCAGGGGTGCTGGAGGTAGGGAGAATAGAAGAGATTAGGGGACCCAGGGAGTGAGGAGGGGAAGCTTCCAGAGAACAGCAGCTCTGGAAGCCAGAACTCCAGCAAGCCAGGCATCCCATCCCCCCAGGTTAACCAGCACTATCATCACTACCGCCACCCCTGCCCCCCTACACACACGTACACACACACACACACACACACACACACTCCCAGAACACCGCAGGTCCTGCTGCCCTTGATGCATGATGTAGGGCTGAGCCAGGCTCCAGGCTGGGCTCCCAGCAACATGGAGCTACTGGGATCATCAGGGAGCTGCAGGCTGCCCTCCAGAGAAGCCAGGGGCAGGGGATACCCTGGGTTCCCATGAGAGCCACTGTGCAGAGCGCTGAGATCTGAGTGCTGTTATCGAGTGATTGTGTGTGCACGTGTGTGGGTGTGTGTGTGGGTGTGTCCGTGGTGTTTCTCTGGTGCAGGGCGTGCACACCCAGAGCGTCTTTCTACATCCCCACTCACTGGCCACATATGTTTACAGAGCAACCACTCGGCACCTAGCCTGTGCAGGCTGCTGAGCAGACCCCCACAAAAGATGCAGGAAATAAAAAGAACAGCAAATCCCTCTTTATGGATTCACTCGTTTGATTTCCTCTGAGACAGATACTATTAGCACCCTTGTTTTAGAAATGAGAAAACTTGCCCCAAAGTCACACAGTTAAGAAGTGGCTTGTCTTCCTACTGAAGTGCAGAGTCTGGTAGGAAGGAATTTGTAACATATAACACGGTGAGCCAGCGAAGGGCCCTGATGTGGTCTAAAGAGGAAAAGTGAGGGGCGCCTGGGTGGCTCAGTGGGTTAAAGCCTCTGCCTTTGCGGCTCAGGTCATGATCTCAGGGTCCTGGGATCAAGTCCCACATCGGGCTCTCTGCTCGGCAGGGAGCCTGCTTGCCCCCTCTCTCTCTGCCTGCCTCTCTGCCTACTTGTGATCTCTGTCTGTCAAATAAACAAATAAAATCTTTTTTAAAAAAGTATAAAAGTGATAAGTTCCAGCCAAAGTTCAACGAGCAGGTTAGCAGCAACCCCCCCCCCCAACTGCTTCATTGCTTCATCCTCTGGGACCCTGGGCATTGCATCGATGGACACATAGGACCCACGCACAGAAACAGGTGTGTCTGTGTCCCACCCTGCCCAGGGCAGGGACTGACCTAGACCTGGTATATTTTTCAGGATCATTATGGTAGAGGACAGCAGCCTTCCTGGAATCAGCTTGGGCAAAAGGTGGTGGGAGACGGCCACTCCCCCACAGCAAACCCACTTCTCCGAGCAGCTGTGGATGGCAGCTTCTGGCTTCCCATCTCGTAGCTTTGCCACCCAATGGGGACTGTCCTTTTCTCTTATTTTTAACTCAGAAAATCTCAGGGAAGGACCCTGTCACGTCCCAAGCATACGTCCTCTGCCAAACCTCTGGCTCAGGTTGGAGACCCTTGGTTGGAGACCCAGGGCACAGGCATGGCAGCTTCGGGACATGGTAAGTGCAGCCAACATAGCTCTGAGGAAGGAATGTTCTCCTTGCTCCTAGCCAGGATAACGAGGCTCCAGGGCCATCTGGTACCTCCCAGGTTTGCCACTCAGGCAAGAGGTGGAGAGGCTGTGGCCCCCAGGACAGGGGTGGGGTTCTCCCAGCAGGCTCCATGGCAGGGATAGTGACAAGGGCACTAGGCTGGAGCTCATATGTGGCCCCAGAAGGCACTCCCAGACACAACAGCAAAGGCTTTGGTGTGGGGGGGCAGGGTGATGAAAGGATACTTGCTGGCTGGCAGGATGGAGAGGGAGGAGCCATGCCCAGATTATCGTGCCCACCTTTGTACCCCCGGCTGGTGCAGTCTGGGAACATCTAGGGTATGGGTAACATTCTCTCTCCTCATGTGCAGGTCAAAACAGCTGACCAGGAACTCTAAAATGCTAGCGATTACTACTAGGTGGGGACTTTCCAGACAACCTTTGCTTGATCATTCCTACGTTTCCATATTTTCCAAATTTTCTGCAATGAGCATGCATCACTTTTCTGTTTAGAAGAAAAAACGAACACCACATTTTTTCAGAGAAAAATGTGACGTGACAGGTGCTGTAATAGATGTACAGCCTGCTACAGAGCAGAGAGGGGGAGCCGCTGTGTTCAACCTGTCTGGGGCAGGCTCACCCCCGGAGAAACAGAATACACACCGAAAAGACTTGATTCACCACAATTCACCCTCCTGCGCTCTGTCTTTGTTAAAAGAAGCGTGAGACAATACAACAGCTCATCTCAAGGATGCTGTTGAGGAGATGTTCTTGAGGGAGCCTGGTTCATTCTCACCTCTGACCCCTGGCCCAGCTCCGCCCAGTCCTACCCATCCATCATCACCGACCGACCGGTTTGCTCCCAGTTGCTAGATTACCTGGCGAGGCGGGGAGGAAGAGGCAAATGGGCTTGGGAGAGGTTTTCAGCAGCTTAGGCTGAAACCAAGGAGCAGGAGGCAAAGCTCAGCCCAAAGAGCACTGGGTCAGGAGTCTGGACACAGAGGAGGCAGGTTCTGGCTCAGCCAGAGGCCGACCTTGACACCTGGGCTGAGTCACGTTCCTAGCAGTCCCACATTCCCACACCTGTTGAGACAGAGCAAGAGGAGAGAATCCCCAAAGTGGAAAAAGCAGCCATTGCTTTCAGCCTTCCAATGATCTGAGGTTTTATGTCCAATCACAGTAAGAAAAATGCAGGAGTCAATTATCAGGTTCCAGTACCTGTGAGGAGGGCCATCTGCCTGTCTCATTCACTCATTCAAGAAATCCACACACTCGGGGGCGCCCACGTGGCGCAGTCGGTTAAGCATCCGACTCTTGGTTTCAGCTCAGTTCCTGATCTCTGGGGTGGGCAGGGGTCTACTTAAAATTCTCTCTCCCTCGGGCACCTGGGTGGCTCGGTCATTAGGTGTGTGCTTTCGGCTCAGGTCATGATCCCAGGGTCCTGGGTTCAGACGCCTCATTGGGCTCCCTACTCAGAGGGATGCCTGCTTTTCCCTCTCCCACTCCCCCTGCTTGTGTTCCCTCCCTCGCTGTGTCTCTGTCCAATAAATGAATAAAAACCTTAAAAAAAATTCTCTCTCCCTCTCCCTCTGCCCCTCCTGCTCATTCTCTCTCTCTCTAAAATAAATAAGTAAATCTTTAAAAAAAAGAAACGAAAAGAAAGAAATCCATGCATTCCAGACATTCAAATATTTATCTAGTACCTCTAGGTGCCAGGCACTGTGCTGGGCACCAAAGATGCAGCCGTGAATAAGACAGACAAGGGCCCATCCTCATGGAGCTTACATTCTAGCAGGGGCGATGGACAATAAGCAAAGGAACAAATCAACATTAAGTTACATGTCACAGGAACTAGGACTAGGGAGAAGGGGGTGGTCGGATTTGGTGGTCACGCAAGGCGACAATGTTTCAGCTGAGACCTGGATGGCTCAGAGCTCTTCATCAGGATAGGATAGGCTCTGCTGTCATAACAGATTAATCCCCAAATCTCAGAGATTTAACACAACGGAGATCAGGTTCTTGACCATGCAAGGTCCAGCTGAACTGCCAACTCCCGGAGGCTGCTATCCTCCATGGGGTGACTGGGTGATTTGGGAGTAGAGTCCCGTAGTCAGGAAGTGACTCCCCTCACCTCCACTCACAGCCCGATGGCCCCAATTAGTCCCCTGACCTTGCCCAACTGCAAGGGGCCCAGCAGAGGCAGTGCTCTGGGGAGAGGGGGCTGGAGGCCTGGGAAGGAGAGGTGAAACACGGGTGGGGGCACTAGAAGTCTCCGCCACCAGCAGCCAGACAAACAGCAGTGGAAGAGAGTTCCAGATAGGTGCAGAAGCAAGGGCAAAGACTAAACACGGGAAACCACTTTGGCGTGTTTGAGGACAGGGAAGATGGCTGGTGTGGCTGAGCCAGAGGGCAAGGGGCAGAGCGGCAAGAGATGGGACCAGAAGGGAAGGCAGGGACAGGAAGATGCTGTTATGACCCACAGAGGAACCGCGAGCTGTGTCTGGCACACAACAAGCACTCAAGAAATGGTAGCGATTACTGGTCTTCTAGAAACTTCCTTCTTTTCCCCAGGTCAGTAGGGGGAGGCTCTCTGGAGGGGCAGAAGGAAGAGATAAACCAGCACAACCACAGTCTGGGTCAGCTGCCCCAACCAGTTTCCCTGGTCATGCTGGGCAGGCTGGGGCTCCAGGCCAACTGGAGCTCTGTCGCTCTGCCTGATGGATTGAGCCCCACAGACACACGCATCCAAGGGGCCCTCAGCTAAAAGCAAGGCTGGAAGGTCGTCCCAGTGCTGCCTGAGGGGTTGTGTGGCACCCGCTCCCTGGAAGTTGTAACATCAGTTGAGCAAAAGTGGACCAGCATACATAAAGCCAAGCAACAGAGGGCTCCCCGGGATCGCCCCATTGGGGGTGCCTGTCCACAGCCCAGCCTCGTGGCTCCAAGCTCAGCCTCCAGCGCCACCCAGACCTAATGCCAAGTGGACTCTGCTGCTTTCTAGGTGACAACAGGCTTTTCACTTCCCTGAGCAGTGAGCCTTCTACAGCACCACACCTGGCATACAGTAGGTGCCTAATAAATGAGAGTTGTGATATTGTCACCCACCAGGCAGCTCTGCCCAAATAATAAATCTTCACTGCAAAATACAGGAGCATTTTTCTCCCGACCCTCTCCTGTTGAACAAAACTGGTGACCAAAAAAGTCAGAAGATGCACCTTCTTCCGGAGAGATCCAGTCAAGATCTTTTTAGTCTGGGACTGGCGGAGGGAGGGCCGAGGAAGCGCCCTATGAGGTTTGTTGAGGTTTTTTTTTTTTTTGTCTTTTTTGGTCTTTTCATAACTGGCACTCGTGTTTTCAAAAGGTTCCTATCCAGGAACGTATCTGGGTATCTTTAGGGCCTGGCTATGCCTAACAGCCAACATTGACTCAAGGTGTGTTTAACAATTTCATTCAGGACGTGTGCTTGGAGATTGAATGAATGGACGGACGGATGTCGGCTCAGGTCAGGATCCTGGGGTTCTGGGATCGAGCCCCTTGTCAGGCTTCCTGCTTAGTGGGGAGCCTGCTTCTCCCTCTCCCTCTGTCTCCTCCCCACTGCTTGTTCCTTCTCTCTCTGTGTCAAATAAATAAATAAAATCTTGAAAAAAAAAAAAAAGGCAAAACAGTTGGTGAAAGTTTGCTTGCCTGCCTTCGCCTAGTCAGGTCCTTCCCACCTCCCTCCCCCTCGAACTCTAACTCCTCCCCCTTTTTTCCTGAAGTTTCTCGAACATTCCCATGCACCCCTTCCCACATTTATTCTGCCTTCCCCTCCTCCCCTGCCCCCAGTTGCCCTCCAGGGCACTACACACACACACACACACACACACACACACACACACACACCCTCCAAGGCGGAACTTGAAGTTCACCTTCAACACCCACATCGCCCAGCCTTGGGAACGCTGGGAAGGCTGAGGAATGAAGCTTTCCTTTCTCCCGGGAAAGAACCGGAGGTCTGAGACACTTCAACGATCTGACTGAGAACAGCAGAGGTCCACATGGGGAGGGCAGTAAGAGCTCTTACGTGCAGACATTCCAACTGGATGGACAGTTACAGAACTCTTTCAAGTCCAGACAGGAATCCAGGTGTCCAGATTGCCAGGCCTCGGAACCTCCACTCCAGCGGCTTGAGCAGACAAGGGATTGACGGCTCGGGAACTGGGAAATCCACGGGGGTTTAGCTGCAGACCCAGCTGGACCCAGAGGCTCGCTTGATGTCACCAGGGCCTGCCCGCTGTCTCTTGGTGCTTGGTGCTTCCTGTCTCTCCTCGACCTCTCCCAAGGTCTGCTCTGAGGCGTGAGCAGGATGGCCACCAGCCAGGCCCAGCTTCACAGGCCTGTGACCAAGGGCAGTCACCCCGGGCTTCACGTTGAAAGGACCCCATGCTTGGGGTACAACGCTCTGCAGCTGCTGTCTTGAAATCTATAACGACTCATCTCTGAATCTGTGTTTTGTAGGTGAACTCTGATGGGACCGTGGAGTATGTAGCAAGGACTTGAGCTCCCAACCACGTACTATCCTGTCTCTTGCCACCTCTCTGCCTCCCTGGGATGGCTTCTCAGCTCCCCACCCCTTCCCCCCAGCACCCTGGCCCTTCCTGGCCTCCCCCTCCTTGTGACCGCTGCCACCTTCCACCCCGGGCACAGGCACAGGGAGGGCTGGGGACAGGGATCACAGGGCAAGCCAGCAGCCATCATCCCTGGATTGGCAACACCACTGCCTGTCTGGCGGGCACCCAGAGACCCTGTCTAGGCAGGGGCGAGCCTGTCACCTTCTCCCATCCAGGGCCTGAGATCCCCAGATCACCTCTGTTGTAGGTCTGAGGCGAAGGCCTGTGGGTAGGTAAGGGGCCTGCCTGGTCAACTTCTCCAGGCCCCAACCTTAGGCTAAGGCTAGAGACAGTCTGGTGTTTGGTGGGAGGGGTAATTCAGCAAGTGTCAGGCCCAAAGGAGCCAGGGAGCGTGCACTTGGGGCACCCATGGCAGGGGTGGAGCCTGGAAGGTCCGCAGTACGTCCAGGTCCAAAAGCATTCCCTCGGGCAGCTCTGGGTGGGGGGTGGGAGGGCCCACTCCTCCTCCTCCTCTGTGTTTGTCTTCTCTGGCCAGCTCAGGGTACCCTCAGGGACAAACCACAAAATAAAAATTGTATGATTTGGGGGATTCTGCACAGGAATTAAAGGCTCCGACATTTGCATTTAAAACTGGTATTCACAATATAGAGCAGAATGGTAACATCCATGTTAATCATTTAAAGATTTTTATTTTTCTTTACTTAGAATAACATCAAACAGCAAATAAAAAAACACCATGACAAGCAGAGTGTGAGCCTGAAGAAACAAGTGACAGCATTCTATGTCCTTTTCATGGCACTTTTTCCTTCTTTCTGAGCAAGGGGCCCGGCATTTTCTTTTGGCACTGGGCCCCACCATGACGCAGCTGGCCAGGCCATTAGCATCCCCAGGACAACGCTGTCCCAGCTTAGCAACCCTGGCAGAGGGGCATCGACCCACAGCTCCCACCCGGAAGTACCAGGGATCACACATCGTGGGCACAGTCTGGTCACGTGCTCATTCCTGAGCCAATCACAGAGGACGAGGAGGCAGGGGTCCTCCGACTGCGGGGGTCTGGGCATGTGTCCATCCCTAAGACTAGAGTCCTTTCCAGTGGGTTCTCCATGGGGAAGAGGGATTCTTTTCCCAGAGGAATGGGGACTGCCTGGTCACCACCCCCCAATGTCCTTCCTCTACACATTCCTCATGCTTAGTTTAAAAAATAAAAAACAGGGGCACCTGGTTGGCTCAGTCACTGGTAGAACACGCGGTTGTGAGTTTGAGCCCTACATGGGTGCAGACAGTACTTTAAAAAAAAAAATCTTTTTTTAAAAAAAGAGGGGCGCCTGGGTGGCTCAGTGGGTTAAGCCTCTGCCTTCGGCTCAGGTCATGATCCCAGGGTCCTGGGATCAAGCCCCACATCGGGGAGGTCCCTGCTCAGCAGGGAGTCTGCTTCCCCCTCTCTCTCTGCCTGCCTCTCTGCCTACTTGTGATCTCTGCCTGTCAAGTAAATTTAAAAAAGTTTTTTTTTTAAAGAAAAAGAAAAGAAAAGAAAACAGTGGGCCAGAGAGCAATTTGGTTCCACTCTCCTGGCTCTTATGTCCCCAGTCTCCTTTGCTGGGTCCTTCTCCCATTCCATGAAATGCCGCGGAGGTCCTGGTCTCTGGCTTTTGTTCCCTTCTCCTTTCCTGCCACCTTCTCCTGGACAGGCTCATGTAGTTCCCTCAACCCCTCCTGACATCTCTGTCCCCACTTGGGACCTCCATGCTGAACGTGGCTCAGGGGTCCCAACCCCACTTGACCTCTCTTCTTGGGGTCCTGGGTGTTGCAGAGCTCCCGTCTCAACCCAGCCCCTGCTTCCCCGGTCTTTCCCATCCAGTCAATGGAACACCCACACGAGAGTTGCTCTGGCCCCAAACCCCAGATCATCTGGACTTCTTTTCCCATAAGCCCACGTCCAGTCCCGCCCTTGACCTCCAGTAGCTGTCCTTCAGAAGAGATTCCTACCTGCCCTCTCCCTCTCCTCCCGGTGCCTGGAGCCCAGAGAACTGCGCTAACCTGCTCGCTGCTCTCCCCCCTCCTCCCTTTGGCCCTCTGACTGTCCCGCTTCCATTTCAAAACCTTTGAAATCAGATCACGGCACCACCCAACTCCAAACTGGCCAGGAGGGTGATGGTTGCAAACCGGCTGGGGAGGGGGCAGAGTTCATTGGTGCATCGCTGGCCAACGTCCGGGCTGTGGAAATACGGCCACCCTGGCTGCTCCGTGACATCGCTTATGGCGTGGCGGGAAGGAGTGGCACACTATCGCATCCCATAAGCCAGCCAGAGGAAGTCCGGCCACGCCACTCCTCCTGCCCCGCGGGGAGTAGATGAACAGTGCCCCCTCTGGCCTGCGGGGCACCCCTGCCCCAGCCTCGCTGCCCTTGCGCTCAGCCCCCCAGTCTCCATGAGTCAGGGCGCTCCCGCCTCCCGCGTGCATCTCCAGGATCTTCCCACCCCAGGGGCTGGGCCCTTGCTGTGTGTGGCCTGGGCCGGGGTGTTCTCCTCTCAGCCCTCTCCTGGCTAACTCTCTCTCCCTTGGGTCCCTCTGCCCCAGTGTCGCCCTGACTACCCCTCTGGACTTGTCCCCCTCTACCGCCCTCGCCAGTGTTTTTCTCATAGCCCTTGTGGCTGGCGGATGTTTCACTGTCCGCTCCTTTGCTCACTCCTCTGTCTCCTCACTAGGATGTAAACTCCACCAACCAGGGAGTTCATGGGCTCACTGCTTCTGGAGAGAGCAGAGCCTGGCACACAGTAGGTGCTCAATAAACTTCTGTTGGCTGAATGACCCCACCTCCCATGGGTTGGGCAGGCATGGGGAAGGCGGCTGTGAATGAGCTCTGGCCCGCATCAGGAAAACAGAGGAGACACCAGGGGAAGGCCTCAGAACAAGGGGGACTGGCTGTTTCCAGGGGGCGGGGGGGCTTCAGCACCAGGATGGACACTTGCCCTGCTATGTCGGCGGGGGGCATCTCTGTGTCATCAAAAGCAGGACAGCTCCTGCTCGGCATCTCTCTTCGTGCTCTGCCTCTCTGCCCTTGGTTGGGGGGTGGGGGGAATGTCCCTTAAATCCAGCCTACCCAGGGCCAAGTCCACACGGTCTGCCTCGACAGTGCTGCCTGAGTTTGACAATGAACCACAGAAGCACAAGACCTCAGAGCCTGGGACACTTGGAAGTCATCCTGCCAGTCTGGCTCTCCATGGAGCCCCAGGGCTCCCGCACTGGAGCTGGGGGACGGACAGCCTGGCTCCCGGAGCTCCATCCCGCTCCTGTTGTCCAGCTTTTTCTAAGATAACTCCAGGGACAGGAAGTCTTATTCCTTCCTTCATTCATTCATTCATTCAGGTATTGGGCCCCTGCCCACCGTGGGACATTTATCTTCCAGGTCCTAGAGATTTCAGTGGTGACCACATAAACCTGTTTCCTGCCCTCCAACGAAGCTTATGTTCTATTGAGAGAAGGGATGATAACCAAGTAAGCAAATCAATAGGTAATAAATTCCGATCATGATGAGTGTCATAGAGGCAGGTACAACAGAGGGCAGGTTGGGGGCCAGCTGGCCTGGGGGAGGCTCCCTCAGCAGCAACTCAGAGAAAGCAGGGAGGGACCCTTGGAGGTGGCAGCATCTGAACAGAGCCCTGAACAACCAGACAGAACCTCTGCTCACCATGAGACCCAAGCAATCCAAGCAGAGAAAACAGCAGGTACAAAGGTCCTGGGGCAGGAACGAGTTTGGCATCTGAGAGGACCAGGAGAGAGCAGTGTGACTGCAGGGCAGGAAGCAGGGGAGAGTACAAGGGATCGGAGGACTCAGATGATGTGGTGGACTGCTCCGCCAGCAGTGAGACAACAATGGGGACGTCCCTTTGAGCAGCTCAGTGTGGTACCAGGGTTTGGAGGGCAGAGTGGAGTCAGGAGACCAGAGAGGAGGCTGCCACACTGGTAAGAGCTGACTGGCTGAGGTCGAGGCGGCCACAGTGCAAATAAGGGAGAAGTGGACAGATGAGGGTTATACATTGGAGACGGACCCAATGAGACCTATCTGCCTGTTGAATCTGGGGAATGGAGGAGAGGCTGATGCGTGAATTTGGGGCCTGATGGAGGCTGTCCGCTCTGTTGGGACTTGGAGGACAACCGGGAGCACCACAGGGCAATAAGCAGTTTCCACTGGAGCAGAGAAGGCTTTGTCTTGCCCAGCGGGAAGTGCCTCGTCAGGCTGATGACGTAGGAGCCACGTCTGACCAACTGTTTCCATCCTGACTCACGCACGGGATGAGCTGGAGACCTTGCGCCATCCTCGCCTCCCCCCCCACCACCACCCACCCCCATACACACAGTTTCCTCTTCTCCGCAATGGGAAAGGGATGCCATCTTCTCAGGCCAGAACTCTCACGACGGTCCTTGTGACCCTGCCTCTTCCTTGTCTTTGTGGGACTGGCCCTGCCTCCCGGAGGGAAATGGGGCTCTGGAAGCAGGTGCCTCTCCCACGGGGCCAGGGTCTGGGGCCCGTCCTGGAGAGACGGGCTCTGTGGCGGGAGGAGGAGGGCCCTCGGGCCACCTCCATGGAGACCAAGCGAGGCAGGCAGGGCCACCCTGAGGTTTCAGGTAAGGCCCCAGGGAGAGGCCACAGGAGCTGCAGCAGGTCAGAGACCAGCAGCGCCCTGTCCAGCCAGTGACGTCCCCCACCAGGACCTGTTTCCTCCTCTGTGGAATGGGGACATAGTTGGCCCATGGTGAGGACGAAGGAGACATGCTTTTAAGCACATCACCCAAGGTCAGACATACAGGCTGGGCTCAGGAAGCACCAGCTCCAAGGTCTCCTGGGAACACCCCAAGGGCAGGCTACAGGCAGTTTCTAGGCCCTAGAGCAGCAGCGGCGGATGAGGACATAGGGGCCAGGGACGTGCCTGGAGGATTCACCATGCCCCTCTGGTCGGGCTGGAGGTTGGGCCCAGGTGTCAGCAGGCAGCAGTGGGACGAGCCCCTCTGACTACACCTCACAGCCTTCCTAGGGGTTCTCATGACTTGGGGTCCTCGTCCCACTCCCAAGGAAGCCTCCCCAACCCTGTCCTCTTCAGTCCCCTTGTTCCCTAAAGGCTCTCATGTGTCGTCCTAAAACCTCCACGAGGGAGCGAAGGCCATCCCTGAGCTCAGCGGTGAGGACGTCTGTGTTGGGGCCCCATAGCCTGGGTGGGCATCCCTCTCACCAAAGCTGTCCTTACCCCACTGTGCCTCCGTCCCTGTGTACTCACCCCTGGTGGCTGGTGAAGATTACATGAGATAATGCAAGAGAGAAAGAGAGAGAGAATGAGAATGCAGGCGAAGCCTGGTACGAGTGCTTCCCCTACAAAGTATGGTGCGGTCACCCCGGTGAGACCATGTTTATTTGTCCCCACTTAGTACCTAAGGAAACTGAGGCTCAGATAGGTTAAGGAACCGGCTCGAGGTCACACAGTGGGAAGTAGAGCCCATACACACCTCGACCACTCCACTCCCCACGCCTTGCAGAGCCGAGGGAGCAGACTCTAGAAGGGTCGGCCCAGAGAGCAGACAAACCCCAAAGTCCCCACATGGAGGTCTGAGCAGTCTGGTCCAGCTGAGGCCGGACTCTGGTTATCTGGGGATGGGGGCATCTGCACTCGGCCTGCCTTTTCGATGTCCCTTTGGAACAGCCCCCATCTAGTCCCAAGCACATCAGGAGGGAAAAGGGGAAAAGATGTGGACATGTAGAGGTCCGCAAAGGTCCAGCTGGAGAGGATACTGAGTGTCACGGAGCAGTGGCTGTGGACAGGGGAAGGGCATAGGGACCCAAACCTGGGACATGGCGGGCTGCCTGGGCAGAGGGATGCCCTTCCTGCCTTCTCTCTGCTCATGGAGTGCCAACTTCGGGCCCGGCACTGCGGATGCTATCTCTGTGCCCCAGTTCTGGGCTGCCCCAGCATCAGTACCCCCCGCTCAGAGGAGGGTTGTGGAGGAAGCTGGGGCTTCTGCTCAGGAGCTCTGCCCCCGTGCTGAGGAGGGAAACCACCTGCCGCAGCATCACAAGCATGAGGGAAATGGAGGGAAATGGAACCGTCCCTCCCCTGGTTTATCCGTGGCCACCCCCATTCCAGGCTGTAGGAAGCGGAAAGTGCAGCGCAAGTCTGGGGTTGAATTCAGGACCCAACCCATGTCTGCTAGGATCCTGAGAGCAGAGGCTGGCTCCCAGGGGTCACCACCAGCCTGGGTAGGCTGCAGATGCCCAGATGCCCACCAGGGAACACAGCAGCCAAGTCCAGCCTGCTGGAGTCCTCATCACTGGTCCTCTGCCCAATACCTCTCCTCCTCCAGGAAGCCTGCCCGCAAATCTTGAGTAGGGCTTCTCCTCCCTTCGGCCCCTCCTGCCTCCCTGCCAGAGGTACACCAGACTTGGCGCTCTTTAGGGGAGAACCTTTTCTATCAGGTTTTTTTTTTTTTTCTTATTACAAAATAACATGTGGGCACTGTAGAAAGATTTAAAAACCAACTATGAAAACCAGCAGGCAAAGTTAAAACTTACCCACAATTACTTTCTCTTTCTTTTGTGGTTCACTAATGTTTAGCATTTTCCTAACTGTTTTGGGGGAGCAGGAAAAGCAACAAGGATCCCCGCCACCCAGAGAGAAGCACGTCACTACCTAAGAAACAGCGTTGCAGCCCTCAGCCCAGGTAGACGGACAGAGAAGGATGGATCAAAAATGCAGATTTTTGCTCTTTTACAAAAAGTTCTACTTTCCGCATGGTCCTCGGAGCGGTTTTACCTGCTCAGCAACAAACCAGTCCTGAGCATCTTTCCAGAAGAAAACACGGATGAGCACATCCTCTGATGGTTTATGTACGACTGTGTCGTCCTGCTTCTCAGAATCCCCAACTGTTGGACACACGGAGCATTGGGAAGTTTGCATTAGAAGTTGTGCTACAATGTGCTCCAGGAGGAAGGGCCCCGTCCGTCCTGTCACCGTAGCCTCCAGGCACCTGGTGCAGGGCTTGGAGCAGAAAAGGCTCTGGAGATGTTGGCCGAGTGACTGAGCCAAGGTCAGCCCCTGGGAGCAGCCTGGCAGCTGAGTGCCGACCTGGGCTCCCCGGCCCCATGAGGACTCCAGGGCCTCAGCTGCTGTGGCCTTCAGCTTCCCCAGGGCTTTCCTCTCTTTTTTTTTTTTTTTTTTGTCTTGGCCACTCTAACCACACCCTCACTTCTTCCCAGCCCACCCCACTTCTGCCTCGGCCCCGGTGCTGAGTGGAAGGGGTGGGCCTCCGCCCCAACCACAGAACCCCAAGTAAAGAGAAGCTGTATCTGCAAACAGTCCCTTCCCACGCCCCACCTTCCAGTTGGGTGGCCATGCCTCCGACATCCCCCACTAAGCATCCTGGGGTGGCCGCTGCCGTACATGTCGCCCCCATAGCCAGGGCGTGCTGACTGCCGGAGCAGGGAACAGGCAGGTGGCCACGAGAGGACTCGCAGAGGAAGTGAGGCCTCAGCTGAGCTCTGAAGGATGACCAGGGGTTCCCCGTGGGCAGAGGGCCAGACCCTACCGTTGGGTGGTCCAGGGAGTCCGGGGAACGGAATGGAGGCCGGTGCAGCTAGGACCCAGGGTGCAGGCAAGGAGGGGAGCTGGAGCCCCAGCAGGGCCCGGGAAGGGGGATTCCTGGAGGCCCCTGCAGCCCAGGACCCCCAAGTCCACCAGGACTTGGGCCTCAGCAGCCCAGCCTGCCTCACCATCAGCCAGGTCCAAACGTCCACCCAACGGAGCTCACCTCAGCAGCCACCGCTGAGCTCGGCCACCCCACCCCAGGCACCGAGGGACAGTCCCCAGGGTCACTGAGAACTCAGCCCCTTCCCTTAGCACCAAACCCTACTTTAGTCTCCCCCTGCCCAGCCTGGGGCTCTCTCTCTGTCCTGCACGGAGCCTTCCACACAAGTCCCAGCCAAGTCCCAGCTAAGGCCCAGCCCCATAGCTGGTACCCAGCTTCTGACCCAGCACCCAGACAGCTGTCAGAGTGTCCTAAAACCCAGTCTTGATGTCTTTCTCTCCTTCTCTCAACAACCCCTTCCCCCACCAACACAGGCACCAGTTAAACACCTTTCCTGGCCACGGATACGTTTAGTGGGGCCTGCTGTGTGCCAGTCTGGCTGGCACTGGGATACAGCACCAGGTGGGTCCCTGCCTTCTGGCCGCCAATCAGACTAGCGGACCAGACAGATGTGAAGCACATACATTTCGCATTACAAACCTCACAATTCGGTGAGGTTGTGTTGCATCAAGGGGATGGGTAGTGTTATGGGAGTGTCGGCTCTGAGCTCTCTGCAGACCAGCCCCCATCTGCTTTTCCAGCTCTGTCTCCTGTGACCCACACCGCCACACCTCCACTCACAATAGGCCCCCCCACCAGAATGCCCTCTGTGTCTGCCCGTCATTCCAGGCCCCGCTCAAAGGCCACCTCCTCCCCAGAGCCTTCCCTGAGCCCCTGCCCAGAGTCCATCATCCCGCTTCCCCCACAGCTGGTCCAAGATCCCTGTTTCCACTAGGTTAGAAGTTTCTTTTCTTATTTTTAGGATTTTTTAAAGTCATCTCTGCGCACAGCGTGGGGCTCAAACTCACGCCCTGAGATCAAGAGTCTTGTTCTCCATCCACTGAGCCAGCCAGGTGCCTCTGGCTGGAAGTTGCTTAAAGGTAGGATTCTCACCTTTATTATCTCCACACACCTGCAAATGCTGTGTATATAGCATGTGCTTACTGCTTGTCAGACGCCAAGGAGAACATGTCGCCCGACTTGGGTGCAAGTCTTGGACGCGCCTGGCCCTCCCTTTTGTTCTCCTTCCAACCCCCGTCCTGCCAGGGATTCTGCTAGGAAGGGCCTCTCTGCGCCCACCACCACACCCGTGAGCACAACCTCAGCGCCCCCTGAGCCAGGAACACAGGTGCAGGGCTCCACTTGCTTTCTGGGGCCTCTCTGGTCCAGGATGGTGGGCAGCCAACGCTCCCTCCTCCAGAGCTGGGGGCCAGCCCCACACTCGGCTTGCCTTGGAACCCAGGGAGCCCCAGGGAGTGACAGCAACACAGCCCTCCTCCGCCCTTCCCAACTCATCCTCCGCCCATCCCATCACCCGGGCCCCAGCCGGCTTGCCAGCCTGCTCTGAAGCCCTTGCCTGTGGGCTCGGGGTCCAACTGCCCCCCCATAAGCCCCCATCTCCTGCCCGCCCCACCCCACAGACAGTTGGGGACGGAAGGAAATCCAGAACAAGGCAGGAGGCAAGAGTCGTTGCGAGGGTCCACCTTCCCTCCACTAAGAAAGGACAAGCAGCCTGGCATCTTTCCAAGGCCTCGCCGCCGCTAGCCTCCCCTCTTCAGCACACGATGGACAGGGCCTGCAAACACAACGACCATCACCCCCTTTGAGCCTTCCCTGACTTCGAGCCCCCTACCCACTCTGCCCATCTCTGCTCCCTTTCCAGCAGAGCTCTGGAAGAGGGAAGTGAGGGGTTGTGCTAGAGTGCCCTGGGCTCTGCGGTCCTCCTCCCAGACAGGTGGGCTTAGACCAGAGACCCCACCTCTGCACTCCTGTGAGGCCCTTGTGGGGCCTCATGAGGACGCGGGAAGTACGTCCACCTCCACGTGTGATTCCCACTCCCTCCCCAGCCCTCTGCCACCCTGCCACCCACCCTGCCCAAGCAGCCCTCAGCAAGGCACAAAGACCCAAGGCTGGTTCCGTCCTCTAGCCACGCGCCCAGGGCTCTGACCTGAGAGTGCTCTGGCCCCCCTCCCCCACTGGTCTGCCCAGAACCAGCCAGCCCTCCTCTTCCCTTTATGCCCTCCTCCTGCCTCGGTGACCCCCAGGACCTGTCGCTTGCTGATCACTCCCTAGTCCGACAGCCCCGCCCCGCCCTTGGCTCCAGATCAGCAGACCCAGATGCCTACCCCACACCTCCTCTTAGATGCTAACAGGCACCCCCCAGGGCCCCCAATAGCAAATCCCTCCTCCACGCCTGCCCCCCCTCAGCACACGGCATTAATTGGGCTGCATAAGCCAAGAATCGGGGCTGCTAGGGGCTTCTCTGTTCCCTCTCTCACCTGCCTTCCCGTTGGTGATGGCTCTAAACACAGCCGAAACGGGACCCCCTCTCACCACCTGCACACTGAACCCCAACCCAGGCCACCACCCCCACGCCTCCTCTTGCCCCCACATACTTCAGGCCCTTCTCACTGGCCAAAGCCTCCAGCAGCCCCCCAGAGCATACTCGTGGAGACTAAACCCCAAACCTGGCAGTAAGGACCTGTGAGGACCCTGCCTCCCGACCCCCCCACCCCAGCTTCCAGCTGCTTCCCCCCCACCGCCCCCCACCCAGCAGGTCTCTCCAGGATGCACTTTCCCAACCCTGTGGCTCAAGCCAACCCCGCCTGCCCTGGTCTCGATTAACCACTGGTTATTTCCTTCCTAATACCCACTACTACCTCACATTCCGGTACTTGGGGGCTGACGGCAGTCTTCCGCAAGAGAATGAGGAACACGCAGCCACCGGCCATCTGTGAAATGACCGGGTCCTCACAGTCCATGGCCGGAGTAGCGTTACGCCCACTTTCCTGACTAGGAAGCCTGGCTTCCCCAATTAGGGTCTCCCAGCTGGTAAGTGACACAGCGGGCCTGAAGTTGGCTCGGGGGCGGGGGGGAGCTCGCTTGAGGCAGGGCTCCCCGCCACCAGGTCGGCAAGGCCTCCGAGGCCAAGAGAAGGGCCAAGGGCTCATCCTCCGAGTTGGGGGAAGTTGGGGACCACTCACCTACAGACACAAGCCCACGAACAGGTGTGTGTCCGCCTCAGGTACGACGGCCCCCCGACTCCCAACTCCGGCACGATAGGGACAGAAGGGTTGGGGGAGGACAACACAGAAAGTGCACTCCACACGCCACAGCAGCCTGGCTCGCAGCAAAGTCGGGTCCAAAGGCTCTCCCATCAAGCCTGGAGTCCAGAAGGGCTGCCTTCTAGAAGGGCCGGGGTGACCACAGGCGTCTGCTCCGAGCCAGGCCCTGGGCTGAGGACCTCACATCCTTCACTCACTCCTGGCCGGCACCCGGTGACGGTCCCCACTGTGCAGATGAGGAAGCCAAGGCTCAGAAAGATTCTGTAACTTACATCCAGCTGGGGGTGGGGACAGCCAGGACCCGCCAGAGCCTGCTTGGGCGACCGCTGCATGTTCACTGGCTGCCCAGGGAAGGCTCGGCCCAGATGCCGCTGAGCCAGCCAAGCCCCAGACACCAGGGCCTGCAGGAAGGGGACCTGACAGGGAGACAAACAGGCACGTGCAGAAGGAATAAACAGGTGGCATGAAAAGACACACCTCACACGGGTGACAGGTGCAAAACAGAGGCTTTAATCCAAACAGCAATGAAGGCGCATGGGACTGGAGGGGCACAAGGAGGACAGGGCAAGAGGAGCCAGGAAGGCGGTGGTCTGGACCCTGGGAGGGAGGCCAGCACTGGGCCTCTCCTAGGAAAACGATTTCCATGACTCTAGTGGTTCCCGTCCTGGCCTCTGCCCAGGCCATCGGCCCAGATGTGAGGGTCAAGCCCCTGAATTGTGCTTCTTGGGAGCTCCTCCTTCCCAAAGGGATGTGAACCCGGACAGAGGGTGGGGGTAGTGGAGAAAGGCGGGCCTGGGCTTGAGCCAGGGAGGGCCTGCAAGAGGCTAGCCCAAAAGCCTAGAAAAAACTCAGGACTTGGCATGCCAGCAACCCCTCACCCAGCCCAGCCCCTGCCAACCCAGACCCAAACCTGGGCTTGGGGAAGGGGAACATGGCTGCCTTGTCCTGGAGAGCCAGTCGGTGAAGTTCAGGGAGAGGGGAGGATGGGGGGGTTGCTGCTGAGTGCTCCAGTAGCCCCTGACCCACTGCCCTGAAGGGCAGGGAAACAGGGCCAAAGGGCCCTGGAGAAGCAGCAGCGAGGAGGGAGCAGAAGCTAAGATTCATGAGGAATCCAGGTTCCCCACAGGCCCAGTGGGCCCCAGCCCCTCCCTGTCTCAGCCACCCCCTCCCAGCCTGAGAAACTTTGGAAAGGCAGGCCTCACAGGGTCAGCCAGTGAGCAGGCCCTGTACCCAGTGCCTACCCAAAGGGCAGCTTCCAGAGGCCACCCCGGTAGAGGGTGGCAGGAGTGGTTATGGCCAGAAAACCCAGCAGAGCCAAAGGGCAAAGAACAGAGAAGCCAGGATGAGGCGCTAGACACAGGCACCAGCAGGCCCAGGGGCCGATGCTCTTTGGTCCCCGAGCCCACCCCAGGCTGGCCACCAGCCTCAGCCTGCAGCCTTCAGAACCCCCAGACGCCCACCCAAACATGGCTTCAGAAACAGACCCACCCCCCGGGAAACAACCGCTCCAACCCCTAAGAAGGCAACAGGACCTGGGAAAGGAAAGCAAACCGCAACCCCTTTCCCCTCCCAGTGGGGCAGACCAGCCCAGGTCTTGAGCCAGACGGGACGGGAAAGGAGGAGAGGAAGGCCAAGCGCAGGACTGGGGCCCGAGCACACCCACCCTCCCCGCCATGGGGAAACGGGCCCCACTTTGGTCACTTCTCCCTTCACTTTGGGTCCTACACCCTTATGCCCTGAGCCTCCCTCAACCCCGCACTCACCGCCCACCCCAGCAAACAGCCTCTCAGCAAACAGAAAGAACAGGGGGAGGGGTCAGGGAGTGACTGGAGCTGGGGCAGGGGAGGGCAGGCACAGGAACGGTGGCGGCCCGGGTGGCTCTGGCTGCTCCGCCCCTAGCATGAGGTGACTGGATGGATGGGCAGCAGGCTCCCGAACTTGAAGTGCTGGATCACAGGAAACTTCTCCAGGCACTGTGAAGGGGAGAAGGGGGAACAGAGGTAAGGACGACACTGCACCCATCAGGGGCCCACTCAGCCTCTGGGGCTTCCAAGGGACCCGGGCACAACTCTGGAGCCTCAGAGCAGCATGGTACCCAGAAAGCATCCACCCAGAGCCCAGCAAGGGGGCCATCCAAGGGGAGCTCTCAGCCCTTCAGGGCAAGGCAAGGCTTCCTACCTGCTTCTGACCACCCTCTCCTATCCAAAGACCGCCCCCCCCCACTCCATGACAATCAGACCCACCAAATAATGAGTGAGTGAGGGAGAGGGAGAAAGGAAAGGAAAGAGAGGGCAGCCCAACCTCATTGGGGGGAGGGGGGATATGGGGGAGGGCAGGAAGTTGGGGACCAGAGACGAAAAGAACCTTCCAGGCCATAAGGGAGCCCCCTAGCCCAGGTCCTGGTCCTGGAGGAGAGGTGTGGTGACATTTGGATACAAGCCTAAGAAGGGTCCAAGACCCATTTTTCTGCAATTTTCAGTTCTCTGGACTGAAAAAGACACCTTGGCTGGCACTTCGCAGTCAGAGAGTAAGAACCAGTTAACGTCCCCCAACCCCCAGGGCAACCCCCAGCAGCTCTGTGCGTGGGGCAGATGACAAGAACACCCAACAGGAATGGCCTGACTCCCTGAACCCAGGCCAGACGGGACCTCAGCCCAGGGCTCCGGGGGAGACAGGGAAGTTGGCAGGGGCTGCCTGGCACACAGGCAGCTGGGCCCCAGGCCACACACCTCTGCCCTCTGACCCAGGCATGGCTTAGCACCACCTGGGACCAGAAAAGGGAGGGAGGGCCCCAGCTCCCAGCCTCCCTACACCAGTCCTGCTGTGCCTCACACAGGCCGGGTCATTGCTAACTCTCAGGCAGCAGCTCCCGGCAAGCGCGGATCGCCTTCTCTCATACCTTTGACCACGGAAAACCACCAGAATGGCTGGGTTGAAACAGGACCTACAGCTTCAGATAGGGCGAGTCCTGCTCTGTGACTGTGGTCTCAGCCTCCTCCTAACTCAGGAGGACAAAGGTGTGCCACAACTGGCCCAGGCCCCCTCGCTTCAACAACCAGCTGCAGAAACGAGGAGGTCTTGACTAGCTGTGTGTATGTCAAGTGGGGGACAGTCAAGGCCTAAAGGGGGCCCAGGAGCTGAGCAGGAAAAGGACAATCTTTCCATGCGATGGAAGAAGGACACAGAATGAAGCCCAGTGTGGGAGCTGAGCTCCAGGCCACAGGCAGACTGCGGGGCCTGGAACGGAAAAAGTTGGGAGCAGGCAGGAGCGGGGTCCCTGGGGTGCGGGGAGGAGGAACAGCAGAGCTCCAGGCCAGAGGCAAAGGCAGCTGCCATTGTGCTTATGTCATCAAGGAAGTGGTGGGAGTTTGTAAAAGGGGGCCCCCAGGGCCCTGGAATTCCAGAAAGGGTCAAAGGTCACCCTGCTTCTAGCTCTCACTCAAGAGAAGCTGCAAAGGCCAGAGGCTTAGCAGGAGGGGGCAGGGGCATTTCTCTGCACTCTGCCTTGGGGACCCAGAACAAGTCCCCCCAGGGCCCCAGCAAAGGAGAGGAACTGGGCTCAAGGTAAGAGGCTACCTGGGGCAAAGGCAGGCCAGGGCTGCAGGACAACAGCAACAGTGGAAGGGAGCCTCTGGGCAGGCTTTCTCCCAGCTAGCCTTGGTGGGGGGCGCCAGTGGACAGGGCAGAGGGGCGTCTTGGGCTCAGCTCACCCAGCACAGACCTTCCAGCTGGAGGCCCAGATCTGGAGGCCCTTCCAGGTGCCCGTGTTTCAAGGGGGAGAAGGGGTTCTCCATGCCGTGACAAGGCCCTCCGGAAGGGAGCACCAGCAGGGACAGCCTTCGGGAAAGACAGGCCCCGCCAGCCATAAGGGTATTGAACATATTTCCTCCTCACTTCAGAAAGGCAGGGGCAGAGATGCACACAGCAGGTCCCAAAACCTGAGGCCACCTAATGCCAGGCCTGGTCAGGCCTCTGTGGCAGCTCAGGGGACCAACTGTCCTCCAAGAGCCAACTCTGGTGGCCCTGACCTTGCTAACCCTGCTCCGAACTTCAAGACTCGTGGGTCCTGCCCACTGACTGAGAGCTAACCTGAAAACAGGAGTCTTTTCCCTGGGATCTCTGGGAAGGGGGCAGGCAATCCCCCGGGCTCTCAGGGGCCAAAAGACCAAGGGGTACCCACTAGAACCTTACAAACGAGCGCCGAACATCACAAAGATGCGGGGTTCCTAAACCCGCAGTCAGGGGCCCCAGCGCCGTCCTACAGAGGAGTCTGGTCGCCACATAGCCCCCCACAAGACTGCCAGCCCACACCATGCCTGTTCGCACGCAGAGTTGCAGCTTCCCCCGGGTTTGGGAAGGGCACGCAGGGGTCCCCTGGGGACCCCCCCGTTCTGGGCCTGAGCTGCAGGGCCCACGGTGCCGCAGCCGCAGAAATCCCAGAACTGCTCTAACTGTTCTCTTTTGTTCCTGAGACTGCGGCGCCGTGAGGAACCCTAGCCCATCAGGCGGGAGCTCTGCAAGGGGAAGGTAGGGGAAGGAGGCTGGGGCTCCTGCTCTGCCCTGAGGGCCCACCCGTCCCGCCCAGGATAAGTTTCCAGTGAGTCATTCGAGGGAGAAGCCATGCAGGAAGGGTAGCACTTCGGACCCCAAGCAGGAAAGGCCCAGAGCCCTGGCCTCCAGGAGTCCTGGCCGTGGCAGTGGCAGCCGGGAGCAGGGCTGGGAGGCCGGAGGGGCCAGGCGCTCCACTCATGCTGCACACAGCCCCCAGCAGTAGGGAGGGGTTCCCCATCGGCACCCACTAGGGGACTGGCGGGGACAGGTGGGGGGTGTGTCAGGAACAATAGGACACCCAGAGGGCAGTGCCCCGGGAGCTCTCCAGGCAGGAGACAGCCGGACTGGAGGGCCCAGTGGGCCAGCCCGGAAGGAGCGGAAGGGGCGAGCGGCAGGGCAGCCCGTGCCTCTCAGATTAGAGAGGTATGTGGGCTGGAACCTAAACACAGGATGTGAAGTCCAGAGGAAGGGGACCAGAGGGGGAGGGGGCGGAAGGGAGAGAGAGGGCCAGGCCCGGTCAGTTCCAGCGCCATTAACCCCTTCAAGGCCATGTAGAGGAAACAGGGCCAACTGGAAGCATCTATACTACCAAACCACAGCCAAGCCTCCAATGCCCTCTTCTCCCAGCGCCCCCTGCCTCCATTGATGGGGTCTGCGTTAAGCGCGGAGCATAATGAAGTAGACCCAGAGAACCACCCCCCCCCTCCGTGGGAGAGGGATGGCCAACCGTCAGGAAGGAGATGGACATGGGGCAACATCAAAGACCACCAGCCTGAGGCAGAAAGAGGGGACTTAGAGAACTCGTGACTCTGGGTGAAGGACTTCACATGGAGGCCCTTCCCTGGCCAAGGTCGCGCAGCTCTGGCATTGGTGTGCACAGATGTGAAAGGAGCTAGCGGAAGGGACAGGATGGCAAGAAAATGTCTCCTCCCTACTTGGTGGGGAAAAGGTGCCAAAGGGGAAAGAGGGCAGAGGACGCCCTCAGGAGCTGGGCAGCGAACTCCCAGCAGGGGGAGCTCAGGGAACCGACGTCCTCACCCTGTTCTCCCACCAGAGAGCAGGAGGACCACCTGAAGTGGTTGCCAGAAATGTCAGCTCTGGGCCTTCCGGGAGACGCCCACCTGCCCAGGGATCAGACCCACCAACGCCTGAGGAGAACCAACCTGGCCGCTGCCTCCAAAGCCCGTCCGCCTCCATGTCCCCGTGGGAGACACGGCTGTGAGGGGCCTCTGGCCATCTGACAGGGCCCTGAGTTGCAGGGCCTTGACTCGGTCACAGGGCAGAGCCGGGCCTCAGCCCAGAGATTCTCTGGGTGCCCATCCCACACACCGAGAGAGACTCTGAGGCCTGCAGCGTCAGAGGAGCTGGCCCAAGATTTGCAGCAAGGCAGCAGGGTGCGGGGTGCGGTCGGCAGCCCCAGGATCAGGAGCGCCGGCCCACCCTTCTCACCTCGGCCTTGTACATGCGGATCAGACCCTGGTTCACCTTGGACCAGGAGGGCACAGCGCTGATGTTCCACAGCTGGTTGGAGTGCTCTGCAAAGGGGCCTGTCTTCATCTGGAAAAGAGAATCCACAGCTGGAGAGGCAGGCCACCTGGGAGCTCATCCCCGGATCCCAGCAGCAAGGTCGCGCACGTATGTGTACACGTGTGTGCACGCACTAAAGCACACACGTGCACGCGTATATGTGCACACAGACACTCACACGTGCGCGTGTATGCTCGAGGACTTGGATGCACTATCTGGGAGGGAGGGGACACACACACATGCACACGCGTGCACACAGAGGCACCCGTAAGCATCAGAGACGTTCTCTCAGTCTGAAAGACCCACAGGGAAAATATAACCTCCAGGGTCATCCTCTTTCTTCCACAGCCAAAAAAAAAGGGAGCCCGATTCCCACCACCCACCACATTCAGCAGCCTCAGAAAAATGAAATCTCAACCCAAGCCCCAGCTGGGACTCCCAGCAATGCCCCCGCAGCCGCAGAGCGCCCCACCAGCACAGGGACCTGCTCCCGGTCTGATAGAGAGCAGCATCAGCCTCCCCGGCCCTCCCCGGCCCCACACGCAGGGCAGGCTCTGCCCCCCCGGGACTCGGGCTGTACCTGCCACAGGCGAAGCTGCAAGAGCCAGGGGAGGGGGTGGGTTTGGGCGAAGGGCAAGGTGGGGAAGACCAAACCCAGGCATCCAACTGCCCTCTGCAAGGCAGGCAAAAGGGAGGGAGGAAAAGAGGGGGCAGACATGAGCCGTGAGCCAGGGGCACCTGCAGCAGATTTGGGAGGAACGTCTGTTCTGGAAAGCCCGCCCGACCTGGCTGGGAGGTTAGGAAGGGATGGCACTGACAGCAGCAAGGGACAGGCTGGAGCAAGGACAGCTCCATTCCTGTCCCTCCTCTTGCCAGAGAGTTTGACCCTCCAGGAAGGAAAGAGACTCTGCAGCCAGCCCAGTGACGTTCCCACGACAGGAGAAACCGCAGCCTGAGACAGGGAGGCCCTCCGCACCAGGCCGGCACATCTGTAGCTCGCAGGCATTTCAATCCCCCTCAACACTGCCCTCCTCAACTCCGAAACAGTACTGACGCTGGCTGCAGGAATGGAGCTCAGCACCCTGAGCCCCAGGCTTCAGAAGAAAGAGTCCGAAAAGCAAAGAGGCTGAGCTGGCAAGGAAGCAGAGACTTGGACCCTGAGTGGGTGGAAGGTTCCAGAAGAGGCTGGGAGCAGAGGCGGGGCTGGAGGAGAGCTGTTCCAGGAAGAAAGGATGGACCCAAAGCTCCTCCATATCGGGCATAAGAAGAGGGGCCCAGGAACTCGTAACACCCCCCGTTGCTTGGCTGTGCACTCCCCAGGTGGCCCACTCCCATACCCCACTCCCACACACCTCTCACTTCTCCCATAAGGCCTTGCACCAAACTGCAAGATTTAAGTCCAAAAAGCTGCCATCTACTGCTGTTGCCGCCCTCTCCTGGCTAAAATTCCCCCAAAGCCTGTCTCGACCCCCAGGTTCAGTAGCAAGGACAACAGACCCCTTCCTCCAGCAGAGAGGGCCACAGTCTGAGGTGGGAGACAGAAACAAGACCCACCCTGGTGGCCGCGGGGCTCTTCCTGGGGTCAGGGCCTACACCCACTATCTTCCCCACCTCTCTATTTCGAAGGCTCCCTCCTCCGGGATGGGGATGGCTGCTGATACCCAGAGCCTGCGGGTGGGCAGCCCTTGCAGGAGCTTTGTACCCCCGCCCCACCACCTACTCCAGCAGGCTCCACCCCCAGCTACCGTCCCTCCCTCTCGCCCCGCCCCTTCCCCCAAAGCTCTCTGGCCCTTGGGGACCAGCGCTGGCTCCAGTCCTCTCCCGCACACTTCCAGGCCCAGAGAAGTTCGGGGACCGCTGGAGCGGTGTCATCAGTTTCACTCTGGACAAGGCCTGGTGACCAAACCGCCCCCCAAGGCGCCCTGCTGGCCTAGTCCCACAGCATAGCTCCAGAAGCCTGCTCAGCTAGGGCCCCGAGGCCAGGGCCAGCCCAGGATGCTGGGAAACCAGAGGCTCCGCCTCATGCGCCAGCCTCACCCACTGGGGGCACGGGAGGGGACCCCAAAAGGCCTCTCTGGCCTGCTGGCAGAGCCCCAGTGGCCCTGGCCCTCCCCGTTGGAAAAGCCAGAGATGCTATTTCTCGAGAGGGGCTGCCCCACCCCACCCCACCCCACCCCCAGGCCTTCAGTGTCCCCAGGTCTCCCTAAGTCCTTCAGAAGGAGACTTTGCAACTCTGGGAAAGGAAAACAGACGAAGGGGATAAAAGGAATCGGGAGCGAGAAGACCAAAAAAAAGAAAAAAAATTAGCTCATTCTAGCCACAAAGGGAGAAGGGAAAGAGCGAGAACGAGCAAGCAAGCTGCAGTCCCGCAGTGACCCCAGGGGAATCGTGTGAGTCAGAGCAGCCATATTGAGCAGGAAATTACTCACAGACGCTGCGTTCCTGCCTCTCCACTCCCAAGAGAATCGGCCTTTTGTAAATGGTTCCTCTGTCAGTAACTGAGGGGGGATGGGGGGAGGCTCTGCACAGCGCCTTCCTGTCAGCTCCTTCCCTTCCAGCTGAAATCTGATCCCTCCCTTCCCAAAACTCCAAATTTAGAAGACAGATTGAAACTGAAATTCTTTTCCTGCCTGCCCTGGGCTCTTAAAGGCGCCAGGGCTGCATTTCCTGAGCCAGCAGAAGCCCTGTGAGGTGGGGTCCCTCTTCTGGGATGCCCAGGGCTACGAGGGCAGGTCCCAGGAGATGGGGAGGAGATGCCCGGTTCTACGGCCAACTTCTGGCTGTTCTGCTTTTTCTCCTAGTTGCACCAGCCGTCTGGTTCCCCAGTCTCCACAGGCAACACTGCCCCCTTCCAGCCGGAAGCACACAGAACTCCGCAGGGGCCTCCAGGTCCCCTGTGCCCCACCCCTCGGTCAGGGTGAGCCAGGCCAGGTCACTCATTCACAAACTGGGGGAACCAGGGGCAGTGACACCCTGGTGCAGGGTGGCAGGGGGCTTGGGGTGGGCGTAGCCGAGCCCGGAGCAATGGAGAGCCACCACAACACAGCAGCAGTCCGCTCCGTGCCAGCCCCGTCTCAGCTAGGCCCCGGGTGGACGAAAGGGAGCCTCGGCCCTGCTGGCACTCGGTATTTACCACCAGGCCCAAGCACCCAGCCCCAGAGTGAGAAGCAGGCCTTGCAGAAAGGGTACACAACAAGCAAAAACTCTAGGGTCTGCCTCTCGGCCTCTCCCCCAGTTAAGGTACCGGAACCTTCTCCAAGTTCGGTGTGACTTTCGCACCACCTAGTGGCCACTGCAGGATTTCCTCCAGCAGAGGAACTGGGTCCCAAGCTTTAGAAAAGCTTTTGGGTTTTTATACCAGTATAACCAACCCAACAAATAAAAATACAACATTTTAACCTGGAATCAATTCCCATCTTCCCTGCGGCCTGGCCTGGCTTTCTTCCTTGTTAGTCACTGACAGGGACCCAGGGGCTTGGCCAGCCACCAGAGGGAGCCAGAACAGCTGAGCCTTTTATCCCTCCGTGAGCAAAGCAAGGGCTCAGCCTAGAAGGTGTACCCCTTCTCCCCACCCTGCTCCTCCCGCTTCTTCCAGAGGCTCCCAGGGCTCCCCAGGCCCCCACATTCCGCTCTGGAAAGAGCAGCACGTGACTAGCTCTTGAGGCAGTGAGCCAGGCTGCCCTGAGTCCTTCCGACCTTGGGCCTGCCACACTGCTGAAGGCAGCAAATCTGAGACTGAGGCAGCGGCCGCCCAGCCGTCAGTCCCGGCTCCATTTGCTGACTTGGAAAAACGTGTCATTCCCCTCTGGCCTCTGGAGTTTGGCAGAGGCCTGAGCCGAATGCTGACCGTGAGGAACCCGAGGCAATGGCTGCTTAGCCAGGCTTCTCCATTCGGGGGGCTCAGAACCCGAGCCAAGAGAGCAGCCCCAGTTGGGAGGAAACCACAACCGTGCCGGGAGCATCACTGAGCCCAGATGTGCGTGTGGGCATTGTTCCCTCTGCAGACAGCAGAACCAGGGCATGCTTTCAAAGTTTGGGGGAAGGGGGCGAGGTATGTAGCAGGGGGGGTGAAAGGTCCTGGCAGCTCCTGAGAGAGGCCCTATGAGCAGTGAGACCCCAAATCCCATGCAAAATCACCTGGCAAGTGTATTTAACACAGGTTCCTGGCCCTTGTCCCTAAGATTCTTGATTCATAAAGCTGGAGTTGGGCACAGGAACGTGGATTTTAACAAGCTCTCTGGGTGACCTTGAGGAAGTGGGAGACCCAGCCTCCGTGGGCAACAGCACCCAGTTACTAAACACCCACTGCCAGGTGCGCTGGGGGCCCGGGCCTGCTTGGTTCACCTCCGGCACCTCATCTGGCCCGTGTCCTCAGGCACTGACCAAGACACACCCCCTCAGCAGATCTCTAGCCCTGCTATCCGCCTGAGTCTCCCGGCCTCCTGCATGGGTTTCATCCTGCACAGCCACATGCGTGTGCTGGACAGAGCTCGTGGGCCCCACCCACCCCCTCAGACCAGCTGCATCAGTCACCAAGTGCACAAGCCACCGAGTCCCAGTCCCTTAGCTCGAGTCCCACAGAGTTCCCAGACCACAGATTTGGGGAGGAGACGCCAGACAGTCAGAAGCTGGCTTAACCTTTCACAGGCCTACTGGGGCTTTCTTGTCAAAAATCCTCCTTCGAGGGCCAGCCCTGCCATCTTCAAGCAAGAGCTCCGGCTCCTCTGTCCCACTCCAAAGCCACCAGCCTCCGTTGACCTCAGCCAGAGGCTGCCATGGGCTTCTCCCTCACCCCCTTCCCCTCACCTCAGTGATAAACAGGATACATTCCAGGAACATGTAGTCCTTGTGGTTCTCATTCACGGCCTTCTCATCGACAAAGTGCCTGGGCTCCAAATACGGGTGGTCTGGGAACAGCAAAGAGCCCCGGGGTTCAGAATGAGACACTCACACCCACAGAGTGCCACCTCGGCCCAGGGCAGTCTACACATACCCTGGAGCCACAGTCCCAACGGTGCGCCCTCAACACTTGACCTTGTGGAAGCAATAAATGACGAGTATGTGTATGTGTTTGTGCACATGTGTGTGCGTGTGTGCATGTGTGCTCTAGTGGAACAAGCGGTGGCTTTGCCTTTTTCTAGCCATGTGACCTTGACCCAGTGACTTCAGCTCTCTGAGGCTTGGTTTCCTCATCTGTGCAGTGGGGCTATGAACAGCCCCTCCCTCATGCTGCCTGATGGTCAGGACCACCGGAGAGCCCCGGGCCTGGCGCCCACGCACGTTTACCCCTTGTCAAGGGTGCCTCGTCTCAGGCAGGCAAAGACCCTTCCCAGGGTCACTGAGAAGGTTCTGGGAGATAATCTACCTAAAATGCTTAGAGCAGGGCCTGGCACAGAGCAAATGTGCAAACACTTATGAATATTATCTTGTAGACAGTTCATTCTCCACTGTAGCAGAAGTCACCACCGGACCCTCACCCACCGGAGACCCCAGGGAGCCGCCCCCACCTGGAAAGCAGAGCCAAGTGAGGGGAGCCAGCACAGAGGGCCCACAGGAAGCGGCTCGCTGCCCCGCACTGGGTGGCTGCTCCCTGACGGGCCCCTTGCACACAGCTTGATAATAACGGCGGATGACGCCGGTCACCGAGTCAAAAGAGCCCCTCATTTTCAACATAAAACCCCACAGCTTTGCCAGGAGCTGGGGCGCATTTCACACCAGTCCATTATGCGCCAGGCAAGCGCCCCTGCACCAGCCCTTGTCACTTTCCATTATCTCAGCACACTCTGCCTCCGCCTCCCCCGGCCTGCCACGCTGGCTCGCAGCACAAGGTCGACAGCAAACAGCCTCCGTCAACAGCCGGTCTAATGCCTGCTTTACAAGCTGTCACTGTTGGCCCTGAGCAGCAGCAGCAGCAAGGCAGGAAGGGAGGGGGGCGGACAGACCACACACACCCCCCACCCCGGGGTGTGCAGGGGAGGACAAGGGGGTAGACGCCCCTTCAGTACCTATCAGCTGCGAGCTGCCCCAGATGAAGGGCAGAAACTGAAAGTCGTCCAGGCCCCACACTCCCTGGCTGCCGGCTGGCTCCATCCTGTAGGTCTTCTGGAGTTTCCGCATAACCTCCAGGTACCTGCGCAGGAGGGAGCAGGAGAAAGAGGTAGCAGAAAGCAGAGAGACAGTCTCAACCCTTCTGCCACTGGGAGCTCACGGAGGCCAGAAATAACCACGTAAGAGTGTAACTGGTCTCTATTTTCAATTAAAACCTACATGCGTAAGTTAGGCATCAGCTGGTACTCTCAAAATAATGTCGCTTTATTTTTTCCTCCCACACAGCCTTCTTCTGGCCCAGGAAGAAAGGGGGATTTAGCGCCACCAACTCCTGACAACGGAGACCCTGAGCAGCAGCCCCAGGCTCTCTAACTCTGGCAGGCCCATCCGAAGGCTGGTGGGGGATGGAGCAGATCACCTCCCAGGGCCTGCTGGCTCCCACCTTCCCTCTTCTCGGGGGCTATGTTCCTGTCTTCAGAAGCCCAGGCATCAACACCACCAGAGCGGGGCCTGGAACGGCACAGTGCTGTCAGAGGCCCCTGGTGGATGCACACACCTGGTGCTGCGGGGCAGGTTGGGGGGCGTGGTCAGAGCACGACTGCAGGGGGCAGGGTTCAGCTGGCTGTGTGACCTCAGGGATCAGAAGACAGCTGATTTCTCTGGGCCTCCCTTTCTTCATCTACAAAATGGAAATGATGGTCACTGCTGCCTAGAGCTGGTGGGGAAATCTAGGGAGCGAGACACGCATGGAGCGCTTGGGACACGCTTGACACGGCCAGTGCCGCGGAAGCATGAGCGGTCGGCACGTGACATTTCCTTCACTTGTCCTTACTTGAATCTGAACCTGCCAGAAGGCTTTGTGCGCGCCCCATCCACAGCCAAAGCTTGATCAGGACAGGCCAGAAGAAGCAACAACCACACAGGAGAGCCCTCCAGCACCTGTCCCCAGCCTGGCAGTGAGGAGGAGGAGAAACCCCCACTGCTTTTCTTGTCTTCCCACTCACCGATTGAACACCTTGAAGACAATAGCTATTTGGTCATCTACCCGGAGCACCCCAATCTTGCAGAGGCAGCAGAGGAAAGCAGCGAAGGCTGCTTCATGTCCTGGGGGAGGAAAAAACCAGCCGAGGTTGACAATCTTCCAGAAAAAGGAGCAGGACTGTTCTTGGTCTCACCAGAGTCCAACTTACTGAGAACCACCCCTCTATGGAGGAAGGTTAACATGGAGATAATGGAGCCTCTGCCTCTTCCAGAAAGACCCAGGCCCTTTTGAGAACTACCACTACTATAATTCTAAAAGGCCCAAGAGGCCGAGGCTGTGGACTTCTTAAACAGACATTCTCATTTTGTTTTGTAGGTTTAACTCACTCGTCCATCACACTCCATCTATTGGGTACCTATTATAAGGGCAGCCAGTGTCCGTGTCAGGCACCAGGGAAACTCCATCCATGACTTTGCTTGAGCATTTATGCTCTGTCAGGATGACAAACATTAAGTAGACAATCACTTATAATTCTAGCTTTGAAGGAGGAGGACAGGGTGATAACTAGAAGATATCACAGGGGGACCCTGCCATAAGGTTCAAGGAGATTTCCCTAAGGAAGTAATATTTAATCTGAAAGATGATTGGAGTTGGTAAGGCACAGGGTGTGAGGGAACCAAGAAGAGCAATCTACCCAGAAGGAACAGCACATGCAAAGGCCCTGGGGTGAGGGGAAAAAATGGGTTATGTTTGAAGGACACTAAGAAGGCCAGTATAGCTAAAGCAGAGAGCACAAGGGAGAAAGTGTAAGGAGATGAGGCTGGTGATGAGAGAGGCCTTAACTGCCATGTAAAAAGCTCAGACTCAGTATCCTAAGAGTGACGGGAGCCACTGAAGGCTTCCAAGCAGGGAACACATGGTCACGTCACAGGGTCAAAAGGCAGCCCCTTCCATGGGGTCCCTCGCTGGCTCAGTCAGTGGCACATGTGACTCCTAATCTCAGGGTTGTGAGTTCAAGCCCCATGTTGGGTGTCAAGATTGCTTAAAATCTAAAAAAAAAAAAAAAAAAAAAGGCACCGCCCTTCCTTTCCCAGTCATGCCACATAGGAATGGTCAGCACTACAGACACCGCTGATCAGACCCTGGCCTGAAATGCCATGGTTCATGGTATTATTTAAAAAAAAAAAAAAAAGGATTTGGAGGGAGGCAGGGACTTCCTGTCCCATCTCTGTAGAAAGAAGGTGCCTCCAGGGCCCAGGAAACTTGTGAGTGTTCATCTCACCTGCACTGTCTCTGATCTCCACCAGCCAGAGTCCCAGCCACCATCCCTCAGGGGCTCTCACACACCTGACCAGCGGAAAAAAAACCCACCCTCGGCTAACCTGGCCAGTCCCCCTTCAGGGTCCTTCCCTGTCGGTCTTAGTCAAAGCCCCACCCCAGGAAGTCTCAAAACACTTGATAAACCTGCTCCCAGCAACAGGGGAGCGGAAGACAACGCCTCCCCAGGACCCAGGTTCAAGGAGGCCCTTCTCCAGGCCTGCCTCCTGGCCTGTGCTCATGTGGAAGAAACCGAGCCCCAGGCAAGGGGAAGGCCTAAGAGAGCAGCCGAACTTGCACTTGCCACTTCAGGGCAGGCCAGAAAGGGGAGCCTACAACCGCAGGGTCCTCCCTCAGCCCCCACCCACCCCCCAGGCAACCCTTCTCCTCCGAGGTGCCTGCCTGTGCCCTCTCCCAGAGAACTCAGCAGCACACAGACACGGGGCCGGGCAAGGGTATGCCACAATGCTGCCAGAAGCTAGGCTCTGGTAAGGGGTCGCCTTGAGATATAATAAGTGCTCAATAAATTACTTTGCTGCCAGTGATAAGTTCACAGAGACTGAACAGAAACCAGTGCCGCACGGAGCCACCAGGCACGTGGCATCAGCTCCCCCTGGCGGACCAAGACAGAACTGCAGGAGCGGCACCGGGCCTCCCTGCACCCCAGCAGGCCCCAAAAGGCTGCCTGCTCAGAGGGCCCCAAGATACCCTGGAGCAAAGAGGAAGCAGCCCAAGGAGAGTGTGCAGTGGAGCAGAGCAAACACTGGGAGCGGCAGATACCTGTGCCATAGTCGATGCGGGTGGAGTTCCCCACGGACTCCTTTAGGTAAACAGCCACCTCAGGCACGGCAGCCGCCAGATGGGTGGGGACCACTGTGGCCACCAAGTTTTCTGCTTCCTGATAACACAAGAGACACAAAGTGGAGGCAGCAGATTAGGCAGCATCCTGACGGGCAGGCACCCAGGAGCAGCACTTGGCCGGGGCCCAGCTCCCTGTGCTGACTGGCTACAGAAAGACGAGGTGGGAGACGCTGACCCTTACGCCACAGAGCGACAACCCTGGGGTGGCTTTTCGTCTGCTAGCCCTTCCTCCGGGGGACAAGAGTCTGGGACAAGACAAGAGGGAACCGCAAAGAAGCCGTTCAACTCCCTCATCTGGAAAGTTGCTGCCGTCCCTACAGTCTCTCTCTACATTTCCAGGGGAGCAAGACCATGTGCCGCATGTCCACCAAAACACGCAGCCAAGAATCCTCGTGGCAGCAGTATTCACAGTAAACAAAATGCGGGAACAACCCTTCACTGCAATGCCCCCACCCACAGGCCGTGGCATGGTTAGAAGCCAGGACACCAGACGGCGACAGAAACGCTCCGCTGCTCCGCACAACACAGGGACTCGCGGAGACAGAACACCGAACAGAACACATCAGACGTCTGTAAGTTCAAAAACACAGAACACGACTCTGTGGGATGGAAATCGCAAGAGTTTTGGGGGGTGGGATATCAACTCAAAAGGGGCCCAAAAGTTTTAGATCTTGAGACAGCTGGTGGCACGAGGGCCAAAACACACTTTGCAAAAGACCCAGCAAGCTGTGATGGGATCATTTTCCTGTAAGTTATAACTCAAAAACAATCTTTAAAAAAAAAAAGACCCTGTGCCACAGGCTGCTCTTAGGCAGGGACAGCGTTTTGCTGGGTCCTTGGGGCTCCCTCTGCTGCAGGTGGAAACACTGGCCCAGAGAAATGAGGATCCAAGTTTCTCTAGGTTCAGTCTACAGGTACCTGGCAGGAAAATCTCCAGACCCGAGGAAAATCTGGATTCCCAGGCCCGACCCAAGACCTACAGACAAAAGGCTTTTCTAAGGACAGGGCCCATGAGCCTACATTTTTATTTTTTGCTTGCTTTGAGCAGGGGTCACTGCTATAGCATCCAAAAACAAAGACATTAAAAAAATAAAAATAAGGCGCCTGGGTGGCTCAGTGGGTTAAGCCGCTGCCTTCGGCTCAGGTCATGATCTCAGGGTCCTGGGATCGAGTCCTGCATCGGGCTCTCTGCTCAGCAAGGGAGCCTGCTTCTCTCTCTCTCTGCCTGCCTCTCTGTCTACTTGTGATCTCTCTCTGTCAAATAAATAAATAAAATCTTTTAAAAAAAATAAATAAATAAAATAAAAAATAAAAATAAAAATACCCTGAATTCTACTCCAGAAACCAATACTGCACTGCATGTTAACTACTTGAAATTTAAATAAAAATTAATTAGTAAATGAAAAAATCAAGAAAAAGAAGCACAATGCTAAATTCGTTGGGATTTGCCAAGAAAAATATCAAAAAGTAAAAAAGTAAATAAATACACACATTACAAAGGGATGCCCTGAGAAGTCTGTCCCTTCCCCACTCTCCCCTGCCCTCAGAGAAGTTACGGCTCTAATAGCCTCTGGCATATCCTTCCACTGATGTTCCTTTATGCGAACTGAGCAGCACAAACATATCTTGTCATTTTTCCCTCTTTCCTACCAAAAAGTAGCTGACCATGTGTCAGACCCTGGGTTCCTCTAACCGAACAATAAATCCCAGGCTGCCTCCCCGCAAGCTCCCGGTCTTTCTCCAGTCGCACGGCACTCCGGGCTCCATCTACTAGTTCATCCGACCGACCCCCGGCACACAGACACGTGGGACACTTGAACCTGTCGCTAATGCAAACAATGACCTCAGTAACAGCCCCATGCAGAGGACTGGGCATCCACAGTGGGGATTCCCAGAAGACAGCAGGGACAGAGAGTAAAACCATTTGTACTTTTGGTAAAGCGAATCGTCATGTTAACAAACTCCTGGGTGATTCTGAGATGCCTGAAAGCTCTTGGACCCTGGCCCAGGCCCCGAGCATATCCTGTGGCGCCTCACCTCGTCGAGTTTGGCATACCAGGTCCTGTAGGCCTTGTTCCCAAATCGAGAGGGCTGGTCCACCGGAGGGGTCTCATCAATCCACCTGTCCAGAGTGTTGAGAAGGGCGACCAGTTTCTCAATGGCCTGTAGCAAGCAAATAGAGGGGCCCAAGCCACAATGACTAGCGGCCCCCAGCTAGAGCCACAAAAGGAAGTCCCAGCTGCTGCTGGACAATGACCCGTAGGCATGGCATTGAGTGGTAAGTGCTGGGGAGATCACACACTCCTACAGGATTGAGTTCTTAAATCCAACTGTCTGGGGGTGCCCGGATGGCTCCGTCAGTTAAGCGTCTGCTTTCAACTCGGGTCATGATCTCAGGGTCCTAGGATTGAACCCGGCGTCGGGCTCCTTGCTCAGCAAGGAGTCTGCTTGCTCCTCTCCCTCAGCCCCTCCCCCAACTCATGCTCGCTCACTGTCTCACAAATAAATAAAATCTTTAAGACACGGACCCCAGGGCATGCACTGTTTTGTAGCCTGCTCAATTTCCCCATGAGCCTCATTCCATGTCAACGTGCAAACATAATTCTACAATAGCCTTTAGTAAGTTCATAGAATTTCATCATGCCAACATACTATACTGTTAAATGTTTGGGTTATTCCCAACTGTTCCCTCCCACAAACAATCTGGGCAGTCCCCTCTGCAGAGCTGCTGGGTCAGAGGTCTGAACCTGTGTAATGCTCTGTAGGGTCACAGTGTCAGGGAGCCCATGTCCCTACACCTTTCCCACAGCAGGCAGGAACCAAGGAATGAGATCAGTGTCACAGGCCAGGGCAACATTGGCACACAGAATGTTACTCAATGAGAAAATCAGGTGAGGCTGCTGATCCAAAAACACAGGGCAGCTAGAAGAGAACTCCTTCTAGGCGTGGCTTGTTAAAAAAAAAAAAAAAAAAGGCCAGAACGAAAGGCTGGCGGAGGGCACAAGGCAGAGGGGGGGTGTTCAGAGGCAGGCAGCCCTGGAAAAGTAGACCTTGCCAAGAAGCAGGTTTTGCCCATGTCCACTGGGCACGAGCAGCACAGACAGAGACCTCCAGGAGCACCTGAACTAGGTAGGACCCAGCAAGGTGGTGCCCAGGTGAAAAGCTGTGCGGAGGAAGGCAAGGATCCGGGAGGTCCGGGCCAAGAGCTGTGGGGGTAGGGCACGTGGACTTGAGCTAAGGGAGTACCTGTCAGCCAATGCCCACCCCCACACAGCTCCGGGAGGCACAAATCACACCACAGGCCACTTAATCAGCACCCCCAGCATTGTGCAACGGGACGCTGGCCTGAATGTTGCCATCCCTCACCTCCTCTCTCTCTGTGCTTGGGGTGTGAGAGCGAGGAAAAGTCAGGGGTACCTGGCTGAGGCAGAGGGCCCCGGTGACAGAAAGCTGCCCAGCTGAAAAGTGCTGCCACGGCCCAGCTTTGCGAAGAAGAACCGGGTCACCAGGAACTGAGTAAGGACAGAGCAAGCCTGGCCCAATGCAGCACCCGGGACTCCAGAGCGATGAGGCAGTAATTCTGGCCCCAGGAAGCGCCAGGCAGACCAAGTTCCCTGGCGGTCTCAGTCTTGGGCAAGGCGCTGAAGGGGATAAAGAAGGTGTGGGGAGGCCTCGGAAGCCGGAAGCTGGGCCCCAGCTGCCAGCTCAGCTGGAGTCATGAATAATTAAAAGGCTCCTAGCTTCTCTTTCTGGAAAGGGCTTTTAGAATGCAGGGGCGGCCTCTATTGTCTGACTGGCTGGGGCTGAGGGGTCTGCCCCTCCGCTGTGGGCCCAGCCCTCAGGAAGCACAGACAATCATTTGAACTACCCTCCTGCTCCCTACACCAGTGCTTCCTTTTACATTTCATGGTCCAGTAAAATTTTCTCCAAACCAGGACTTGCCAGTGTTTTCTTTCTCTTTGTCCCCCAACTTAAATATCAAACGAACAACAGCAAAAAAAAAAAAAAAAAAGCCCCTTATCTACTCACATTTTGCAAAACCCCAAAATGTGAACCCAATATAATCTCAAACTCAAGGAGAGTCTTCTAAACATGGGTCTAGATGGTCTCTCGGTGCCCTTCCTCATTCCCTTCGCAGCTGGTGGTCTGGAAGCTGCCACCTAGGGCCGCTCATCTGCCCTCTCCCCAGCTGCCATCCCCGCAGGAGTGAGAGGAAGCAGGAGCCCCCAGCAGCTGTGTCGGGGGCCTCCCCCATCTGTGGGCTGAGACAACACTCGGTGAGCCCTGCCTTCCACGGCCCTGCCAGCTGTGGGCAGAAGCTGGGAGACCTCTGGAGACCAAAGTAGTCACTTCTGCCCACCAAGTGATCGCCCTGGCACTGGGATGAACCCCAGCTCTGGAAGCGCCCCCCACTGAAGCAATCACACCACTACTGGAGATGAGAACTTAAAAATAGCTCACGTTAACAGATAATAATGATAAAGTCACCTAGTACGTCTGAAGCACTGTCCTAACAAGCTTATGTGTGGGATCCCACTGAATCCTCCCCAGGGGCCATGAGCCGGTCTGCTGGCTCCTACACTCCACAGATGAGGAGATAGAGGGTCAGAGGGGACAAAGCCAACAGCTTGGAAGGGAGAGGTTATCCAAACCCAGCCAGCCTGACTCCAGCCCCCAAGCACTTAACCATCTTGCAATCCTGCCGAGAGAACAGCTCCTGAGCTGAGACAACACCTGGCCAGAGTGGAGTCTACGAACAAAGTGTGAGGGGAAATTACGGGACCTTGGGATCTGCTGGGGTAATTAGAACATCCCCCCTGTAATTAGCCTTCCCCCACCACACTCCCTGCCCACAGAGCACAGCCGAGCTTCCCTCACCACAGGCTCCAGGACAAGCCCCCTCTCCCCCAACCCACGAACTCAGCGGGGGGCCAGCCCCCAAGAGAAGGTCTATCCCCAGCACAGGTCCAGCTTCCCTCTGGTGACAGAAAAAGACCTCAGTGACCCCACAGCCAGTCAGGGTCCAGGAAGAGACAGCTCCGCTAGAGCGGGGTAGGAGGGTCAGGTGGAGAGCCCGGGCTGTGACAGGGCCAGCCTTACCCAACAGGGTGGGATAAGGCACTGAAAGGCCGCTCGGGCCCTGGTGTCTAAGATAAGAGTCTCAAGGTGACTATGAGCCAACTGGGCTAAGAACCCAAGAGGCCTCTGGAGGCCTGGGACCCAGCCCTGGGAGATGGCATCCACCAAGAGCCAGCAGCCCACAAGCCCACGCCTCCCCACAGCTCTTGTCCTCTCTCTGCCCTCAACTCAGCATCCCCACTTCCAGGAACAACGCCTTAGGAAAGAGTGCCCACAGATCCATAGGTAAGGATGTGCAAAGCAGCAACATTTAGGGACACGACCTAAAAGTCCACAGCTGGGGCCTGCTGAAACAAATGAGGGCCGCCTCAATGAGGCAGAATTTAGAAGGTGGCGGGGCAGCAGGAGGAGCTCAGAGGGCAGGTCTGGGTGACATTCTCCAAACTGTTCCCAGGGCCACCCCAGGGAGCTGGGCAGGATGGGGAGGACAGAGAGAGGGCAGCTTGCTGTTAACACACTTTTACTAGTGATCCCTTCAGTGAAGCCCACTTACTTCATTTGTAATCTTTTTTCATTTAAAAAGGTACATGGGGCACCTGGGTGCCTCAGTTGGTTGAGCAGTCGTGTCTGACTGTTGGTTTCAGCTCAGGTCATGATCTCGGGGTCCTGAGATGGAGCCCTGTCAGGATCCGGCGGACCAGTGGGGCTCTGTGCTCACGGCAGACTCAGCTTGTCCCTCTCCCTCCCCCCACTCATGTGTGCTCTCCCTCTCTCTCTCTGTCTCAAATAAATATTTTTTTAAAAGGAAAAGAAATACAGGGCGCCTGGGTGGCTCAGTGGGTTAAGCTGCTGCCTTCGGCTCGGGTCATGATCTCAGGGTCCTGGGATCGAGTCCTGCGTCGGGCTCTCTGCTCAGCAGGGAGCCTGCTTCCTCCTCTCTCTCCGCCTGCCTCTCTGTCTACTTGTGATCTCTCTGTCAAATAAATAAATAAAATCTTAAAAAAAAAAAAAAAGAAAAGAAATACAAACACCGAAATGTCAACCACACATGTGCTTGACGATCTTATTTCCTGCCTCGGCCTGTTGGGGGCCAGGACCACACGTGACTCTCTGGAGCTATTCTGGGAAGGGCCCTGCTACAGCGGGCTCCCCGCCTGTGCCTACCTCAGAGACTTTGTACTCGAAGGTCAGCTTCTTCCCCTTCACACCTTCATTGAGCGTGAGGATGAATCCAATGTAGTCAGCATACGCCTACCGAACAGAGTAGGGAGTGGGGGTGAGGAGAGGAGTGTCAACCCCTGACCCCCCACACCCCAGCCAGCCCCCAGCTCCACCCAGTTCCCAAAGGGCTCCAAGCTGTCCCTGGACCCTGGCCTGCCAGCAGGAGAAGTAGAGCAATAACGCCAAATACCCAACCCATGCCCTCCAGTCTAAAGAGCTGGCAAGCCAATGACCACTGTGACACCAGGACCCTCAGTCCGTTTGCTGTGTGCGCACTATTCCTGCCAGTGGCTTCTTCACACAACCTCACAAGGTAAACACTGTCGCTATACCCATTTTATAGATGAGGAAGCCAAGGCTTCAGGAGAGATGACTTGCCCAAGGTCTCCTAAGACCAACATCTCATTAGATGTCGAGCTAGGACCTCACAAGTCCTCCAAGTTACACTATACCACCAGGAGTTCAAGGAATACCAGCGAAGGTTCCTCCCCTGCTAGTCTTCCAGATGTTTCCCCCACCAGACAGGCCCGGCTATCAGCCTGCAGTGCAGACCCCCTGCTCCCAGGAGAAGAAACTGTCTTCTGCCCGTGGCCAGGTCTCCCAGCACACCCAAACCCAGCTTCCAACTGGGCACTCTCCTCCCTGTTGAGTTTTAGGTTACGAGCACAGGGATAAGAAAGCACTGAGTTGCAGGCCCTGGGAGCAAATGACTTCTGTTTGGTCTTGTTTCTTCCTCATCTCTGTTGTCTCTCGTTCTCTTCCTCCTTATCCAAGATGCCAGCAACAGCCACAACAAGCCCCAAGAATTGACCATTCTGTATCTAGAAGGGACCATTCTTGTACCAAGACCTTCCTACAGCCCATGGAACAGCCCCAAGTGGAAATGAGGGGTCACAGAGCAGGTCCGAGCCCTCATCCTGCCTGCAGCCAGCGTTCAGTCATTTCTACCAACTTCACCAGGATGCAAAGACAGGAAGCCGCAAGGGGCAGGGTCATCCTCCATGGTCCCTGCTCCCACATGGGCCCAAGTCTCTTGGTGACTAAAGCTCAGGTCATTCTTATAAAGAAGACTGTGTGCAAAGTCTCCACCAACGCCACCATCCTCATCCCTGTGACAGTGACAACCATGCCTGCAGCTCAGGATGGCTCATGAATGCCTAGCACCGGGCCAGGTACTTTTTGGACTTTGAGTCATTTAAGCTTCCCAACAACCCATTTTACGGTAGAGAGAAATAGGCTTGGCCAGCGTAGGCCCATTGCCTAAGTCACAAGAAGAGAAAATGGCAACCCTGGGCTTCAAGCTTTGACCTCTCTGACCCGAAGTCCATGCTCTCGGTTGCCGCACTCTGCAGCCTAGCAAAACTGTGTGGACCATGGCACAGAGTCAGTTGTCGGGCCATGAACTTGAGTGGTGAGCAAGTGGAAGTCTTCTATCCAAAATAGTTCAATATACACTCCATCAGAAAAAGTAACCAACACTTCCCAGAAAGCGTTGGTGCCTACAGCAGGATCAACAAACGGTGCCTACAAAGGGCCAGATAGTAACTATTTTAGGCTCTGCAGGCCATCAAGCCTGGTCCACAAATTCTCAACTCCACCCAGCTCTGCCAGTTAGTGCGAAAGCAGCCGCACACAATATATAAATGAGCCCTGCTATGTTCCCATAAAACTTTATTTATAAAAACAGGCAGAAGTCCAGATTAGATGAGCAGGCAGCAATGTCCTGACCTATGGCCTAAAACGGCTCAACCCATGGCTGTCTAGAGACAGAAGACCTGGGCATGAATCTTGAATCTCATCCCACCCACTCGCCAACTGGGCCGTTTTGCTAAATGTCTTTATCTCCTGGCCTCACTTTTCTTACCCTCGAAATGGAGATGATTCCTGAGCCCACTTCCCAGAGTTTTTGTGAGGATTTAAATGAGCTAAAAATACCTGGCACATCGTAAACACCCGCTCCTCCTAGGAAAACACCCAGGCGGAAAGCAAGGAACTAAAGCCACGTTTGGATTCAGCCAATTTGCAGGTTCAGGGTGAATTTACAAATTTACATCTCCTGTGAACAGGACAGCCCCTATAACAAAGAATCATCCACCCCAAAATGTCAAGAGTGCTGAGGTTCAGAAACCTTACGGCAGGCAAACCAAGATGATGAAAGGACTCAGACCGTACCCTTTGAGCGGCTGAAGGGACTAAGGTGTTTGTCCTGGGGAGGACGCAGGGAGAGAACAGAACTCGGAAAAGACGTGAGAACCGCCTGCAAGTATTTAGAAAGCAGGCTTACGAAAGAGGAGCCAGAAAGGCTTGCATGGCCCAAGACGGAGCCACGGCAACTGCAGGTCGTGGGCTCAGTGTCAGCACAGCAGACTCCCTGAAGAGAGCCTGCCCTTCCGTACAAGTGACCCCTCACCCCACCCCAGCTGAGCAGAGCAGGTGTGGCTGGAGCTGGGACCAAGGCTTTCCCTGGGGTTTTGAAATTGGCTTTCTTTTTCGTAGTCCCAATCTTTCCACAGCCTATGCCAGAAGCCCGGGAGGTAGAAGCTCTTATTTTCTGCCCGCCATTGGACGGAGCAGCCCGGGAAGCTGGTCTGCACTTCCCCTTGTTCTAGGCCCCAGTTCCCAGGTATTTTTAGGCCCAGCCACCTCCCTGGCCTAGGTTTCCATGAGACAGACAACCTCTTCTCTCTTAGACACATGGGCTCCAAGACCAGCTGTAACTCACCCCCGCCCTGCCCCCCCGCCCCGAAAGAGGGACAGCCGGCTCCCCTGTCAGCTCTCTCCGCAGCTCCTAACAGCTCTGGTTCCAAGAGCAGGAAAGGTCAGGAGCTCACTCACTGTCTCTGAAAAAGCCCCAGTTCTTCACCCCCCTGTGGCCCTCCGGTGCAGATACCACGGGTACCTGAGAACGCTTCCATTTGCCCATGTCTGGAACTGTGTGGATCTCCTTTTTCGGAATGATGAAGCTCTGAGTGGCCGGAGGGATATCCTCCGAAGAATCTTGACAAAGAAAGTGAAGAGGCAAACAGATAAATAGAATCTTCCCCCCAACCCAACCTTCTGCCCCTCTCTGTCTCTCTTGCCACCCCCACCATGTCTCTCTCTCTCTCTCTCTCTCTCACACACACACACACACACACACACACACACGTTTAAACCAAGACTTCAACCCCCCAGTCCCTGGGGTGAACCAGATGCGTACCCCCAGGACAGTCAACCCAAACCCACTGCCCTCCTGCCTTTCCACCCCCAGCCTGGAGCCCCGCGGGACTGGCGAGCCCCTCAACAACTGACACGGTCAGCTGCTCCTCGTGTCTTCAGTGTCCTCACCTCCTGCTCCCTCACCGGAGAATGGTTAGAAAAATAAAACCAAGTTGACCTTTTAGACAGAAGCAGGCAATTCAAAGAAGAGGGGGGTGTGGAAAATACAGAAGGCCACCGATAAACACTGGGAAAAAATTGCCAACCTCTGAATAAGCAAAGAAATGTAAATGAGACGAGATGGCTTTTCCAGATCCGAGTGGCAGATGAAAACCATCTGGCAGGGACTGGGGAGGGGGAAGCCCGAGCTCTCCTGCACCACTGGTGGGAGTCTGGGTAGAATCTGCCGAGGACGCAACTCAGCACTGACTTCTGAAATAAAAAGCCACACAGACCCACCAAGCCAACAGTTCTACTTGTAGACAGCAGGTGCCCAAAGAAATACACTGAGATAGATACAAAGGCCCTTACTGCACGGAAGAGAGGTAGAAACTGCGTACGTAGTGATTGACAAGGCAATGGGTAGATAATAATATGCCCATTGAACGGAAATCTTCATAGCTTTTTAAGAAAATGAAACCTAAATTATTACCATAGGAAAACAGCCTAGATATTAATAAGTGAAGAAAGAAAATGAAGCTAAGTTATATATAATATAATCTCATTATTGCAGAAAGAGCTATACATACTTGGTATAAATAACACGTGTATCAGCATGTGCATTGGAAAAATGTGAAATCCCAAAGTTAGTTAATAGTCATCTCTAGGAGGTAAGATCTGTAAGAGACTTCCATTCCTAAGCTACTTATTGCTATTAAAAACTAGCATACAGTATGGGGCACCCAGGTGGCTCAGCCAGTTGGGTATCCAACTCCTGATTTCAGCTCAGGTAATGATCTCATGATCTCAGGGTCATGAGATAGAGCCCCACATCGGTCTCCAGGCTGGACATGGAGACTGCCTAAGATTCCCTCTCTCGGGGTGCCTGGGTGGCTCAGTGGGTTAAGCCTCCGCCTTCTACTCAGGTCATCATCTCAGGGTCCTGGAATCGAGCCCAGCATCAGGCATCGGACTCTCTGCTCAGCGGGAAGCCTGCTTCCCCCACCCCCGCCTGCCTCTCTGCCTACTTATGATCTGTCAAATAAATAAGCTCTTAAAAAAAAATATATATATATATATATACTCTCTCTTTCTCCCCCACCAACCCCCCCCCACATCCATGAGCCTGCATGCGCCCTCTCTCGCTCTCATTTAAAAAAAAGCATACAGTAATTTTGTAATCAGGAAAAAAAACCCTATTTCAAATGGAGTTTCTATATTTGCAGAAGTTGGGGGAAAGGAAATCACAGGGCAGTTCCACGTGCTGACCTAAAGGTAAACTTCCCACTAAAGTGGACTGCTTAGTATGAGTGGCCTCCTTGGCCAAAAATATCCAGCCCACACTGCAGGACTCCCTTTACTTTGTGACACTAGGAAATACATGCCCTCAGTCTCTTCTCCATAATTCCAAAATCCAAAAAGTTCTAAAAACCCAAAGTTTTTAAAGTAAGTTTGGCATAAATTCATTTGGTACACGGAGCACCTGGGTGGCTCAGTTGCTTGGGTGACTGCCTTTGGCTCAGATGAGTCCCTCATCCCGCTCCCTACTCAGCAGGGAGTCTGCTTCTCCCGCTGACCCTCCACCTTCTCATGCTCTCTCTCTCATTCTCTCTCTCTAATAATAAATAAAAATCTTTTTTAAAAAATTCATTTCGGGGACGCCTGGGTGGCTCAGTTGGTTAAGCGGCTGCCTTCGGCTCAGGTCATGATCCCAGCGTCCTGGGATCGAGTCCCACATCGGGCTCCTTGCTCGGCAGGGAGCCTGCTTCTCCCTCTGACTCTGCCTGCCACTCTGTCTGCCTGTGCTTGCTCTCTCCCTCTCTCTCTGACAAATAAATAAATAAAATCTTTAAAAAAAAAAAAATTCATTCCGTACAAAAGTTATACCTAAACCAGCATGAGGACATTTCTATGCTTTGCAGATCCCTCTTAGGGAATTTAGATTTTGCTACAGACGTATTTTCGTTTGATTATGGGGTGCTGCTTTCTGAAATGTGGGAATACTCCGAATTCCAAAATATACCTGGTCCCAAGGGTCCTGGACAGGGGCTGTGCCTGATTCTACTGTTGAAGATCTGTTGTATTAGTTAACATCTTCCTTGAAAAGCCCAAAATCTCCAGAAGGAGTCATTCACAACACACGATAAATTTGTCCCCCTGCTGTCCTCCTAAAACCTAGCTGACATTGCCTGAATGGAGAAAGGAACCAGGGGCCCAAGATGGTTCTGGACCATGTGACATTTGGGAGAATGGAGCATGCCTGGAGAGGCCCTGAGGAAAGGGAAAGCTCTAGGATACCTGGAGACCTGGGCGGATACCTGGTATCTGTGCTGAGACCAAGGCAAACTCTGCCTAATTTAAAATTCAAACCACAAAGCCCGAAACACAAATCAGAAACTCTCCTCCTCCTCCCACCTGTTCTATAAGCCCTGTTCCCAGAACCCAAATTGAGGCCCCTACTATTAGTAAATTACTACTTTAAGATGCTATTAAATAGGGGTGCCTGGGTGGCTCAGCCAGTGAAGCATCTGCCTTGGACTCAGGTCATGATCTCAGGGTCCTGGGATCCAGCCCCACTTCCAGCTCCCTGCTCAGCTGAGGTCTGCTTTGCCCTCTCCCTCTGCCTCCTCCCTCTTGCTCACGCTCACGCTCTGTCTCTCTCTCTTCCAAACAAATAAATAGAATCTTAAAAAAAAAAAAAAAAGATGCTATTAAATTAAAAGCTTTATAAGTCAGGGTAGTAACCTAACATCATTGTTTTTATGGGAAAATGTGTTCCACATTCCAAATAATCAACTTGCAAATGATCATTAGGAACAGAGAGCGCTTCTGTAAGTTGCCTGCCAGGGGACAGACTTTCTGAATTTATTTCACAGGTGGGAAACCCTCCAGTCAGGCCTGCTGCTGGGGGGAGTGGGGGGATGAAATGGCTACTTTGTAGGAAACACTGCAACAACCACTGATGAAACATACACACATGTTGTTACCAGAATACAAAATCTCAAATCAAAGAAACAAGTCTTCAAACTGGGAGCTATGATAACTGAGTTCCTCCGGCCTCAGACTCTATCTCTGACAAAGGTGCCAGTGGATACCCTATAAACTCACATTATAAGATGGAAATATCTAGAGTTTTAGAGATGTTCCCTGACCTCCCCCCCCAACAAAAGCATAATGTAATATCATCCGTCATTTGAGAACCAATCTACATGTTCAACCTGTACCACCTTTTAAAAGGACAACAGCAATCAACATTTCCTGACTATCCCTGTCCCCCAATGCCCCATGTTTTGCCCTCATCGTCTATGGAACATACACTACAACTCTGTGGAGAAGGTATTTAACAGCCCCATTTTCAGAGATAAGCAAGGCTCAGAGAATGGGATCTGCCAGGCAGAGCCAGGTCTGTACAACTCTACAATCCAAGGTTTTCGTCACTACACTGTCTGAGTGCAGTAGTTCTTTCTACTTGATCCAAAATATCCTGTTTCAAACTTCAAAGAAGGACCACCTCCCGGCACCTGGCTCTCTCCAGCCTTAGATATCCTCCCTGAGCCTTCATCTTTTTCAGCGCATGGGCTCTCTCCCCAGCCACCCAACTCTGGAAACACACTCATCTCACTGAGAATTCTGGTTGGCTTCTATCTCTCACAGGCAATACCAGAACATCTGAGGGCACAGGCACAGAAGTTTTGTACTAAATGAAGTAAATGTCTGGTTTCAGATGCCATAAGAGACCGTACCCAGCTCTTTGTTCATCTATTTGATGGGGGAAGAGGGAAATGCTTTTTTTGATCTTCATACTGTCTCCTTCCTGAGACCTCTCCAGATCCCCAAATGCAAGACAGTTAGAAGGAATATCCAATGCGTTCAAAACATTAGCTGTGTTTGGCCAAACTACTGGCCCTGTCAGAATTTTAAAATTATCTGCGGTAAGTCCTTCCTAGCTCGGGTGCGGGGAGGTGCGCGTCAGCAAACAGCCTTCCCCTCCTCCAGGAAATGGGTCTCTCTGCAAGATCCTTTCCCTAATACTTCCATCCCAGTTATTTGAGATGAACTAAAGCCAGGCCACAGTGTAAATAAAAGTTACAGATCGTGATGCCGGGGAGAGACTCATCTTGCACAACCAGCTTTTTTAAATTAGTGGTTTACACAACCAAGGGCAGTTTCTCTCAATAAATGTTCAGCCACTGAAACAAACTGCACAGCCCCGCCTCCAGGAGGGAGAGAGGGGAGGTGGATGAGTGGGCAGGGTGCGGAAGAGTCTGGAAACCGGGTGGAGGCAGGCCCAGGCCCACAGAGCAGCACCCCTCACCCCGGGACCAGGGGCTAATAAAGAAGGCAGCCACAGGAATCACTGTCGCCCCCATCCCTGGCAGCTTCCCCAGCAGCTCAAGAGCTGACTTCAGCACGCACAGCCCAGATGCGGAAAAGGCCTACCCTTCTGGCCACGGCGCTGCCCACCGGTGGTCCCTCGGGCAGCCCGGGCTCCCCAGGTTCAGGTGTTGCGCCCCACCCGCCACCCCTTCGCAGCCCCGGGTCCGCTCCCCAGATCCCCCCAACACGTCCTCCTCCCGGCCCAGAAGCTCCTGCCACTGGAGTTCCTCCACCTCCCGACCCGCCCCCTCCCCCGCCGCCGAGCCCCCCACACCACACCCCTTCCCCGCCCCCGCGCCGGGCACCGCCCCCGCGCCCCTACCCGACCCCTAGAGGGCCCGGCCCGTCCTACCTGACGGCGACTGCCGCTCGCCCTCAGCCATCTTCCTCCCGCCAGGAGCCGGCCCGGATGCCTGCAGTCCCCTCTCACCTTTCACCCCCGCACCCCTTCCCTTTCCCCGGCTTCACCAGGCGCTCAGAGCTTTCTGAAAAGAAAGGAGCACCAGCCGGCTATAACCGAAAACCGAGAATTAAAGTCACCCCCGTGAAGACGACCGCCATGCTGGTGCGGGGCACGCAAGGAGCATGCCCAGCAACGGCCGGCTCGCGGCTGCGGCGCTCACGGGGAGCCGGCCGCCATGTTGGTGCGGGGCAGCTGGGAGCATGCGCGCCAACGGCAGGCTCGCCTCCCTACCGGCTAGCGGGCGCCGGGCCGCGGGAGCGCGGCAGCCATGCTTGTGCGGGGCGCGTCCCACCTGTCATCTTTGACCCTGTCCCGAGGCACATTAGAGGCCGTTCCCTTATTGACATGGTCGTGTTTTCCTCCCGCTCTGAGAGCAGCGCTCAAGGACACCAAGCGGACTGAGAGGGGTGCACGCTACTGTCTCTAACAGCTTAGAGAGCATTTGGAGGTGGGAGACGGCGAGCTGGACAGGGGCCTCTTTTGCCCCTCTTCCTGGGTTCCACTGCCTCGCGGGGTCTCGCGACCACTAGGCGCGCCCTCGGCCCCGCCCCACGCTGTGGTCCCGCCCCGCGCTCGCGGCTAGCGGCCCCGGCCCGCAACCGGCTGGTGGCCCCGCCCCGAGAATCCTCCTCCGGGGGACCCCAGCCCGCCGCCCGCCGGGCCCGGTGGGTGGGCGCCGGGCCGCCTCTACCGGCCGGTGGCCGTAACGCGGCGACCTTGGCCCGGAGGCACTAACGGGGACCCACCAACGGTGGCGGCGGAGGCAGCGGCGCGGACTTTGCTCAGTGCGGAGGACCGAGCGGACTGTGTGTCCGCGGGCGAGCCGCGGCGATGTTGGCTTTCGCGGCCAGGACCGTGGTGAGTGCGGGGAGGAACCCGGATGGACGGGCCCTGGACGGGGCGGGCGGGCGGAGAGTTGGGCCAGCCAGACACGCAGCTGCGCGGGAATGGAGAAGCGGGCCTTGGAAGCGACGCGGCCCGTGGCTACTGTCCTGCCCGGCCAACAGCTGCTGGGGTGGGATCGGCAGGTGGACTAACCTTGCTTGGCAGAGGAGGAGACTGAGGCTCAAGGTCAGAGATCCGATTGAACCCACATCGTGTGGCTCTAATTTCCAACCACCCAGGAAAGATAGCGAGGACCCTGGCTTCAGGCAGCACCTCCACCCTTTGACTCAGAGCCAAGGAGCCGAGAGACCGGCAGTCTCTCCCGGGTTATTTCCTGACTCACACACCTGTTGCATGCTCAGCCTGAGCCATTTACGCCCAGACCTTGCCACTTCTCCAGCCACATCCAGTTGGTCAGTCTCCTTGGGCTTATCAAATGGCCCTTGGAGAATTTTGTGTGGCGGGAGAAATGCACGTGGAGGCCTTAAGCTGGGCTGCTCTGAAGGTCCTCTGAACTGGCAAGAGGCAGCAGGTGGCAGCCCCATACCCTTTGTCTCCAACAGTCCCTCCCCCCCAGCTTGTCCATGTCTACCCCAGAATCCTCCCCACAGGGCAGCAAGAAGTGCTGCCGCTCTGATATGACTTCCTTTCCTCTCTACTCCAAGCATATCTCTGCTTGTATCTCCTTCTGACTATGCCAAGAAGGATGTTCAAACAGACACTACCTAGCCCGGAGGGCGCAATGTACCCATCCGCTGTCCAAAAGGCTCTTCCAGATCTCCCAGAACCCTAAGGCTCCATGTCACCCTTGCCATTGACACCCGAGTGGTGCCCCCGTCTCACAGACAGCTTCTAGGTCATCCTCCAGGACCCACTGGGTGGCCTGATCAGTTTACTGCTTGGGAAACTGAGGCAAGGAGAGACTTGGCCAGAATTCCCCAGATCTGGAAACTCGAATCAAGCAGAATCCCAAAACCAGCCTCCTCCTTGAGTTTATTTTTTTGTGGCCGACGTCCTTCACTCTTTGCCCCCAGCTGAGTGAACCACAGCTCAAGAGAAACAGGCTTTGGTGGAAGGGAGGCCCAGAAGGGCTCCAAGAGTCCTGGAGGAAGACGGGATGAGCTCTTAGCAGCCACTTTCCACGTAATGGCCCTTTCCCAGCATCTGCCCTCATGTACCAACCCCAATTTACAGGACTGATTTCAGAGTTGTGGTATAACCTCAGTAGCCAGGCGGCTTCTGCCTCCAGCCAAGTTTTCCATCATTAAACAGACCTGTGCAGATTCCAGCAGGTGGATTTTTTAATTCCTCCTGGCACCAGGCCCAGCCGGAGAAGAGAGAACACATTCCAGGTTTCCTCCTACTCGGATGCCTACTGCCGGCCCCTTCACCTGCTCCCTAATCCTCCACTTCTGGCCGCTGGGGAAGGTGCCTGCCACAGCCACCACCCAAGATGCCACCCTAGCCACTGAAGCCTTTGGCACTGCCCCCTCTGCCTCCCCCCTGAATCTTGGCTCTTGTCTTCTCTTTCCAGCCCGGGCAAGTGGCTGTCTCTTGCTAGGTTCTGCTCGCCCACTGGGTAGCACAGTTAGGCTTAGAGGCCCAGCCCAAGTCAGACAGACAGGGCTCAGAACCTCAGTCCTGCCATGGAGGACGGGCAGCAGAAAGAGAAGGTATGGAACGATCCTCTGCCACTTGCCTACCCACTGCTGTCCACAGCCTCGGATCTCCTCTCTCTCATTCTGTCTCCCAAACTCCCAAACTTTCTCTCTCTGCCACCTCTCACCCACCTATCAGGCCCTTCAGCTCTTGCTTGCCCCAGCGCTGCTCCTGTGCTGCCTCTGTCCCCAACCCATAGACAGATAAATACCAAGGCCTGGCCCTCACCCAGAGGTGCTGTCATCTGCCGGCTCTTTCTGACTTTTTCTTTTTGCCTCTTATTTCCCAGTGTGGCAAGGGTGGGAGAAAAGGAGGTGGGGGCCCCTGGGCGGGAGCAGTCGCCCCACGGCTTGCTGGCCGGCCATTGTGTCAGGGTGAAGAAGGCGGGGCCTTGTTGCATCCAGACAGGTGAGAGGTCACGCTCAGCTCCGCCACCCCCAACAAGTGCCGTTCATCCTGACTTGGTTCCTAGGAGCCTCACAGGGATCAATGGCCACACCTCCCGCCCCTCTCCCTGCCTGCATCTCCAGGCCCGGGAGAGGTGGAGACACCTACAGTTTGAGGGCTGGGTAGCCAAGCAGGCACCGCCCAAGAGGCTGGCTCTGACCCTGGGGATCGGCACATAAGTGCCCGGGACCCTAGCTTTGGGGCTGCCAGGGCCTCCCAGAGCCGGTGAGAGGGTGAGCAAGATGTTCTGCGGCCTGCAGGTGAAGCCCCTGGGCTTCCTCAAGCCCTCGTCGCTGGTGAAGGTCTCCGGCCGCTTCAAGGCCCACCAGGATTCGCTGCCCCGGCTGCCCGTGCCCGCGCTCCACCAGTCCCTGGACCGTTACCTGAAGGCACTGCAGCCCATCGTGAGCGAGGAGGAGTGGGCCCAAACCAAGCAGCTGGTGGAAGAGTTTCAGGCGGCAGGGGGTGTGGGGGAGCGCCTGCAGAAGGGGCTGGAGCGCCGGGCCAGGAAGACAGAGAACTGGGTGAGTTCTGAGAACGGGGCCCTCTTGGAGGCTCAGGGCGGGAGAGGATCCCTTGCTGTGGCCTGCTGGTGGCATCCCGCAGAATTTCTGGCACATTCTTCCGTGCCACGGGCTTTCTTGAGTGCTTCCTCTGTGCCTCACACTAGGCCAGGCCCTGAGTGAGCGAGGGCACGGGCTGTGATCCCTTGGGGCTCACATTCAAGGAGGGTGGGATGCGAGGTGATGAAACAGCACACAGGTGAGTGGATGAGTTTCTTTCCGGTGGTGAAATTGGCCGGGAGAGAAAAGGGAGGGGGGAGAAGGGCAGTGTCTTTTTTCTGCATGGGGAGAGAGGAGGTGGTGTTGGATCTGAGACAGAGACAACCGGGGCGAAGGTGGCAAGAGCCTAGCAAGAGCCCAGCATGTTCAGCAACAGAGGTTGGAATGTAGCGCGATGGCCTGGAGCTGGGGTTGGGGGGGTGAGCATCAGAGGAAGGAAGCTGGACTTGAGCTCAGTCGGAGGGGCTGCACGGTGGCTCCAAGCAGGGCACTGGTGCTGCTCGGTGACAGACCAGACCCGACCCCCCCCCGTTCCTTGTCCCCATCTGTCACACAGGTGTGCGCAGCTCGTGAAAATGGGTCCACACGGATGCTCCATGCGCTTTTTCTATGCCCTGAATCTTGGCTCTTGGCAGTATTGTCTGCCACCTCTTGACACAGTGGGGAAGGACCACCCTGTCTGCTGGGAAGGAAGCGGGCTTGGGGGTGGGAGCCATGGGATGAGACGGGCGCCAGCACCCCAAGGGGGACACCGGCAGGGAGAGCTCTGGTGGGTGATTCAGTTCTGTCTGCCCGGTGTATGTTCTGGAAGCGCCACCAGGGGCCCTTGCTGATGGGGGCTGTGGGGGCAGCTGTCCTGACCTAAAGCAACCGCGTAGGGAGAGGGAAGAGGGAGACCGGCCAGGACAGGAAAGGCCGAGGGGACAGCAGGTTTGTGGGAGAGAAACAGAGCTGGGTTTTGGCCAGATCAGGTGGGAGATGCTCTGAGTGCAGCAGGTGGAGGGTACGGTCTGCACACAGCAGGTGGGAGTCATCAGCTGGCGGGTGGCACGTCCTGAGCTTTGGCAGGCGCTTAGGGAGTCTGCGGTCTGGCAGTTTCCCAACATTTTTAGCCCGTTACTCCTTCCCATAGAAGCTTCTAGCTGAAGGGGTAAGAGTATCCCTTTCTGCACTCACAGGGCCCTCGTGCCCAGCAGATTCTCAGCGGGGGAATGCCCACATCTGTAGGATCTGCCCTTATTTCCCAGCTCTGGTCAGAAGCCCTGAGATCCCTGGTGGAGTGGGGGCCTCTGGCTGGAGGGCGACCCGGCTGTCCGCAAGGGGAGGGAATTCCTGTCTGCCCCTCCCTGATCTATAGATGAGGAGGCTGAGGCCCAGAGAGGTAGATGGGAAGCCCAGAGCCCCACAGCCGCTCTCAGGGAGGCCCCGAGCTCCACAGAGGGGTCTGGCTGACCAGGAGCGCTGTCCTCAGGCCGCAAGTCAGCAGAGCGCCGTTGCCCACTGGCACGTGGAGTGTGGTCTTTCCTCACCCCCTTGGCAGGGGTCCGCAGCTGATGGCCTGGTGCTACAGGCCAGCAGTTCCCCAAGCAGAACCCGAGTGGTGAAGAGGCAGGTCCCACTGCTGTTTGAGAGGGGAGAGGAAACACAGTGGAGGTGGGAGGGCCCCTGGGGTGGGGAGACGGGCCAGAGAGGGGTTTCAGGCATTTGCTTGCAGGGGCGGAGTGAGCGTGTATGACAGTCAGCACGTAAGTCTCAAGGATGATGGGCAGTGGCAGTCTGCACAGCCTGGGGACAGGAGCCTTCAACACCCTGTCTGTGGTGGGTCCCCAGAGGGACTGCTCACCTGATGGAAGCCACGCCCCTTGAGCAGAGGACAGACCACCAGGTGGAGACACAGGGTGTAGCACCCACGTCTGGGCACTAGGGCAGTGTGATTCACCCTCGCAGGGAGCTTTCCGCAGATGGCCCTGACCTTGAGACCCAAGAGAGTGTCTGCACCCTGGTCTGACACCAACAGAACCCAGGCCAGGGAGGACCAGGGTCCCAAGGGCTACACTGCACTGTGCCCTTCTGCTCCTGGCTTCCTGGATAGTGTCTACCCGGGACGGTCAAAAACACGATTGTCAGACCTTATAACGTTTTTTCCTTTTTCCCTTTTTTGTCCACCTGGCATATATATTTTTTTTTTCCTTCTGAAAGTAGTAAAATCATTGACCAAAAGTGTGTAAGAGGGATGCCTGGGTGGCTCAGTCGGCAAAGTTTCTGCCTTCAGCTCAGGTCATGATCCCGGGGTCCTGGAATCGAGCCCTGTGTCGGGCTCCCTGCTCCACGGGGAGCCTGCTTCTCCCTCTCCCTCTGCCTGCTGCTCCCCCTGCTTGTGCTCTTTCTGTTAAATAAATAAATAAAATCTAAAAAAAAAGGGGGGTGTGTGTAAGAGAAAGGAAAATGATTCCCACTTCTGCCTCCTCCCCTCACCCCCCTGCCACCCGCAAGTATTCTGCCCCGTCTTTCTCTCTGGAATCTTTGGCTTGGCAGTATTGTCTGATTTCTCTTGCTAAAGCGGATTGCCTCAGGTGAAGGGGAAATGATGGGGTGCTGCTGGTGGGCTGAAGGGGGCGGGGAGGGGGCTCTGGATCTGAGCATTCACTGTGAGGATCTGCACTCTATAGAGGGGGTAGGAGGGACCCGGCCAGGTCCCCGCCCACGCCTCACAGGCTCTGGTCCTTTTCCCAGCTGTCCGAATGGTGGCTCAAAACAGCCTACCTCCAGTACCGCCAGCCCCTGGTCATCTACTCCAGCCCCGGTATGGCCCTGCCCAAACAGGACTTTGTGGACCTGCAGGGACAGCTCCGGTGAGTGGCTACGGCTGGGACAGGGCTCCGGGCATTTCCAGGGCCCTGATGTCCAACCCCCCGGAGAGTGCAGGGCCCCAGTCCTAGTCATTGTCTTCCATCGCACACATAGCCTTATGAAGTCCGGAGTATCGTCCCTCTTTTACAGATGAAAGGACTTGCCCAAGAGCACCTTTCAGGATTGGCTGATCTGGGCCAGAAAGCAGGGTCTTCCGGGTTCTGAAGCGTCATAACGGGTCACTGCACTGTGAACCATGTCCCCTCCCTCCCTCTAAACCTGAGGCTGTCCCTCACCCTGGTTCTGACACCTCACCCCCGCCCTCTGTCCAGCTGGCCACAGGGGTGACCTTTATACACAGTTCCCTTTTCCACATTCAGCCATGTCACTTGCCCTGGCCCCTGTGCCCAGACTACCAGGGATAAAAATACCAGTGACAGGGATCTCCTGCCCAAGGACCAGCCACTCGGGGCTACCGCCGGCTTCTCTTAAAGGGGCCAGGGCACCCCAAGAGTTCTGACTCAGACTCCAGTCCCCGGTCCCCATGTTGGCAGCCAGGGGCAGCCCAGGGGTCAGGCGTGATTGGCGTGGCCCAGACCATCCAAGGAGGAAGATCACCCCCAGGAGAGGTGGCCTGGGAGACCCAGAGGCCCTCAAACAGGAAGTTACCTATCAGAGGAGATACCCTGAGCCACTGCCCTCCCATTCATACTCCCTGTCCCGCAAGGTCCCAGGTCCCTCTCTAACTGATGCTTCAGGGAAGGGTGACCTTCCAGGCTCCAGGCTGTGGTTCAGGCCCTTTGTGGGTAGAATCCGCCAAAACTGACCAGTAAACCGGCAATAATTCATTCATTACACCTACATCCTGCCAGGGCTTGGTCGAAGCATCTCCCTGGGCCCTCTAGGAGCCCTCCTTCTAGAAATAAGAGAAGGTTGGCTCAGAAAGGCAAGCAGGGACTCAAGCACTGGTTTTGCACTTGAACTTCTTCAGGCTTACAGCAAGCAGTGAATCAAGAGTGAAGCAATCTGTCTCCTCCCTTGACCAGGCCCCTCCCTTCACCCCACGGGTGTCCCTGATCAGGGACCTCCCGCAAGGAGTCCACACAGCTTCTGATCTCTCATTGGTCCCCCCAGGTTCGCTGCCAAATTCATCGAGGGCGTGTTGGATTTCAAGGCCATGGTTGACAAGTGAGCAGCCCGCCCCTGCCCCGCCCTCCTTATTGCCACAGCCACCCCAGCCTGGGCCGGGGCAAGTCCAATGACCAGACCCGTGCTGGGCTGGCCCAGAGCTTCTGGCTTTCACTTCCTGTTGGCCCAGACTCTGTAGGGGTTGGGGAGACAAAAGTGTGGGGATTGGGATGCTAGGTCCTCTGCTCCAGCTACAGAGACCAATGCCTGGTGACACGGTCCCGACAGACCCCTGGAATTGGTGTCCCAGCCAGCCAGAGAGGACCCCAGAGGCAGACTCACCCTTTCATCTGTTCTGTGGCAAACCAGAGCCTAGAGAGGGAAAGGGGTTTACAGGGTGACCCAGCAGGGCCCACCCAGGGTGGAGTACTGGCCTCCTGACAGCAGGCCAGTCCCTGACACATCCCCGGCTCCTACCGAGTAGAGGTCAGGGCGCCACTTGGGTGAGACCCCTTCTCGGCCGTGCCTAGCAGCAGCTCCCTGTCGGTGTTGTCCTCATCTCTGCTTACTTGCTTGGTGGCCCCCTTACTGTCCCTCTGCCCCCACCCGCCTGCAGCGAGACCCTGCCCGTGGAGTACCTGGGGGGTAAGCCGCTGTGCATGAACCAGTACTATCAGATCCTGTCCTCCTGCCGCGTGCCGGGCCCCAAGCAGGACACGGTCATCAGCTTCAGCAAGACCAAGAAGCCACCCATGCACATCACTGTCGTCCACAACTACCAAGTGGGTGGGCTCCCAGACTGCTGCAGGGGAGGAGGGGGGCAGGGCCGAAAATCAGCTTCCCCGCCGCCCATGCCCACAGGCCCCCAGGAACCTGGGGGTCTCCACCGCCTCCCCACCCCCACAAGCCCAGCCTGAGGGCAGCCAGGAGGGGCCCGTGGTCCCGCCCAGCCTGGGGGAGAGCCAGGCAAGGTCCTCCTCCCCTCTCATACCCGTGACCTGACTTCACCCCTCTGTGGGGCCTGGGCTGCCACTAGCTGTGACTTCTGGGCGGCCAAGGTCAGGAGGAGTCCAAGGGTGGGAGGTGACTGAGGCCAGTCTGAAACCTACCCCCACCCCCCGCCCCACCCACCTCCCTTCTCTCCACTTGCCTGTGCCTGGATAGTTTTTTGAGCTGGACGTGTACCACAGCGATGGGACACCCCTGACGTCAGATCAGATCTTCGTGCAACTGGAGAAGATCTGGAACTCGTCCCTGCAAACCAACAAAGAGCCCGTGGGCATCCTTACCTCCAACCACCGCAACTCCTGGGCCAAGGCATACAGCACCCTCATCAAAGGTGCCCCCGGGTGGGGGTGGAAGAAGGAGGAGAGGCCCCCCCCCCCCACCATTCTCACTGAATGCGCTCAAGTCAGAGCGGCTGTTGTTGGCCCATTTCACAGACCAGGAGGCTTGGATGGGCTTAGTTTCCCTCTATTAAGTTGCAAAGTTATGGTAACAGTCCAGGTCCTCTGACTGCGGACCCCACCTCCACCTCCATGTTCTTTCCAATCCTGTGTGGGTCAGGGGCATCATCCCCTGAGCCAGACCCCTGTGCTGGCCCCCTGAGCCACACTGGCCCTCCACATGATCTGGGGCTTCTGTGCCTTCATTTTTTTTTTTTTTTCTTTTTGGAGATTTTATTTAGTTTTGCACAAGAGTGGGAGGAGGAGCGGGGGGAAGGAGAGGGACAAGCAGACTCCCCGCTGAGCCCTGGGGCTCCATCTCAGACCTCATGACCCTGAGATCCTGGCCTGAGCCAAAATCAAGAGTTGGGGGCTTAACTGACTAAGCCACCCAGGTGCCCCCTCCTCCTCTTTTTTTTTTTTTTAAGTTTATTTTTATTTTGTTGGTAATCTCTACACCCAGCATGGGGCTCAAACTCACAACCCTGAGATCAGGAGTCAAGCCAGCCGGGTACCCCTGTGTATCCTCGTTTCTAACATGGGTCCGGTATCGGTCCCTGCCTCATGGGGTACCAGGGGGCTGCAGGGCCCTGTCGAGTGTGAAGCTCTCACACCCACACGTGGCACTAGGCAAATGCTCTAGAAGCCTCCAAGGCCTCCCTGGGGCCTAACGTTCGGCCCCATCCCGCCCCCCTCCCACCTCCCTCCACAGACAAGGTGAACCGGGAATCCGTTCGCTCCATCCAGAAGAGCATTTTCACGTTGTGCCTGGATGCCCCCATGCCTCGGGTCTCCGACGACGTGTACCGCAGCCACGTGGCTGGCCAGATGCTGCACGGGGGCGGAGGCAAGCTCAACAGTGGCAACCGCTGGTTCGACAAGACACTGCAGGTGAGGGCCCGGCAGGCCTGGGACTCCCTGCCCAGGACGCCCACCCAGGCTTGACCCACTGCAGCCCCAGGACTTCCGGCCCCTCGCCTGGGCGTCCCTCGCCTCCCAGCTCGTAAAGCAGGCGGGAAGCCAGCAGGGGGATGTGGCTGTAATTACTGGAAGGTCAGCCTGTCATTACTGGGCCTGGCCCAGAAACCGCTGTCACCCCTTCAGCACATCAGAGGGAGCCTGGGCTGTGGGGCCTGGCAGAGCGGCGTGGTCTTGGCCGTGACTTTCTTTCTCTGCACCTTTAAGACGACTCCCAGGGAGGGCACTGCAGGGACTCAGTGAGGTGTATGAGTATGGGACGTGCTTGCTTGCTGTGGCCTGGAATGGGCCTGAGGCCCCTGCTGAGCGTCAGCTGTTACTAATGACAGTAATAAGTCAGCCTAAGCCCTGAGATGGCTTCAGAGAGGCGCTTCCCACGGCCCCAGCCAGCAGAGAGTGGCCCCAGGGCCCCGGGCTTGACAGGTCCCCGCTCCCCTCCATAGTTCATTGTGGCCGAAGACGGCTCCTGTGGACTTGTTTATGAGCATGCGGCGGCAGAGGGGCCCCCCATCATCGCCCTTGTGGACCACGTCATTGAATTCACGTGAGCATGCTTGTCCCACCCTCCACCCAGTTCCCCAGCTTCTGGTGACAGGTGACACACATGGGGGAATGCCATTCTCCCTTGTGCCTGGGAATCTGTTTCTTCAAAGGAAGCCAGAGGAGGGCAGGCCTGGGCTTGGAGCCTGTCACACCTGGGTTTGCGCTGTGGCTCTGCCACTTCCCAGCTACGGGACCTCGGACAAGTCCCTTGCCCTCTGCAGGCCCCTGGAGACTGGAGTGAAGTCAATTTCCTAAGGAGCAAACCCAGGGTCTCCCTAGGCTGGCTCCCTCCAGCCTTGGGGACCCATGCCCCCCACCCCAGGCCCAGGTACGGACCCAGGCTCCCGAGGCCCCCATGTCCCATGCAGGAAGAAACCCGAGCTCGTGCGGTCCCCCATGGTGCCCCTGCCCATGCCCAAGAAGCTGCGGTTCAACATCACGCCCGAGATCAAGAGTGACATTGAGAAGGCCAAGCAGAACCTCAGCATGTAAGCACCGGGCATGGGGATCTTATATTAGGTTAAAGGCCCGGCGCCCCGGGGCCTGCCAGGCTCCTGTTCGCGGCTGTCATCCTACAGGGCTGTGACGGAGTGCTCCTGGGCCATCACTGCCCTTCGCCCACCTCCCTCCCACCCCCACCCCCCACCCCCGCAGCATGATCCAGGACCTGGACGTCGTGGTCATGGTGTTCCACCACTTTGGGAAAGACTTCCCCAAGTCAGAGAAGCTGAGCCCGGATGCCTTTGTCCAGATGGCACTACAGCTGGCCTACTACAGGTGTGCCCTGCCCGCACCCCGCCGTGGAGGAGGCTCGAGGCCTGGCTGGTGCGGGGGTGGGGGGGGTGGAGGCGGGGCAGCCTGCCCGCGGGGGTGCTCAGCGCCTTCTCCCACCCAGGATCTACAAACAAGTGTGCGCCACGTACGAGAGCGCCTCCCTGCGGATGTTCCACCTGGGGCGCACAGACACCATCCGCTCCGCCTCCGTGGACTCGCTGGCCTTCGTCAAAGCCATGGATGACCCCAGTGTGTCGGTGAGAGGTCTGGGGTAAGGGTGGGCAAGCTGGCCTCCTCTCCTGTACGTTCTGTCATTCCACATCGATCGAGCACCTACTGCCTTCCGACCCTCTGGTGGGCCCTGGAAATCTACCAGGGGTTGGAGTCACGAATTTGGCCCTGAGCTTCCCTGCGGTCAGACACCAAGAGGAACTGCTCTGCAGCCAGCATCTGCCCTGGGGCTCAGGCCTCGGGGGAGGACGTAGGAGAAAGGCAGTAGTTCCAGTTCCTACTCTCAGGGGGCACGGACACCAGTGCTGGCTGGGAAGCGTGCTGCTGGGGTGTGGACGGCCCGCGACAGGCAAGGAACTTGTACTTCAACTCCCTCCCCGCTAGGACCAGCAGAAGGTGGAGCTGCTGCGGAAGGCCGTGCAGGCACACCGAGCCTATACCGACCAGGTGACCGTGACCGCATGACCTCTTTTCCCGGATCTCCAGGGCTGCTCACCCTTACCATGAACCCCTCCTCCCCAAACCTTGAGACCCTTGGGGCACCTGGAGCCAGGTTGAATATCCCCCTTTTAAAGTTGGAGAAACCGAGGCTGAGGCCCGTGACTTTGTTGGTCCTGGGTTAACCTCCGGATCTTGGCGTCATGCTCTCTCCTCCATGGCCCCGGAGCCCAGGACACGGAGGGTTTGCAGGGTCTGGCCAACAGCACCCGTCCTGCCCTCTGACAGCTTGAGTGGCAGTCAAGGGGGTGGAAGCCTGGGTTCCCATCCACCTCTGAGCACCTTGTGTGCCAGGCTCTGCCCACGTGCCACACAGAGGTTCATTTCGGTCTCAGTGACACCCTGTAAAGGGAAATTCAGCGACCACCCCCATTTTATAGATGAACACACTGAGCCTCCAGGATGGAGGGGAACTGCCAAGGTCCCATAGCCAGAATGGGGCCAGGACACCCAGCTATAGGCCTGTGTTCTTAAATCCTGCCCTGCCCCTCTCTGGGCACATCCCTGGGTCTCAGTTTCCCCATCTGTAAAGTGAGGGCTGTCCTGCCTGGACCCTCTGTTCTCATGAGTCCAAGGGACCACTGCCTGGAAGAGGCGCTGCTGCTGTAGGCTTTTGAGGAAGGTCACGGGCACCCTCTGGGCCTGCAGCCGCTGTGTCTGACAGCTCCCCCTCTCACAGGCCATCCGGGGGGAGGCCTTCGACCGGCACCTGCTGGGCCTGAAGCTACAGGCCATTGAGGACCTGGTGAGCATGCCCGACATCTTCATGGACACCTCCTATGCCATCGCCATGCACTTCAACCTCTCCACCAGCCAGGTGGGCCACTGCCCCAGAACCATCTGGATGTTCCTGCCCTCCAGGCCCCTGCCACTGCCCTAGGTGCCCTGGGATGGGACAGGACAGACCCTCGCTGGAGCTGGACAAAGGCTATCCTGAATAGAGCCAAGGTCCAGAGCATGGTCAGACCTTTGTAGTGGCGTGACCCTTAGAGGGCACCCCATGTCCACTGCCAAAGCAACTGAGTTCCAGTGGAAGAGCTGGGGTCAGGGGGCTGTGCTGCAGCTCAGGGAGGCTGAGAAGGAGTCCGAGTTTCCCGCCCCCCATGGGAGAATCGACTTCATCCATTCACTGTTTGGACACAAAGGAACGTCTGAGTCCTGCCATCCAGTCCCGGGCACTGGGACACAACAGGGACACATCCCCATCCCTGTCCCTGAGGGCTCACATAGTAGGCTGGAAGCACAGGGACGGAGACATTGATGCCCCTCCCACTCTCCCACCTCCACCCCCCCACTCTCCTCCCGCCAGGGAGTGCTGGGGTTCAGGGGAGGGTCAAGAAAGGAGCCCTTAAAGCTCCCTTGGGAATGGCAAGGAAGGCTCCATAGAGACCCGACTCCAGAACTGCACCCCAAGGAGGAGGAGAAGTAAGGCATCCGCTGGAGAAGAGGAGGGGCATCTCGGGCAGAGTACAGTGCGAGCGGAGATGCAGAAAGGCTGGCTGGTGCCCCCGCGGGGCTAGAGGCGAGCCTGTGGGGTGGGACAAAAGCCTCAGTCCTGTGCTGTCTCCAGGTCCCTGCCAAGACGGACTGTGTCATGTTCTTCGGGCCCGTGGTCCCCGATGGCTACGGCATCTGCTACAACCCCATGGAGGCGCACATCAACTTCTCCGTGTCGGCCTACAACAGCTGCGCGGAGACCAACGCCGCCCGCCTGGCGCACTACCTGGAGAAGGCGCTCCTGGACATGCGCGCTCTGCTGCAGAGCCCCCCCCGAGCCAAGCTCTGAGCCCCCGGTGCTCAGGCCTGCCGGCGCCACAGCCCAGCCGACCCCGGCAGTGGGCCGCCCACCGGGGTTCTGCTCCCTTGCCCCCCCCCCACCCCAGACCCTGCGCATCCGATCACGCAGGGCCTGCGGGCGTGAGCCGGTACCTTCCATGGCTCATCCCCAGCCTGCACGGGGGCCCGGGGCCTGGCCTGAGCTCCAAGGCTGAGTAGGACGGAAGGCCCAGGCGCCCGGCGCGTCACCCATGAGCCCACCTACAGGGAAAGGAACCAGAAGAGCCTGTCCCTCGCCAGGGGAGCAGACTGGCAAGTCCCTTTCTTGCTAGCTCAGCTCTGGCCAGCCCCCTGCCCTCTACGCTGCTGGGCCGGTGTCTGTACCCCGATCCCCAGGCTCCCGAGGATCTAGAGACAGGACTCTAGAGCCGGGGGTCTCCAGGCCTCCCTGAGGCTGAGGCCAGAGTGCAGGGTGTGCCGGTAAGGGAAACCCAAGGCCTCGACTCGGCCCACCCTGCCTGGCAGTGCCGTCTTCCCGGGGTGCTGCTGTGCTCTTTTGGGAGATGTGGCCCGGGACCCCTGACTCGCTCGCTTCCACTCAGCTTGACTCCTGAACCATGATGATGGTTGTATAACAGTAACATGCAAGGTGATTAATAAAGGAGAAATTTGTCGGTGGAGACGTGTAGAGCCTCTGGCTTCCTCCATTTTGCAGATGTGGAAACAAGCTCAGAGAGGTTAAGGTCACCCAGCCACTAAATGGCAGAGATTTCCGGAGGAGCCCTGGTAGCCAAGCACCCAGCCCCAACACCACACCCACTCAGACAACCCCGGGCAGCGGGTGGAGGAGAAAGGAGCCAGGGTGGAAACCGGCCCAGACTCAGCCCCATAAGCTGGTGCTGGAGGAGGACAGAGGCCCCCAGCCTGGGACGCACAGGAAGGTGCCAGGTGGCCCAAGGAACAGACAGGTGGAACTGACCTGTCCTAGGCACTGGGGACTGTCCAGCCTGAGCCTGCTCACAGCCACACAGACGGGTTCCTCATTCTTTGATGAAGCCAGGAGAGGGTATACCCCTTGCCCAAAGTCCCAGAGAGCAAGAGATGCGGCCCAGAGAATGTGGCCAGACCACCTAGGGCCCCATACAGGGGGATTCTCCCAAGACAGTGAGGAGGGTGTTTTAGGAAGATGCCGAGAAATGGGTTGAAGGGGGCCTGGCTGGGCTGTGGATGAGGGAGCCATGGGTGGAGGCTTCACGGTCTCCAGGGAGGGACCGGTGGGGCCCTGGACTCCGAGTGGCTTGGCAGGTGGGACTAGAGACATTTGAAAGATGTTTATCAAATACGAAGTAGTCAGCTAGGCTTGGGGCCCAGACTGAACGGGACAAGTTGGGCTGCCTGAAGGTGGGGATGGTGGGCAGGGGCGGGGAACTGCCAATGGGGAAGGCAGCGAGCCTACCTGGGACTCCGGGAACCCCCAGAGCTCACTGGATAGCCCCTTTCCTCTCTCCTCCCTGCCTGCTGGATTTTTGTCCACCTGTCCTCCAGCTCTCCTGTCCTCAACTGTGTCCAGTCTGCCTTACACATACCTATTCTTTTTCACTTTTGATTCATTTCAGTATCTGCCAGATCTCACTTTAGTTTCCTGTCCCCTACAGATATTTTAAAGATTGCCTTTTATTTCCTTAAAATAGTAGAACAATTTCGTCTGTGCCTGATCATTCCAGTAACATCCCAGTATTTACGGGTCTGCCTCCGTTGCCTGCTTTCTGCTGGTTCCCGGTTACGGCGCCACTTCCTTTTGTACCTGGCCATCTCGGTTTGTATTTTGTGCACTGTGATTTAAAAAACTTTTTTATACACGGTGGGGCCCGGTGGCTCAGTTAGTTAAGCATCTGCTTTTGGCTCAGGTCATAATTCAGGGTCCTGGGATCGAGTCCCAGGTCAGGCTCTGCGCTCAGGGGGGTGTCAGCTTGTCTCTCTCCCTCTGCCCCCACTCATGCTCTCTCTCTCTCCAATAAATAAAATCTTCAAAATTTATGTACACAAATAACTGAAGTCTTGGATGAAGTTTTCTCCAGAGATTTGTTTGCTTCTGCCTCGTACCTGAGGTGAGGTCAACGTGATTCAATGTCAAGGTTCTGTGGACCCAGCAGGGATCCAAACCCAACCTCCAAGCTCAAGGGACAACAGACAGTTCTGGTTCACCCTGACCCTGACCGAAGGTGTGTTCGTTCTGCATCTCTGCTGTGTGAATCAAGGAAGGAGAAGCCTCCCTACCATGGGCCAGCCCTTGGGGGTGACCTGTGCCCAAGGCACTCCCACGAGGCCTCCAAACACCCAGCTCAGTCTGCAGCTGTATCTCCCAAAGCAAGAAACTCACTGAGTGAAACAGGGAGAGGAGGCAGCCGAGGCGTAGGAAGGGCTCGCTTGCCCAGTCCTCAAGGGCTATCCCATGGAGAGTGAGGCTGAGCGCACAGCCAGAGCCAGCCGGACCACACAGGGGGGCAGAGCAGGACCACCGAAAGGGGAACTTGCAACTGAACAGCAGGCAGCGAGATGTCCTCAGGCACTGAGGGGGAAATATCACAGAGGCTGTTCAAACCCCAGGTCTGGGGGCTGGAATGGACTAGATGTCTTGGAGATGCTTATGATTTTTATGGTGTTAACCACATTCCTGCCCCTCAGGGTGGCATGTCCCCACGGCCACAGCCCGCCCCTGGCTCCTCTTATGAGCTCAGGCAACATAGATAGGCTCGAGCCGCCAGAGTTCAAGATTTTATTTTAAAACAATAGTAAACAATTTCATTGATTTTTCTTAAATCAAACCACCTCACACTTGGCTTGTCTCAGGCAAAAAGTAAAAAATAAAAATAAGAAAGGAAGGGGAGGAAAATGTGGGGACTGACCAACCTTCCCCAGAAATAGGCCCCTGGTCCTGGCATCTGGAATGGCTTTTGGACACTGTCTTTAACAAAGGAGAAAAGAAAGCACCGAAATATTGTGCTTCAGCAGCAGGTTAGGAACCTCCACAAAGAAAAACGGTGGTGGGTTAGGGGGGTGTGGAACACAGGTCCCGAGCAGCCTGGTTCAGTTCTAGAAACTTCCAAAGAGTCTGGAAGCATCTCTTCTCCACAACTCCATTCAAGAGTGACTTAAGAGGTTGGGTCCCCTCAGGAGTAGCTGCCCTCCACACTGGACAGTGTGCAACCACACCCCGGACACAGGCTTAAGGATGCCTGAGCAAGTACCCAGGCTCTCGGGAGGGTGTCAAGAAGGACAAGGGAGTGTTCAGAGCACACGGAGGGAAGAGGAAGAGAGGAGGGGAGGGGAGGACAGTGACATCAGGCACCCACAGCTCCGCTCCCCTCACCCGGCAACTGGTTCCTCTGCACTGTGTTTGGGAGGAGTTGACAACGAACGGCTACGGGAAGGCAGGACAGGAAAAGAGCTGTAAACAGCCTGGGTTTGCTCACCCACATGTGCAGGCTCTTTTGTCAGAAGGGGACCATCGTCTTGGGGACAGGGGACCAGAAAAAGCCCTTGTGGTGCAGGGTCAGTAACGGGTAGGGCACAACGAGAGCAGCGGCCGGAAGCGCGCGCTCACGGGGCCCTGGCCCCCAGACAAGGAAACACTGAACAAGGTTCTGGAATGGCATTGGTGGCAGGGAGGGCGTGGAGGTGCTCCCCTCCTCCGGGGCCCCCACGCCACCTTTCTGGCCCAGGGAGAGGCAGTGTGTCCCCTGGGCCCCAGGCAAAGGGCCCCCGGGCGGCTGACCTCGGCCCCTCCCTGTATGCAGGGCAACCGCAGTAGGCAGGCAGGCTCCCTCGGCCCCATCTCCAAAAGCCCGTCTGCCTTTGACAAAACCCAAAAATAAATAGTGTGTATTGTTCACGCCACCCGGATCTCCTGGCCCCGCGACCAGAGGTGCAAGCCCTCCTCCTCTACACCACCCCCCGGTGCCCACGCCGAGGGCACTCACCGCCCAACCAGGGGCTGGCAGCAGCACAGCGAGGGTCTCTGGCCACGTGGCCCCTGGGCAGCAGGCCCCCCAGGGTCCTGGGTTGAGGGGCTGCCTCGGCCCTTTGGTCCACCTTGTTCATTAAAATTAAAATAAGAAAAAAAAGGCTCCACTTGGTGACTTGGGTCTGTAGAGGTCTCTGCTTCATCCCTCTGTCTGTCGTTCTGTCCATCCTGCAAGGCATCAAGCATGCCAGATCTGGAGGCTGGACCCAGCCACACTCACAGGTCACTGCAGTTTCGTTCCCAGCTTACGCTGTCTGTTCCTACAAAGTGGGGGTGGAGGTCACAGGTCAGGATGTTTGGGGGTCAAATGAGAGGACCCCTGGCATTCGTGACCCACGCCCTCAGCTGTCCCCACCCTATCCACAGTCCCATCAAAATGGGTGACTGCCCACTCCAGTAGCACCCATGATTGACTCAAACTGGGCCAGTCGGAGCTCCCTGCCCTGGGACCTGGGATTTGGAATCCCAAAGAGGATCAGTGTCTCAGGCTGGGCCGTATCCAGATGTCTCAGTTCTGGAGCTCAGGAACCCAGCCATGACACTGGGTCAGAGGTGGGCCAGGGATGAGGCCTGAGGCTACAGGGACCTGGCTAGAATCCAACAAATGCTGGGGATTAGAGATAAGCCAGCAAAAGCAGGGTTCTATTATCACTGACCCAAGCGGATGAAAGACAGCTCTGTACCTGGAGCTACGTAGGCCAAGGTAGAACTACTGATGGACGTTCTACAGGGGATTTGAGTGTCTGGTTGGGGGAATGGTTATATCCACGATGAGCCCAGCAACTGGAGGGAAGCAGGGACAATCTCCCCCATTTTCCAGAGAGGCTGACTGAGGCTCAGAAAGGAGAATGAACTGACCTGTCTTGAGTTCCATTTAAAATTCAGAAAACTGGGGCGCCTGGGTGGCTCGGTCGGTTAAGCATGTCTGCCTTCGGCTCAGGTCATGATCCCAGGGTGCTGGGATCAAGTCCCATATCAGGCTCCCTGCTCAGCAGGGAGTCTGCTTCTCCCTCTCCGGAGCTCTGTCTGCTGCTCTGCCTACCTGTGTGCTCTCTCTCCATCAAATTAATAAGTAAAATCTTTAAAAAATAATAAAAATAAAGTAAAATAAAATAAAATACAGAAAACTTACTGCGCCCACACATCCTGCATGATGTCGCCCCGGCCTCATCCCCTGCTCTGTCCCCTCATTCCTGGGCTCTAGTCACACCTGCCTCTGTCTGTTCAGGGGACTGACCCCGCTTTGCCCTGCCTTAGAAACTTCATGGGTGCGGTTCCCTCTGCTAAGGGCATGCTCCCTGCCACCTCCACTTCATCAGGCCCACTCTTTCTCCACACTCAGGCCCGCCTCCCCAGGGCAGCCCGCACAACTACCCTGCCCCCTCCCTCCCCACTCAGGATCCTGCCATGAGCTCTCAGACCCAGGACACAGACCACACAGACAGGCGCTTCATTCCTCACGTCTCCCCTGCCTGCTGTGAGCCCCTCCCTCTGTGCTACCCCCCAGCACACGGGCTGGCCCAGAGCAGAGGCACACGGAAATTCTGGTTGATGAAAGCAGGTGGGGGCCAGCCAGGTGTGGCCAGCTGGGGCTCTTCCATCGATAATGGGATTGCCTGCCCTAACCCCTTCAAATCTCCTTTCCTCATGCATCCAGGACTTTACCCTTAAGCTCATTAGGATAATTTGGAGCATGAGGCACCAGACACATTCCCGGAACACTCCGCCAGGGCCTGCCCCAGGGTTCTTCTCACCAGCATGTCAGGAAACCTCCCAGGCTTACTCTGGAGTCTCACCTCACCTCAGCTCCCCCTCTGCACCTGAGGAGAAACCCAGCCTTCCCCATCCCAGCTGGCGCCCCGCCCAGGATCTGGGGTGAGTGGAGAGGGACAGTGGAGTCAGGAGGCTCCCAAGCCCAGCTCTGGCCCAACCTGCTATGCAACCACAGGCAGCCCCAACTCCCCGTGCCTCAGTTTACCCATCCATAGGAGAGTATCTGGACTAAACAACTCCAAGGGATAGCCACATACAGCCAGCCCAAGAATCTCAGCCGCCCAGCTGTCTGGCTCTGGGCTACAGGGGCTAAAAGGACAGCTCTGGGCCAGACAGCCGGGCTCCCTGCCCAGCTCCCATACCCACCAACCACAAGTCCCCAGTCAAGTCACTCCTCTTCTCTTCTCTGAGCCTCAGTTCCTCAGCTGTAAAATGGGGCTCAGGGGAAGGTGCGATGAGGTAGTGCAGGAAAAGTGCTGAGGCAAGTGGTTGGCTACTAGGGAGCCCTCCAAAAAGGGGGGACAGTGGCCGCTGTGGGGCTCTGCCCCACTGAGCCAGGACCCCGTGACTGTTGGCACCTAACTCACCTGGCTTCTGCCCGGGTTACCGTGTACTCAAACCAGAGTACATTGGGGATGAGGCTCGTGTCTCGGATTAGGAAGAACTCAGAGATAGGCCTAGAGAAACAGACATCCAGAAAGCCAGGACCACATCAGGGCACAAGCCTGCCACCAAGTCAAACTACCCACCCCCCCCCAGTGCCCAGGGCTGGCAATGCACCCTCCCCCACTGTTCAGAGTCTCTGCCTGGCCTGTGACCCAGGAGCCACTGAGAGACCCAGACGTGTCACCTGTGTGACATTCGGGCAGGGGTGCTGCCCCACGGTACACACAGCCCAGCAGGACTCGGGCTGCTTCCCAAGTCCCTGAGAGCCGAGGTGCAGAGGATGGCCCCTTGGATTCTGGGCCTGAAGAAACACCAGAGGGAGGAGGATGCCAGGCAAGGAGGGATTGCAGCCCATACCCTCCGAAAAGGGGGACACGAGGGCCCTCCCAGGGTGCTGGAGGCCAGGGGCAGAGGCGGGTGGGGCAGTCACGGGGCAGGAGGCAGTTACCAGGCTGCTATCCTAGGGAACAGCGGGGTGAGGACCTCCTGGGTGAAGGCGAACCACGCGACGGCCATGAGGCTCCCGGCAATGCCCCCATAGAGCACCTGGCTCCAGGTGTGGTACAGCAGGTAGACCCTGGGCCAAGGACAGAGGGAAGTTCACGAGACCCAGCTGGGCACGGGCCTGCACGATCCCCCATGCCCAAGCACTGGCTTCCCCAGAACCTGCGTGTGCACGCAGGGAGACACGCAGATAGGACAGACTTCTGTGAACACACAGCCTCCAATCTACTTCCAGAAGGAGCTGCTCCTTCCAGCAGCGGCTCCCCCAACCACAGAAGGGAAGGGATGGTGCGGCTGGGATGTGCCTCCCTTCTGTCCAGCCTTCAGCTCGGAGTCTGTCTGCACAAAGCTCCTCCAGGACACTGGGAACAGATGGCTGATGTGCGCAGGTGTCCCCAGAACCGTGGGACCGGCCAGGAGGAGAGAGAAGGACCAGGCTGGAAGGGGGAGCAGAGCCCTAGCTCTTAAAAATGAGAGGCCTGGGACCCCTTTCCCCGGCCTGCTCTACAGGCTCTGGGACTTGGGTCCATGGGGAGGTCCAACAGGGACCACAAATGCAGCAGGACCCCAGAGGGCAGGGTGGGGGTGGGGCTCTTCGCCCCTCCATACCTGCTATAGGAGACTAGAAAGGCCGCAGCGAGGAGACCCAGGGAAAGCACATGCCTCCATAGCAAGTCCAGGAACCTGGCGTTGTTTGTTTGGTGCATTCTGGGAAAACAGGCCCGTCAGATGGCCTCAGCCCACAGCCTGGACCTCAGGCCTCCCAGACAGCCCCAGTCCCATCCAAATGCTGCCCAGGCACCTTCTCCGTGGCTGCAGCTCCTCCCACCCCCGACAGAGGCCAAGCCCCAAGGATGTCCAAAGAGCTAAGAGCGAGTCCCTGGCAGAGGCCAGACTGGGCCGGTTCGGGCCCCACTCCCCACCCCCCTGCCAGGGCAGAATCTCACCTTAAATACAGGAAGAGGAAGGAATAGACGGAGAAGAACCACATAAACTGGGAATGGCTGGAGGGCATCCCGTACTTGGTGCCCACTGCCATGTGGGGGCCTGGGAGAGAGAGAACACAGCAGGATGCGGGGATGCAGGCCTTCCGGTCACATCCCGACCAGGGACCACCCCCCCGACCCCACGACCCAGACCCCACCTCCACAGGGCCGTGGCTCCTGGATGACGTGTTTGATCAGCCAGTTGACCCCCTCGTTCAGTGCCAGGCCCCCGAGGAACGAAATCTGCCGGGAAGATGTGAGGTCAGCTGGGCCTCAGTGTGCCTGCCGGCCGCCACCCAGGCCCAAAGACTGTGGCAGCTGCCTGACCCTCCCCGCCCAGCTAGTGAACAGCCCAAACCGGCTGGGAAGCTCCACCCAAGAAAGGTGGAGGCAGAGAAAGGAGAGCAAAGCACCTGGGATGAAGAGCTGTGCCCGGAGCCCACCACCCCGCACCCCTCCCCAGCATGGGGGCACCAGAGGAGCAGTGGAGGGACGGGCAGGGACGGACTTACTCACCGTGTGCAGCTCCCGCTTGAATATGATGAGGGTCACGAAACCAACGATGACGAAGACAGGGCTGAGGCTCAGGTAGGCAAGGAGGTGGCCAGAGAGATCACCTGGGGTGGGGCAGGGGGAGGCGTGGGCACAGGGAGAACAGGATGAGGACAGAGCACCACAATCACAAGAGGGGCAACACCCAGCAAGTCAAGTGGGGCCTGTGCCAGAAACGAGGCCCCAGGAGGGCCCAAAGGGCAGGACCAGGCAGCTGTGGCTGCCTCAGTCTACCAGGTGACCACACCAACTCAGCCATGGGCACGACAGACCAGTGTCCAATCACTGAGCCCTCATGTGCATAGATCGTAAGTTTAAAGCTAGTGCCTTCGCTGGCCCCATTCTGTAAAGAAAGAAACTCAGTCCCACAGGGGTTGTGTGACTTGCCCAAGGACACACAGCCAGAAGAAGGTGGGGTCTGACCTAAAATCCAACTCTCTAGCCTGGTTCAGGTAGTAAGCCCACCACCCTGCCAAAGCAGGAATTTGAACCTGGCCTGGCCTGACCTTCAAGGCCAGGTCCCAGAGGAGGAGGCAGGCTGGCAGGCAGACAGGCACCTCTGGAACACAGCGCTGCACTGAGGCTCCCCCTGCCAAGCCCTGGGCCTCCAAAGGAACCTGGAAATCTCTGGACCCTGCAGAAAGAATCTGTCAGGGACCAAGTGAGGGGAGGGGAGAGGCTGCTTTCACCAATACGGTAGCCTCTCCATTGGCAAGACATTGGCTACCTATGACCTGTTTTTACCTCTTTACAGGCCCAGAAAGGAGGCTGTACGGGAATCAGGAGCCACTTTGAGAGCTGAGGATATGGAAGCCAAGAGACAAGAGCCACGTTCCCTCTCGGTCAAGGGCAGGGCTGACACAGAGCCCAAAGACTGCCCTCACCGTTAGAGACAGGGCGGCTGAGGGGCCGCTCTCAGGTCAGAGGGCATGCATGCCTCATGGTTCAGTTCGTGAGCCAGTGAGAAGGGCACCCATGTCCTACAGCGGTGGGAGCTTTGATGCAGCAAGGCCCATGAGACCAGCTCAGCCCCTAGCACTCAGGACACTTCCATGTTGGGAGAACTCAGCATGGGAAACGGCCCACACCACCAGCCTGGCCTCACACAGGCGGCAGGAAAGTACCCACGCAGGGCTGAGCCCAGATTCCAGGCTGAAGAGCCGGTCACACACCTGGCCTCACTCACGTCTACCCACAGTAGGACTGGCTGGCAGAACTGGCGTGAGGGAAGGGCCCAGCAACCTAGGCGCGAGGGCCACTGCTGCCCCGGGCCCACTGGGTGACACTGGGTGAGGCCCTCCATCTCATCCACATGATGGCCTGGTCCCTTCCAGTTCTGAGACTCTGGGTTTCTCGGCTGCCCAAATGATGCCCCAAGCACCGGGTTGTAAGGACAGGGAGTATTTGGTGCCCCAAAACCTTTGACCATCTCCACAGCCTGTCCCACAGCCAACGCTACCCTTGGGTCTTCCTGCAGATGCTGCAGACACTCTGGCCTCATCACTCTCTGATCTTAGCCCCTGTGTGGTTCCCTCTGCCCCTGGGATGAATCCCACTTCAACCCAGCTCATCAGGCCCTGCACAGACCTGCCCCCGCTTCCCTCCCACCTCTGTTCCAGTCCCCAGGAACATAATTCAGAGCATTCCCTGAATGCCCCCTGCCCTGTCCCACTTCTGGACCTTGGCACACCCAGGCTCCCCCAACTGAAATGCTGTCTGTGTTAATGCAACATTAATAAATGAAGTAGCCACCACAGTGGGGGAAAAAAAAAAAAAAAGACACGTTCCTGCCATCGCAGAGCTCTCAGTCTGTGGGGGAATCTGTAACCAGGGCATGGCTCATGATACACTCGCTAGTGTAGCTATGGGGCCAATATCTGTCCCTCTCTCTACACGTTAGGCTCCAGGAGAGCTGGACGGCGTCTCTACACCCTGCCCAATCTCCCAAGCCCACTACAGCCCCTGGCACTTACCCAGCCTCAAAAACAATGCTACGTGAGTAGAGAAGGAGTGAAGGAAGCAAGGATCAGTGTGGTGAGGGCACAAAAGGGGCTACAGAAGAGTGAGCAACGGACGAGACCTCAAACGAGGCCCCCAGGTTCACCCAGCTCCCTCCTCCAGGCACTGACAGTCCCTGTTTAAAAGGTCCCTTGTCACAGCCTGTGTCATGCTGCTCCCGAACACCAGGTTCCTTCCTCTGGTTTGTGAGCACTCGGAGAAGCTACTCTGAGGCCACGGAGAGGAAATATGAAAGCACTGAGGCCTTCAAGCCCCTTCCCCTCTCCAGGCCTTGGTTTCCCTCCTGTCAGGAGCCTCCTGTAAAGCGGGGTTTTTTTTTCACAGTCCACAGGGCAGAGAAGGTATGGGCCTGTTCACCATTCTAAACCAGACCTAGCCCAGGGCCTAGCACTCGGGAGGTGCTCGGTGAATACTGGCTGAATGAATGAGGTATAAATGGTGGGTAGGCAGGCAGGCAGGGCACAGGCCTGGCACGGCCACCCCACCCCCAATATAACCGAGAACACCTAGGGTCAAAGTTCTGGGCATCCAGCCCTGAAGCCCTCATTGGGGCTGGGTACTCCTATCTCTGCGCCCGAGAGCAGCATGCACAGGCCTTTCTTGGGGCCACCAGGGCTCAATGAGAAGCCCCCAGCCTCACCCAACACCCAGTCATCCTACTCAGGGAGGGTGGGGTGGGCTTGGGTCCTGGAAAGGTGAGATGATCTTCACAGCAGTTATATACTGAAAGTTTACTGTGCGCCAGGCATCGCACTCAGCATTTCTCACATCACCACTAGAAGGAAGGCACTGTGATCAATCCCACTTTAGAGACGAACTAACCGAGGCACAGAGAGGTGAAGTCATTAGCTCCAGGCCTCAGCCTGACCTGGAGCCCAGATACTTCTGACCCTAAGGCCCAAGATCTGCACCACTCTATTAGCCTCCGCAAGGGTCGCTAAAGGACCTCTCGTCTGGAAAAACCTGCACTTCTAGAGACGTATCTGATTGGGAAACTCCAGAAGTCAGATCCCAGGGGCTTCCAGTCCCCTAACCCGGCCCCCTCTGTTGTGGGGCAGTGCCCTACTCATGGCATGGCACAAGTACTCAAACAACGAATAGCTTCCCGGCCTCGGTTTGCACACTCCCAGCAGTGGGGAGCTCTCTGCAGCCCCAAAGCGCTGTCTGAAGGAAAGAGGCACTCCCTGCACGCCGAGGAGGGAGTCTGGCCTCTCGGCCTCCAGGGAGGGCAGGAAAGAAGGCCCCAGGTCCAGGCGGGTCATCCATTCCCGCTTCACGCAGACCCCAGCCCCATTACAGCCCACCCGCGTCCCGGGACCCGGGGGGCGGCCCGGCCGCGCAGCCGCAGAGTGCGCGAACGAGCCGCTCACAATTTCGCCCAGCTCATCGCCGCACCACTGCGCCTGCGCGGCGCGCGCGCCGGCCGAGCCCCTCCAAGGCTCACTATTTGACAGTTCCCACCCGGGTCGCCCGGCGCCCCCTCCGCAGGCTCGCGCGGGCCGGAGCGCCTGGGGCTGACGGGCCAACTCCAGAAAGGAGTCCTCCGAGGCGGGGCCGCCTTTTACCTGTAGGATATTCGACGTGGGTGAGGGTCACTGGCCGCCATGAAGCGGGGAGCGAGCACTGTCCGTCCGCTGCCATCTTACCCGGAGACCGGGCTTCGCTGAGCAGCCAATGGGGAACCAGGGGGGCGGTGGTCCTGACCTATCACGCCGGGGAGGCGCCGCGTGCCCAATCGGAGGCCGATACAGGTAGCGGCGCAGCCATTTAGCGTGCCGGCCCTGAGGCTGACCCGAGCGACGAATCAGAGAGCGGGGCCCCGGAGCATGCGAGCCGACCGAGCCGACGTCCAATCCAGGGCGAGCACAGGTAGGAGCCTGGCCAATCAGAAAAGAGAAGGGTTTCAGCGCACAACCGAGAGCAGAACAGCCAATCACAAGGTGAAGCGGGCTCACAGTGTGAGCAGGGCGGGCCAATCAGGCGCTAGCGTAGGGGGCGTGTTGAAGTTTGGTGGGAGCTTTGGTTTGGCTGGGATTTACGCGGAGTGGAGGCTTCCTCCGTACCCCAAGCCCGGCCAGGGTTGGCGGGAGCTGGGCTGCCGTCAGAACGCACGCTCGAAGCGGGGAGGCAGCCTCAGCTCGTTGGGATCTGAGCCGACCCACTTTTAGTTAGGAGTAAACTGAGGCCGAAGACCCGTGTACTGACCGGCGACAGGCCAGGTCCCACAAAGCCGACAGCCCCGTGGTAGAAGGATGTGGGGCGGCGGACGGAGCTGCCCGGGCGGGGCGCTCAGTCGGTGCCCTAAATGCTTTACAGAATGGAGGCTTAACTCAAGTTGAGAAAGACTCCTTCCTTCTTTCATTGAATTAACAAAGATGTTTTGATTCAGCCACGTTTGGGGAGCATTTTAAACAAGAAGCCGGTGTTCCACCTACGCCTCGGTTTCCCCGAAACATTCCTCTCGGTGGCCACAGGGCCACACCTTCCCACGCACCTCCCCGTCTCCTGCCCCCTGTCTCTCCGGCTGTATTGAATTACTCAGCCCAGCCAGGATGCCCGGCCCCTCTTGTCTCCCAGACTTGGCACAGGCTGTTCTGCCTGGAAAGCATCTCCCCTGCTGCCCCACTTCGCTTGGCTCAGGTGTCTCTTCTCACTTAGAGGTTTCCACGGCCAGGTGAGAGGCCTCCACTGGGTTCCCGATTGTGTCTCCTTTTCTACCTCAGCGCTGACCACCCTGGACCATTACTGGTTCCTTGTCAGTCTCCCAACAAGCAGTGGTTCTCTGACTTCTTGCCGCACCAAGGTCAGCTGTAGAAATGCAGATTCCTGGGTCCTACCGGGGCCTGGGTTGGTTCAGTAAATCTGAGTCAGAGCCATGGAGTTTGTATTTCTATGTGTTCTGGGGGTTCTGATAAAACTAGGTCCAGCCACATGGAGAAGCTTGGGCAACATGAAGACAGGGCCTGGGGGCCCCTGCGACGCTCAGTCGGTTAACCACCTGCCCTCTGCTCAGGTCATGATCCTAGAGTTCCAGGATGGAGCCCACATGGGACTCCCTGCTCATTGGGGAATTGGCTTCTCCCTCTGCCCCTCACCCCGCTCTCGTGTGCGTGCACTCTGTCTTTCAAATAAATAAATAAAATCTTAAAAAGAAGAAAAAAAAACAAAAACAGGCCTGTTACGGGTTTGAGCCTGGCCCAGACTCGTGCTAGAACAAGTGCTCAGTAAGTATACTGCCTAAGTCCCTGTGCGAAGTGAGAATAAAGCAGAGGGTTTCACTGCCCAAAGTGGCTCCCTCACTGCAACTATGGGGTTGGGCTGAGGAGTCGGGTGGAGGGGGATGGTGGGGACTCAACCCACCCACGAGCCAGGAGGGCCCCCGGGCCCTCTCAGTTGTTCTCAGCGCCCACCCAGCCCAGCCTGGGCTTGTGTGGGTCAGCTGGCTCCCTCTCCCTGTCACCCGCGCTCAGCTCCCTCAGGCACTGCCATTATTAGCCTGTGAGAAGCAGGAGGTGTGAGGAGGGGGCTGTGAGTTTCCCAGAATAATTCCCTGGCACAGGGCATCCATCCTGAGCCTGGCTACTTTGCCCCTCCCTGGCTGGCAGCCGTTTCACTGATGAGCAAATAGGCCTAGAGATGCAGAGCCCCTGAAACCCAAGCCTGTCTGACGCCAGAGCCCTCTCACCTCAGGGAGAGCGTTGTGGAGGAAGTGACAAGGACAGGGACTATAAAATGAGAGGGCGGGGGTGCCTGGGTGGCTCAGTGGGTTAAAGCCTCTGCCTTCAGCTCAGGTCATGATCCCAGGGTCCTGGTATCGAGCCCCGCGTGGAGCTCTCTGCTCAGCAGGGAGCCTGCCTCTCTGTCTACTTGTGATCTCTGTCTGTCAAGTGAATAAATAAAATATTTTATTTTTTAAATTATTTTTTTAATAATTTATTTTTTTAAATAATTTTATTTTTAAAATTGTTTATTTATTTATCTGACAGGCAGAGATCACAAGCAGGCAGAGAGGCAGGCAGAGAGAGAGAGAGGGAAGCAGGCTCCCCGCTGAGCAGAGAGCCCGATGCGGGACTCGATCCCAGGACCCCGAGATCATGACCGGAGCCAAAGGCAGCGGCTTAACCCACTGAGCCACCCAGGCGCCCAAATAAAATATTTAAAAATAAATAAATAAATAAAATATTTTAAATAAAAAATAAAATAAAATGAGAGGGTGTTCTCCCTAGTGGGATTTTCCTGGCAGAGGGTACAGCATAAGCAAGTGTCCTGACCCTGGAGTGTGGCGGGGGGGGGGGGGGGGGGAGAGGGGGGGGGGGGGGGGAGGGGGGGGGGGAGGGGGGCGGGCAGGGGCCTGGCCATCCCAAACTTTGAGGGTCACCACCGGTGGTGAGGACAAAGTGGAGCTCTGAAGGGTGGGTTGGATACTTGGTTGGGCTTTGCTTCTCAAAAAAAAATAATAATATTAAAATAAAATATAACATTCATATAGGAAATTCCAAAAATCGGGTGTGTACAAGTTGAAGACATTTCACAAACTAAGCCCATCTATGTGAGCAGCCCCCAGACCAACAAGCAGGACCCGAGGAGCCCCGGACACCCTGTCTTGTCACCCTGTGGTGACCACCATCCCAATTTCTAACACCCTGCATTAGGTGGATCTGAATTTTATACTTTCTTTTTTTTTTTTTTAAAGACTGTATTTATTTATTTATTTGACAGAGAGAGAGAGAGAGAGAGAGCACAAGCAGGCAGAGGGGCAGGCAGAGGCAGAGAGAGAAGCAGGCTCCCCACCGAGCAAGGAGCCCGATGCGGGGCTCAATCCCAGGACCCCGAGATCATGACCCGAGCCGAAGGCAGCGGCTTAACCCACTGAGCCACCCAGGTGCCCCTGAATTTTGTACTTTCTATAAGCAGAATCCTACAGTAGGTACTTTTTGCCTGGGGCTTCTTTCAAGAGCATTGTGTTTGTGATCCGCGCTGTGGCCTGTAGTTCTAATGTGTTCACTCCCGCTGTGCAGCATTCCCTGGTGTGAACACAGCACACACCGCAGTTTATTTTTCATTCGACTCTCAGTGGACATTTGGGGTGTTTCTGGGTTTGGGGAGTTATGAACAGTGCTGCTTAGAACACTGTGCATACCTTTGGGGTACCAGTTAGGACATTTCTCATGGAGATGTGCCTGGGAGCCAAAGCAGGGTCCCTGAGATGGCAGAGATGACAGGTCCGACCTGTCAAGCAAGAGGACAAGAGGCTGGGCCGTGCAGACGTGCCTGCTGCGAGGAGCCCCCCGGGAGGCTGCAGGAACGACCTGCCTCCTCCCTGAGCTGAGAGGTGGACCAGCAGGGCCCCTGGTATCGCTCTAAGCAAACTGGGAGGTGCCCCACTCTTAGTCACTTGCACAATTGTCACGACAGCAAGGCAGCGCTGAATGCTCCCAGTTTATAGCTGAGGACAAGTGAGACTCATGACTGCCCCCCCCATTTGCCAGGGCATCACACCCCACCTGCACTTGTTTGTGCTCAAAGTTCTTTAGGAAACTCCCCATCTCTGAGCCTGTCTCCCCAAAATGTGTCTGCTGCCGCTCACTGAATGAGAGGCTCATTCGTTCACTTTAGACCCAGAGTTCCCAGCCAGTGCCAGACCAGGAATGGGCATCAGGGATGAAGAGTGAACGTGACCAGTGGTCCGCCACCCTCAGGGAACTCATTCCAGGGTAGGTTGAGGGAAGCCTGGAGCCCAAAGATGCCGGTTACAAAGCCAAATCATCTCAGGGCGCCTGGCTCTTGATCTCAGGGTGGTGAGTTCGAGTCCCATGTGTGGTGTACAGTTTACTCAAAATTGAAAAAAAAAAAAAAAAAAAAGACCCAGGGCCTCAAACTAGAAGTGACATTTTGGTCGAGAAGACCCATTCTAGAAGTGACATTTTGGCTTTAAAACCTCTGGGAGGAGCCATTTATTATCTGTCTCCAAGAGCAGAAGATTCTAGAAGCCAGGGTTTGGAGTTACAAGCACCAGGGTGCCAAGTCCTCGAGACAAATCATCTGGCTCATCTCTTGTGCTGGTGGCATTTTCTGATTTCCGTGGTTTAAGTACTCTTTCCTGTGGCCACTTTCAAGCTACCACTGGGACGTTCCTGATTGGAGAGTGGACGTGCCTGCCACACAGGCAGCTCTCACATCCGCCACTGCCGTGCAGCTGGAGGAGAGCTTGGCACACAGCAGGTGCACAGTAAATACTCAGAGAACAAGTGAATGTCCTGTCCCATTTGTGTGTACATCCGGGAGCCACTTCTGTTGTAATTCAAACTACTGTTTTTTGAGCGCTTGGCGTGAACCACATTGTGAATCCAAAAACACTCCTCCACACCCCTCCTCATGCTGTGCAAGCATCAGTCTCCTGTAAAAGAAGCCCAGAGGCTGATCATGACCTGATGTAAATACAAACAACTCCAAGGTGAAGGACAGAGGGCGTGGCTTCAGGAGACCTGGGCATCCAGCCCAGGGACGGCCACGGACTCACTGTCTGCACTGGGGTGGTCACCCCTCCCCTTGTGATCTCCCCTTGGATCAACAAGGGGTTTGGAACCTGTTCTCCACCACTGTGTAACGAGCCAGCCCAAAACGTAGTACCGCAAAACCATCACCACTGTATTGCTCAAGATCAGCGAATTTGGCTGGGCTCAGCTGGGCAGTTCTGCTGGGGTCACTACTGGGCCTGTGTGGTCCAAGCAGCCTCCTCCAAGTCTGGGAGTTAGCTGGGGCTGCTGGCCAGGGTGCCCACGCTCTCCTCCACGTGGCCTCCCAAGCAGAGGAGCCCCGGTCTCTTTCATGGCTGCAGCTACTTTCCAAGAGGGCGAGCCCCAGAGCTCCAGCTCTCAAACCTCTGCCTGCATCACGTTGCTCTTGTCCCACTGGCCAAAGCAGATCATGCAGCCGAGCCCAGAGCTGATGTAGGCAAGGCCCATACAAGGACATGGATTCCAAAAGCCATGGTTTGTGGGGACCATGATTCTTAAGAGTCTGCTGTCCGCCACAGAAACGGACCAGCGTTCCCCTCGGCCTTCCCAGCTCTGGTCTCTGGGATCCTGAGCTTCCTGGGACATCTTACGCTGGGAAGGGAGTGCTCAAAGACTGATTGGGGCAGCGGGTGTCAAAAAGACCCGGGAGCCAGCTCAAAGGTGCTCCTGGTGGTCAATTTTGTGGCCATTTGAGCATCTCCAGAATGACTGCAAGTGACTGTTAAGTTACCAAATAAGTCAAAACTCATGAATCCATACTGGTGTGCAAAAAAGAAGGGGGAAAACTCACTGCGGAATGCTGCTGAGTAACCGAAAAATAGAATACTAAGACGTGCGGTAAAATGGATGGATCTCAAAAATGTGATTCTATATAAAGAAGCCAGGCACAAAAGACCACACACTTGATTCCATTTACAGAAATACCCAGGAAAGGCAAGTGGAGAGAGAACATAAATGGGTGGGGTCCCGGAGGCCGGGGAATTTACTGCAAAGGGTACAAAGGGTCTTTTGGGGGTAACTGGACTATTCTAAAATTATATTCTGATTACAGTTGCCCACCTCCGCAAATTTACTTTAAAAAATAATTTGGGACATCTAGGTGGCTCAGTTGGTTGAGCATCCGACTCTTGATCTCAGCTCAGGTCTCGATCTCAGGTCATGAGTTCGAGCCCCACTTGGACTCCATGTGGGGGTGGAGCCTACTTAAAAAAAATTTTTTTAATGTATATAAAAATTTTTTAAAGACTTTATTTATTTATTTGACAGAGATCACAAATAGGCTGAGAGTGGGGGCGGGGGAAGCAGGCTCCCTGCCGAGCAGAGAGCCTGATGCAGGGCTCTATCCCAGAACCCTGGGATCATGTTCTGAGCCGAAGGCAGAGGCCTCAATCCACTGAGCCACCCAGGTGCCCCTAACATATATAAATTTTTAAAAAAGGTTTTATTTATTTCACAGAGTGAAACACAGTGAGAGAAAGAACACCAGCAGGGAGAGTGGGAGAGGGAGAAGCAGGCTTCCTGCAGAGCAGGGAGCCTGATACTGGGCTGGATCCCAGGATCCCGGGATCATGACCTGAGCCAAAGGTAGACACCCAACGACTGAGCCACCCAGGTGCCCCTAAATATATACAAAAATTAAAAAAATAAAAAATAATTAAAGCAAGTGCACTTTATAGCATATAAATTGTACCTTAATAAAACCGTTGAATGCAAACTTATTTGCCAGCATTGGAGGTAAGGATCAGGTCCTCACTCGAGTCAGCAACGGGAACAGTAAAAGAAAGCATCTGTCCTCTTCTACAGGTGGAACTGAAGGCCACCTCCAGTCCATCAGGAAAAGCTCTTTTTCAGAACCCTAGCAGATAACAGTTACCAATACTATTTTCCTAGGCATGATTATGGCGTATGGTTATGCCAGAAAGCTACCTTATTTAAGATTTGCCCGTTCAAGTGTTTAGGGGTGAAGTCCATGTCCCACACTCTGAAATGTTTTATTTTTATTTTTTTAAGTTTTTATTTATTTGACAGAGAGATCACAAGTAGGCAGAGAGGCAGGTAGAGAGGGGGAAGCAGGCTCCCCATTGAGCAGAGAGCCCAATGCAGGGCTTGATCCCAGGACCCTGAGATCATGACCTGAGCCGAAGGCAGTAGCTTAACCCACTGAGCCACCCAGGCGCCCTGAAATGTTTTAGAGAAGTATTTACACGATGTAAATATGACAAAACGTAAATGAATGATTCAAGGTGTTGGTTTGATGGGCGTCCTTTCTAGGATTTTCCTTTTAACTTTGCTGTACATTTAAAATTTTCAAAGTGAAGGTTTTTTTTGAGTGCCTTTCCTATAAACCTCCCGATGTCTGACTGTGAAAACACCCAATCTAGCCAGCTTGGATGTGGTCCATTCCTACCCATTCCAGCCTTTGGCCTCCGCTCTACAGTGACTGAACCTGAGCCTGCCCCCTCGCCCCCACAGCTGGGCCAACACCTGTATCTTCTAGATACGGACTCTGGTGCCCAGAGAGAAGAGACATTACTCAGATGCTGCCTGAACTGGATCCACACCCAGGCTGCCTCCATCTGTGCCCTTGTGCTGACACTCCACCACTTGGCCCCCCAAACCTGGGGGTCCTCCCTGCCTTGGGACCCACTGACCCTGTCAGGCTGCCACGTGGCCCCAAGGGGGCTCACAGCCCCCACCAAGCTTCCCTCCATCTTTGCCCTCTTGGAAACTCCACCCACTGCACCCCAAAGAGCGAGTCCCCAGTGGTGGCCCAGGAAGCATATGGCCACATATGTACCCATCAGCATGGCCACATGCAAAGGCATTGTTTTTAAACTTTTTTTTTTTTTTTTAAGATCCCCCATTTTGAGAGAGAGAGAGAGAAAAGCAGACTCCCCACTGAGCAGAGAGCCAGACGCGGGACTTGATCCCAGGCCGAACTCACTGAGCCACCCAGGCACCCCGGAAGGTCTCTGTTTAAGTCATTTATTTGGAAGTCGATGCACACACTCTACCATACGAAAGTTGGAAGCTGCAACAAATCCAGGGCCCGAGGCAGTGCATGGACGCGTAAACAAAGACAAAACGAAGATGCCAAAGGTGCCGCTCTGAGTGATTCGGGAGCAAATCGGAGAGGCCGGGGCCCCGGCCCAAGACGACACTCATAGCGCAGGGTAAGTGCAAATGAATGGAATGCGGGGCTGGAGGGGAGGAGGGCCCCCCCCGGGCCCCCCCACCCAGGAGGCTGCTCCTTCCTGGGCACCAACCTTGGAGAGTGGGAGCCCTGGCTCTACACAGGGTCCCCCAGCCTGGGAAGCAGGAGGGAGTGTGCAGAGGAGTGGGCTCAGAGCTGATGGGCTGGGCCCACACCACCCCTCTGTTTCTCCTCTCTCTCCCTGCCAGGACCCCTCTGCCATTCAGGGGCTAGGAGCCCTGGTCTGGGGAACCAGCCTCCGGAGTACAGAGACCAAGGAGGCCTCTGTGTCTCCGGGAGGCTTCTCAGCCTGAAAGGGGCAGACCTCAAAATAAAGTGTTAAGGCAATAAATAAAACATCCCACCTCCGGTGAAAACACTGTGAGATAAGTCTGCAGGGCTGACAGCACCCCGCAGATGTGGGGACAATGTGGGGACAACGTGGGGATGGCTGTAGGACCAGCCACTGCCCAGCTAGAGCATTTATGTGTCGAGCCGAAGGCAAAGCGCCTGGCTTAATGAGGGCCAGGGATTCGGTCCAGCCCTGTGTGTCCTCTGACCTCCCTGACATGGTCCCTGGGCCCCCGCCACCAATGGCAGCACAGGCGACAGGCCTGAGATAAGCCCTGGTCGGAGTCTCCAGCCCGCCCTAGCACCACCTGCCCCTCCCCTGTCCCTCTTTGGTGGTGGCAAAGGGGAAAGAGAAATAACTCTTTGGCAGGACAAGGGCATATCAGAGGACAGCATTCTGGTTTCATGCTTAGGTTTGCCAAGGGCCCAGTCCCTGCCCAGACTTGAGCACAAGGAAAGTTGAGCTGCCCTGTCCCACCCTCGGATAGTCTAGGCATGCCATCCCCCAAGGGGTTCCCCTGGCACTCTGTGGCCCCACCCTCCCTTTCTGAAGCTGTCAACACTGTAGGGCAGCGGCCGGCGGGACTGCGCAGCCGTCTAGCCCAGGTTCCTTCTGTCTAGGACATTGTGGCCTTTGCCACAGAGCCCTGCTGCCCCCATCTCCCACAGCCTCCTTCATCAGCAGCCCTGGGGTCAGGGGAGGTTTTGGGGTCCCACACCAAGGCCATCCCAGCTCTGCATGTCCCACCTGTCCTCACAATACCACTCCCTCTCTCCCACCACCTTCCTCTACCTCGGGCCCCACAGATCACTGGTCCAGCCGCTGCTTCCCCCAGGGATAGCTGAGGGCAGTCAGGTGGGCTCCCAGGGGCTCCAACCCTCTGCAAGGCAGTTGGTGGGGATTCCCAAATGAGGACGAGGGACCAGGTCGGGGCAATCACCCTTGGCCACCAAGGCCCAGGCTCTGCTGCTGCTGACGGCCATGGATCTCCAGCCCTTCCATGCCAACCCAGAGGAGGGGAGGAAACAGCCTTCTCTCCGCGCTCGCCCTCAAGGACGAGGCCCAGGCGCGCCCCCCCCCCCCCCCCCCCAGGCCCGGGCCCCCCCCCCCCCCCCCCCCCCCACTGCAGGCCTGCCCCCACCGCTACTGCAGCTCCCCCAGGGGCCTGTTCTCTCGAGGCACTGCCCCGTTGAGGCCCACGCTGCTGGCCACGGGCGCCCCCAAGTAGCCCAGCAGGATTTCGCTGCGGCGCCGGGACAGCTGCAGGACGTCATCTGCCAGCGCCGGCACAGACGTGTAGCGCACGTTGTCCAGGTCGAACATGTCCCGCAGGTACTGCACGATCTGGTGCTGGGGGGCCAGGCTGGTGTCGGCCGGGGCTTTGGGCCCCACTTCCCCACACAGATGCCCTCCAGACCGCCCCAAGCCCCTCCCTGGCTACCTACCAGAGCGCCTGCCCGTCCACAGGCTCCGTAGCCCACCCCGTGCTTGCTGCAGACCCACGTGGGTCAGGCTCTCCCCAGGCACCCCCGCGCACCCAACAACTCAGGCAGACGCACATGGGCCGGGCTCCTGCCAGGCACTCCCATGCACCCAACAGCCCAGGTGGGCCACGCCCCCTGTTTACCTTGAAGAAAGCGCAGACTTCTGCGAGCTGGGGCTTGGGTCCAAGGAAGCCAAAGGCTAGGACGGGGCTAACGTGCTCCGATACGGAGTAGAAATGAGAGATGAAGCCGTCGGGCACCTGGAAAGGTGGCGAAGCTCAGAGCTGAGACGCTGGCAGAGGGAGGTAGCCAGGCGCAGGGGGCTCAGTTGCGGGCTTGCTGGGTGACCCCAGGCAAGTGATAGGGCTTTCACCTCTGCAGAACGGGGGTAACCTCGAGGCTACTGGGAGGACTGCATGAGGAGGGGGCGGGGTGGGCTCAGCACAGGAAGTGCCCAGTGAACTTGGCAGTGGCGGCTGGTATCTACCAGGCAGCCGAGCCTGGCTGGCAGAGGGGAGCCATGGATCGCAGCCCAGATAGAGCAGCCAGTCGCCACCTGGGGGAGCAGATAACAGCAGCCTGGGGGTGGGAGGGAGGCTGCCCTGCCTGCTCCCAGGGCGCCCTGCCCCCACTAGATGCCTCGACCAAGCCAGGCGCCTCCCCTCCCTCAAGGATGCGCCTTCCCCGGTGAGTCCTCCCACAGTTCCTGCTGGCCCGTGCTATGCGGGGTCCTGGGGAAGAGAGGAAGCACAACTATGTGCATCTTTGCGGTCCTCCTGGTCAAGGGACAGAGAACGGCAAGGCAGGGGGCCAGTGCTGTGGCAGAGGACAAGAGGTACAGCAGGGCCCGGGGGCTTAGCAAGATCTCCCTGCACCAGCCCCATTCCTCTGCCCACCCCTCTCCACGCCACCCTGCCCCTAGAACAAGGGCTAGTGCACGCCCATTGGTCATCTGAGGTGGGGGCCATGCCCGGGGCCCAAGGGGGTCACTCACCATCAGCAGTCTCCTCTTGGCTTTCAAGACTGACCAGCAAGCAGTGGCCAGAGCCTAAACCAAAGATGGGACCCCGGCCAGGTTTCAGAAGGGCAGGCCATGCCTGCAGCCCTGAGCTATGTGCCCCCAGCTCCCATCACCCCAAGCAGGAAGACAGGGCTTGGCTCCTCAGCTCTGCTGCCTCCCTCCTCTCAGTCCGGAACTGGCCACCCCTAACCCAGAATCCTGATGCCAACCCTCGTGGCTGCAGGCCTCTGCACTCACCACGGAACTTCCCCGGACCTCAGTTTCCTTCTCTGTAAAATGGCCACGACCCAGCACGCCCACCTCATTCAGAGGTTGTGCAGACCCGCAAACTGCATAAAGACCAGCCCCAGGTCACGCGTGCCCCACGGGGCCCACGCTCAACTTCTCCAGCTGTCCCTTTTTCTTTCCTGTGTCTGAACTCAGTAAGATGCATTGACACGGAGTAGAATTAACGGAGACCACGATGCAGAAGGAAAACGCCCACCCTGCGGGTTCTGAATGGGTGCAGAGAACAACGGGGTCCCCTGGGAAGCTGGTCCCAGAACCTGGTCTGCCGAGGTTAGGGAGCTGCACGTCATGCGGGGAAGGGGAAGCTGCCCAGAGGGGTGACTGCTGCCTGACGGGTGGGGGGCCCGGGCTTGGTGCCCAAAGCCAGGGAGGGAGGAGAACAGAGTCTGGGCCAAGGCATGGGGTGATGTGAGTGCATGTGGGACGCGGAGGGCAGCCACCCACCGTCTCCTTGAAGCTGTCTGACAACCACCGGTTCCTCAGGACAGCGAGCACCGAGGATGGGGGGTTCTCCAGGTCCTCGAAGGCATCCATGAGGATGAAGTCCAGCACAATATCAAAGAAGCTCATGCACACCACCTGTGAGAGGACAGGGATGCTCTGAAGGCTGCAGGCCCACTGTCCAGATGGGAAGACCAAGTCCAGAGAGGCGCGGGTGCGTGGGGGCCTGGGTGGGAACACATGAGTGAGTGGGCACCTCTCCAGGCCACAGTGGGGCACAGCTGGCAGAGCCTGGGCCCGTGGCAGGGCAGGACCCGAGGGCCAACAGCAGTGATGGGCCCATCTCAGGCCTCGGAATTAAGGTGGAGCTCCGCACAGGCACCCCCTCCCCCCAAGGATCTCGGGTATGAGGGACCCTGCGGCCTCGGGGCTCAGCATAAACCGACTCACCCCCCGGCCCTCCAGCTCCAGCCGCGTGGTAGCCCAGGTCTCGGGCCGTAGGGCATAGGCCATCATCTCCTCGTAACTCTCCAGGAAGCCTTTAGGGCTCTGTGGGGAGAAGCACAGCCCGTGGTGGTCATGAGAGAGGCTCCATGGCTCACCTGGATGAGATCCACAGGAACAGGCAGAACAGGCCCGTGGAGGGACGAGCCAAGGCGAGGCTGAGGTCGATGCTGGAGCGGCGGCCATCGAGAAAATCGGGCAAGAAGTGTCCTCTGACCACCGCAATGTGCCTCTCAGAGACCAGGACATGTCTGGGAGAGATCCAACAGCGGCACACCCCGCAACATCTCACACCAACTCCCAACCGGGCGCCAAACGCCGCCCGGGAGATGCAAGCACTCGACAGCGTGAGCTCACTTTGCAAAGGTGCATGAGGAGAGGAAGCGGAGTCAAGCAGCCAAAGATGAAAATCTTTGTGCCCCAGGGTGTCCCTGATGAAGCGGGAGAAGCTACGGCCCACACTCCTAGGCCTGCTCTGGGGGAGTCCGTGAGCTCACACACGTAACACCATCAGCCCAGCGCCTGGACCTAAATGACGAACAGCGTCTAAGACCTGCTGCTGCTGTTGGCGTACAGGATACGTCCCGCGCGTTCTGGGGCCGGGAGGGGGAGCTGGGGCATGTGACATGACGTGCACACGCAGGGGTGTGCACGGACGGACCTGGGAAGCTGGGGTGGGCCACGGTCTATCCTCACACGGATCAACATATCTAACTCGTGGTACTAAGAGGGACGGTCCACCAGCACACCCACTCTACAGAAAGGCACGCTGAGGCTTTGGGACATCAGTGATGTGGCCGAGAGCCAGGCAGGATGGAGCTGACACAGAAGAGCACAGGCAGGTTGATGCCCCTTACGCAGAACCCTGGATGGAGGAGCCACGAGACAGGTGTTCACCAAAATGGGAATGTGGTGGAGTAGGGGACAAATTTTCTTTTTGCTTTTATGTGTCTGTTGGGTTTTGCTAAAATGAGTATTTTTGTAATCATTAAAAAAAAAACCTATTTTCATTAAGTTTTGAAGAGAATTTGCTAGAATGACCCCAGACCATGCCTTAATCCCTGAGCCTCAGTTGCTTCACCTGTAAAGGGGGACAATGAAGATGAGGGCTGGTGGCCAAGCACGTCTGACACGCTCTCCCCAAGTCCCCAGGACACGCTCACGAACACATTAGGTGAGGAGGCTCGGAGAGGGCGCAGGTCTGGCCCATGGACACGCAGCAATGACGGGGGCTGATCTAGCAAGAGCCTAGGTGCTGCCCACAGAACGAGCACCCTCCCGGGGTGGGTGGGATGGGGTGAGGGTTCACCCTGCCTCCACCTGCCTGCAAGGGTCTGACAGGGCATCTGTGCCTGCCGGGGTCCCAGGGCTTAGTGCAGGCCCCGCCCTCGAGAGCTGCCCCCCAGCTCTTCATGAAACCTACATCCCACACTGAGATGAGCGAGGACAGCCGTACCTCCAGGCCCCTTGGGGAGGGCGACGGAGAACGGACACCTGCTAAGCGCCTGGTACCCATTCACCCTCACCTGCCCTTCCTTCACGTGTTCATTCCCTCCCTGTGTTGGGAGGCCACAGAGAACAGGCCAAGGGCTAGGCTGAGGTCAGGCCAACCTGGGTTCAAAGGCCAACTCTGCCGATCCCTGGCTAAGGGACCCGGGCAAGCCCCTGGCCCTCCCCTTATCCACCGAGTGTTTCCTTATCCACCGAGCAGAGACTGTGGTCAGGACCAAATAAGCAACTAGATATAAAGACACATGATAAAGCACTGGGTTCATTGCTGGGTAAACAGCAGCTTCTGGAAGAATAATCAGGAACACTTAGGGAGCACCTGCCCCGTGCCAGGCCCTGGGCTGGGCACACACCTGTGCTGGAGCAGCTGTGGTCCTGGCCCTCGGGGAGCTTGGCAAGTAGTGAGAGAGAGCAACCTGCCAACAGGATGACGGGTCATGGGGCGGCGCTGCCAGGGTGAGCCCAAGGACTCTTGGCAAAGCCCTCCTGGGGAGACAGATGGTTAGCAGGGACTTAAAAGACGGGGAACCCAGGAGAAGGGGAAGGAATGGGGACCAGGGAGCTTCTAGATGCTGGTTAAGTTCTACTTCCTAGCTTTGGTGCTGGGTACGCAGGGGTTCACCTTTTAATCCTATAAATACATTTCATATTCTCATGTGTGTATTTACAATAAAGCAGCTGACGACAACAGCACTGGGCAGCGGTGTTCTGGGCACAGAGGGACCAGCATAGGCGAAGGCCCAGATTGGGTAGAAAGTCTGGTACAGGTATACACTAAGAGCCTGAGCCCTTCGGGGCGCCCAGGTGGCTCGGTCAGGTAAGCATCTGACTTTGGCTCAGGGTCCTGGGTTCAAGCCCCAGAGCGGGCTCCCCGCTCAGTGGGGCATCTGCCTGTCCCTCTGCGCACCCACCATTTGCTCTCCGTCTCTCAAATAAATAAAATCTTTAAACATAAATAAATAGGGCGCCTGGGTGGCTCAGTGGGTTAAGACTCTGCTTTCGGCTCAGGTCATGATCTCAGGGTCCTGGGATCGAGCCCCCACACTGGGCTTTCTGCTCGGCAGGGAGCCTACTTCCCCCTCTGTCTCTGCCTGCCTCTCTGACTACTTGTGATCTCTCTCTCTGTGTCAAATAAATAAATAAAATCTTTTTTAAAAACTAAAATAAGGGGTACCTGGGTGGCTCAGTGGGTTAAAGCCTCTGCCTTCGGTTCAGGTCATGATCCCAGGGTCTTGGGATCGAGCCCTGCATCGGGATCTCTGCTCAGTAGGGAGCCTGCTTCCTCCTCTCTCTCTCTGCCTCTCTGCCTATTTATGATCTCTGTCTGTCAAATAAATAAATAAAATATTTTTTAAAAATAAATAAACTAAATTAAATTAAAATAAATCAATAATGCCTGAGCCCTTCAGTCTGGACAGGGCAAAGGGTATGTGGCAGCCGGCCACAACACAAAGTTTGGTCTTTCCCTCAAGGGCGGTGGGAACAAGGGAATGTTTTCAGGCAGTTGGGTGATGCGGTCAGAGGCATGTTTTATTTTTTATTTATTTGTTTTTAGAAGTTTATTTATTTAAGAAATCTCTGCCTTCAACGTGGGGCTTGAACTCATGACCCCGGGATCAAGAGTCTCATGTTCCTCCGACTGAGCCAGCCGGGTGCCCCCAGAGGTGCATGTTAGAACCACTAGCTGGACGGGTGAGGTGGAAAGGACTCAGGGGAGAGGTGTTCGTTCTCAGGGACTTCGCTCCAACAAGTGGCCTATAAACGTGAAACTTCACACAGCCTTATTACTAATCAAGGAAACATGAAAGGATGCATAACATAGATTAAAAGGATTACTAACATCCAATTACTGACACCTTACATTTGATGTCACATAAGGACACACGCGATTACGCCGCTGGCTGGCAGGGCATTTCCGAGAGTGGACTGGCAAAACCCAGATGTGCCCTAGACATAGTACTGCCACAGCTGGGCTCTGCCCCACAGAAAACCACAGGTCCCTAACAGACGGATCATAATAGCAGTGCGACAGTGGAAAATCACAACCCAAACGGCCCTTGTCCGCAGGACCAGCTGAACCACGGCGAGCCTGCCCGAGGGGGCACTACGCAATCACTAAGAGTGACTGCAACCGCCAACATGAGCCAATAGACAAGATACACTCTTACACAACAAAACACAGCTGCAAAACAGTCTGTAGGGAGCTTAGGAAATTAAATAACCATGTTCAAGGTTAGTCCGTGAAACCAGGGAGGAGAAACACAACCGACTGGAGTGGTAGCTCCCCCTGGCAGGTTCAGGAGGACCGAAGGTTTGCATTTTGGGAGTCGCTGAACTATAAAACTGAGTGACCGTATCATCAAAAGTAAGAGCAACACAGAACCGTATTTTTCAGAATCAGCACAGGAAACTCCTCCTAAGCCTTTCCCAGCACCCACTGAGCTTTCAGGATGAAGTCGAAGTTCCTCAGCTTGCTTTCAGATTGGGCTTTTTTTTTTTTAAGATTAATTTATTCAGGGGCACCTGGGTGGCTCAGTGGGTTAAAGCCTCTGCCTTCAGCTCAGGTCATGATCTCAGAGTCCTGGGATCGAGCCCCACATCGGGCTCTCTGCTCAGCGGGGAGTCTGCTTCCTCCTCTCTCTCTCTGCCTGCCTCTCTGCTTACTTGTGGTCTCTGTCAAATAAATAAATAAAATCTTAAAAAAAAAAAAAGATTTATTTATTCATCTGAGAGACAGAAGGCGTGAGTGCGAGTGGGGTGGTGAAGGGCTGGAAAAGGAAGCCCAGTCAAGGGTTCGATCCCATGACCCGGAGATCATGACCTGAGCCAAAATCAACAAACAGACGCTTAACTGATTGAGCGGCCCAGGCGTCCTGGTTTTTTTTTGTTTTTTTTTTTTTTAAAACAGAACCAAATAAAAGTTACAAAAGTTAAAATTAAAAAAGCCAAGGTAGGAAGAAAACCTGAAAAAAGCTACCTTCTCGGCTTTGGTCATCAGGCCCGTCACCATCTGCCGGCCAACCTCCCCGAAGAAAAGTTGGTTGCTCTTGTCTTCTAGAAGACCCTGAGGAATGAGGAAGGGAGGGGAGCGAGCTGGCGGCGAAGTCCGTATAATGGGGTAGACCCATGACCCATCTGCGCAGGGGAGGCAGGTGTGCCCGACGGCCCCCCAGCCCCGGCTCTGTCCTCTCCAGGTGCCCCCAACACCCACCTCGAAGGCTTGCCGCACACAATGCAGCTTGGCCAGAAAGTCCTGGTCACTGTAGCAGCCTAGCAGCTCAGTCCTGAGGAGCAGCACAGTCAGTCACGCTGGGATCGGGGGGAGCCCTGAGTGGTCCTACCTCAGCCAGGCAGTACAACCGTGGGCGAGTGCGGGCCTTCCTCTAGGCCTCGGTGCCCCTCAAACCAAAGGGAAGAGGCTGACTGGACACTCTTTGAGGGTGTCCTGTCCTCAGTGGCACTGAGCACAGCTGGCAGGTCTGGGCCCTGGGAGTTGGGCTGTCCTCGGGCTCCTTCAGGCCCCAGCCAGCCAGGGATGCTCTCGGGCAGAGGATTGGAGTGACCCATCTGCTCCCAGCTGTCACCCCTTCTGGGGCACCTGCAGGCCCCCCGGGCTGGCTCCCCTCATCCACACTGGGGAACCAGGACTCTCAACCTTATTTTCAGGCAGTGAACTTTAAACACACGTATTTAAATCTGGAGTCATGACCAAAAGCCGAGTTCTCAGAGTTTCACATCAAAAAGCAAAATTAACTTAAGATGGATCAGAAACCTAAAAATGCCACAGATGTGGACGCTGAGGCCGAGGGGGGTGAGGCAACTCGTCCAGGGCCACATGCTCTGAAAAGACAGAACTTGGAAGGAATCAGGTCTGTGTGTCCCCAGGGCCCGGCTTCAGGGCCGCGGTGGAGACAGATTACTTCAGAGCACAGCTTTGGAAGAAAGCCCACTGCATTTCTGTGGTTAGATCCGTGTGATAACTTAGAATAAGTAGAAATAACTATTATTTCACTAATTAATTACATTAATTTGAGGTTGTTAGTTGTAGGCCTGCCTGTCTTAGAACTCCAGGCCTTTCTAGACCCTCCCTGGCTGGGCCAGGAGCCGCCGCCAGGGCACTGCTGGCCTCCCTGGCCTCCGGCTGCAGGGGGACAGGGCCCGCCCCACCTGCCCCTGCTCCCCGCCTCCTCCCCACACACTCGCCTGAGGGTCCGGCACGGCACCCTGCCCTCCTTCACCAGCTGTAGGGCCTCTTCGTAAGCGGCAGCCGGCCTGGAGAGTGGGATCAGGTCATCTCCCACCTGCAGGGACTCAAAGAGCTGGGGGAGGGCGCACAGGAAGAGGAAGGTGGGGTCACCGCCTATGGAGTGTGGGTGCCTGCCCAGGGGACACCCTAGTGGTCAGCCTCTCAGACAGGGTGCTGGAGGCAACACTGACCCAACAGGCAAGAGGCGTCGATCTGAGTCCAGCTCTAACTCTCAGCGTCCCCACCTCTGCCAGGGGCCTGACCCAAAGGGACCATCGACTGGACAGGTGCCCACATCTTCTCACGCTAGGCAGGTGGCTGGGCCTGACACACGTGGTCATGGCAGGAGACTAATGCCAAGCTGTGGGCAAGCAGTGTAAGACGGGAGAGGTGGGCATGCGCCGGAACCACGGGGGTGGAGACCCCAGCCCTCCCCCACAGGACCCAGGACCCCTGGCTTCTCACGCCTCCCTGTCTCCAGCCAGTGCGTGGGGTCCCTGGGGAGCGGCACTTGGAGACTGCCAAATTTTGCTCCTGTCAGAGGAAATACCTTCACTTTCCCACGACCCAGTACTCATGGTGACGGTCCCACAGGGCCCGGGCTTCACTCTCCCCGCCGCCCTCCCTCTCTGCTCCTCGACCCCATCCCCCTCACCTCAGTAGCGGAGAAGAAGGAATCCTCAGAGTTCAGGCTGTCCTCATCATCCGCCCGTAGATGCAAGGAGCCCTCGGTCAGGGGCAGCATGAGGGTCCTCTCTGGCAAGAGCAGGAAGAGAAGGGCTGAGCTGAGACTCCGAAATTACCGGGCTTTTTGGAACGCACGCGCGCAAAGTGACCGACGCCTGATTATGGGCTGGCTGGGGCCACCGATCGCACGGCTGCCGTGTACTGACTGAACACATATGCGAGAAGATTCCGGGCTCAGTGCCTCAAAAGAAGGGCTTCTTTCGATGTTCCAGTATCGCTGGAGGTGGGCACAGTCAGGTGTGGAATTGGGCTGCTGAGGGGGACTGCCCACAGCCACAGAGCTGCACCCCAAGGCCCGAGGGCTCCTGAACTCTGCTCAGGCAGGCTCCACCGTACTGTGTGGCCCTGAGCGACTGGACTCCCCTCTCTGACAAACTGAAATTTAACCACTGATTACAGAGAGCTCAAGGAATGCATTGGTCGTGGACTCGGTGTTTCCATCCTCGTCTACTCAGGGGCTGTGGGGTTCTGGGCCTAGGAAAGTTCTGTCGAACAGATAGCCAGAGGCCATGGCCTTAAAGGCCCCACCAGCCCTCTCTGCCACATGGGGAGGCCCGAGGATGCAGGGTTCCTCTCTGGGGAAAGCCACTGGAGATAGGCCGTGGGAGGATGCGTCACTGTAACAGGCCCTTGCCAGGCCTGTGTCACCACTGGCTGAACTGGAGAGCTGGACAGGAGTCTGATGCTCTCCCTCAGAGCTGACAGCACCCAGAGAAGGGTCCTGGGGTCCACTCACTGCATGGGGTCTGGCACACCGTGGGCACCAGCACACTGGCTATCGGGCCAAACAGCTTCATTCTCTCTCCCTGATGTCACATGCCTTGACCTCAGTCGGGGGTGGGGGGGACCAACAGTAAGACCTGTTTTCAACTAACCTCCAGATGAGCCATCCCTTCTGCCCGCCTAGTACCCACAGAAGAGGGCTCAAATCAAAGGCCTGGAACCCGTCAGGGGAGATGTTGAAACACATGCCTGAAGGCCTGCTCCCGAAGGGATGGGCCAAGGCACAGCGGCCGGGGACTCCCAGGGCCCCGCCAAGCCCTGCTGCTGCCTACCACATGTAGAACACTCCGGAGCACCTGGCTGGCTCCGCTGGTACAGCAAGTGACTCTCAATCTCGGGGGGGCGTGTAGAGATGATTTAAAAATAAAATCTTAAGGGTGCCTGGGTGGCTCAGTCGGTTAAGCGGCCGCCTTGGGCTCAGGTCATGATCTCAGGGTCCTGGGATCGAGTCCCACATTGGGCTCTCCGCTCAGCTGGGAGTCGGTTTCTCCCTCTCACTCTCGCTCTGTGCTCTCTCTCTCAAATAAAGGAATAAAAATCCTTAAAAAAATAAAATAAAATAAAATCTTAAAACACAGAAACAAAACAAAACAAAGCTTCTGTCCCTTAAGGCCTGTTCCCCATCTACGTATAAGGCACTGATCGAATGAGGTCCAAAGGCTCTGAGGATTCGGAGGGAGCCACACCCCAGTTCCCTCGACACCTGCTACCTCCAACCTGTCTCTCAAGCCCCGTCCCACCCCAGCCTGCAAGGAGGCCAGCTCACCAAGGTCCAGCAGCATGCTGTCAGCCGGGAAGGTGGACCCAAACTCCTCCTGCAGGTGGTAAGCCCGGTGCAGCAGGGACTCCAGCTTCTCTGCAAACTCCCTTCGCTGGGACTCTGGCTGCAATTAAGACAATGAACATCAGTCCGGGCCCTCCACACTCCCCAAGCAAACGGTCTCCCCTCACCAATGATGGGGGCGGGAAAGGGGTGCAGGATCTGGGACCCAGCAGCAGGAGCAGACGTCTAGAGCGGAGCTGCCCAACATAGGAGCCACCAGCCACATATGGCGAAGGAACCCTGGGAATGTGGCCTGTCCCAGTGGACATGTCCCCTAAGTATAAACGCACACCGATCGCAAATACTTAGTACCAAGAAACCACAAACAAAAATACTCTACAACATCTCGGGGCGCGTGGGTCCCACACTCAGTGAAGCATCTGACTCTTGGTTTCGGCTCAGGTCATGATCTCGGGGCCGTGGGATCGAACCCCACATCAGGCTCTGTGCTCAGGAGTCTACTTGAGCTCGGCTCTCTCCCTCTGCCCCTCCCCATTGCAAGCGTGTGCACGTGCAAATGCACTCTGTTTCAAGTAAATATTTAAAAATAAATAAAATAAGGGGTGCCTGGGTATCTCAGTTGGGTAAGCATCTGCCTTCAGCTCAGGTCATGATCCTGTGGTCCTGGGATCAAGTCGCACGTTGGGCTCCCTGCTCAGCAGAGAGCCTGCTTCTTCCTCTCCTCCCTGTTCATGCTCTCTCTCTCTCTCTAATAATAAATAAATAAAATATTTCAATGATGCTCCACGTTGATCACATGTTGATATGGTAATATTCTCCATGTACTAGATTACATAAAGCGCATTATTAAGGGACGCCGAAGTGGCTCAGTTGAGCTTCTGACTCTTGATCTGAGCTCAGGAGTCATGAGTTCAAGAATCTTAGAGTCGTGAGTTCAAGGCCCACACTGAGCTCCACACTGGGCATGGAGCCTACTTAAAATAAATAAACAAATAATAAAATGTATTATTAAAATTGATTTTACCAGTTTCTTTTTTGCTTGTTAGTGTGGTCTCTAAGAAATTTTAAATGAGCTATGTGGCCTCCTACTGAACAATGCTGACCTGGGCTCTGACCCCAGCACCACCAGCTCCAAATGGTATGACCTCAAGTAAATTACTTCCTCATTCTAAGCCTCTGTTTCCTTACCTATCAACTGAGATGAGAGTACCTACTTCCAGGATTTTAGGGAAAACATGAAGAAGAGAAGGTATGCAAAGCTCTTCACACAAGGCTGACCTGTGGTGGTGACCAGTAAGTGTTGATTATTATAATCGTCATTATGATATAATATATAACATATATATAACACATAAACTATAATATATAATATATAACATGTACATATATAACATAGCATGTACGGATGATAATAAGATCATTATAATAAAAGCACAGTCAGGATCCCAGAAAGAGCTGGGTTCAAATTCCACTCTTAATACGAATCGTGCGTGCTTGGGAAAGTGTTGCATTGAAGACACAACAGCCTCCTCCTGCCCTTGGCTTCCAGGCTGGTATGTGCAAAGGAGGAGGCACCGCACCTTTGATCCCAGCAGCTTCTCGGCCAAGAGGCCAGGCATAGGTAGGCCCAACTCCATTTTCTACCAAGGCTGCCAGATCCTGCACCTGTATGTAACCAGACCCCAGGGAGGAGCCCAAGGCCAGCTAGAGCCTGAGGCCTCTGGGGACAGAGCTGGGAGGGCTCAGAGAGGACGGCAATGCTGGAAATGGGTTCTCGCACACAGAGCTCGTCTGGGATCGGGCACCTGCTGTTCAGCCTTGCAGCATCCTTGAAGGCAGGCATGGCTGTGACCCCGATTCACAGAGAAAACGCAAGAATGTTAAGTGGCCCAGCTCACTCAGCTAGCCCCCCAGCAAGGCTCATGGAACGCCGGGACCCCGTCCGCTTTGCTCAATTCCCCGCCAGCGCGGCCGGCACAGCCCCATAGCTTTGGTGAAGGTCTGCGTACTCTTTCTCTGTCAAGTGGCCTCGGGTTAGGGACCGGTTTCCTGGTTGTCACACCCAAAGCGCAAATGATGAAAGAGAAAAGATACACTGAACTCATTGAAATTAAAAACCTCTGTGCTTCAGGGGTGCCTGGCTGGCTCAGTCGGAGAAGCGTGCGACTTTCTGGACGGTGAGTTCGTGCTCCACGCTGGCTGTGGAGCCGCCTTAAAATAAAAGAATTTTTTACAAAAATACAAAAGATGAAAAAAAAAAAACAAATTTTGTGCTTCAAAGGATGCCATCAAGCAAGTGAAAAGACAACCTGCAGAATGGGAGAAAGTATCTGCAGAGCCTCTCTCTGATAAGGGACTTCTATCTAGAATATACAAAGAACCCTTACAATTTAATAATAAAAAGATGTAACTACTTGTCTGTGGATAGACACTTGGGTTGCTTCCATATATTGGCTATTGTAAATGCAAGTATCCATCCAGATAAAGAAGTGACATATACACACACACACACACGTATATATATACCGTAAAAAATATTATTAATAATTTTGTATAATTAATATATATAATTTTATATAAATAATATAATTATATATAATATATAATCATAATATATAAATAATATAATATTAATAATAATATTATTCTTTTTTATTCAGCCATAAAAAAGGATGAAATCTTGCCATTTGCAACAACATGGATGGATCTACAGAGTATAAAGTCCAAGTGAAATAAGCCAGAGAGACAAAACCCACAGGATTTCACTCATTTGTGGAATTTAAGAAACAAAACAAACGAACAAACTGAAAAAAAGACAAAAAACCCCACCAGACTCTTAAATATAGAAACCAAACTGGTGGGTGCCAGATGGGGGGAGCTGGCTGGGGGGGGATCGGTGAGGCAGATAAAGGGATGAAGAAGGCACTCACCGTGAGTGATGAGCACTGAGTAATATATAAAACTGCTAGATCGGGGGGCGCCTGGGTGGCTCAGTGGGTTAAGCCTCTGCCTTTGGCTCAGGTCGTGATCTCAGGGTCCTGGGATTGAGCCCCGCATTGGGCTCTCTGCTCAGTGGAGAACCTGCTTTCCCTCTCTCTCTGCCTGCCTCTCTGCCTACTTGTGATCTCTCTGTAACTAAACAAATAAAATTTAAAAAAAAAATTGCTAGATCATTAAAAAAAGATAAATAACCGAATTAAAAACTAAGGATCTGAACAGACATTTCTCCCAAGACGACATACAAATGGCAAACAAGCCCATGAAATGAAGCTCCAGTTAACCCAGGGAAATGCAAATCAAAACCACATCACCATTTCGCACCCCCTAGGATGGCTAGAACCGAAAAGACAGATGAACACAAGTGCTAGTGAGGATGTGGAGAAACCGGAAGCTTCCTACACGGCTGGTGGGAGTGTAAAGCGGCGCAGCTGCCGTGGCAAATGGTCTGGTTCCTCCAAGTGTCAAACATAGCGTTACTGGAGGACCCAGCACTTCCGCTCCTACTGTACCCCCAAGGGAGTTAAAAGCAATGCGTCCACACACACACTTGCACACACAATGGGCACAGCAGCATTACTCAGAAGAGCCACAAAGTATAAACAACCCAAATGCCCATCAGAGACGAACAGCTAAATGAAAGGCGGTCCGGCCACACCATTATCACTCAGCAATACAGAGAAATGAGGCAGTAATCCAAGTTACAAGAATGAACCTTGATAAGTGCTGTGAAGTGTGTAAACCTGGCGATTCACAGACCTGTACCCCTGGGGCTAATAATAATTATATGTTTATTAAAAAATTAAAAAAAAATAAAAGAAGAATGAACCTTGACAACATAATGCCCCAGGAAAGGGGCCAGTCATAAAAGGCCACTAGTTGGGGCGCCTGGGTGGCTCAGTTAGTTAAGCGACTGCCTTCAGCTCAGGTCATGATCCTGGAGTCCTGGGATCGAGTCCCGCATCAGGCTCCCTGCTCAGCAGGGACTCTGCTTCTCCCGCTGACCTCTCTCCTCTCATGCTTTCTTTCACAAATAAATAAATAAAATCTTTAAAAAAAAAAAAAAAGGCCACTAGTTATGAGTCTATTTATAGAAATGTCCACACCAGGCCAATCTGTAGAGATGAAAAGTAGACGAAGGGTTGCCTGGGGCTGGGGATGTGTCTGACGGAGAGTGTCTGATGAAGTGTATGGGACTCCATGGGAACACAAGATGAAAATGTTCTAAAATTAATTGTGGTGATGAACACCCAACTCTGAATATATACTAGAAGCCAATGAATTGCACAATTCAGAATTGAGCTGAAATGAATTTTATGGTATACGAATAATATTCCAATAAACCCGATAAAAAATATCTTTAGGACAGAAAAACACCTGGAAGGATACCAAGCGGTTGTGTCTGGATGAAGGGTTAGAGGCATCAGTAACACCAAGAACAGAGATCATTTATTGAGCATCTACTTTGTGCCAGGATCCTAGGGCTGGCAGTGGTGTCCCGCCAAGGGCTCCCCCCACCCAGTGCTCAGGGAGGCCGAGGGCCTTTGCCCGCATCACACAACGTGAGCCACCTGATCAAAGACTGAAGACTGGGCGTTTTCCTCCTCTTTTCTAGTTCTGTAGTTCTCACTCCTCTCTGAGGAATACTTCATGGCTTTCACGATAAGAACAATGAAAGTTCTAGAATTTTCAGATGTAGTATTAGCAATCAATACTGTTTTGGAAACAGAGCTGCCTCCCTTCCTTCCCATGACCTGAAACCCTCCTTCAGGAACTACTATCTGCCCATAGACAGGGAGACCTGATGAAGCTGTGCCCTTGGGCACCAGAGGATTTGTCACCCTCTAGGGCATTTCTCCAATGTCCTCTGTCCTGTAGCTACTTCTCCTGCTTGGGAGGCAGGCTTTGAGCTGATGCCCCCAGCTGGGGTACAGGGCACCATACCTTCAACTTCCTACCTGCTGTGCCAGGCATGTCCTCACCCTGGTGCTGCAAACTGTCTCCAGGCTCCCCTGCCAGCTGGCTCCTGGCCCACAAAGGCACAGGTGGAGAAAGAATGGGATGGAGCAATGGGCAGACCAACTCCCCTCCCAGTCCTGCCTCACACCCTATCACTGCCCCACCCTACCTCAGCTGCGGTGACACCTGCCGGCCGTGACACCTGCCGGCCGGCCGGTCAGCCCCTAGCCTGGTTCTAGGTTCTGCGGCTCCTAAAGTCTGGCCACACTCCTCACCTGTACAACCAATTCCCTGGGTTAACCTCCCTTTTTAACACCTGAAGTTGACCTTGACAGACTCTCCAGATACCGTCAGAGTACTCCCTGAAGAGCACCGACTTTGCCCTCACTCCAGCACAGGACAGGAGCTCATAGGGCTTTTTTTTTTTTTTAATACATAAAAGCGTAAAGACTAAAAGAGAAACAGTCCACAATCCTATCACCTGTACAAACCCTGCCATTAAGCATAGCTCGAAATTAGGAACGCCACAAAGTAAAGTACAATAAAAGCCTTTTTCCACCTTTCCCTTTCAACCCGATGTTCCTCACAGATCACTGTCAACAGTTTCCCGAGTTGTCCGTCCAGAGGAAAGTAGAAATGCACAAACACCCCAGTTACCCCCAGGCACACATATGCAGGGATCTCTGTCCTTCTGAACACGTACACACGTGGGTCCCCCTACACACATTCCAGATCTTGCTTTTTTTCACTTAATGACATACTGTGGCGACAGCAGCCTATCAGTCCAGGCAGATTTCCCGCATACTGGACTCCGGACCCCTGTGGATGGACATATAGATCGTTTCTAGTTTTTTCTGATTTCTCACTGTTAGAAGATAATGTGTTCGTCCAGGACACACACATTTTTTATGTTAGCTTTTTCGCTTTATTTCTCTTTCCTGATACTGAAATAAATATTGACAGTGCCCCAAAAAATGTCTAAAGAAAGGACGGGACAAAGGCTGTGTGATCCGCTCCCCTGAACGAAGGCCATTTCCCACCAGTCCTTCGTAAAAGGCATCTTTTCCTCACACAGTTGGGACCGGGGTGTGATGAGCTTCTGGATTACTGAGTGAGTACCAAGCGCCACGCATGTGCTAAGCCCCTTGGGTGGACTGACATCCCGGTGGAAGGGGAAGCTCATAGCCCAGCAGAAGGCGGGGTGCTACGCTGCCTCCCAGAGGCTGGCTGTCTCTCTGCCCCACCTCCAACCTTCTCCGTGGCTGGGAAAGAAAGACGCAAGAGAGGACCACCTACCTCAGAGAGCACCTCCGAAGCAGTCTCAGGGTTCCGCAGGATCTCCCCTGGTGTGGGGGTGCTGCCACTGTCCCCTCTCTGCCCCACGCTCAGCGCCTGCTCCCACTTTTGTAGAGCTTCCTCGAACAGCTCCATGCCTGAGCACGGGCGGGAAGACAAGGGAGAGAGTCTGACCTCGGCAGAGGAGAGCAGCCAGGCCCCACGCTCCAAACCCCACTGAATGAGGGTTTTGGGGTCAGGAGTGGGTTGCAAATCCGCACCTGGGAAGGTGTCCTGAGCCCAGTCTGGGCTCCTGGGAGGAGGGCGTTTGTCCCCCAACTCTGCCCCAGGGGAGGCCCCACGGCTGACCTCCTGGCCCGTACCTTGCATGTACAAACTCTCTGCGTTGCCGTCACTGGTGGTCACGGACTCTTCCATACCTCTGGCGTCCCATGGTCCTGAGCATGCAGCCGTGGGGCTGGACGAGTTCACTGCTACTGTCTGGGCACCAAGCAGCACAAGGATCCAAGGGCAAGGGGTAAGGCCCTCCCAGATCCTTTGCAGGACCCAAGCCCCTCCCATGGCCTGGTCCTATGTCACACACCCTCTCTGAAGACCATCCCTGAAGTGAGCCCACAGCACATGGCCAAGCCCTCAGCAGGGCCTGGTCCCCAAAACTCAAAGCACTGGACAGCACTTCACAGAAGCTACAGAAGTGGGAGGAAAGAGGCCCGTGGCCAGCCCAGGAAGCAACAGCCTCCTACAGAAGCCGCCCTGGGCCTGTTCCCTGCTCTGGCACTCTGCAACTAGGTGGGGCTAGGAAGGCTGAGGGAGCTCCCACCACCACACGGCGGGGCAGGGCCCGCACTCCCCACACTTCTCGCCCTGCTGGGATGTGGGCTCCTCTGGGCCACGAGCCCTCTCTTGCCCACCCCTGGGTTCCCAGGGCAGACCCGGGCTCAGAGCTCACTGCATGAACAGGTCACACTAGATGAGAGAATGAGCCCAAAGCCACTCCCCAGGAGAAAATAAGCTTCTCTTTGTCTCATTTATCTCTTTATCTTCAGCACAGTCCCTGGCACCTGCTCCGTGTCTGAGGAACGAATGAATGAACTTTCATAGACAAGTATCTTCCCCGCAAGAGGCCACCCACCTCTCTTCTGCCCCATCCACCTCTCTGTCACCGAAGCCTGGCCCTCGGTGTGATCAGTGATAGTCTCAGAAAGCCCGTGTGGATGGATGAGAGACCAAAGGAAATCTCCCCTGTCTTCCTTCCAGTCTGTGAGCTCCCTGAGGGCAGAGACTCGAGCCTCCTCAGAACCAGGGCCTAAGCCCTGAGCCCGCTGGTGTCCTCCCTCCTCTATTTTTTTTTTTTTAAGATTTTATTTATTTATTTGACAGAGAGAGATCACAAGTAGGCAGAGATGCAGGCAGAGAGAGAGGGGGGAAGCAGGCTCCCCGCCGAGCAGAGAGCCCGATGTGGGGCTCGATCCCAGGACTCTGGGATCATGACCTGAGCCGAAGACAGAGGCTTTAACCCACTGAGCCACCCGGGCACCCTCCTCCCTCCGCTATTTACCGAAGCCAGGCTGTGGGATGAGCCCGAGTGCTTGCTGGGCTCGAGAGAGGAGATGCCACTCAGTGTGTCGTTGCTCTTGCTGCTGGGACTCTGGATCCTCCGGCTGGAGTAGCCTGTGAGGAACAGGAGGGCCAGGGGACATGGCCATGGAGTTCAGCCTCTGCACAGGCTGTTCCCACCTCCAGACAACCCTCCCCCTCCTCATCTTGTTCTACCTCCCCTTCGAAGGCAGGGGGATGGCAGAGCGCCCAGGGGCACGCGCCCGGCAGAGTGTGACACCTCTGCCTGTCCGGCCTGCTCACTTCCCTATCCCTGTCCTCTGGCACTGGGCCTGGCCCAGAGGGCCCTGGACCTGCCAGATAAGCCGGAGAAGGAGGGCTGGCGACTTCTCTGCCTACTTCTCACTTAGTCTCCCCTGTGTTGCTGACTGACTGATTTGGCATTCTCCTCCTTCCAGAAAGAATTTGAGACAGCGACTTCTTGAAATATACATAAAACTTTTCTTTTGAAGTGAGAAAAGTAGGGAGGGGGAAAGAGGGCAACCCCAGAGGTGATGGCAGTAGGATGGGGTGAGCAAGCGAGGGGCCGGCACAGGGGCGACTCCAGGTGTCCCCCTGGGGGCTGTGAACACAGAAACCCAGCTACATCTGCACTTCTCAGGTCCTATTCTAGACTAGTCTGAAAACTTCTTTTTCTAGATGTAAAGAGAAAATTTTCCTTTTGTGATGATAGTTCACAATGAAAATTCATTTTTGGGTAAGGGGATTTCTTCCTTCCTCCTCTTTGTTTTTTGCTTTTTTGTTTGTTTTTTTTTTTTAAAGTAGGCTCCATGCCCAGCATGGGGCTTGAACTCATGACGCTGAGATCAAGAGTTGCACGCTCTTCTGACTGAGCCAGGCAGGCACCCCAAGGGGGATTTTTCCTTCCTAAACCAGGTTTCTCCCCAGATGGGAGCCTGTGAGGACTTCCTGCCTGGGGAAGGGATCCACAGGACGTTCAGGCGTGGCAAACACGGGGTTGATGGGTTACAAAATGAAACGGGGTCTATTAGGGTTTTGAAAGCCACACCAGCAGACTCAAAATGGCTTACAGGCTACCAGGGCCTGGGGGGAGGGGCGAGGGGCTGACTACACAGGACACGGGGACTGAGAGCATGGTGGTACAGTTTTCGATGTGGTGTAAATACAGGTCTCTGGGTGGCCCACGAAATTGCATCAAGAACTGTATGCTCAAAAGGCTGAACTGAACTTAAAAGAAAAAGGGTGCAGGGGGCGGGGGATGGGGAGAATACCATCTGGCTCAGGAACCACGTGGTCCTTCTTGCTCCTGAGCCAGGGGACTTCCCTCCCTGGGCAGAGAAGCTGCGCCCCGCCAGCCCCCTCTGGACACAGCTGCTCCCAAGGGGTCTGAGGATATCAAGAACTACCACCACCAACAGGACATACACATCGGGCTGCATCACCCCAGTCCCCTGACTTGGTGAAGACTCAGGGAAAGGTCTACTGCCAACCCCGCCTCCCAGAGGAGGGGAACTTGGCTTGGAGACAGGACATCACTAGCCTAAGATCCGACGGTGACTGGGGGCCCAGGTGGGACCTGACTCCAGGTCAGGCCCTCCCCGAGTGCCTCATACCCACCTTTCTTCACCAATGGGACCTTCCTGGCCATGAGGATGGGCAGGGGCACCGTGCCCAAATGTGCACCTCCCATCTCGGGGCCAACCTGCTTCTTCCTCCGCCGTCGCCTCTTCAGCTGGTGGGCGGCCAGGGCCAGGGCCACTGTGCCCAGGGCTGTGGCAAAGAGGACCTTCCGCAGGCCTGGTGTCAACCGCAGCTGGGAGAAGGCAGACTACAGGAAAAGAGGGAGGCGGCTGGGCTACATCTCCCCAGAAGAGCTCTGAGGTGGGCAGAGCTGTGCTGGGGAGCACATGAGGGACACAGGAGGCCTCAGGCACTCAGGGAACATTTGCTGACCAGGAATGATCGAGAGGCAAACCCCCCCCCGCCCCCACCCCGAGGAGGCGCCCGGCCAGCACCTCTGAAATGTGGACCAAGCAGACATAAAGTGGGGGAATGGGGACAGCAAAGAGACAATGCCGAAGAGATCACATCTGGGCTCTAATAGGTGTCCCTAACTCCATCGGTCATGACTCTAACAGCTGCAGTGACCGGGCACCTACTACGCCATGCACAGGACTAGGATTCTACCTGGGCTACCTGGCTGAATGAATGTTTGTCCTTTTCCAGGTGAGACTGTGAGGCTCACACAGGTTAAGGCATGCACTCGAGATGACAGGGAGTCTGAAATCAAACCTAAGTCTCTTGACCCCATTTCGAAACATCGTAACATCCTTGATGTCGATAACACCACTCCACCTAACTGCCCCCTCTGTACAATTCCCTACTCCTCATTCTCTGCCTGCTGAGCTGGGAGCCCTTCGAGGGGCAGCGGGGGGGTGGGGGGAGCCTACATTGCATATAGCAAAGCTTTAGGAAGTGTCAAAAGATCTAGTCAGCCATAAACATCTGAGGTTGGCAGGGAGCGCACTACTGACCCTTTTTTAGGCTGAAAAACTGAGGCCAAGAGTTCAGATAGCAGATAGCCCAGAGTGAAGACCAGGCTTGGGGCCCCAGACTCCTAACCTTGTCCTTCCTGCTTTGCTCAAAGAGGAGACCCCAGAAGCCTGGAGCAATAATGAGGGATAGGCTTTCCCAAATACTAGGGACCCTGGGATGAGTGGCTTAGTATTTCAGAGGCCAGAGGGATAATGGGAGGCCCACCGCCCACCCCAATCTTTACCTGCCCAAAGGTCGTGTATAAGAACACAGGGATCTCAGCCACTGTCATGGCCAACGCCTGGATCATGGACACGCCCTCAGTCCTCCGGAACGCCATGGCAGGACCAGCACCCTCGGGTCTCAGAGCGTCCAAGGAAAATGTCTTCAACTGGCTGCTGGCTGGGTCCCAGGCACCGTCCACACTTCGAAAAGACAGGAACACACATACCAGAGGGTCCTTGCAAAGAGCTGAGAGATGGATGACCAAGTCAGACACAAGGATATGCTCACATGAGCACGCGAAATGCCCATAAAAGCGCCCTGGGGGATGAAATGGGAGCACAGCCTACCTTTGGCACGCCAGGCCTGGATTCAGGCAGGAAGGCAGCCAAATGCCCCACGTACCCTCTGCCCACCCAGAGCCCTAGGAGCAGGAGACAGCATCTCTGGCACGTTGGCCCAAGAACAGACCCAAGGCCTGGGAGATGTAGAGGTCACTCTCAGCCTTGGGGCTCTACAACACACTTGCACCATCTTTTTAAACCCATGTTCCACTGGCTACACAAAAACCCCAGGCCACAAAAGGGCCAGGCCCCTTCATCTCCCACAAAGCCAAGAATGTTTTTCTTTCCCGTGGACTGTATTACAAAAGCAGCAGGGTGCTCGCTCAGATAACGAAAACCATGACAGCCTGTGGGTCTATTCTGCACTGGGTTCTTTAGGTACGTTATTTCGTGGAATCGTTACAATTCTGTGAAGGAGATGGTATCTGGCCCCGCACCCCATCTCTGCCAGTTTCCAAAGAGAAAAATGAGACTCAGCGGGGTTAAGCCAGGAGGAGTCCACAGTCACACAGCTAGTATGAGGCAACCAAGGTCTTGCACCAAGGTCTCCTGGACTTTAGACTCTGTGCTCAATACAGCCCTTTAGCAAAATCTAACTTGCACCAGGAAGTGACAAGCCCCAGCAGAACTACAAACTATAAGAGCAACTTTCCCCTGGGCCTTCAAGACCCCCCAGGGTACCCCATGCCCCATTCCAAGGTCAGCGAATAAGTGACTTGAGCACACGTTGCCCCGTCCCCAAGATCCTGCACAGCACTCCCCAACTGCCACCACAAAGACCAAGGATGCCTTCAAGGTCTCCTGGGACCTCAAGCGGAAGGAATACACAGGCCAGGACAGACCCTATCAACCTGGGACGGCGGCCAAAATCACTGGAGCAGCACAAGAAACAGCTTATCCCCAGTGAGTGGGAAGGATGGACGAGCCTACCAGTGTAGCTCCAGCGTTGGGCAGCGTGCATGAGGGGGGCAAGCGGGAAGAGCCAGTCTAGGGCCAAGGAAACGGTCATGCTGTCAAGATAGGAGACACGCTGCCAGGAGGCTGTGAATTGAGCTGTGACCTCCAGTGGTCAGGGCCCGGGTTCGTATCATAAGCCAGCCCTCTCATCCCCCCAGCCTGGCCCAAGCCTCAGAACGCCAGAGGATCAGTAGCCACTATTTCCCCAGCACCTATCCTATAGGCCAGGCTTCGAAACAGGCTTTGGTTGGGAGTTTAGTCCACTGCTTATGATGGGGAAACTGAGGCCATGAGAGCTAAGCGACCTGACTGAACTCGATAACTGACCAAGCTGGGATGGGACCTCAGCTGCGAGGGATCCTGGAGCTACCGCGTTTCCCCTGAGAGGCACCTGCTGCAGCTGCCACGGCTCCCTCCCGGGCACGTGTGGCTGGGAGGCCTGGTTACTTGCCTGCAGGAGCGTCAAGAGCAGCCTCTGCTGCTCCAGATGAGAGGAAGACTGGCAAGTCCAAGGTGACAACACTGGCCCCCAAGCCTGCTTCACTCCAGGGTTGGATCCAGACTCAGCTCAACCGTGCCCCCTTCTTCCCCACTGACGCAACCTGGGGAGAAGCCTCCTCTTCTCCATGATGACCGCCTGCAGCAACGTCTCCCACTCTGTGCACACTTCCAGCGCCATTTCCAGCTGGGAAAGTCACCCTATAACCTTGGGCAAGAACCCCCTCATTCCACCCCCGCAGTGGCACTTACAACACCCTCAGCCTGGATGCCGCACTTTCCACAGGGGCACCTCCTCCCTTGCCCTGGGCAATCCTATTAATGACTTTGGCCTGAGCAGCCAATCTTTCCTCCCTGACCCCAGCAATGCCCCAGGGCCCAGGCACTCCTCTGAACCACCCTCTGCCCTGTCTCTGTTCGTTCCACCCCAGCCACTTTCCAAGTCTGATCGAGCTAGGTACTGGGCGCTCACCTCTGTACGGAACCTCAGCAATATCCCCTTATTCAAAATCTGCTCATCCCATCTCGGACATCTCCCTGCGCAGCCCCAATTCAAGCCCCCTTTTCTCTGGTCCGACCCCTGGAATATCCTTGAGGGTCGTCCAGGTGCCCACTGGCGCCACCCACGACCGGCACACCTGCTCCCTCCATCTCGGGTACTTTGCTAGCCCAGGTTCAGGTACCTGCGACCCTGCAACGTTCCCGGCCCGGGCATCTCCGCACTGACCTGGCACCTTCGGTTCCACCTCTCGCGCCGCCCACGGCCTGGGTACCTGTTTATTCCAACCCGGGCCCTTCTAGTCCCTCTGACCCCGGACATCCGCGCTCCCACCCAGTTCGTTGCTCAGACCTGGCACCCACCCGCCGCAAGCCTCAGTCCCGGGCCCTGCCGCATCGCCCGCCGCACAGGCTCAACCCGAGGAGTTACTCACCCAGGATCCCATCGCTGCGGAAGGGCAGCGTCTCCTTCCCCGGCACCCGCGCAACCAACCTCGCGGCCACCGCGGGGGGCGTGGCCTCACGCAGGGCCAACCCTCCTCTGCCCAATGAATGTCGCCGGAGCGTTCCTTACAGCTCAGGCCTCTGGCCAATGGGCGGTGTCACGTGACCAGCCTGGCCCCACCTTCCTTGGCCCCTGCTCCGCCCCCTAAGTGCGGTTGAGGCGCGGAAGTGCTCTCTTCTGCCCTACCATTGGCCATCGGGATTCGATTGACTGCGCTGGCTGAGTGGGGCGGGGCCATCCTTAAAGAAACTGAGGCGGAGCTATCAGGTCTCTGAGGGTCTTTTTGGGAGGGACCTGTGATCGGTCTGAGCATTATTTGGCTTCTCTGCTCCTCCCGGCCCCCCCACAAATTCTGCCCGCCCTTCAAGGGCCCATTTTAAATGCCACTGCCTCTGACTTCCCACAACATCTTCTTCTTCCTTTTTGAAAAAGTTTTTATTTATTTATTTGACAGAAAGCGAGAGCAGGAACTCACGCAGGGGGAGTGGGAGAGGGAAGGCAGGCTTCCCGCCAAGCAGGGAACCCGGTGTGGGGCTGGATCTGAGCCGAAGCAGACGCTTAATGACTGAGCCACCCAGGCTCCCCACACAGCTTCTTCTTAAACCAAACTTGGCACTCTCCACTTTCTTTTGGAGCTGTTTGCAAACCTCCCCTACCAGACATTGTCCCGCTGAGAGTTGAAGTCAAGTGATTACGTTCCGACGGCCCAACGGTGCCTCGAAGGAAACACTGGGTTTGGAATAGGACTGACCTGAGTTGGAATCAAGTTCCTCCACTTAAGCTCGCTGGAGTTCCCGGGGTTTACCGAGCCCCTGTAAGTGGGCGTGACTTGCCAAAGTCACAAGGCTTTGGTGAGGCTTGCAGAAAACAGTGTGGCAAGTCCTTTCATAACGGCGAACAGCTGTTTCTGGTTGGTTGGTTTTTGTTTTTCAAGATTTTATTTCTTTACTGGAGAAAGAAGAAGCAGAAGGGGGTGCAGAGGAAGAGGGAGAAGCAGACTCCCTGCTTAGCAAGAAGTCAGACACTGGCGCGTGCTCCATCCTGGGACTCCGGGATCATGACTGGAGCTGAAGGTAGATGCTTAACTGATTGAGCCACCCAGGCGCCACTGCAAAGAGCTGTTTTTAAATATAATCATCAGCAAGGTCACACTTCTTCATTCATTGCACAGCTAATATATCTGTGTGCCAGCCTTTCACAGGTGCACAGTGGTGGGGGCAAGATACGTGGTGGCCCCAGGGAGCTCAGAGGAAGCAGATACCTAATTACAATGTTGTGTGGTAGTTGCTCTGATGCGAGAAACTCAGGAATGTGGGGAGACTAAGGAGACACCTGGGCTTGCAGGGGGAGGTGAGAGACTCCTGAAAGAAAGGGAAGTCCAGATGCAAACCTGAAGGATGAACAAGGATTAGCTGGGTAAAAGGGAGAGGACAGAGCATTCCAGAAGCAGCATGGGCTGTGACCCCAAGGCAAGAGAGAACCTGGTACCCAATGAGCCAAGGAAGAGGGAGCCAGAACAGAGAAGAGTGGTTTCCACAGTCGGACTGCCTGGATTCTGGGATCAGTCTGCCACTCTCACTCTGTGCTCTGTAACCTTGTGCAAATCAGTTAACTTCTTGGACACCCCGGTGTCTCAGTCAGTTAGGCATCAGATCATGATCCCCGGGGTCCTGGGATGGAGTCCTGCATCAGGCTCCCTGCTTGGCAGAAAGTCTGCCTCTCCCTCCACCTCTCCCCCCTGCTTGTGCTCTTGCTCTCTCTCTCAAACAAATAAAATCTTGGAAAAAAAAATCACTTAACTTCTTTAAACCACACCTTCAGGGCACCTGGGTGGCTCAGTGGGTTAAGCCTCTGCCTTCGGTTCAGGTCATGATCTCAGGATCCTGGGATCAAGCCCCACATGGGGAAATCTCTGCTCAGCAGGGAGCCTGCTCCCCCCCCATCTCTGCCTGCCTCTCTGCCTACTTGTGATCTCTCTCTGTCAAATAAAAAAATAAAATCTTAAAAAAAAAAAAAAGAAAGAACAACTAAAAAAAGGATAGACTTTAAAACAACAAAACAAAAAAATAAAACATACATTCTTCACCCCTAAAATGAAGAGGAGGATGGTTTCAGAGCTGTTATGACCATTCTAGATTATTATTCACTTAAAAGTACTCAATGCTGGACCTGGCATAGTCTCAGGACATTTGGACTATTGGTAGTAAGAAAACGGCAATAGGCAATTGTAAACCGAGATAAGTAGATGAAGCATAGGTTCATTGGGACAGGTGTAAGTAATAACTACTGTCTACTGTCTCTCTCTCTCTCCTACTTATTTATTTATCCTACTTTTTTAGTAGGCTCTATGCCCAACACAGGGCTTGAACTCACAACCCTTAGAGGAAGCACTGCATGAGCTACCAACTGAGCCAGCTAGGCACCCCGCTCTCTCTCCCCTTTATCCTCCTGTGTTTTTCTTCTCAGGACTCATCACTTGACATGTTACATATTTGTTTGCCCAAGAGGGGCGGGGCCTTGTTGTGGTGTTGTTCTCTATCCCTGGAGCCTAGAACAATGCCTGGGTCACAAAGACTTTCTCCTTGACCAAACCTGAATCAGGCTCCTCTGAGAACTCTGCTCAACTAGATTGACCTTGAACTTCCATCTGTGACTTGTAGAGTCCAGTTTTAGCAAGAATCCCGCCCTTTGCCCCCGCCCCTACTGGGGTCTGATCACCCTCCATATTTAAACAAATTCCTCATTTTCTACCCTCAATATCTTGGCATGCCTTCAGGGCGAATCCCTCTAGCCTTGATGTTTCCACTTAGTCATTTTCCATCCACGGACCCCACCCTGCTCTTTAGCTCTAAATCTCCACTTGCCCTTGTTGTATTCAAAGTTGAGCCCCATTTCCCTCCCCTACCGCAAACCCCCCACTGCAGTGGTCCCTCTTGAATAAAGTCTTCCTTACCATCTTTAACAAGTACCATGAATGCTCTTTTAAAATATTTTATTTATCGGGGCGCCTGGGTGGCTCAATGGGTTAAAGCTTCTGCCTTCGGCTTGGGTCATGAACCCAGAGTCCTGGGATCGAGTCCCACATCAGGCTCTCTGCTCAGTGGGGAGCCTGCTTCCTCCTCTCTCCCTGCCTCCTCTCTGCCTACTTGTGATCTCTGTCTGTCAAATAAATAAATAAAATCTTAAAAAAAAAAAAAAACTGTGTGTGCTGTCTGCTGGCTGCTGGCACACTTTAAAAAATATATATTTTTAATTTATTTATTTTGGGAGAGAGAGAGAGAGAGAACGAGCAGGCGGAGGGGTAGAGGGAGAGGAAGAGGGAGAGAAGCAGACTCCCGTTGACCTGAACTGAAATCAAGAGTCAGACGTTTAACCGACGGAGCAACCCAGGCACCCCTGAATCTTTTTTTTTTTTTCAAACAGTGTTCAATGTGAGTTATTGGATGAATGAACATATAAGGATATTGATATATGCCTGTTGAAGATGATAGGGCTGGATGCTGACTCAATGAATGATATAGACCACCATAGACGGACATTGATAAATAAATGAATGATCAGTATAGATTAATAAAAGCACATAGTGATGGCTCCAGGTAAGTAATAAACACAGACTCATTAAACGGGTGCACATTAAGTCACCTGGAAGCTTTCCAAACTCCACCTTCCTGGGCCTCATGCATGCTAAGAGAACCAGTCTGGGAGTGGGTCTGGGGTCTGGATTTTGAACAAAACCCCAGGTGACTGAACTCATCCTGCAGAGATCAGCTGGGGGAGGCGATGGGGAACTGGGGTTAGGTTAGTACATGGAGATAAACAAGCCAGGCATCCAAAGGATAGAGCCAGGTAGGAGATACGACCAGTCCAGGAACAGAGCTCTCCACTGCATTAAAAGATGAAGTCTAGGGGTGCCTGGGTGGCTCAGTGGGTTAAAGCCTCTGCCTTTAGCTTGGGTCATGATCCCAGAGTTCTGGGATCGAGCCCCACATTGGGCTCTCTGCTCAGCAGGGAGCCTGCTTCCCCCTCTCTCTCTGCCTGCCTCTCTGCCTACTTGTGATCTCTGTCAAATAAATAAATAAAACCTAAAAAAAAAAAAAAAAAAAAAAGATGAAGTCTAGAGAGAGACAGTCCGGAGAGGCTTGTCCGGGACTGTGAGGAGGTAGGTTCAAGATCCGCAAGTGTCCCTGCCCCAACCGCAGCCCATTCCACTACCTTGGCCTCCCTACCACTCCTTCCTCCCCCATAAACCCTCCACAAACACCCTCACCCAACTTTGGAGAGCCAGAGGGCTTCCTGGGAACAACCAGAGGAGTCCCCAGCCAGCCTGTCCCCTGGCTCAGATGTCCTTAGTGTCACCAAGGTCAGTGTAATAAGAAGGGGAGTGGAAAGTTCTAGGTGATGGTGGTGGTGGTGGTGGTGGGCTGCCCAGAGAGACCCAGGGCAAAAGAGGCAGACAAATAGGAAGACAGAAGGCCTAGTAGATGAGTGGGGTGCGAATGGTCAAAGGTACACGAAGAGGCACAAATGGGCAAGGGGCAGTGGGACAAGGAATGGAGAGAGGCCCCCCCAGGTGGCAGACGGAGGCCTCAGAGAAAAGTAGCCGGTCGAGGCAAGACCCTGCTACCTCTGGTCCCCCGGGGTCCCTAAGACTCCTCCCGGGCCGCCCCGCCCCGCCCCGCGTGCTTCCGCTAGCTCCTCCCACGTGTCCCACCCTGCACGCTCTGGCTGGCTCCTCCTACGCGGCCCGCGCCCCGCCCCGCGCGCTCGGGTTAGCTCGGCGGCGGCGGCGGCGGCTGCGGGCTGGCGAGCGGGCGCGCAGAGGGAGGGCGCACCGGCAGCAGGTGGGCGGGGTACGGGCCGGCGGCGGCGGGCTGGGGGCTACCAGGCTGCGCTCAGGCTGAGCGCTGCCGGCCGTGCGTCGCGCCATGGACTTCAACATGAAGAAGCTGGCGTCGGACGCGGGCATCTTCTTCACCCGGGCGGTGCAGGTGAGGCCGTGCGCCCTGGGCCTCGCGGCCTGGATGTGGGGCGGGCCGGGAGCACCCCTGCAGGAGAGCCGGGGGGTGGCGCAGGAGAAGCCCCTGGAGGCTGCCGTCCCGTCCCCACTGCGGGACACCCCTGCCCTCACATCCCCTACTGCGGCGCTGCCCAGAAGAAAGAGCCCGGGGCGGCCGGCCACTCTGGCCGCACACTCAGCGTAACCCGGGCCCGGGGACTGAGCCGGGCCGCGGCCCCGTTAGCCGGGGGGGAAGTATCGGGGCGCACGGTTTCTGCAGGCTGGGTTACCCCGCTGCCGTAGCTCCCGCCCCAGGAGGGAGAGAGCACTGGGAGGCCCCTGCCTCCCCGCCCTTTCCCAGCAGTGACTCTGGCAGTCGTCCGGAGGCCTGAGCCCCAGGCCCAAGGACCGTGCACCTGCCGCGACCCCTTCCCTGAGCCTCAGTCTCTGCACCCGTGCAATGGGCTGGCTGGTGGTACTGATTCCGTCAGGTCCCCTGTACACGCTTGGATAGTCGGTCCGGAAGCCAGGAGGGCTGGGATTATTTCCTTTCTGCTCCACGGGAGGCCTGTTTCCTCTTACTTCTCCAAGCCTGGAGGATGGGGAGAGGGCTGAGGTCTGGCTGGGTGCCCTCCTTGGACAGCTGTCCAGGCTGATGGTGCCGGGATCGGAACAAGTCCTATCCACATTCTGGGGCCAGGAGAGAAACTGAGGCATCTTAATGTAATGGTGAAGGCCTGGAGGCAGCTATGGGCATGGATGCTCCCTCTTGTGACCTTGAGGAAGGGGCTTTATCTCTTGGCCTCAGTTTTTCGATCTGAGAAATGGGATTAGCAATCCCTCCCTCCCCGGATGGCTGTGAGGATAGCGGGTACTCTGCATGTACATGCTCTCTAAAGACAAGCTTATGGGGCGCCTGGGTGGCTCAGTCAGTTAAGCATCTGCCTTCTGCTCAGGCCATGATCCCAGGGTTCTGGGATCAGGCCCCATGTTGGAGTCCCTGCTTAGCAGGGAGTCTGCTTCCCCCTCCCTTTCTCCCCTCCCCCACTCATGCTTTCGCGCTCTCTCTCTCAAATTAAAAAAAAAAAATCTTAAAAAAAAAAAAAGGCAAGCATACTAGTAGTGTTAACGTAGTTAGTATGGCATGTGACCTTGGGCAAGTCACTTTCCCCCTCCTGTCAATCGGGTGTAACAACCGACTGCCTCCAGAGGTGGCTGCAGTCTTGGGGCTTGGCCTGTCGCAGTGCTCTGGGAGCCAGTCCTATTGTTTGTCCTTGCTGTTGTCTGGAGAAGCCCAGCCCCAGACAGTCTCTGGGAAACCCATGTGCTCATGTTTACTAGAAAGCACCATGTCCCATGTCCCGATGAGGATTAGTGCCCCAGTGAGGACTTGCTGCCTGGTATTTCAAGCCCCAAAAGGTGATCCCAGCCCTAGTGGGTTTGCTAGGACCCTGGAGCCCCTTGGCTATCCTCAGTTCATCTGGAAGGTGGGAACCCTCCCACGGTTGGTATGGCAACCGCTCTATCTCCCACATCTGGGAAGAACCTGATCTGCCAGTTTCCTGCTACTGTGGGGCGCTGGCACCTGACCTGGCCAGGGCCTGCAGAGCCTGGGGTGTGGGGAAGCTTGAGCTCTGTGGCCTCACTTCTCCTGGTCGGGGCAGGCCCAGTGGGTCACCCGTACTGGAGTGGGAGCCAGCGCCCAGGCTCCAGACTCTGGGGTGGAGGAGGGAGCTGGGAGCTTTATAAATAGAGGCTTTCTCTGGCTCTGCACGCCCACCCCCTGCTGCTGCCATTGTGCAGGGAGCAGCCTCGGACTCTGCAGACATCAGCCCCTGAAGCATGGGTCCCTTCCGTTTGGTAGTGATGGGGCAGGGTGACAGGCCAGAGGAGAGAAGTCTTGAAATATCACCTGCGTAGGAGAGGACCCTTGGGACCCGCTGAGGCCAGGCTGCCTGGAGATAGGCGTCAGGAGGGATGGGAGGGAGTTCTTCATTCTCAGTGTGTGGGCAGCTTCTCTGCCTAGGTTCCACCATGCCATGTCCCGGGATATACTGGGTAAGCCATCAGCCCCTCCACGTACCAGGGACACCTTTTAGAGCCTTGCCCCATTGCCATCCAGTAGGGAACCTGAACTTGACCCTGGGAGAGCAGGATCCCTTTTGCATGGGTGATTCTGGGATTCCGGGTCCCTGAATGGTGCCTTGAAAGTGAGGATGAGTTTGTGAATTTGGTCCAGGGGCTGGGAAACGCCCAGCTAAGGGCATCCAGGCGGGAAAACATAGGGCATATTGAGTATGATGCCAGCGTAGGTGGGAGTGGGCCGTGGAAGCCATAGTACTAATGCTGTTAGTAGTAACTGCCGTAATAGTAAGAGTAGTGGTAGAACTAGTAATAGTAAAGGCCGTTAGGAGGCAGTAGCACTGTCATCGTCTGAGCCAGGCAGGCAGCACTGGACATAGGATGGAGGTCTGGAAAGCCCCATAGGATATTGAACCTGGGTGGACCTGGGGTGTGAGGGATGGCTGCCCCAAGGCTCAGTGGGGAGTGGCTGCCGTTAACCTTGCACATTCAGGTGACGTAATCACCTAAGGTAGGGTGCCTGGTACTGTTGGGGTATGGGGGTTCCTAGGTAGCTCGGAGGAGGAACATGAAGAAGGCCTTCTATCCGTGGTCATGATGAGAGCAGCTAAGGTTTGTTAGGCCTGTGCTGTGTGTTTCCAAATCTTCTGTGAGATAGGTCCTGTTATCCCCCCTTGCCAGGGCAGGGGAGCCCCTGGCGAAGACCAGAGAGGTGGCTTTGCCTCTCTAAGCCTTGATTTCCTTATCTGGAAAATGGGGTTAAGGCTACCCCTAAGGGGCTGGGTGAGGTGAGGCCTGCTCGGGGCCTGGCTCTGGGAGTCTAGGGAACGTGAGAAGGCCCAGGAGTGCGGGGAGAGGTGGGAGGAGGCCGGGAGCAGCTGCTTCCCAGGTAGGGAGCCACAGCGTCATCCTGGCCCACCCAGGCCTGCAGTGAGAAACCCAAGCCCTGTTGCATAATTGATGGCTGCCCAGTGACTCTGCCCAGTGACTCTCCGTGGCTGCCGCCCCCTCCCTGCAGCTGGGCTGGAGCTGTTGTTGGCCTCTGGATGATTGATCGACGCCAAGCAGGCTGGGAAGGGCCTCCAGACTCCCAGCCCGGAATGACCCTGACTTGAGCACAGTCTGCCCCTTGCTTAGCCTCAGTGGCATCATCTGTGACTTGGGAAACTTGACCCAACTATCCTGGAGGCTCTCGGAGATGTCGGTGGGTCACTGGTGTCAAATGCTTATAGCCCAGGGTTGGACCACCACGCAGTCAACAGTACTGCTGCGTTACTACTGATCTTTCTCCTGCAGGTCTATGCCCTTTTGCTATTTGACTACGACCTTGAACAGGCTCTTTCTGCCAGAGCCTTCTAGATCAGAGGGGCCAGGACTTGGGCCAGTATCAGGTAGTTCTCACATGGCCTGCACAACCTCTGCCGGCTCTGACTGGTGGGACATCCCAGTTCCTGCCTGGCCTTGGGGTGGGGCTGCCAAGCTTTCTAGGCCTTGTGCGTGCCCAGCAGTTGGCTCTGAGGGGCTAGTGGTGTTCCCTGTCCACTGCACCAGGCGACCAGAGGCCAGCCATGTGGCTGTCCCACCCCCACACACTCCCTTTCCTTCCCGCTGCCTCTCCACCCATCAGCTCTTTGCAGCAGTGGCACCGACTCCCTGCCAAACTCGGGCCTTCATGTCTTACCCACATCTTTCTTTCTTTTCTTTTTTTTTTTTTTTTTTAAGTAGACTCCACACTCCACGTGGGACTCAAACTCATGACCCTGAGCCCCCTCAGGCGCCCCTTACCCACATCTTTCTCATTTCATCCTATTTCAGCTATGAGGGAGCTGGTATTATTTACTATTCTCATTTTTCAGCTCAGGAAACTGACGCCAGAGAGGCAAAGCCACTTGCCCAAGGTCCTACCTCTCATCAGTGCAGACCTGAGACTCAAATCGGGTCCCTCTGACTCTGAAACCTGGGTTCTTCCCACTCACTCCACTGGCGCCCCCTCCCCACTGGCTCCCAGTCCCCCAAGGAGCCTGTGATCACCTGAGACTTTGCTCTGTGCCCCATTTATTCCCTGAGCACCTGTTACCAAGTGCTTTGCTTCAAAGTCAAGCTAGGAGGGCCCTTAGAACTAGGCCCCCAATGACTCCTTATCCCCCTAAGTAATAAGCTCGATTTTGTACAAATGTGCATTTTGGGGGGGGGGTTCTAGCTTTCTGGGTTTCTAAAAGAAGCTGTGACCCCCAACCTTTGGTCCAATGACTCCTTATCCCCCCTAAGTAATAAGCTAGATTTTGTACAAATGTGCATTTTGGGGGGGGGTTCTAGCTTTCTGGGTTTCCAAAAGAAGCTGTGACCCCCAACCTTTGGTCCAGCCTAGTTTTACAGAGAGGCAAATTGAAGCACAGAGTAGGGTTGTAACTTGGTCAGGGTCACAGAGCAGGTTAGGGGCAAAGTTTCTTGACCTTGGGCTTGGTTCTAGTTGGGTGAGGGAAGGAGGTGTAGAAGCATGGGGCAGGGGCGGTCTTTGCTTCCCCCCTTCCGAGCCTTCCCTGTCCCTCAACCCTACCCCCCACAGTTCACAGAGGAGAAATTCGGCCAAGCTGAGAGGACTGAGCTGGATGCACACTTTGAAAACCTTCTTGCCCGGGCAGACAGCACCAAGAACTGGACGGAGAAAATCCTACGGCAGACAGAGGTGCTGCTGCAACCCAACCCCAGTGAGTGGGCGCTGGGCGGTCCTGGGCGAGGGGCTGGAGGCCACTGGCAGGAGGCCTGGGCTGCAGGTGGGACTGGACTGGGTGGCACGTGGGATTTGGATCAGGTTACTGGGGCTTCTGAGGCCTGCTTAGGGCGGGGCGAGCAGTTAAAGAGCCCAGCAGACAGTGATGGGCCAAGATGCACTCTCTGGGGCAGCAGAGGTTTAAGAGTTTTGCACCAAGGAGTTGGAGAAATGCTTGAGACTAAAACACACTTGGGTAGAGGCAGGGAAAGCATGAGCTCAATCTATTGAGAGGCTGGCGGAGCCTGAGATGGAGAAGGGCTTGCCCTGAGTCCCACTGCAGTGAGTGTGAGCAGGGAGCACACAGAAGCCATGGGCAGGAGAACCGGGGGACAGGGGGCGCAGGGAGGGCTGTCTTGGGGTCCTGATGCTATCTGCCTCCAAGTCTCCTGTATAAGTGGGGGTGCCTGGAGCTTTCTGGAGCCAGAGCCGGAGGACTGTCTATGTGTGTATTAGGTTCTGTAAATCCATATCATATGGAGGGAGAAGTGAGTGGGCCTTTACTTGGGGCCTGTCACCCCCAGCTATGTGACCTGGGGTAGGCATTTCATGTCTCTGAGCTGTGGCTTCCTCCTCTCTGGAGTGAGGGGTCCTATGGGGTTGAGTGCTGGTTTCACTAGGTTGAAATGGGCTCCAAAAAGAGAGTAATCTGTCTGTCACCAGGCCAGGCACCCCCATGGGCGGCCCTGGTCTGGGTCTGTTTCTGTCCCCATGGCTGCCATCCTTGGGTTATACTGAAGAGCCCTGTGGCTTTGGCTGCTGTCTCCCTGCAGGTGCCCGCGTGGAGGAGTTCCTGTATGAGAAGCTGGACAGGAAGGTGCCCTCGCGGGTCACCAATGGGGAGCTTCTGGCTCAGTACATGGCGGAGGCGGCCAGTGAGCTGGGGCCCACCACTCCCTATGGTGAGCCAAGCCCCAGCCAGGGTCAGGGGTCACAGTCTCTTGCTCTCAAATTTTCCTCCATCCCTCCCTTCCTTCCTTTCTTGCTTTGTGTTTTTGAAGTACACAAATACCTACTTGTAAACATTCATGAAATGGATGAATGAAAGTGAAGAAAATGAAAAAAAATTGAAATAAATGAAAATAAACCAGTGAGGGGCGCCTGGGTGGCTCAGTGGGTTAAAGCCTCTGCCTTCAGCTCGGGTCATGATCCCAGAGTCCTGGGATCGAGCCCCGCATCGGGCTCTCTGGGCAGCGGGGAGCCTGCTTCCCCTTCTTTCTCTCTCTGCCTGCCTCTCTGCCTACTTGTGATCTCTGTCAAATAAATAAGTAAAATCTTTGAAAAAATAGTAAATAAATAAACCAGTGAAAAAAATTCATTCGCCTTGCAAACACCTCAATCAATGCAGATGAAAACAGAGAAACGGAAGTCTCTCTTACCCAGTTCCGGTTTCTGTGCCTTTCTTAAGGGGATCGTACTGTGCGTACCCTTCTGCGACCTGATTTTTCATCTCGGTATTGTGTTAGCTACCTTCTCCCAGTGGCACATAGAGAGCCACCACCATCTTTTTTTTTTTTTTTAATTTTTAATGTTTTACAGAGATATAATTTACATGCCATAAAATGCACCTGTTTTAAGTATATAATTCAGTGCTTTTTCGTAAGTTTACAGAGTCGTGCAAACATGCCCCCCAATCCTATTTAAAGAACATTTCTGTCCCCTGCACAAAGGGCCATGTCTGCTTAGAGTCAGTCCCCAGTCCAGTCCCCCTGCTGCTAACTACTCATGCACATTCGTGTGCCTATAAATGTGCTTTTTCTGAACCTCTCATATAAATGGAATCACATGTTGTGTTGGGTGGTTTTTAAGATTTTATTTATTTGAGAGCGAGAGAGAGCACATATGCATTCATGAGGAGCTGAGGGAGAGGGAGGGGGAGAGTGTCGCACGCAGGCTCTGCATGGAGCCAGACGCGGGGCTTGATCCTGTGACCCCGAGATCATGACCCGAGCCGAAAGCAAGAGTTGATTGCCCGACTGACTGAGCAGCCCAGGCCCCCCACGGTGTGCTGTGTTTTGCATCTGGCTCCTTTGAGCGTAGCTTCTCTGACTTTTATCTGTGCTGTAATGTGTTTTAGGATTTCATACCTTGTTATTGTGGGATAGTAAGTGTTCCGTTGTATGGCTAGACATTTGGGTTGTATCCTTCCAAGCGTTTGCACACGGAACTTTGTGAGGGCATGTATTTTCCCTTCTGGATATGCACCAGGAATGGACTTGCTAGGTCACACGGTAAACTTAAGTTTAGCTTTTTTTTTTTAAGATTTTATTTATTTATTTGACAGATAGAGATCACAAGTAGGCAGAGAGGCAGGCAGAGAGAGAGAGGAGGAAGCAGGCTCCCTGCCGAGCAGAGAGCCTGATGGGGGGCTCGATCCCAGGACCCCGAGATCATGACCTAAGCCGATGGCAGAGGCTTTAACCCACTGAGCCACCCAGGCGCCCCTTAAGTTTAGCTTTTTAGGAAGTTACCAAACTGTCTTCCGAAGTGGCTGTGGGATTTTGTATTTCCACCAGCAGGATGGTGGTTAATTTCCGTATATTTGGATTTTCCAAGTTTCCTTCTATTGTTGATTTCTTTTTTTTTTTTTAAAGATTTATTTATTTATTTGACAGAGAGAGAAATCACAAGTAGGCAGATGTAGGCAGAGAGGCAGGCAGAGAGGGAGAAGCAGGCTCCCCGCTGGGCAGAGAGCCCGATGTGGGGCTTGATCCCAGGACCCTGGGATCATGACCTGAGCTGAAGGCAGAGGCTTAACCCACTGAGCCACCCAGGCGCCCCTATTGTTGATATCTAATTGATATTGCTGTGGTCAGAGAACATGTCTGTATGATTTTAACCTTTTACGTTTATGAAGATTTGCGTATAGCCTAGTATATGGTCTGTCCTGGAGAGTGTTGTTGACTAGAGATCATATGCTGTGTTGCTGTGGAGTGTGGTAGAGACAACAGGCCCAATTGGGTGACAGGGTTGTTCTAGTCTCTGTGGGCTGGCGGATTTTGTCTTGTGCTCTGCTTTACCGAGAAGTACTGAAGTCTCCCACTATTTCTGTTTCTGGCTTCAGATTGTCAGTGTTTTCTTCATATGTTTTTGGAGCTCTGTTGTGAGGTCTGTGTATTTACTATTGTTCTATCTTCCTGACGAATTGACTTATATCATTGTAGAATGCTGTTGTCTCTGGTCATGTTCACAGTAAAGTCCGTTTTATCGGACAGCAGTTCACGCACTCCTGTTCTCTTAGGAGGATAGATCACATGGTATACCTTTTTCTGTCCTATTTTCAACCTATTTATGTCTTTAAATCTAAAGTCTTTTATAGACAGTATATATTTGGATTTTTTTTTTTTTTAGATTTTATTTATTTGAGAGAGAATGAGTGAGAGAGAGCATGAGAGAGGAGAAGGTGAGAGGGAGAAGCAGACTCCCCAAAGAGCTGGGAGCCAGATGCGGGACTCGATCCTGGAAGTCCAGGATCATGACCTGAGCTGAAGGCAGCCGCCCAACCGACTGAGCCACTCAGGCGCCCTTTTTTTTAAGATTTTACTTATTTATTTGACCGAGAGAGGGAGCACAAGCCTGGGGAGAGGGAAGGGGAGAAGCAGGCTTCTTGCCAAGCAGGGAGCCCGATGCAGGGCTGGATCCCAGGACCCTGGGATCATGAACTGAGCCGAAGGCAGACACTTAACCGACTTGAGCCACGCAGGCGCCCCTGTATTTGGATTTTTTCTTAAAAATCCACTCTATCTTCATTCTTTGATTGGAGTGTTTAATCCATTTGTATTTAACATAATTATTGATGTAGTTGGATGTACATATGCCATTTTATTAAATTTTCAATAAACGAGATTACTGTCTCGTTTCCAGATCTCCTGTTAAATTTCTGGCAGAGCTCTTCCAACCAGTATTCCTTATTCAAGTCAACTGTGAACGTTGGTCTTCTTCAGTTATTTGCCGTTGAGATCACTGCTATTTCCAATAGGGTCCCCTAGATTATTCTGTGCTCCCGCCCAAACCAAGTCAGCCCCAATACCACTACCTTTCCCTGCGGCCCATCCCCCACCCCTACCCAGCTGCTCACCTGTGGACTTGCCCCGCCCAGGTAGAGCAACAACTGCAGAGCTGACCATGAGCTGACCATGCAAAGCCCCCCGCCCCAGGCTGGGAAGCCACAGGTTCCCACCTTGTTCCTACCAAGGGCCATCAGTTCTTGAGTAAATATTCTGTTTCTTTGCACTTGGTCAATTTCCAGAGTCCGGAAACGTTTGCTTTTGACAGTGATACCCATTTTTACTGTTGCTTTTTGGGAACAGGATTTGTTGAGGTGCTTTCTGTGTTCTGGAAGTCTCCCCTCCCCCGCCCCCCTCATCTTTGTCACACTGTGTCCTAGTCCGCCTTTGGGATGTCCCGCTATTTACGTCAGTCTCCTGTCGACAGACATGCAGGTCGCCCCACACGCTTCCAGGCCAGCCGTTCCGCACTGAGCCCGCAGTGCTCACGCCTCCACGGCCTGCCTCTCCCTGGGTGCTCCCTTAGGGTCCGAGCAGCCCGAGCCCGAGCCTCTTCCTCACCCTTAAACTCCATTTAATCAGGGAAGACACTAATCAAGGTGGCAGAAGCTGAAAAGCGCCTGGGAGCTGCTGAGAGGGATTTTATCCACACGGCCTCCATCAACTTCCTCACGCCTCTGCGCAACTTCCTGGAAGGGGACTGGAAGACCATTTCGGTGAGAGGACTGGGGGCCCCCCCCGCTTCCTGGTCATTGCTGTCCTCCTCCTCGGAGCTGCCGAGACAGGCTCTCCTCCCATCCCGGGAGCCCAGCACTCCCAGGGCTCCCCAGATGTGGCTCTTGTGGACCGAATGACACAGTGGGTGACCTCTCCCTGTCTGGGCCTCGGTTTCCCTGTTTGGCCCTGATGGCCCCGTGGGCCAGTCCTGCCACAGCCCAGGGTCTCACTCTTCCCTGCCCCCCCCCCCCACAGAAGGAGAGACGTCTCCTGCAAAACCGGCGTCTAGACTTGGATGCCTGCAAAGCGCGGCTGAAGAAGGCCAAGGCTGCAGAGGCCAAAGCCACGGTAGGTGTCCCTGCTGGTCTCCCGCCCCACCACCCCCAGCTCTGTTTGGAGCCAAGGGAGGGTGAAGGGACCTGATGTTTGGCATGACCTTTCTTCCCTTTCCCTGCCTGGAGAGGCTTGGCTGGGGGATGCTGGTCCTGGCTGACCACTTCAGGTCATGCCTCTCTGCCCCTCCCCCCCAGGGAACCCTGGCCACCCAGAGCTCTGGGTCCCAGGGCAGACATTTATGGGGTGGGCTGACCAGCAGTACCCCGACCCAGGCTCAGGGCACGCCACAGCCTCCCCAGACAGACAACCAATTGTAGTTTTTCCGCATGGCCCTGCCCCGCCCTTCCTGAATGCTTGGCTCTGTCCCCCGGCTCTGCCCGGGCATGGCTCCCCCTTACTAACTACCCCACCCGCTGCTCCAGCGCTGGTCCCAGGGTGCCCTGATGGTGGGAACCCTGGAGCTGGACTGCACACCTGCTTAGGGACATGACCGAGGGCCCTTTCAGGTAATCCCATGGCCCTGGGTCAGGCCTTCCCTCTACTCTCAGCTCACTGAGGCCCGCTCAGCCTGGCCAGGCCAGCCGATGGAGTGTGGCAGTTTGCCCAGGGCTTAGGCCAGGGTGCGGAGAGCAGGCCTGAGGGGGAGCACGCTCTCGGCACGTCAGGCTGCTTGGCAGCATGGGGGCCTAGAGGCCACCTCACACCCAGGAACCAGGTCGAAGGCAGGCCGGGGGTACCGTCACTTGTGTCTTCCCAGACTCTCAGCTGCCCCCAATGCTCCTTGCGTCCCTCTCCCACGGTGTGGCCACTGGGGACCATGGAGTCTTGGCCTGTGCCACCTCTGGTGAGAGCCAAGGGCAGGGTCTCAGCACACCCGGGTGTGTGGGGTCCAGATCGGAGGCAGGGGCTCAGCCACTGGAGTCTTGTTGTGGTTGGGTGAGATGACCAATGGCTACAGGGCTGACCTCTTGAAGTCAGCTGGACAGGATAGTCTCCTTGGAGTACCTCGGCCAGAACAGGCTTCTCCTCCACCAGGCAGGCCAGGGGAGCCTTTCCTTAGTCACTCGAGCGGCACGACCTCCTCTCCAGTTGTCTGGCCCAGACAGCCTCAAGCCCTTGAATTAGGCCCCGCGCCCTCTGCAGAGAGGCCCAGGGCAACCCGGGCACGGCGAGCGCCCCAGAAGACCCCAGCCCGGCGGGTCGTCCCTGCCCTCCCGCGTAGACCCAGGCACACGGGCAGAGCAGGACTCCTCCCGGACGGCAGGGTCGTCTGCCCGCCTGCCTGCCACCCGCTCTCCCCTCCCACCACGGGGGCTGCTCCCGCCTGCGCTCTGGACTCACTAACCTCTTGTTTTTGTTCCTTTCCGTTCTGCTTTGGGTAACGTGGCTCAGTGTGAGGGAGATGTGAGTACACCTTTCCTGCGCGCTGTGCTGCTTCTGGTTTGCCCGGCCCAGCCTCGGGCCCAGGGGACGTCCTGGGCGTTTTGCAAGCAGCTGGTCTCCCCACCAGAGCCTCTGCCATGCATAGCCTCTGGTTTAGGGAGACGCCAGGCACTAGAGCCTGTGAGTCAGCTTTTTGCAAACGTGGAAAGCCTGTCACCCTGTCCATCCACGCGTCCATCCGTCCACCTTGTTGTGGGGGAGGGGCCCGGTCCTGTGTGGAGATTCTGGGATGGAGAAAGCCGGGGGGGCGGGGTGATTGGTCTGGAGAGCTGTGGCTCTAACCGGAATACCTGAGTGAGGCTCGGGTCCGGGGAGGAGTGGGGCCAGGCCCAGTCTGTGACTCACCTGAAGGCTCCCTGGCATCTGCTTTCCTGGGCTCCCAGCGTGACCACCACCCGGTCTTTGTCTGACTCTCCATGTCCCCAAGCCCACCTTGTGTCCAGGAGGTTGGAGTGGGGAGAAGGGTCCGTGTGGTATGTGTCTACAGCCTCCTGTCCCTTGGGCCGGGGCTCCTGGCCTCCCCGCACAACCCCGCCCCGTGGGAGATGCTGGGGCGGCGCCTGGCCCCGGATGACCCCCCTCCCCTCCGTGACCTCTGTTCCCGCCAGACGGTGCCTGACTTTCAGGAGACTAGACCGCGTAATTACATTCTCTCGGCCAGCGCCTCCGCGGTAAGCGCCCCACCCCGGCCGCCCGGCCTCTCTCCGCCCCGGCACCAGGGGACTGCGTGGCACCAGGAACACAGGGCGCATCCCCCAAGCCAGGAAGGCACCAACCCTGCTCCTGGCCGCCTGCCTGTGCCCTGCGCCTGCATCACTGGCCTCCCTTCTCTCTGCGCCGCGCTGGAGCTTGGGGCCAGGCCAGCCGCCCCAGACAGCGTGGGGACAGTGCAGGCCCCATCTTCTGGGACCCAAAGGTCTGCCCTCCATCCCCCATCAAGGGCACTGCCCCCTGGTCCACATCGGGCTTGAGGACCCCACAGCTGTGACAAGGGGGGGCACTCTTCATCCAGCCACCTCTCTGGCACACCTGCCCAGCATCCTGGCAGCAAGGGTGGGGCCCAGCGGGCTGGGGGCAGGAGTGTCCGGGGGCCCAGGGCAGTCGTGGGGCCTGAAGACTCCCGAGTGCCATGGGTTCTTTTCTCCTGTGTTGTTACTGGGTATTTACCGTTCAGTGTGGGACACGGGCCAACCACACCTCCCCCATCGTACCCGTCGCCACCACTGCTGTGCCTTCTCTGCCTTCTTCTCTGACCTTCCATTCCCGCCGGGGGGTGGCACGCACTTGCACGGGCCGTCAGGCTCTCTCCGCCCCCATCATAGCATGTTGCCATGTGTGTCTGTGCCTTCAGGCGGCGGCCGGGCCATCGTCCCTCGGGGCGGCAACGCCGGAGCACTCCAGCAGGCCCCTCTCTCTGCGTGTCCTCCGGCCATGCGTGCAGAGGTCACTCCCCACGTTTTGGTTTTCTAAATGGCACTGTGGTGGGACATCTCGTGACACAGGGCTGGCCTTGCTCTGCTTTCCATCCCTCAGGTCGCCATCTTAGGATAGACTTCCCGCGCTGGGCAGGAGAAATGGGTCTCCTAAGTCGTGGCGGGGGGAGGGGGGTCTTTCTTCTTTAGACTCTGGATGACACTTCCTGCCCCCCTTCTTGGGCCGAGTGGAAGGAGGAATATCCCGGAGGGTGGAGACCGCCCTGTTTTTTTCTTTTGCCATTGAACCCCAGTGTGACTCGGGCACGAGGCTGCCTTTCTCTGCCGAAGGACAGAAAGGTTCAGTGACTGGCCTAGGGTCACACGGCCCTGCGTCCCAGCCCACCAGCCTTAGCTAATTGTCAGGGTGGGATGGGGGACACTGGGTCTCCCATCAGAGCCCGGGGGCTTACGCTGTAGGAGAAACCCAAGCAGGACTTCCCAGCTGGCTGTCCCCTACCTCCCCTGCATGCGGCATGTTGGGCTGGATGTGGTTGATAGCGACCCTGCTCACACCAGGCCGCGTCCCAGCCTCAGCTCCTGGTTGGGTTCGGGGGAGTGAGGAAGGGTATGGGGGCGCGGGTGGGGTCTTGGGGAGCTGGGGCAGGGCGCGGGCTCTGGGGTTCAGCCGTCCTCACCCCACTCCCCCGCTGACTGGTGCCCCCTCCCTCCCCTGCTGCCCGGTCCTGTCGTGGTCTCCGAAGCTCTGGAATGATGAGGTGGACAAGGTGAGTCTGGACTCGGGAGGCAGCCGTGGGTGGGGAGCCTCGGGTGGGGGTAGGGTGGGGGTCAGATTGGTTTCCGGTTCTGGGCTCTGCTGCTGTCGGGAGTATTACTTGCTCTCTCTGGGCACACTGCCCCCACAGTTCCTCTGAGCACACAGGGGAATGGCGGGGTCAGATGGCTAGGGACAGAGTGTCACAGCAAGGTTGTGGCAGGGCACCCATGGGTCCGTCTTTGGCTTCTTGTGACGGAATAGGTCCTGAGGGGTCCCAGCAAGGGGGCAGGGCTCCAGGCCTGAAGTCAGGGGTGCACGGTGAGAAGTACACTCCTGCCACCAAGATCTCTGTCCGCGTCCCCAGGGGGATGTGTCCTCTGCACCCAGAGTAGGAGAGGAGGCTGCTCCAGGGCGGACCACAGATGGGAGGGAAGGTGGGGCCCACTGTTGCTGTCAGCCGCCGTCCCACTCTGCCTTTCCCAGGCCGAGCAGGAGCTCCGAGTGGCCCAGACGGAGTTTGACCGGCAGGCTGAGGTGACCCGACTCCTGCTGGAGGGAATCAGCAGCACTCACGTGAGTCCTGTGCTGCCCCTCCGTCACCCACCATCTTCCTGGCCCCACCCTGGGCCCCCCACTGAACTCCTCCACAAGGAGGCAGACCATGAGCTTGGTTCTCAGAAGCAGGGGGCGAGGAGCAGTGCTTGAGCCCAGGGTCCTCAGGGTGGAACTTAGCTTTGGTCCCAGTGCCAAAGGCTGGGCAGCCCTTGGGGCCAAGGACTGAGTGCTAAAGCCGGGGTCTGCAGTCAGGCAGGAGACAGGGAGCGTCTGGTCGGCTAGGACGCCTCCCAAGCCAGCACCGCTCTCCCCGCACTGCCCCCCCTCCGCAGGTGAACCATCTTCGCTGCCTCCATGAGTTCGTGGAGTCCCAGACAACTTACTACGCACAGTGCTACCGCCACATGCTGGACTTACAGAAGCAGCTGGGCAGGTGCCCGCTGGGGTCCCCTGGCTCCCAGGCCCCACAAGCAGCGCATCCCCTTCTCCCCCTGGGGCAAAGACCTTCTCCCTAGGCTCAGCAAGTCCCCAGACTCCCAGGGCAGGTTAGAGGGCCCCTGACCAAGCCCTCTGTCAGGGGCATCACAGGCCTGTCTGGGTGACAGGGAGGTGTCTGACCTGGGTGGGAGGATGGCAGGGGCGGGGAGGCGCGGCTCACGATTCCCTTCGCCTTGCTTTTCCCTTCATGCGGCCAGCTCCCAGGGAGCCATGTAAGTAGCTGGGGTCCCCTTGCCTCTGTGGCAGTGGGCCCAGGTGTTTGGCTCAACACGTGGGACTACCATGGGGACACAGCTCCCAGCTGAGATGTCACCCTCTCCAGATTCCCAGGCACCTTCGTGGGCACCACGGAGCCCGCCTCCCCGCCCCTCAGCAGCACCTCGCCCACCACCGCTGCAGCCACTATGCCCGTGGGCTCCTCTGTGGCTGGCCTGGCCCCTCCAGGAGAGGCCGCTCTCCGCCTAGAGGAGGTGGCCCCCCCCGCCAGCGGGACCCGGAAGGCCCGGGTCCTCTACGACTACGAGGCGGCCGACAGCAGCGAGCTGGCCCTGCTGGCTGATGAGGTGGGCCTGGTGCCGCAGGGGTGGTGGCCAAGGCCGGGCTCAGGAGCGCCAGGGAACTGGAATGGGGAGCCCCCCCCCCACTGCCTTCAAGTCTCTGAGGGGCCCTGGGGGGCGGCGGGGGCTGGGGGGTGAGTGGAGGCAGCTGCAGCCCTGAGGAAGCCGTCTCTGCCTAGAGCAGGTGAGGAGGCAGATGCCTGCCTCTGGAGGTGCAGATGCGCGGGTCTCGTGGGGCCCTGACAGCCCCGTCGCCACGCCGTCCTGCCCCGGCTGGGGTATGACCACCCCTCTCTGCCCTCCTCTTCAGCTCATCACCGTCTACAGCCTGCCCGGCATGGACCCGGACTGGCTCGTTGGCGAGAGAGGCAACAAGAAGGGCAAGGTCCCGGTCACCTACTTGGAACTGCTCAGCTAAGCTGGCCCCCTCCAGGCCCCTGCCCACCCTGGCCTGGGCGGGAGAAGACAGGAGGCAGCCCTGCCAGTTGTTTGCTGGTGACTCAGCTGCTCAGGGTGGGGAGACTGGCCCCATTCTGTCCGTGCCCCCAGTCGTCCAGCTGTGAGGGGGGGCCCCTCCCCCAGCCCTGCTTCTGGAGCCCCCCACCCCGCCTGCATCCCCCAAGCACCCCAGCTCCCCAGCCCTCCTGGCTCGGGCTAAGGAGGGTGGAGGGACTGGCCACAATGCTGCCCTAGGCACCCCAGCCCCTGCGGGAAGCCTGGGGTGTGCCCTTGGCCAGAGAGCACCTGCCTTTTGGTTGCCAAAAGCAGCAAGTTGGGGGGGGGGGCAGGCAGGTGTGCAGCAGGGCTGGGGCCCAGGTGGCAGAGGGGCGCCGGGCCGACTGGTGTCTCCCAGGTGCTGCCCTCCCCTCCCGCGCAGACTGCTCATGCCGAATTCTGTGGCTCAGCCTGCACCTCTCCACACTCACTTTTTAATGGATCTTTTTACTCTGCCTGTCTGCTTGCTCTCTAGCCAGTGACAAATAATAAACTGTCCTTCACGTGCATGTCGCCTCGGCTCCTGTTGGGCTGTGGGCCCCTCCGGGGCTGGCCCTGAGGGTGGGCAAGGGAAACCTTCGCAGGGTGGCTTCCTGCTCCCTCCTTCCCGGGCCGTCCTTCCTCCCACAGGGCGCGTGTGGCTCCGGGGACAGCCCTGTTCCTGCACATGAGGCCGCGGAGACCTTTTGTTCCTAAGAGAAACTTGCCTAGATGGGGTCCGAGCGGAGCAGACAGTACTGTGCGTGAGGGTTTTCAGCTGCTGACCTGTGGCCGGTCTGCGTGTGCTCAGGCCGTCCTCACAGATGAGGGAAGAGAACAGAGTCACCTCCTCAAGCTTCCATAACGGGCAAGTGGCCGCGCAGGGACTCTAGCCCAGGTCAGTCTGGTTCTAGAAACTTCAGGTGAAGGCCCCTCGCCAGGCCCTGCTCTCTGGTGAGGAGGTCCTGCTCCCAAGGAGGGGCAGGGAGGGAGGCAGGGGCGCGGAGCTGTAAATAGGACTGGGACTTCAGGAGAGGCCACACCCCGTGAGCAGCTCGCCAGCCGGTAAATGCAGTGAGGTAGGGGTGAGGGGACGAGAGCCGGGCGAGCCAGGGAAGGGAGAATTCGTGTCCACCTGGTCAGCCGCAGCAAATACTCTGCTTTCCCCAAACCTCCGCTCCACTCCTGGGCACCTGGCTGGGGACGACGTGCTTAGCGCTGAGAGCTCGATGCTCACCCCCAGGTCCTGAAGACACCACCCATTTATCTATAAACAGTCTTTTAATATTTGTATAAATAGACCACAGTATTACCAAAAACTACAAGAACAGAGCATGGAAAACCTCTTCAGACCCGGGCACACAGCCTCTCTCGGCCACACGTGACGCTGGCTCCCGGCCTCCGCTGGGCCGGGAGCAGTGCAGTGGGGAATGCTTCTTGAGGGAAGGAGCACACCCCTGGGACATTTTGGACTTGAGGGCGCCAAGTGCAGCAGACTCGTGGCTCCCACCTGGCTGTGGACCTCTTGATCTATTATAAAAATAATGCCAGTGGGTGGCCGGCTGGAGTCGGGGCTGCGGGCAGGAGAGAGGTGCTGCTCTCAGTCCCACGCGGGCCGTCCGGCCGGCCAGCAGCACCCCTGCTGCCCGGGGCCATGCAAGCTGGCGGGGGGCGGGGGGGGGGAGGGCGCCGCCCTATCTTTGCACGTGCCGCACAAAGGCCTGCACTAGCTGGATCAGAGGCTCCTGGCTCTCCGGGCTGGCCTTGGAGAGAGAAGTGGACTTGCCCTGAGGTGAGGGGAGAACGCCCGCAGCAGGGGAGCTGGGCGCCCCCCGGCGGAAGTAGCGGGAGAGGCTGGAGAGCAGCGTGCTCTAGGAGAGAAAGGTACTAGATGAGGCCTGGAGCCCTGGGCCCTCGCCGGCCTTGGGAGGTGGGGGGCCGGGTGGGACCCCACAGGCTCGTCCCCATCAGCCGCCCCCCTTCTAGTCCGAGCCCGCTGTCCATACCAACTCTGAGCTGAGCTCCTGCTTCATCCGCTGTTTGTCCCGGGGATGCACAGCTGGGTCCCTAAGGTAGCGCACGGCCTGGGAGATGAGCAGGTAGAAGCAGTTCTCCATGGTGAACATCAGCAGGGACCTGCGGAGAGGTCAGGGCGGCTCTGGTGCGGGGAGCCAAGCCGGCCGGCAGGAGGCACAGCGCCAAGCCAACAGGACGGCTGACCCACGGGGGCCCTGACCCCAGCTCAAATTCTAGAAGGAGGACTTTTCTTACTTCAGCGTCCTGGTCCCTTCTGCCTGGGTGCTGAGCCCCACAGCCTGGGTGAGGGGCTCCTTTTTCTTGTCCAGCTGTGGGAAGAGAAATGGGGTAAAAAATAAGAAGGTAACGGTAACAGGTGGGACTCCCTGTGAGCCTCCCACCCGCAGGCCGTGCACGGAGCAGCTGTCCGCTACTTCACTCGGGCCTCACGATAACCCTCCCGGGGAGGCTCTCACACAGTCGGGAAGAGGAACAGACTCGGGAGGGCTGAGAATGTGCTCGAGGCCACAGTTAGGTGGCGGGAGACCAGGAGGAAGACTGGAATGTTGAGGGGCCAGAGTGTGACAACCCCCAGCTTACCTCTCCAAGCATGTTGAGGGCCACATTCACTGTAGCCAGAAGGGTCCCGAAGGAGGGGGCCACTTCAGAGTCAAAGGTGGGAGTGGTAAAGCTCAGGGCAAAGAGGAAGTTGTATTCAGCAAGGTCCAGGGACTGCAAAGCAAGACAGGAGTGATGTGGAGCCCCAGGAGGGCCCGGGGCACAGGAGAGCCTGGGCAGCTCACCGCGGGCACTCGGGGCAGCCAGCACTCGGGCGGGCCAGTACCTGATCCAGCAGAATCTGGCAGACGTCTGGGGTGAAGTGGCGCAGGGCCGCCAGGGTCCTGCTGAGGATCTTGAGGAGCCCGTACTGGACGGTGTGTAAGGCTCGCTGCTCCGATGCCTCCGTGTCCGCTGTGGGCTGCTTGGAGGAGGAGCAGGAGGGGGGCGTGGGAGCAGTAGCAGGTAGCCGCTGAACTCGGGGGGGCAACAGCCGAGGGGATGCCATCCCCATTTTTGTTCTGAGGGAGACAAGAAACGGAGGTGGACTCCCGAGACACCAGGCCGCGGCCCCGCGGGCAGCCAGGTGGGGGGCACTCACCTGTAAGCAGTGCTGCAGCATCTTGCGGCTGTGCAGGAGGGACGTGCAGGCCTGGCACAGGTAGCCCAGGCTCACCTGCAGGGGACATGGGGCCAAGGTGGGGGGGTGGGGGCTCTCAGCAGCAGCCTGACCGAGCGGGACCCCCAGAGCTCCCCCCCGAGCCCCCTGAGTCCTCCATCGCTGAGCTCCCATGGGGCTCACCTCCCATGTTCTCGGGCTGCAGATTACTGCCGCTAAGGACGCCTGCCTACGAACTAGGGCAAGAGGGGCCCGGGAGGTTTCCCTGGCACCTAGCTCAAGACCTAGCACATACGACGGGTCCTAAGTAAAGAAGTGAGATGGGGAGGGGCTCCCGGGTGCCTGTCCGTAGGTGCTCTTGACCTTGGGGTCATGATGAGTTCAAGCCCCACATTGGGTATAGATATTGCTTAAACTTTTTTTAAAAAAGAAAGACGATGGGGATCATTTTCCCATTTTATAGACGAAAAAGGCTCAGAGACCCTGAAGTGACCTAACCAAGGTCAGAAAAATGAGACACCTATCTGACTCTGGGACCCATTCTTTCCCTACCTCCCTTACCCCCACCCTGCCGGCCCATCCCTAAGGGATGTGAACCAACATCTCCAGCTGAGCCCAAGTTCTTAAGCTACAAGGCTGTCCTTTACTACGGAAAGAAAGCGTCAGCCTCAGAGAAAGCTACATGAGGAAAGCAAAGCCTGTATTCGCTGGGCAAGATGCCCACGTTCCAGGAACAGGCCTGCAGTTCACCAGAAGGGCGCTAGACAGTGCCCACCACCCCACACACAAGCACATCCCCAGACTCCGACCCGAGGAACCCTGTCCAGGGCCCCACCTGGACATCCCGCATCAGCTGAGGCAGGTGGAAGTGCCATTCCTTCATGAAGTTGGAGAGCTGCAGAATGAAGCCCACCGTGTGGTCGGCCTCCTCCAAGCAGGCCAGACTCTGCACGGTCCTCACTGCACTGAGGCACTGGGAGGGAAGACGGGAGGACAGGCTCAATGGGGGACCTGACCCACCTGCTTTTGCCCTTCGGCTGGGAAGACCGCTCCTGAGCCCACAAACGCAGAGGTGATGGCATAATGGGTACCTTGGCTTAGAAGTTTCTGAGTGGTCCAGAATGGCCCGGACGCCTCATTACCGTCAGCCCCCACCCGTATGATGTTGGCAGCCCCTCACCTGTAAGGTCCGCTCCTGGTGAACCCCCACGAAGTCCAGGGCCTCGGTCAGGAAGTTGTAGCGCAGAGTTTTGAGAAGCCGCTCCATCAGAGACATGGAGAGGCGGTAGACCCCAGGCCACGAGGGGGCATCCACGGACTTCCGAGAGGTGCTCGGTGTCTAAGACACAAAGAGCAGACAAGACCAGGACACACACCGATGACTCCAGCTGAGGAGCGCAGCAGGGCCTCCTTATAACACAGCAGCGAAGGCAGCCAGGCTGCTTGGAGGAAAAAAGCCCGGAATGCCCATGGCCACGGCCTGGTGACCAGCAGGGCCTGAGGGGTCCCAGGCCCATGGTTACACGGCAAGAGCACTCAGCGGAGATTTAAGAATCCTGGGTTCTAGACTCAGGTCAGCCACTAACTACCTATGTGAGCTTCTCGTGCTAGTACTTGGGGCGGGGACGGGGAGGAGTCCACACCATCTGGGCATCACATGAGGCTCTGAAGAGCAGTTTCCTGGGTGAGTATGAGATCAAAGACAGGGAGGCTTTTCCGCTGCAGCCACAGTCCGGCGGCAGCCCAGGCCTCCGGCAGGCCCCAGCACTCACCTGCACCGTCCCATTGGAGCTAAGCTGGTACACGCTCAGTAAGGGCAGACAAATGCTCTGGGTGATGCCAGCTCCAGCCACTGCTGTGGCTCCCTGAGAGGGAAAGGATAGGAATAAGCTGGGACCTCCCCAGCCCCATCACTCCTGGGACCTGTCCCCTGCAGCCACCCTGCCCAGGGACAGCTGGCACTCTCGGGCAGACCAGAGCTTCCAGGCAGGGCTGCAAGCCGCGCAGCACAAGCGAGAGGCTACCCTCTGCCTGGGGCTCGTGTCCTACCTGCTGAGTGCGAGCCAGCGTGAGGAGCAGGTGCAGCGAGGCCTCGGTGAAATGCAGGTTCTGCTTCATGCGCAGGCTCACCTCCAGAGTGGTCAAGAGGGTGGGCAGGATGGGGAGCCTGCGGGTCACCTGGAGCCATGAGTCACCATCCTCGTCCACCTCACACAGCTCCTTGGCCAGGTGCAGGCCCAGGACACACACCTGCCAGCGCCCAGGGGCGGAGATGGGCAGAGATGGGCGGGAGTGAAGAAAGCAGCGCAGGGGGCGGAGAAGCACAGGCGGCCCTCACACACGACTCCAAGTGAGCCTCACTCGAACGACCTGAGGTCTCTCCTGACCCTCTCAGGGTACACACAACGACTCCATCCTTGCTAATAAGCCACCTGCCAGCGACAGTTCTCGACTCTTCTCTCTCCAATTACCAAACTCGCTGATTCTCACCTGCTCACTGCACCCGCCTCTGCCCCTCTCACCGCACCACTGCACCCATCTCCCAGGTGGTCCTCCTCCACCCTCCCCGACCCCCCCCAGTGGAGTTTTCACACAAGTGGGTCTTTAAGCTTATTTTTCACCATAATGGCCCAGTAATAAATACTTTCTACACCTTGTCCCTGTATACACATGCTGGTGTATTTTCCTTTCCTTCCAACCTGCAAAGCACACTGAACTTTCTTTACGCATTATCCTACTTCATTAAAAAAATACTGGTTGTAACCAAATGAGCTCAGTTTGAGACCCACTACAGTGAATCAGGACGCAGTTTAGAAGATGTTCAATAGCACATCCAGCGTGACCTTCCCAAAGCCCAGCTCTCCCTTGCTTAACTAGAGTCCTTTCCTCGTTCACTTGGAATCCAGATTAAAGATGCTGCTAAAGGGGCACCTGGGTGGCTCACTGGGTTAAAGCCTCTGCCTTTGACTCAGGTCATGACCCCAGAGTCCTGGGATCGAGCCCCACATCGGACTCTTTGCTCAGCAGGGAACCTGCTTCCTCCTCTCTCTCTGCCTGCCTCTCTGCCTACTTGTGATCTCTGTCAAATAAATAAATAAATAAATAAAAATTAAAAAAAAAAAAAAAAAAAAAAGATGCTGCCATCCTGCCCCCCACACTCCAGCTTCACCCCAGCCTCTCCTCCGGGCACCAGGGGACTCAGACCATGGCTCACCAGCCCTGTTCTCACTCCCAAATCCTCCCTGCTCCCAAGCCTGCCTGGCTCTGCCAACGCTTTAAGTCACGGCTGAGAGGGCGGTTTCTCGCTGAGTCCCTAGGTTAGGTGAGAACCCCACGGTGTAGGTTCTCCTGGCATTTCTCCCGTGCGGACTTGCCACGATGGAGTCCCCACGTCTCCAAGTCGGATCTGCTTTGTCAGTGTCCTCCGCCAGGCTGCGAACTCCAAGTGCAGGGACTACATGTGCCGCTCACTAACCGCCCCGGGGCCCGGCGCCGAGCAGGCAGTTGGTACTTGCTGGATGCGCGAGGGCAGGACACGCTACTCCCCAGGCGCTCCCTCACCCCATCACGCTGGTCCTTGTGCCGCGGCCGCGAGCAGTCATCAGTCTCCATGCTGTCCTTGTCCTCTGTGGCACCGCCTGATGCCAGACTATGGCGGGTCTGGTCGAAGAGCGCAATCACCTCTTCTTGGAGGGTCTCACAGACGTTCAGCACCAGCTGGGAGTACTGGGGGACGTCACTCACTGCAGAGCACAGGCAGGGAGGGACACGGTCATGCTCACCACGTCAACTCTCAGGGAACACTGAATGTTCCCTCCCCAGATGGGCAGAGAGAATGTACAGTGCTGAGAGGAGGGGATCTGCCAGGGCTGGGGGGACAAGATGGGAGAGAAAGAGAATTTTTTTTTTTCATTTTTTAAAGACTTTATTTATTTGACACAGAGAGATCACAAGCAGGCAGAGCAGCAGGCAGAGAGAGTGGGGGAAGCCGGCTCCCCGCCAAGCAGAGCGCCTGACGCAGGGCTCGATCCCAGGACCCCAGGATCACGACCCGAGCTGAAGGCAGAGGCCCAACCCACTGAGCCACCCAGATACCCCAAGAATTTTTTTTTTATATAGATTTTGTTTATTTCGAGAGAGAGAGTGCATAAGCAGGGGGAGCAGCAGAGGCAGAGGAGAAGCAGACTCCCCGCTGAGCAGGGAGCCTGATGCAGGACTTGATTCCAGGACCCCAGGAGCATAACCCGAGCCAGAGGCAAACACTTAACTGACTGAGCCACCCAGGGATCCCAAAAAAGAGTTTTCTTGACGCGTGTTCCAAGACTGTCAGCTCAAACCACGCGGCAGAAACGTCTGGCTCAAAACCGACAAAGCCCCACCAGGCCGGCCGCCAGTGGAGCAGGAAGACCGCTGTCCCCACTCCCCTGCCCCTCACCTCTCATGTCCTTCATCTGCAACACTGTGATGAATGCTGAGAACACCTTGGCCTTGGTCTTCTCCATGAGCTGTTGGTCTGCCTGTAGCACTCCTTCTAGAATCTCCGTCAAGGGCCCAAGGATTTCATCCACAGACCCTAACTCTCTAGAAACAGTAAGGGGCAGAGAGGGTAGGACAACACACCCCACATGAGACCACAAAATGCCCCCGCTTCATCTCAGGAGGCCCACCGGGCCCCCTGCCTTGCACCCATCTACTTGCTAGGTCAGTCCCATTCCCGGCGATGGGAAGCGAGCCCGTTCCACACCCATGTTCTCCCCCTCGGGAAAGTGAAGGCTCAGCGGAGAGGAGCGGGCAGGGCTCACCTCTTCCACTGCCGGAGGAGGATGAGCAGCAGAGTGCACAGCATGGAGCCTAGGCGGAGGCAGTTCACGGAGGCCGGGACCAGGAGCTGAGGGGGCGGATAGCAGATGCGTCAGAAGTTGGGCTTCCTGCAAGTTGACACCTTTTCCCTGGAAGAAATGTGGAATCTCCCAGACACACTTACTAAGGCTTTGGTCCCATCGAGCACGTCAAGAAAGAGCTGGCGGCGCACCGCCGAGTCTGTGAGGTGCATGACCTCCGCCTACAAAGGAACAGGAGAAACAGGGCACTGGGGAAAATATTCCAGACTCTAGGAGCCAGGAAACGTAGGGTCTTCCGTCAGGCAATTAGTCACTGATAAGTGACAGTCTGCCTAATTAATTGTCTCCCTGCTGTTTGTCTACCCTGAGATGTGGTCACAACCGGGTCAGGTTCGCCTCCTCCTCCTCCTGACAACGTCTTCTGCTCAGACCCTTTAAAGGCTCCCTTCCCAGTGCTCTGGAAATACAAACAAGGCCAAGAGGCCCCCGGGGATCTGGTCCAGAGGATTCTGGTAGCACTGCCGCTTATGCTCGCCCCCTTTCAGCCCCCCTGGCCTCCTCCTTCCGCTTGAACACAGCACACCAGGCTCTTTTCCGCTCAGGCCCCTTGCACATGTGGTACATCTGCCAAGACGACTCCTCCCCACGGGCTCTCTGCCCGGAGAGCACCTTTGTACATTCAGGTCTCGGTCTGGACATGGCCTCCTTGGAGAGGGACTCTCTCACAGCTCCTTTCCTACTTCGGTGCTCACAACCCTAGCATCCTGATTATCTCCTTCATAGTGTCACAACCTCAACATGGATTTCTTTGGGAATTAGTTTACAATTTGCCTCCCTCGTGGGCCACTCTCCCCTAGAACAAAAACCTTATCTGCCTTATTCACTGCTGTATCCCCGGGTGCCTGACACATGGTGACCATTCCCTTAGTATCTGTTAAATGAGTAAGCGATGGTCCATATCCTAGAACGAATCAGACTGTTCTCCTAAGAAGAAAGAGGATGGCAGGGTGTTTGGAGCTACAATTCAAGACCTGTTGCCTATCCCGTACTGTCTGGGAACATACGTAAGAAAACTGTCACAACTTCTGGTGGTAATGATGATCACTGGACTTATTGTGGGAATCCTTTCATGGTGTATAAAAATACTGAATCATTCTGATGTCCGCTTGAAACTAACAAAATTATTTGTCACTTACGCTTCAATTAAAAAAAAAAAAAAAAAAAAAAAAAGAGCCGCTATCCAGCTAGGGCCTTAAGGCAGGTGACATACAGGCTCCCCACGTGGGAATCGAGCATTCCCCAAAGACCGCCTTGCCCTCTGCTGTGTCTGCAATCTCCGGGGCTGCAACCACGGTGACACAGCAATGTCCCCAGGTCGTGGGCAGTCTGGCACAGGGAACAAGTCACTCAGGGAAGATGTAAGGTAAGAGTATGCTTGGAACAAGGGACATGCATCAAGCCCAAATTATTCATCAAGTCAAGATATCTATCTGGATTCCCCAGAGAAGAAGAGTTCAACACTAAGTCCCCACTGCACAACATGACCGGTTGAAACCACACACACACACACACACACGCACGCATGCAAAGAAAAAACACAGACTCTTCTCAAAAGCTCTCTCTCTAAAAACCAACTTCAGTAGACACAGTACATAGACAATGTCTCTGTTCTTTTTCTGAGACCAAGAAATGCAGTTTCTAGAAGCAATGAAAACAAACTGCTCCCTAGAGAGGGTGCTGCGGCAGCTGTCCCAGCTGCCTGCAGACCAGTCCACGGATATTTACCCAGCTCGGGGCACGCAACTGAACAGGTGACACGACACGTGCAGGAGAAGCAAATGGAGGAAGGGAGCCCCTGAGACCCATCCAGTGCCTCAACGGCAGCTCCCGGAGGCTTTTATGAATGTCGCAAGAGATTTGAAAACACTTCTCTTTTTCTTCCAGGTCTCTAGTTGGCTCCAACACCCTCAAGAGCCCACAGAAGGTCTGGTCTGCGGGCCCACAACTGTTACGTTCTAGCTCTCAGGGAAGATCCCTGGTTCATCCTTCATCCCCGGGGGCTGTCTCTGTTAGGCATCCCGGCACACGGTCGCTAGGATACCCAGGTGAAAACCACTCCGAGAGGCTCTTACGTGACTGGTGGCGATGATGAGCAGCATCCTCCAGGCGGAGACCAGCATCTGACACTCCACCAGGGAGGTGCAGCTGCTGCCCTCCGTGTCGGCTGTGTGAGCCGCCAGTGACTTGACGTATCCCGACCAGTAGGCAAAGCGCTTCTCGCTGGAAAATTTCTTAAGCGTATCTTTTAATGACTGATCTAATGAGCCCCTAGATGTCAAGAAAAAACAAAACCTACAGTTAGGTTTTGAAAGCGGACGGAAATGTGATGGGCACAGACCCTTGTCGAGGCAGAGAAAGCGACCTCACTTGGGCTTAAAGGCAGACGGCTCCGGTCACCTCCACTGTGTGGGGCTCCTACTTCGTGCTCAACATAATGGGTTAGGTTGAGGCCTTTTCCAGGATTCCTCCTCCATAAAATCCCAGGCACATGGAGTTTGCTTCACAATAACTCTCTCTGATAATCATAAATGCCATCAATGGACTGGCCAGGGACACAACTCAGCGGCCCTCCATCAATGGCTCCAAACCAGCTCTCTCCTCTGCCTTGGCTCAAAGAGCCATGCCCCCCATGGCAGGCCACTGCGCAACCCCTCACCCAAACCTTAAATTAAAATCTCGAAAGGGGAAAGGACTCACTTAACTACATAGTATATCTCCAAGCAAATTATCTTCATGATGAGGGCACAGGTTTCCAGGACGCTGGGCTGTGGAGCGAGGAGCAGATTAGACACCAACCATGAGGAGAACCTCTGCCCTGGTGTCCCCTTCGATGGAACAGAAGAGGGACCTGACACTTGGGAAACAAGGAAGCCCAATCTCTATCAGATGCGAACGGGCATCCACGATGGCAGGTCTGCAGGGTCTCCGAGCAAGTGGAGAAGACCATGGACGGAGCCATCACCACAGGGCCAGGCATGCCATGTTCCTTCCCAGCAGACGCCAAAGGGAGAGGAAGCAAGCACGCCTCTGAGAAAGCAGCTTCCAGTGAAGAAAACACTCTCGTTGCTTACTGAGGGGATGTATCATTTCCTGTACCTCAGTCTCACCACCCAGCCTGTCCTCCCAGGGACTCTCCACCCCGTCCCACCCTTCACCCTGGCTTACCTCAGAGGTTTCTGAGGGAGGAGAAAGCGTTCCAAACAGTGGACTGGTTAAATTCTCCCAAAATTTGGGTCTGAAAAGGAAATACATTTGGAAATCATACTTTCTCTGATGCAAGCCTTCCTGAAGTTCTGTCCCCGCGCCCCAGCTGGTTACTTGTCCATACTGTACCCTGTACCCGTCTCAATCCTAACATGTGTTTCATGGGTCAGCTGTTCTACATAAATGTAACAGGTTCCAAAGATAAAAATTATGTTTTCCTGTTAAAAACACAATTGTATGTAGGTTCTAGAGTTGACCAATGAAAATTCTCATGGGGCGCCTGGGTGGCTCAGTCGCTAAGCATCTGCCTTCAGCTCAGGTCATGATCCAAGCGTCCTGGGATCGAGCCCCGCATCAGGCTCCCTGCTCAGTGGGAAGCCTGCTTCTCCTTCTCCCACTCCCCTGCTTGTGTTCCCTCTCTTGCTGTTTCTCTGTCAAATAAATAAATGAAACCTTTAAGATAAATAAATACATACATAAAAGTAAATAAAAACTCTCATGATTTGTGCCACCATACATTTTCCACAGCCCCACAGAGAGTGGGGAAGGAATAAGGACGTGGACTCCTGTGGTCAGCCTTCTGAACGTCCCTTCCCTTTCTGCAAACAGGGTCCTGGAGAACAGGGGTTTCATTCAGTTCAAGGGCTCAAGCAAGCCACTCTCATATCTGAAGCTACTGGTATCAAGAACAAGGGATTGTGACGGGGTTAGCAAAAGGGAAGAACATACAAGGCAGGAAAAGGAAGGTGCCCTAAGACAACCGCATCTCTGCCTTCGGGTGAATAGGACACCTGCCAGCAGCGGCAGCGGCAGAGAACGGCTCCGAGTCAGGTTCCCGCGCACCGAACCAGGCTCTGAGCACAGATTATGCGTCTGCCAAGTGAGCTGTCACAACAAACCTCGAAAGTATAAACTATTGTTATTCCCATTTTGCAGACACAAGCCTTGGAAGGCAATCCCTCCCAGACTCAGACTCACTTGGTTCTGAGGACCAGCATGGCACTGTCCCGCCGGTCCTGCCACAGGGCGTGCAGAAAGGCAATGGCTGCCCGATGCAGCAGGGGCGGACACCAGTAGCGGTCCTGCTGCTGGGAATCAATCAGCTCCAGCACCGCGTGGAGGCAGCTCCACACGCCAAGGCTGAATTCCTGCAAGAGGGCCAAGCCACAGTTCAGTCCCTCAGCCGCCACCCACCAGCGCACCCACCCCCTCCCCCAGCTTCACCCCAGGCACCGGCTCACCTTGGAGCCATCACTGCCATCCTTCACCTCCAGGTTCAGAAACAGTTCAATAAGGCCTGGCTGAGTCTCTACCGCAACCGTGAGGAACTCCAGAATCATGACTTTGATGCGCATGTCCTCAATCTTGCTCTGCAGCCGGGTCAGGAAGGCATCTCGAATGGCAGCTGCATCGTTGCCCAGGCAGGCGTATACGGACATCGGGGCCACCTGGCAGACACCGAACACACAAACGTAGGGCTCTACATTCAGAAAAACCTCCACAAGCTCCTGCAGAACATACTGGAGAACTTTGGAAAATGTGTGGAAAGGGAAACATCCAGATGTATAGCTCTGGGTTAGAAGGGACGTTGTGTCAAACTACAGTACAAAAGGCCCACCAGTTCATGGAAGAAAAAGTAGTCAACATAAAAACATGCACGACCTCTTTCGTGGTTAAAAAATATGCAAGGTAAAAAAATGAGATGATACCGATTTGCCTATTCAATTAGCAAAGATTTGAAAAAACTCATGGGGCCATTGTGGCAGGGATACAGGACTTGGCGTTAGTACAAACTGTCGGAGCACCAGGCCGGCTCAGCAGGTGGAGCATGAGACTCCTGCTCTTGGAGCGGTGGGTTCAAGCCCCATCATGGGTGTGGAGATTGTTTAAAAAAAAAAAAAAAAAAGCATAAACTGTTACTATCCTTTTTGGAGGATAATTCAGAAATACCTAAAAAAGTTTATATGTTCACTAATACCTAATTTTTAGGAACTGAAAACAGAAGTTTATGGAACTCTAGGGATAAAAGTCCTGCAGCACTACCTATAATAGTGAAAGACAAAAAAACAGCCCAAATCAATTAGGGTGCATCCATTCTGGGGCACGCCACGCAAGCATCAGAGACAATGAAGCAGCCCAAATGTGTCTACATGGGAAGACTGCAAGATCTGGTGTTCCATGAAGAAAGCTAGGCATAAAACAGCATGAACGGGGCCCTTCTACTTTTGTAAAGAATAAAAGCACACACCACACCAAACATCCTTTAAGCACAGACAAAAAGAACTCTGCCAGGGTGGCTTAGTCCGTTGAGCAACTTGACTCTTGGTTTTGGCTCAGGTCATGATACCAGGGTTGTGAGACTGAACCCCGCACTGGGGTCCCCGCTGGGCATGAAACCTGCTTAAAATTCTCTCTCTGCCTCTTCTCCCTCTCTCCTAAGGGGGAAAAAAAAAAAAATCTGGACCAATGAATACCAATCTGCTCCTAGGGATTCGTGGAACAAAGGGATCAAGTGGACCTTAATTTTCTATGTCACATTTATAGGTAAGGTTTCAATATTTTAAAATAAGTCTGTCTTTTGTAATCAGGGAAAAAATACCATCATAAAACAACATTTACGTGTGGTGTGTATGGCAACACAATTTGTGTGTTGCGTGTATGACGCGTCACTTTAAAAGTCAGAGAAGTCTTGGGGCGCCTGGATGGCTCAGTCGGTTGGGTGCCCAGCTCCTGATTTCGGCTCAGGTCATGATCTCAGGGGCATGGGATCGAGCCCCTCATCGGGCTCCATGCTGGGCATGGAGTCTGTTTGGGATTTTCCCTCTCCCTCTGCATATCAGGTTCCCCACCCCCAGCTCATGCACACGTGTGTGACCTCACTCTCTCAAATAGATAAACAAAATCTTTCAAAGTCAGAAAAGTCCAAGTTAGGTGTTGCCCTTGAAAGAAGACAGGAGCAGTCTCAAGCACCAAGTGAGCTTTCTGGGGCTTTAGCTGATTGAGTGGGAACCTACTGTGGCCAGACGTTTCAGCAGCTGGATGGCCAGGCGCGGCAAAGCAGGATCATGTTTGTGGTAGATGTATTTGGCAAGAACAGCAATGAGGTTGTTCCCATGGGCACCTGAAGCAGCACAGGAAATAGGTTAGACAGCAGGTGTGCCGAGTCAAGCCCCTAAGAGAGGCTGTTGGCCACAAAGGCTCACACACAAGGGAGTTTACTGGCCTCAAGTCCTGGGAAGGCCAGAGAAAATCCAGGGGACCATCCATTCTTTTTTTTTTGGTAGCCAAGGGGATACCCAGGATTTGGAGGTAAACACCCCAATCCAATTCATTAAGAACAGAAAGAGAGACATTTTGAAAAAAACAGGTAGTCTCTTACCAGGTTAGAAAAAGATATCACACTGAAAAACTACACTGAAATGCAGATATTATCAAATCCCAAAATGATACAAAGTAGAATACATCTTAGACATTACCTAACCACCTACTTAAAAATGAGGAAACAGGGTCCCGAAGGGATTAAATGAATAGTGTAAGGCCAAAGAGTCAAACAGTCAATATTTACCAGGTACTACCAACTTCTCTCCATGATTGACAAGTAGTAATCTTATCTCCACTGTAATCTTATAAGGTAGGCACTACTATTATCCTCATTTTATAGACGAGAGAGCTGAGGCAGAGCTGTTTAGTAATGAGCCAAGGTAACACGGCTGATTAGAGCCAAAATCTGAAGTCAGGCAGCCTGACTGTGAACGTGGGTCCTTAACTATTATTCTGTCACCAACAGGAGGCAGAAGTGAAGGACGTTCCAGCCCTCTTGTTTCTAAGTCCAGGATGGGAGCTGGTGATCATTCCCAAATTCCCTCCAGGAATTAGTGAGAAAATACTGCTGGTCTCCAACACCACAGCCTGAAGTATGCCCTTGTGGGCAGAAGCCCTGCTGGTCAGAAGAGCCATACATACCATGCTGTGTGAGAGCCTGCTCCAGGGGGGACACCACATTAGAAGGCGGTTTCAGCCGAATAACATTGTTGGTGACGGAGAATGCCAGTTTCACTGTCTTGATCAGCAGCTGGCCCTGCCCCTGGCCCTCTGCCCCATCGCTAGGGTGCCAAATGGAAACCAAAGTTGATTCAGACAACATGACTTCATTCACAACATATGTGCTCTCATGAATTAGATTCCAACAATAATCCCAGAGGTCAACAGCTTCTGTTAGAGGCCCCAGTCCAAACTAGGAGCGAGGAGGAGCAATCAACTCCCTTTGCTGTGTGCCAGTCTACACAGCAGCCACCAGGGTACATAAAGTCTACGTCCTAGGGGAAACAAGACTGTCTTAAAAAGCTACCACACATTAGCTTACACTGGAATTCTTAGAACACGCAGGCTCAGTAAAGACAAACGGGGAAGGGGGCTGGGAGCCCTACCTGCGGGGCTGAGCAGCCATCACCATGTCGATGGTGTCCACACCGACGCCCATGATGTTGATGACTGTCTGCCCAGCTTCTGTGTAGGCCAGGCTGCAAATGCAGAGAGACTGCAGGCTGGGGCTGTGACTGCAAGACAGACACATTCCAAGTTAATAGGGAGCCACCAAGTTTATGACTGGAAGGGAAGAGCACTGTCCAAACCGAACCAAGGGGACATCAGTAACACAAAGCAGCTCTCTGCCAGATGAACACACTCTGATCACTCTGCTTAAACAGACTTACTCTTAGGGCCCCCTGGGTGGCTCAATTAAATGTTCGCCTTCAGGGGCGCCTGGGTGGCTCAGTGGGTTAAAGCCTCTACCTTAGGCTTAGGTCATGATCCCAGGGTCCTGGGATCAAGCCCCGCATCGGGCTCTCTGCTCAGCAGGGAGTCTGCTTCCTCCTCTCTCTCTCTGCCTGCCTCTCTGCCAACTGTGATCTCTATCTGTCAAATAAATAAATAAAATCTTAAAAAAAAAATGTTTGCCTTCAGCTTGGGTCATAATCTCGGGCTCCTGGGATCGAGCGCCATGTAGGGCTCCCTGCTCAGTGGGGAGTCTGCTTCTCCCTCTTCCTCTGCCCTCACCGCCCCCCAACTTGTCCACGAACATGAGCGCTTCTCTCTTGAATAAAAGTCCTAAAAAATTAAAAAGAAAAAAAAAAAGATTTGATCTTAGAAACCACCCTGCAAAGCGATCTTATGGTCTTATCAATTAATGGATAGATTTACTGAAAAGAGTAATTATTAATCCACAAAAGAGACTGCACGGAGCCAAACGAGACAGGTCTATATGAAGTGGCATGGAAATGAAATTCCAGAGCAGTCAGTACGAGCAGAGGAAATCACGTAGCAGAAAACATACTAACTTCGTAGTCATCTCACAGAGGTAGGTTTAGGAAGGGCGTTTTCTACTTCACAATGAACACGTGTTACTTTTGTAAAGATCATAAAAAACAATTTGTGTGTGTGTGTGCACGCCCACGTGCGCAATCTCACTGGGGACAAGCTTGTTTCCCCTTCACTTCTCTTCTCGACCCACAGGTAGAAAGGATGCCCTCCAGTGGAAAGCAAATCAGAACCTCAAGAGTACTGAGCTCTGGGCTCAAGCAAGCGGAGTTCTCTGGAAGAACAAGGGGGCTCCGCACAGAAGGCCCTGTCCTCCCATGAGGAGTGGTGGCATCTGGGCATAGCCAGCTCAAGCAGTCACCACCCCCCCTTATACCTGCCATGTAGGTCGGCCTCATGGCACAAGTTCAGGATCGCATGAATCAGCTCCAGGATCAGGCAACCTAGACTCCAGAAAAGACACAGGAATGATGTGGCGTTCTGTGACGACCCGCATCCCGAGAAGGGAAGACAAGATCTCCAGGGAGCCTGGAGCTGCTTGGTCTTCCCTGAACACACCGCCTTCCTTACCGATCTGTTCTCTCACGCCGTGGGAGTTGTAACGCCACTTGTGATAGCCGGGAAGCATCTCCTTCAGCACAAACATGACACAGGGCACCAGCCCTTGGCTCTGGGTACTGCCCAGCTGCCCCTACAAGAAACCATGCTGTGAGGACTTCTGCCATCTAAGGAAGGGTTTTAGCTACAGAGATTGAACTCGAAACCCACAGGTCCACAAGAAATTTTGGCAAACCCTGGCAAACATTAGGATTCAATGGGGTCCAAGCTGTGGGTCTCTCTGACACAGAGAAAAAGACTAACAAAACAACGTCACCATGTCCCAAAAGGCAGCTACGTGAAGGGGACGGAGGAAGGTTAAATCGGTACAGGGGAGAGGTACCATAAACATGAAGGACAGGGGACCGACCGTCAGGGACAGGGAATGCTGGTTTCATGGTCACGATGCCAGCCACACCCCAACCTCTCCTCTGCCCCTAGAATACCAGAAAGGAGCTCTACTACTCACAACTCTTTGCCTAATGTCACTTGGCAACATCAGCTTCCTCACCTGTGAGTGAGGATTCTTCACTTCTGCGTAAACAGATCTTCATCCCTATCTCCACAAAGGGCTACTTCTACCTTTGGAAGCACCGAGTGCTTCTTGTGTGCGGCCCTCTCCACAACTCCGTGGAGCAGAGACCGTTCAAGGACTCCTGTTTCACAGAGGTTGTAAAAAGTTCTTTACCTGCCTGAGGCTGATGGAGCAGGCAAGAGGTCGAGCTGAAATGTAAACCTAATTCTGTCAGACTGCAACATCTATTTTTCAAACTGAGCTGGGATCCATTAATGGACTGTGGAATCAGCTTATGAGAAAATATCCAAATGCCTTTTGCATCGTCAGAGTAGTGCTGAATTGTGACCCTCTGCCTCGGGGGTCCACACACACATACATGTATACCGAGTCGTGAAAGAAAATGTATGTACCGCCCTGGGCTCCAGTGAAAACAGCTCGACAGTCACCACATCATATCACCTGCCTCCGAGGGTGACATAAATTAACCCGGAAAAAGTGCCCATCACAGAACGGGTACAGAGTCAACACATAGAAACAGTTAATGCCGTAACCTCAGGACAACTGTTGGACCTGAAGACCCGAGAACACAGTAGGAGAGACTTTCGGATGATTCCATCTGACCCGCTCTTACCTTGACAAGAGTGGTGATCAAGCGCAGAAAGGCAATTGTGACCCCGTACTCGCCCTGGGGCTGCTCGCTGTTCATGAGGAGGTTTCCATACCCTCCGGCGTTCATCCCCTCAGCACTGAGAGAACAGAGGCAGGGCAATCAGGGTGGGGCAATCTCAGGGTTTCCAGAAACTAATCACAGAGCATTCTTGTTATTTCGTAGATGGCTTGGGCCCCCAACAGGAAATCTCCGCAAAAGAATTCATCAAATTTAAGCTACTTCCTACCCAGAGTGAACATTAAGAAGGTGTTTTAGTGATGTACAACCTCAAGAGCTTTCAAGTAAAGAAATCAAATAAACATCCAAAAAACATCCTTTTGTCATATAAGTTGAGAGCGGGCAAGGAGAGAATGCTCAGGTAGGAGAATGGAGCCTGTGTATTAGTAACTGCCCCGCAGGTGAGCTCCAGCTGCCATGAAACAAGGAAAGGTACAGAGTGATTACGGCCTAGGAAAGCGAAGCCAAGTCTCCGGATCTAGTCACTTCGGGATTCTTCAGGTGGGAGAGTTAACTCCCACACACCTAGGGGGCTTGCCGCTGGATGAGAAATATATCCAGAAACTTCCAGGGAAGTTTCCTGAAAAGGAATGAAGCCAGCCTGGACCTGAAACATGTATGGCGCTCCCAGGGAGTACGCCCTGCCCAACCGAGGAAGACCGAGCTCACCTAATCATCTGACTCATGCTGGAGACCTGGTGGGCCACGAATGGTAAAAAGCCTGTGTGACGAAGATCAGTCCACACCTGACAAGGGAAAAGAAGAGCCCAATGTCCACGTGTCTTCAGGTAGCCACCAAGTGCACCCTTTTTTGGCTCTTAGGAAGACTTGGCATCTCTCACCTTTGCTGGGTTCCGGGCAGCCAGAACAGTCAAGCAATTGACGCAAGAAGCAATGACATCCACTGGCGGGGAGATCACTGTCGTTAGCCTGGAGAACAGTGCGCTCTACTCGGTAAAGTGAATAACACAACTTGTTCCTCCACAAACATTTTCCATTTCTCTCTGCCCAAGTCCCTCCTCTCAGCAAGGATAGAAACACAGGAAGGCCCTCAGATGGGGACAGTATCACACCAGGGCTTCCCACAGAGGACTGAGTATGGACGTTAACCCAGTGGGTGTGCGACCAGACAGAGGCTTACCGCTGCAGCAGCATGTAGATGCGGGACGTGATGGGCAAGAGACAGTCTGCTATGGACAGATCCGTGCTGATGACCTTGTGCACCAGATCAATGATGGGTCTGACCCGCTGGCAGTGCTGGATTACATCTGTGGGGAAAGAAAGCAAACAATTCCTTCAAGAAGCCGGAATAGTCTCGGAGACCCAGAAAAACACTACACTTATCCCACAGTCCGGATGGGTTTCAATTTTATCTTGAGAGCCTCTGTCCTCCGAATCTAAGCACAGCCATTTTCCGTTCCCAAAGTCATGTCTCCCTCAGCGGACCTGACCTGCAGTGGAAACGACGTGCAGCAGCATTTCGATCTCACACGTAAAGAGGGTCCAGCTGCTGTAGGAGTACTCCCAGCGAACCAGGTAAGCCCTGTCGTCCAGCACTACTTGGCCCACGGTGCCCTGAGGTATGCGAAGGTTGGTCTGGCCCCCTGTGGGAGAGAGGAAAGGAAATGAGTCGGCTATCTGGGGATACGATAAGAAAAAGTGCCTCCTACTCCAGACACCAGTTATTTAGTCACACAGAGATGTACACACTCTCTTCCTAGTAGCTAACACTGATGGACCAGTTTCACCCAAGTTATAGCATATATCAGAATTCCCTTTCTTCTCAAGGCCGAATAATATCCCACAGTATATATGTACCACATTTTGTTTATCAATTTCACCTGTTGGTGGACAGTTATTTAAAGTTGTTTTTATATACGCCCTTTTACCCAACAACCCCACTGTGGGGACGCTATGTACTAAAAATAAAAGCACCAGTGTATGAGGGACACGTACCCGAGGCAGCACTGTTTGTAGTGGCAGAAACCTGACATGGCCTACATGTCCTTTAGAGTGAAAAAGATACAAGACTCTGGGATATCCAGAATAGTTCTGTAGTTACTAAAAAGAATGGGTGAGATCTGTATATAAGGAAAGCAGCTTGCAGAATGAGTCTAGAAGAGCATACACAGTATGTAACAGGACACACCAACTCTCAGCACCGACTACCCAACAGCTAAGTCCCAAGAGGCGAACTCAGTGAGGTACAGATTGGTGCCATGTCTCTCGTTACGACGAACATGCATTATTTTTGAAATAAAACAATCCGGTGACGTAAAAAAGGGAGAAATGCCCTCAGTTATCAACAAGCACAGCGAGAGAAGAACTGCTTCAAAGGCGGTTTGCATGAAAAAGTTGAAGCAGCAAAGATGGAAGCCTCAACAGAGGCCAAGGAAAAGAGCTACTGAGCCAAGGTCTCTCCATCTTACCAAGAGGATAAAGGAGTTTGGACGTTTGCCTCCGCCAGAGAGTTCCATCTTCGTGGGAGATCACATCATGGGGCTTGTGCTTATAAAGTTCATTGTAGAAAGACATCTTATCCAAGAAACTATACACCTGCCAACATGCAGAAAAAAACACACCTACACGTTTACCTGGGGGACATGCAAGGGTTCCCATGTCCACTTCTCTGTTCTTTAGCCAGACCGTGCATGTGGGGACTCCCTAACTCTTGAACCAACCTCCTTGCCAGCCCTCACCATCCTCTAAGGCTGGCACTCCTTGCCAGCCCTCACCATCCTCTAAGGCTGAGCTCAAGGAGCCCTCGCTCGCACACAGCGGACTCTCCTGAATGGTGGGTCTTTCACTACTCAAATGACACTGACTGTGTGGCTTTACTAGTTACTCCCTTTTTGTGTTTACAGATAGTCTCTGCCAATGAGATAGTAAGGAACTTTATATTTTGTCCTCTCCCACAGCATCTACAATAGGTACTTTAAATTTTATAGACTTGAGACACTACCTCTGGCAGTGTTCATTCAACTTCAGACTAATTCTTGCTGTGGCAGTGGCACCCACAAAAATACCTCCCACACTCTGAATTCAGGCATCTAACCGAACCGCCTACCTTTTTGGCAGTGGACTTCCCTGATACGAGGGCTCGTAGCAATTGCAGGAGTGGGGAGAGCAGATGGGGGAACATCCCACAGACACTGTCCAGAATGATCCCAAGCCCGGAGGTTGGCTCCTATCGTAGAAAGAGAGAAGTCACTGACCACATAATCCATGAATTACAGATCTCTGAATTGCCCAGCAATCATAAGGAAGCCTAAAACCAATCATTTCCTTCAGACATCACTCCTTTCTAACAATTTAAGACTTCCATATTTCCACTGAAAATGGCTATCAACAGCAGATTTAGTCATGACCTGACAAGAGAACATCACTGCCTCCGGTGACCTCTTCTGGCCATCCTCCCCATAGGAAGACAACAGCATTCACCTCCACATGCCGTGTTTCCAATAAGGTGAAAAGCACCAAACACATACCAGCATTTGGCTACCACACAAAAGCAACAGATCCTCAATCTATACATTGTTTCATGCCACCTTCTCCCAGGAACAGCGTGAGGCTGGACAGCAACTCAGGAAGAAGCTAAGACATACAGGCCACAGCACAAAGGAGAATAGATCAGCATGGCCCTGGGGCGTCAGGCTGCTGTCAAGGCTAACCCTGAGGACTGGTGAGAAACTGTTCTCTCCAAAGCCAAATTCCTATCTAACCAGTTACAATACTGACTACTCAGAGTCACAATCTCGCAGTACCATGTCCAAGAGTCACAGTAACACCGATGCCTCAGACCGTCAATGTGAATAAAGACTTGGTGGTTCGGTTAGCGAATGTGCTAGTTAATAATACAGGCTACGGATTCAGGCAGCTGAAACTGCTTCCTGATCCTGTTTGTCTAGCTGTGTGACGTTGGGCAAGTCACTTCACATCTCTGAGCATCACCTTTCCTCATATGCAAAATGGTGATGATAATAATTCTATTTACTTCATACACTTTTGTAAAGATTAATGTGAAAAGACATAAATGCTTAATATCAGACCTATCACAAAGTAAGTGCTTGATAAATTCTTTCACTACAAGAATATCTTAGCATAATTCCCTCTGACACACTTACTGTTCCCCAGAATAGTTCTGGAAGAGAAGGGTCTGCCAGGACTTCACATGCTGTGTCAATTACATCCTGTTGGGGGAGGGGGAAGAAAATAGCTTATTTTCCCTCTTTGAACCACTATTTTTTTTTAAACTGCATTCTATTCAAATAAAAATACCAACAATACTTTCACATACTATATCAGAAAGAACCCTAGGTTTTCAAAGTAAGATTATACCCTGTCTAGGGTGTACGTTGTATCTGTTATACGCAGTTTGGCAAGTTAACCTCGCTGAACTTCAAAATCTTTACCTATAAAATGGTGATAATGTTATCGCTTCATAGTACTGTTGTAAGGACTAAATGAGGTAATATATGGAGAGGTGGACTATAAATTTTAAGATCCCATGTAAATGTGAGGTATTACTAGGCTTGGCTAAACTTGGCTAATCCTCTCCTAGAGGACAAGAATAATACCTTTTTAAGTTTTTTAATCCTCAGCACCTAGTACGGTGCTTGGCATACGCTGGGAATGGTTTTTTTTTTTTAAACAACCCAAGTACGAGGACTCTAGCAGCCCAGATATGTTAATACTGACCCTCCAGATATATGATAAGGTCCAAATATTACCACCAGAAATTTGGCAAAGGATGCAAAGCTTACTCTGTGCCCCTCGAGCTTTGGAAATTGAGTTTTCCGGTTAACACCAATTTCTTTAATAATGGTAAGAAATTTTCTTTCTTTTTTTTTTTTTTAAAGATTTTATTTATTTGACAGAGAGAGATCACAAGTGGACAGAGAGGCAAGCAGAGAGAGAAAGAGGAGGACACAGGTTCCCTGCGGAGCAGAGAGCCCGATGCGGGACTCAATCCCAGGACCCTGAGATCATGACCTGAGCCGAAGGCAGAGGCTTAACCCACTGAGCCACCCAGGCGCCCCAAGAAATTTTCATTTTTAGCAACTTCACCAATTTCTTCAATTTCCAAAACAAGTCATTAAAAATGAATATAATGACTTAGTTATAAAGAACTCCTCAAACAGCACTTTCTACTGCAAAGAACCAGGGTTCCTTGGAGAAACAGCATATCCCAGGTCTGGGGCCAGAATCCTGTAAGATAACCCCATGACGGTGGGTCATACCAGAAACAACGGAGCTATCAAAGTACGGAAGTTTTGTTTCAGACACATTCAGAAGCTCATCAAAAAGTTCTTACTGGCCAAAGGTGGGGGGTCTGAACATAAGAATAGTAACTGCAGTGGATTAAAACACAGCTAACAGGGCGCCTGGGTGGCTCAGTGGGTTAAGCCTCTGCCTTCGGCTCAGGTCATGATCCCGGGGTCCTGGGATCGAGCCCCACATCGGGCTCTCTGCTCAGAAGGGAGCCTGCTTCCCTCTCTCTCTCTGCCTACTTGTGATCTGTGTGTGTCAAATAAATAAATAAAATCTTAAAACAAAACAAAACAAAACAAAAAACCCCCAGAGCTAACATGTTTATTTATACTCAGGAGTTCACTATGACATGTAAAAATTTAAAGACCTTACTAGAGTGTTAACCACCTCTGCAGGACAGTAGGGAAAACTAATAAATATAGGAAAACAAGCATGTATAGTATTCTATACCAGAGTATCAGATAGCTAATAGCTAATGAGAGCAAGATTTTTTTTAAGTATAACTGACATCGATGGGAGGTGTACAACATAATCTAATATTTGTATATACCATGAAACAAACTTCTATAGCAACGTTCGAACCAACAAACAAAAGAGGAAACAGAATAGCGCCATTCTGTGACTCCCAAGGAACTAATGGATCTAGACAATGATACGGCTTATGTCCACCGCAGTGCAAAGCATGGGTGCAGATCAAAACTCGACAGAGTTATCGACCAATAATGTATGGACCCTATCTATTTAGATCCTGATCAAAACAAACTTATAACAAACTTACAACATTTATAAGATAATTAGAAATTTAAATCCTGACTTGTTATTTGAAGATAGTGTTTGTTTAGATGTGCTAATGGTTGTAAAGTTTTATTAGCTCCTATTCTGGTTCATCGACTATTCACAGATGACACTAAATGACGTCAGGGGTTTACTTCAAAATAGTCACAACAGTCACAGGACGGAAAGAGCACCAACATCTGCCGTCAGTTGATAATTTGGAAGCTGGTGATAGGACCGTTTAAGAGCTTGTTACATAATTTTGTCTTCTTTGATATAAGTTTGAAATGTTTCATGTTTTTAAAATATTGCAGAACGATATTTATTACACCCACTGATGTTTGGGACAGTGCTCTATCCCAAAATGAGATTACAAAACAGTATATACATTGTGATTCTGTTTTAGAGAAGAATCTTTATATTGTTAATATATATATATATATATATGCAGAAAATGTTTGGAAGGGAACACAACAAGTATTAACAGAGCTTGCCCTGTGTGGTGCAATTACACTTTTTTCTTTTTATCAGCACTTTCTGATTTTTTGTCATTAATATGTATTTTGTATAATACAATAAATGATAAGAAACAGCAATAAACAAATTAATACCTGGGGTATGTGGGTGTGTGTGGTAACAGGTCCAAAGGGTTATCTTAGGGATATGACTGCAAAGTCAGGCAGTGTAGACAGTCTCACAAAAGCCAGATACTGACCTGCTGATTGCCCAGTGTGTGCAGCTCCAGCGAGGTCAGAACGAAAGAAAGGAGTCCGTAGACACACATGCCTGCGGTGCTGGTGGTACACTGTATGGGCAAAGGAGTCAGTAACTAATCTGAAGAACAAAACTCTGCCCCCAGATTTAGCATAATCCTACACATTAATACAGTCTCTGTAAACAAATGGGAAGGGAATCCAAGGCTTTGTAATTTTCCTAATTTAGTCCCAAGATCAGGAAGACAAGGGATTTCTCCCTTGAGAAAGCAGGAACCATAAATATCACCACACCCCCAAGAATAAAATCAAAAGGGAACCATTTGCAAAATGACTAGTTTTCATGGGGAAGAAAAGCAGAACCAGTCCAGAGAAAGGATAAAGAGTCTCTATGTGCTGACACAAACGACGCAGCTGCCTGCATGGTCACCACGATAAATGACCCAGTGGCAGCCGGCAGGCCTGCTGGCGGAGGTTTCCTGCTCGCATGTCAAAACAAACTCAGTCAACAGTGCCTCTGAAATTAAATCCCAACACGAGACTCAAGAGAATGGCTAATTCATCCCGCTATGGCTGAATGAGTAAGCTCCCAAAAAAGATTTCTCCAGTCAGGGTGGTCAAAGCTGTCCTCCAGATTACTGTGGCGGCATAGTAGCCTGTACTGGCCAAGGGTTCATAATGCACCTCCCACTGCCTGGCAGTATTATTCCACCAGTAATTTGAGGGCAAATTACATCTCCCTAAGTCTCAATCTCCCAAGATGTAAAATAGGATAAAAATTCCTAGCGCAAAGAAGCGCTGTAAGGACGGAGTGCTCTAAACGAGAATGCGCAGAAAGCGCTGATAACAGTGTCTACTCATACTAAATGAGCTACGAAGTTAGAAACAACTGTCATCATCATCCATGTCACTATTACAATTCTTATGACTGCTCTCATGATTGATTCACGGGCTTCTGCCCTAATCTCTGGCATGCTCATGCTCCAACACCAACAGCCTGAGCCTCACGTCATTGCCCCCGCTGGCCAGTGAGCGGAGCAGTCGGGTCAGGTACTGAAATACGTTCAGCTGGATGGCTGTGCCACCTATCTTCCGGACAACACTGCTTGTCTCTTCTGGATGCAGGGTGTGACGGAGGAGAGCCCAGGCCAAAAGCACTGGGGCATGATGTGGAATGTCCCCGAAGGTCAACATCAAACGGTCCATATCCTGATTAAAAACAAAAAATAAAAAACCAACCAAACTAAAAAACAAAACCTGTGTCACTGAAAAGAAAGGGTGAAAACAAATGTCCTCCATTTGCCCAGAGTAGCCCCTTGTCCCACTCTGATAGTCTACTCTTCCCCAACCTCCACCACACCTCACTAATAAACCCCTCCATTACTCTTCCCTTTCCCCACAACTTTTTTCTTCTAATTTTAAATAGTCTTAGTGTAACATTATAAAAGACATGTTCCAATGGAATTTCCTTTGGAAAATTTCCCAATCCTTCTTGAACTTTCTCTGCTCTTTCCCCACTTTCTCTCTAACCACCATGCCATCTGAATGTGTTTCCCCTTTGCTCTTCTTGCACAAGGTCCATAAACAAAGACAATCCCCAGCAGTCGGTCCTTGGGCCTTTCCTGTCCTGGTGCCAACTCTCTGAGTGACTCTATTCATTCTCACAGACTCAACTACGACCAATATGCAGAAAACTGAAATCTGAGATTTCTTCCAATTAACTTAACACTGTAGAGTCCTAAATTCCACCGCAAGAAAAATTTTACGTGGCAGTATGGTTGAGTGGTGAAACACATACTCCTAACTATAAATTGTTTAAAAAGAGAAAGGAAGCCATTCCAAGTTTACCTGACAAATAAGCCCGTCCTGGGCAAACTGGTGCAGTTCTCTTCTGTCATCTAAAGCACACTTATGCAAGGATTCAATATCCATGCCTTCCACCAGGATAAGGGCACTGAAGTAGCTGGGAAGAAAAATGGTATCATGGTGTCACATGAGCAACTCTGAACCTTGCTGGAGAATAAGATGAAATGGAAGACACTTCAATATCAAAAAATTACTAATGGTTTTTTCTGCATTTTTTTTCATACTAAGTCTTCTTAGTATGTATGTATTTTATACTTCCAACACACCTCAATTCATCTGGCCACATTTAAACTGCCTGACTGTGGTTGACAGGGGCTTGCGCAGGCCAGAGCGTAGATCCAGTGTGGAAAGTTTCTATGGCCACCAATGAGACATGACCCAGATAAACCATCTCACCACTCAAGTGTGTATCTTTGTTCACAGAGAAAACAGCCCTCAAAACGTGGACCCATCTATTTGAACCACTGTCACATCATCCTTTTTGTTAAATGCAGCTGAATCTCCTCCTCAGACCCAGATGAGAACAGGCAGTTCACCCCAGAGGATATGCCAAGAGCAGGTAAGAAAATGCTCACCATCAGATAACCAGGGAAAGGCAAATCAGGGCAGCAAAAGGGAAAAAAACTGAGGGGATGATAGATAACATGGGTTTGCAAGATTGTAGGGAAACTGGTTCTCTCCTCCTACAATCAGTGATGTATACGTTGGTACAGCCTCTGTGGAGGACAACTTGGCAATATTTTAGAACACAAACACACACACCATTCAACCCAAAAAAGCCACTTCCAGCTCCTTCACAGTCATACTCACCCAGATGTACAGAAAGGCTTGTAAAGAATGTTCTTATAGCACTGTTTGAAATATCCAAACAAGCTAACTGCCTACCATTAGTGAAAATGTTAAATAAACATCCAACCCATGTACTAATGCAGCAGCTAAAGAACATCCTGAGGTAAAAAGAGTTCCAGGACATCTAGTTACGTGAAAAGTTAAGTTGTAAAAAAGTACACTATTTACATCAAAAAACAAAAAAACACAAACAATGTATTTTTGTATATATGGGAAAAAAAAGTGGATCTACCCACTGCCATAAAATTCAAAGTCCACAGATGATGACCTCAAAAAGGGCAGGGGACACACTTGCCCTATCACCGTCTTAGCATTTGCAATGGCTTACCATAGATGCTCACCAAATTTTTTGTTGAATGGATGAACCTCTTAGATGAAGATAGTCAAATACTAGAATGCAATACTTATTTTGAGAAAACATGGCCCTCTAATCCCAGTCTTTACTCCCTGTAAGACCTGGAACATGGTAGTACATCAATCTGTTTCCCTAGAAACAAGTGAAAAGTACATCTAGACCATCCTCTCACCCATTAACAGGATCTATTAATACCAACATTCTACACCTTGTACAAGTTTTGTAGCCTCAATTCATTCAGACTTACCCAATCCGATCTACGAAAGGATCCATGGTCTCATCCACCAGGTGCCTGTTGGTCTGCCTACTACCAAATCCTTGTTCTTTAAACATCTTGGTTAATGCCAGCAGGTCACTAGGTGCCATCTCAAAGTAGGCATAATAAAGGAAAATAATTTCTAGCAGCATGGACTGTTCCCGAAGGCACTGAACAAACCAGCGAGACACCTGGCGCTCGGTCTGCACAACCAATGGAGAAAAAATGGGAGAAATAAAATCAGATTTAAAAGCCTATTTAAAATTTTTAAGTTATTTTTTATTAGAGAATATATGTAAAAGGAGAGAGTAAAAAAAGTCTCCCTCTTTGCCATATATTAAGGAATCTTTGTTAAATGCTTAAAGCAAAAGGGTTTGGGAGAGATACCAAAAATAAGTCTCCCTCTGTACAATTCCCACTGCCCAGTCATCCTAACCTGTCCCCAGAGGCAACCACTGTAGAGGTTCTTGTTTCCCCTTCCAGTCTTTTGCCATATACACTCGGTATTCCTTCCCTCATTCTAAGCTCCGTCTACCTACCCACCTACCCATCCAGCCATCTCTACATCAAATATACTATACAAACTATTCCATACTTCTCTCAACTAACAGCGTATCTTATAAATCATTTCCTCTAACAGTACATTAAGAATTTCCTTATTTTTCTCATTAAAAAAAAAAAGAATTTCCTTATTTTTCTCTTTTTAAAAAAGATTTTATTTATTTATTGGACAGAGAGAGAGGTAGTGAGAGAAGAAATACAAGCAGGGGCAGAGGGAGAGGGAGAAGCAGCCTCCCCGCAGAGCGGGGAGCCAGATGTGGGGCTCGATCCCAGGACCCCGGGATCACGACTTAAGCTGAAAGCAGACACTTCACTGACTGAGCCACCCTTATTTTTCATTATCAGTCCCCTCATTACTTTTAATGAAATGCCCTATTTTTATTTATATATTTTCCATAACTTAATCAGCTTCCTTGGATGTACACACAAGTGATGGTGAGGATGTGGAGAAAAATGAGCCCTCGTGCACTGCTGGCGGGAACCTAAACTGGTGTAGCCGCTGTGGGAAACAGTACGGAGGCTCCTCAAACATTTAAAGACCAGAGGGCGCCCTAGTGGTTCAGGCAGTCAGGCATCCGACTCTTGGTTTGAGTTCAGGCCATGATCACACGATTTGAGATCGCGCCCTGCATCAGGCTCTGCGATGAGCATGGAGCCTGCTTGGGACCCTCTCTCTCCCTCTGCTCTCTGCCCCTCCGAACCCTGCTCATGATCTCTTTCTCTCTCTAAAAAGCAAAAATTAAAAAACAGAAATGCCATATGATCCAATAATTTAACTACTGGGTATTTACCCAAAGGAAATGAAAACACTAATTCAAAAAGATATGTGCAGGGGGCCTAGGTGGCTCCGTCGGTTAAGCGTCTGCTGTCGGCTCAGGCTCCACATTGGGCTCCCTGCTTAGCACGGAGTCTGCTTCTCCCTCCCCCTCTGCCTCTGTCCCTCCTGCTGCTTGTGTTCTCTCTCCCATTCACTCTTTCAAAGAAATAAAATCTTAAAAAAAAAAAAAAGATACATGCACCCCTATGTTTACTAAAACATTATTTACAATAGCCAAGCGATGGAAGCAATCTAAGTGTCCACTGATAGATGAGTAAGGCACACACGCAGACGCAAGGACAGGCAGCATGGAATACTATGCCGCCGTGGAAAGCATGAGATCGTGCCATCTGTGACAACATGGATAGACCTAGATCTTATGCTAAATGAAGTAAGTTAGACTGAAAAAGACAAATACCGTATGATGTTACTGATACTGGAATCTAAAAAACAACACGAATGAAGAAACAAAAACCAGAACCAGGTCTATAAATACAGAGAACAAACTGGTGGTTGCCAGAAGGAAAGGAGGCGGACAGGCCAAATGGGTGAGGGGGAGTGGGAGACTTCCAGCTGTGGAATGAGTAAGTCATGAGAATAAAAGCCACAGAATAGAAAGCACAGTCAATGGCACTACACTAACCCCGCCTGGTGACAGATGGTAAATCCCTGTGCTGTACACCCGAAATGTGTCAACCGCACTCCAGAAACTTAAATAAATACAATGTACACCTGACAGAACAAATATACAAAAAAATTGGCAAAACCACAGATCTAAACAATCTCAATCTGCCTGGTATGTCTCACCAGCACACCAAACTACTTTTGAATACATGTTCTTTTTCAGGAGCTTTTAAAATTTGTTTATTTGTGAGAGGCAGAGAGACAGCACTACACAAATTCTTTCAGAAAACGGAGGAAGGAAAATTTCCCAACTTATTTCATGAGGCTAACATTACACTAATACCAAAACCAGAAAAAGACACCACAAGAAAACTACAGACTAATATCCCTTATGAACATAGGCATAAAATTCCTTAACAAAATCTTAGCAACTCAAATCTCACGATATATAAAAAGCAAAATATATCATAATTAAGTGGAGTTTATGCCAGGATTTCAAGATCCATCTGACATCCAAAGACTCAATGTAATTCACAACAAAGTAAAAAAGTCATAATGTTATTTCAAAAGATCCAAAACAAAATGGACAGGATTCCTAATAAAAGCTAAATCCCTCAGCAAACTTAGGAGGTAATTTCCTCATTTTGATAAAGAACACTACAAAAATAATTTACAACTAATAACACATTCAGGGGTAAAGATCTGAATGCTTTTTATCTAAGATTACGAACAAGGCAAGAATGTTGGCTCTCCTACCACTTCTATTCATCATTGTACCAGAGGTCCTGATCAGTTAATAAGGCAAGAAAAAGAAATAAAAGGCATACAGACTTGAAAGTAAGTTAAAGTGCCCTTATTTACAGACAACATGATCATGTGTATTAGAAAATCCTGTTAGAAAAAACCTACTAGACGGGCACCTGGGTGGGTCTGCAGGATGATTGTCCAGCTCTTGATTTCCAGCTCAGGTCATGATCTCAGGGTCGTGGAATCAAGCCCTGCATCAGACTTCATGCACAGCAGAGTCTGCTTGACCCTCTTTCTTCCTCTTGCTCTACCCCTATTCCCTCTCTCTCTCCCAAATAAATAGGTAAAATCTTTAAAAATAATAAAATTAAATAAATGGTTAAAATAATAAATTTTAATTACATATTATTTTACCAGAATTTAAAAGTCATAGTTAAAAAAAAAAAAACAACCTATAGTGACAGAAAGCAAATTAATGGTCGTCTGGGGCCAAAGATCACAGATTGACTACAAACTTTCTAGGGGAGATAGAAATGTTCTATGTACTGATTGTGCATATAACTACCTACAACTGTCAAAGCTGTATGTTTGAAATCAGTGAGCTTTACTGGATGGAAATTGGACCAGAATAAAGCTGGAAATGGGAACACTACAGACCTGTTATCTACACAAGTTCTTTCACACAAGTGTGAATGTATTTATAGGATAAACTCTTTTTTTTTTTTTTTTTTAAAGGTTCTGTTTATTTATTTGACAGAGAGAGAGACACAGCGAGAGAGGGAACACAAGCAGGGGGAGTGGGAGAGGGAGAAGCAGGCTTCCCGCCGAGCAGAGAGCCCGATGTAGGGCTCAATCCCAGGACCCTGGGATCATGACCCGAGCTGAAGGCAGACGGTTAATGACTGAGTCACCCAGGAGCACCGACAGGATAAACTCTTACACTGGAACCTTGCAGTTCCAGTTTATGTGCTTTTCAATTTTTTTTTTTTAAAGATTTTATTTATTTATCTGACAGAGATCACAAGTAGGCAGAGAGAGGAAGGGAAGAAGGTTCACTGCTGAGCAGAGAGCCTGATGTGGGGCTTGATCCCAGGACACTGGGATCATGACCTGAGAGGAAGGCAGAGGCTTTAACCCACTGAGCCACCCAGGTGCCCCTGTGCTTTTCAATTTGTATTTTATTTTTATTTTATTTATTTATTTATTTTTAAAGATTTTATTTATTTATTTGACAGAGAGATCACAAGTAGACAGAGAGGCAGGCAGAGAGAGAGAGAGAGAGAGAGAGAGAGAAACAGGCTCCCTGCTGAGCAGAGAGCCCGATGCGGGACTCGATCCCAGGACCCTGAGATCATGACCTGAGCTGAAGGCAGCGGCTTAACCCACTGAGCCACCCAGGCGCCCCTGCTTTTCAATTTTTAAATACTGCCTTATTTTCCACTAAAAAAAGTTATTTATACAGCAAAATTTGAGTACCCATTATCCCATCCCTCAGACAAGAGTGTTGGATGTGAGTATGTTCATTGCTTTTGCTTGTTTTTCCACTGGGTCTTAGTGATTTATAGGAGTTCTATTTTAAGAACCCTTTATAATATGACTTTGTCTTACTTCGTTTACTGCACTATTTTTTTTTCCTTGCAAAAGTGTTTGATTTGTTGTTGCTGGGTTTAAAATTACTTTTCTTTCATGGCTCTTGAATTTTACTTTAAAAAATCCTCTCCACTCCAAACAAAGCAAAACAAAACAAAACCACTTCCCATGTTTTCTTCTAATACTGGTGTGGTTAAAAATTTTTTTTCTAGGGGCACTGGGTGGCTCAGTGGGTTAAAGCCTCTGGCTTTGGCTCAGGTCATGATCCCAGGGCCTGGGATCGAGCCCCGCATCGGGCTCTCTGCTCAGCGGGGAGCCTGCTTCCTCCTCTCTCTTTGCCTGCCTCTCTGCCTACTTGTGATCTCTGTCAAATAAATAAAATCTTTAAACAAAAAAAATTTTTTTTTTTTCTAAGTAAAATCTACACCCAACATGGGGCTTGAACTCAAGACCCTGAGATCAAGGGTCACTTGCTCTATTGACTGAGCTAGCCAGGTGCCCCTACAGTTAAATTTTTAAAATTTAAATCATTGCTCTATCTGATTTTCTTCTAATAGAAGGTAGGAGATAGAGGTAAGAGTTCAATTTCTCTCCCCATGGTTATTTATACAGTAGTTCATCACCATTCATTGAAAAATACAGTACTTCCCACTGACTGAAATACCACCTTTATCATATATAACTCAGTCTGGGGTCTATAACTAGACCTTCTATTATGCTCTATTTATAAGTCTATTTACTTACATGCCAATGCCATGCTTTAAATTATTGTAGTATTAATTATCTAATAAGACTAATTTTCCTTTTTCAAAAATTTCCTGGCTATTGTTTCTTATTTTTCATGTGAATTTGAGAATCAGCTTGTCCGTTCCGAAATAAAAGGCAAAACAAACACTTGTTAGTATTTTTTTTGGTATTGCACTAAATTCATAGGTTAACATAAGAAGTACTGACACTTTTATGGTGCTGTCTTTATATTCAAGAACGTGCTGTGTCTTTCCATTCGGTTATGACTTCTTTTATACCCATTATAGCATCGGGACATCTAGGTGGCTCAGTTGGTTAAGCTTCCAACTCTTGATTTCAGCTCAGGTCAAGATCTCAGGGTGGTGAGATGTGCCCCATGTTGGGCTTCATGCTGAGCATGGAGCCTGCTTAAGATTTTCTTGCTCCCTCTCCCTCTGCTCCTCCCTGCCCCCAACTCATTTACGTTTTCTCTAAATAAATAAATAAATGTCTATTCTCTTTATGGCATTTTAAAGTTCTCTTCATTCAGATTTTGGATAGTTGTAAGCTTATCCCTGAGAAATTTATGCTTTTATTGCTATTTATAAATGGGCCCTTTTCTTCTACTAAATATTTTCAATAGTTACTGTCCATGTTTTGGCTGACAATTCAGGGTTTTTTTTGTTTCTTTTTAAGATTTTATTTATTTATCTGAGAGAGAAGTGAGCACAAGCAAGGGTAACAGCAGAGGAAAAGGGAGAAGCAGGGTTCCCCACTGAGCAGGGAGCCCAACTTGGGGCTTGATCCCAGGACATTGAGATCATGACCTAAGCCAAAGGCAGATGCTTAACCTACTGAGCTACTCAGGCACCCTTGGCTGAATTGTTTTAACAAACACATATTATTTAAAAAAAAAAAGGGGGGGCACATTCTAATCTATAAATACAGGCTCCTTTACGATTTAGGGTTAAATAATCAGGCTGATGTCACATATTTAATAGATTGTGATAATAGGGGTGCCTGGGTGGCTCAGTTGGTTAAGCATCTGCCTTTGGCTCAGGTCATGGGACTGAGCCCCGCGCCAGGCTCCCTGCTCGGTGAGGGTGCCTGCTTCTCCCTTTCCCTCTGCCTCTCCTTCCTGCTTGTGCTCTCTCTCCCTCAAATGAATAAATAAACTCTTTAAAAAAAAAAAAAAAGAGGGGGGCCTGGGTGGCTCAGTGGTTTAAAGCCTCTGACTTCAGCTCAGGTCATGATCTCAGGGTCCTGGGACCGAGCCCCACATCGGGCTCTCTGCTTGGCGGCGAGACTGCTTCCTCCTCTCTCCCTCTCTGCCTACTTGTGATCTCTGTCAAATAAATAAATAAAATCTTCTTAAAAAATAAATAAATAAAAATTTAAAAAAAATTTTTTTTTTAAAGATTTTATTTATTTATTTGACAGAGAGAGATCACAAGCAGGCAGAGAGGCAGGCAGAGAGAGAGGAGGAAGCAGGCTCCCTGCTGAGCAGAGAGCCCGATGCGGGGCTCAATCCCAGGACTCTGAGATCATGACCTGAGCTGAAGGCAGCAGCTTAACCCACTGAGCCACCCAGGCGCCCCAAAATTTTAAAAAATTTTAAAAAAAGGATAATGATAATAAAGTAGAAGAAATCTTTTTTTTTTTTAAGATTTTATTTATTTATTTGACAGAGATCACAAGTAGGCAGAGAGAGAGGAGGAAGCAGGCTCCCCACAGAGCAGAGAGCCCGATGTGGGGCTCGATCCCAAGACCCTGAGATCATGACCCGAGCTGAAGGCAGAGGCTTTAACCCACTGAGCCACCCAGGTGACCCAAGTAGAAGAAATCTTGAGTTTAGAGTTCTATTAACCACTTAAAGAAAATTTTAAGTAAGAACAGAAAGTAAATTAAGTGGATAGACAAAGTCAAGTGAAAATGTCCAGAATGAAGTACCATTACTTAAAGTCATCAATGTTTTGATCCATGACACGCTTAAACTTTTCTGAAGATCATCTATAAATACTACAAGTTAATAAATGAATAAGTCATGTAACTGAGAGCTATATGCGCAAGGCTTACAACTCTCCTCAGAGTTACAGGAGGCCCAGTAACCACATACCATGAGGTTTCCATGTGTCTCCCATGTTGGTGCTTCAGTTTTATAAAGCTCTTCAAACTGCTTTCTATATTTTGTGACTAGTTCCTTCTCCAATTTATCAACGCAGTCTGCATATTCAACCTTAAAAAAAAACAAACAAACCCAAAACAGAGTAACTTATACCTACGATAAAAGGTAAATATTCAAATGAAAGTGAAAAGGAGTAATATAAAATTATTAAACAGTGTCGAATTTTATAGGATACAGAGAACCACGAGGACTAAATGGGCTTACCCTATAGGGATGTCTTTCATCTTGAAAATAAGTGAGAAGGTGTAAGACACAACGAAGAATACAGGTTCTTTCTTCATAGTAATAATCCGCAATCTGGGAAGAACCCAAAGACGCAAAATCAGTTACTCACCTTTGCACAAAAGACACTCAATTTTAAATTTATTGATAAAGAGATCACTTAAAGATGAGAATGGAAAAGGCTGGTTTCTACTAGCAATCATAGACACAGAAAGATTGTGTTAGGCCAAAGAAAGCAAAAGACCTTCATGAAATAGTATACAAGTAAAGCCATGCAAAGTAAAAGGAATTATTTAAAAATATAAACAAGTTGTCTTGCATGATTTCTCAAAGCTTTCAAATAACACACAACACAGCTATGGCTGACAGGCCAAATACATGAAGGCAAATATAAAAACACCACTTGTATATATCATGCTTATAACTAAGGTACTTGGTTCTCGCTAAATACCAAATAGGAAACTACTTCTGAAGTCACAGTCAAGCTCCATTCTATATGAGATCCTAAATGAGAAGGCTGCTTTGGAGGGTAGGGGAAGACAAAGGAATAAAGAAATATACATTAACCTTCCTGCATTTAGACGTAGAGAAAAAAGACACATGAAGTAGTTTTCATCCCCAGTAGCTGGACAGTCTCCTTTGGGAAAGGTCTCAGCTGGGGTCAGTGGATAAAAAGCCTCTTATTTCACAAGTATGTTACTAACCTACTTCATTGACACCTTCCATGCTTACCCAATAAGAGTCCAAAGCCAGCAATGCCCAGGAGAACAAGGTCAGGAACCCATCACCCAATTTCACAACAAAGAATGAAAACAGTAACTCCCACTCACCTTCAGGATTAAGGCCTGGCTCTGCCTCTCATCTTGCAGTACCGTCTGAAGGAAAGAACAATCACGCAGTCATCTTATAAGCAAAGCTCAATTAACAAAGAAAAAGGTAAATATCTTCACCTCACCTTTCAAGATTTTAAGTGCCCATTCATTTCTGGAAGTATTTTTTTACCTAAATGTATTCAAATCTGTGCTCAAATCTCAGCCCACTCCTCTGGACTCAATTTCCCTATATGCAAAATGAGGGGCCAGACAAGCTCCATACAGTGCCAGTTTGTTTTCAGCTCTGACGTCCTGAGATTCTACCATTAACACGTCAATCTTTGACCTCTGCAGCCTGTGAAGTCTGAGGACAGACTTCAGTTTAAGTACATGTGTTTTAAGCCTTTAGAAAATCTCTCCTGGGGCGCCTGGGTGGCTCAGTCGTTAAGCATCTGCTTTTGGCACAGGTCATAATCCCAGGGTCTTGGGATTGAACCCCGCATCTGGCTCCCTACTCAGCAGGAAGCCTGTTTCTCCCTCTCCGCTCCCCCTGCTTATGTTCCCTCTCTCACTGTCTCTCTCTGTCAAATAAATAAATACAATCTTTAAGGAAAAAAAAAAGAAAGTGTCTCCTGAGAATCACTGTATCTGATCACCTACCTCTGTTGCAAAGAACCGGTACCAAAACTCTTAAACACCTAAAACACAAGGAAAAATGGAGAAGGCAAGAGAAAGGAGCCGGACATACTACAAACCTTTAGTGAGTCCCGAGTACCTCTATAATCTTCTTGAAGGTAACACTGGATTAACTGCACACTCTGTTCTTCATCAAGACCCTGAAATGCAGGGGTCGTTAAGAAAGGCACAGCCACCTCAGCTCAGAAAACACACATGGGAAGTAAAGCATTCTAAAGATTTGTCCTCTGGAATGAACACAGAACTCGAATAAATAGAAATCCTTTTAAAAGATTAAAAGACACAACATAAGTTTGCCCCAAACAGGAGAAAAAGGAGCCAGTCATAGACATGTAATTTACATGACAATTAAATTTACAATGTCAGAAACAACTGTGCTTATTTACCAAGCCATTGATACAGTCACAGGCATGATCTGGGTTTCCAAAATTAAAAAGAAATAGCTATATATTTAAGTATAATCTAGGCAATTTAAAGAACACTACAGGGTGCCTGGGTGGCTCTGTTGGTTGAGCGACTGCCTTCGGCTCAGGTCATGATCCAGGAATCCCAGGATCGAGTCCCACATTGGGCTCCCAGCTCCATGGAGGGGTCTGCTTCTCCCTCTGACCTTCTCCCCTCTCACGCTCTCTCTCACTTTCTCTCCCTCAAATGGATTTAAAAAAAAAAAAAAAAAACTTTAAAATAAATAAATAAATAATAAAACAAAGTACACTACACGCATGAAGAAGAAAACTCCATGATATATATAGTAAACAGATGTGGCAACTTATTTTGTGGCTTTTAACAAGAAGAGTTACCACATGGATATTTCTGAAACCCAATATGTTCAATTTAATCTCCAAAACTGAAATAAACTGAATTTTCACTGAAAACAACTAACAAAGAAATAATGTACATCCACAATGCAGGAAGTAAACTGAGACCATGCTAATTTTTACTCACCAAAAACTTGCTGATTCTTAAACCCAGTTCCTTCAGCGGTGAAGCCACATCTTTATTAGCTTTCACTTTTTCGGCTGAATTTGGACTATGAAAAGAACAGTGAATCATTTCCTCATTCTCAATGACCCTCTAAGGATTTTAAATAAACATACTTAAAGATATTTTTACCACAGACCTTTCTCTGCCCTGTAGGTGCCTATGAAAATACACACATATACAAGAAGTTCTTCTCTACAGACTTTATGACACAGAACTACTTATGCCTAAATAACAAATATGGTATCTATCTGTTACAAACTGTAGTTATAATAATATTACATATGGATATATTAGGTTACATTATTTTTGATCCTTACAACTATGAAAGGGAAATATTACTAATCCCATTTTACAAATGGAATTACTAATACTCAGAATCGATAAATAACTTACCAAAAATCCCACAGCTAATAAAAAGTTAAGATGAAATTTAAAACCAGGTCTGTTAGTATACATACATACATTACCTAGCTCTATCTACTGAGAAGGCCTAGAAGCTAAAAAGCCCAGTAGCAGTGAGCACACCCAGCCCCCAGATCTTGGTTTCTAATAGCATTATCTAATAAAAGTTACCAGGACTCCTTAGAGAAATAGCTAATTCTAGAGCTGCGGCAGAGAAAATACTAGATGAGCCTGGAGCATCTCGTAATGCCAGAAAGGAAATATTCAGAAAACAAAAAGATGGGGTAATGTCGAGAGGACGTAGATGACAACCCAAAAGAACTCCCAGTGAGCAAAGCTAAAACAAGGTATAAGCAAAGTATAAAATAAATATACATGAGCCCATATGATAGAAATAAATATGGAGAAGGGAAAAATCTTCCTCACAAAAGAAGTCCAAATAACATATACAGATGCCACTCCTTCAGGAAGTACAGTTTAATTTCACTGTACCCCCACCCAGAGAGTGGGCTCTATGCTTAGTGACCCACTTTTAAGACACAGAGTAAGGGAAAGGGAAAAAATGACTTTACAGAAGAGAAACTTGGCAAATGCCACCTTACCCAAGTGAGCAAGGTTAAGATCACCAGCAATTTCATGTGGAAAACCATATCCTCTCTTATGGTAAGGATGGTACTTCACTTCTCTGCATTCTTCCCCAAACCCACAACCCCAATCTAATAATAAGAAAAACATGAGACAAATCCAGATTGAAGGCATTCTACAGAATACTTGACCAATCCTCTTCAAAACTGTTCAAGATCATGAAAATTAAGGGAAGACTGAAATGCCGTCACTCCTTATGAGCTAAGGAGACGTGACAACTGAATGCAATGTGGGATCCTGGGTGGATCCTGGGCTAGAAAGAGGACATTAAAGGAAAAAAAAAGGTTAAATTCAAATAAAGCCTGAAGTTACAAGAAAAGGTCTGTCGGACTTTGAATATCATGCTGCTTATAAAAGAAACTTTCATCTTTAAAAAAAGAAAGTAATGCCACAAATGTCTGTTCTGCGAACTACAAGCATGTTGTTGTTGGATTTTTAACAGAGACTCTCACATTTCACAGGAAATCTACAACACAAAGGCTAGATAAAGTGAAACAGTCAGTTCTGAAAGAGGCAACACAGAATGATGATTAAGAACACAAACAATGGGGCGCCTGGGTGGCTCAGTGGGTTAAAGCCTCTGCCTTCAGCTCAGGTCATGATCCCAGGGTTCTGGGATCGAGCCCCACAAGGGGCTCTCTGCTCAGCAGGGATCCTGCTTCCTCCTCTCTCTCTGCCTGCTTCTCTGCCTACTTGTGATCTCTGTCTGTCAAATAAATAAATAAAATCTTTAAAAAAAAAAACAAAAACCCACACAAACACTGGAGTAAGACTACCAGGTTCACATCCTGGTTCTACACTTACTAGCTGAGTGACCTTGGGCAAGTTACTTAACCTCTTTGTGCCTCAGTTTCCCCATCTATAAAATGGAAATGATAATAATCAAAGTACCTATATGTGATAATACAGTGATTATCTTCTTTTTCTTAAGTCCATTATTTTAGATACATGGTAGTTACAGATAAAACAACACCATGTTTGGGAGTTACTTCTAAACGGGTATGGGGGGAGGGTTAGTGAACAATGAAAAAAAGAAAGTTCTTAACCTAAGAAAATGATGATGGAAGGTGAAGATGTAAAAAAAAAAAAAAAAAATCAAATATTCCAAAGTAAAAAGGAAACGAGGATGGCTTGGCAACTATAACGCACTACAGAATGCGATCTGGACTAGGAGTTAACATAAAAGAGTCTAAACCTACAAGATGTATTCTCTTCATTTTTAAACTACTTTATATGATGTTATTGTTGCCTTCCACTACCCCATAAAAAAATCTAAAAAAATCTAAAAATCTAAAAAATCTAAAAACATCTATTTATTCTAGTACAGAATGAAATTAGTGGGCTTTTATGAGGACTGAATGACTTGCTATGCATGCTCAGAAGAACAACGGGTACACAGTAAATCCTCCATAAGCGGTCAGCTGCTCTCATCACTGCTCACTGCCTTGTCCCAGCACCTGCTGCTGACGGCACCTCACACAGACACGGAGGACCGAAATAAACACTAGAACTATTAATTGAAGAAGTTAATGACTCCTCATCCCCAGACACTAGGGTTATATAACTGGATTCAACACTGTATTTCTAAAAGGAATTTCCCCCTCGTTCAACAGACAGAAATAATGTGCCCAACTCTCTTCCACTGGTAACCAAACTGTATTCTCTGCAATCTCCCTAATCCGGCGGTATCACAAAATCATACACAACGACAGTTTTGCTATGCCAGCTTCCTCAGGGGAATTACTCTAACCAGACACATGGATTAGCCATACCTGGGTGGTTTATAGTAGGACAGCCCTTCCAAGAGTCGCTGCCAATGTTTATTCAGTTCTGCCTCAATCTGATTCTGGAAAAGAACAAAGAAATTATATAAGGATTTACATAATCCTGAGCCTTTAATGTTTTTCTCCATAATTGAAATCATTTTGAAAAGAGAATTCTGGGGGGCACTCAGTGGGTTAAGCCCACTGTTTATAAAAGTGACTCAGTGGGTTAAGCAACTGACTTCGGCTCAGGTCATGATCTTGGGGTCCTGGGATCAAGCCCCATTTTAGGCTCCCTGCTCAGTGGGGAGTCTGCTTCTCCCTCTCCTTCTGCCCTTCCTTCCACTTATGTTCTGTCTCTCAAATAAATAAATAAAATCTTTAAGAAAAAGAGAATTCTGTAGCCTCCTTTTCCTTGCTTATGATTTTTTTAAAGATTTTATTTACTTATTTGTGAGAGAGACCATGCATGTGCACGACTAGGAGGAGCAGCAGGCAGACAGAGAAGCAGGCTCCCCACCGAGCAAGGAGCCCAATGTGGGACTCAACCCCAGGAACCTGGGATCATGACCCGAGCTGAAGGCAGACACTTAACTGACTGAGCCACCCAGGCGTCCCTTAATCTTATTATGAAAATCTTGATAAACATCCTTTCTAGCAGTTGCATAATATTTTATCAAGTGGCTAGATAATTATTTATTTACCATGCCTCTAATGTTAGATATATTTAAACTGTGATTCCTTACTATATAAATAACACGACTGTAAGGAGCTGTGTGCACAAAACTTTTCAAGATTTCATTCTTGTAAGATACATTCCTAGAAGCAGAATTATCAGATGAAAGCATATCAAAAATGTTAAGGCTCCAGGGCCTCCTGTCTAGCTCAGATGGTATAGCATGTGACTCTTGATCTTAGGGTCATGAGCTCAGGCCCCATGTTGGATGTGGAGCCTACGAAAAAAAAAAAAAAAAAAATAGGGGCGCCTGGGTGGCTCAGTGGGTTAAGCCTCTGCCTTCAGGTCAGGTCATGATCTCAGGGTTCTGGGACTGAGTCCCACATCAGGGCTCTCTGCTCTGCAGGGAACCAGCTTCCCCTCTCTCTCTGCCTGCCTCTCTGCCTACTTGTGATCTCTCTCTCTGTCAAATAAATAAAATCTTTTAAAAAATAATAATAATAAAAATAAAGGCTCTAAAAAAGGTATAATACTCATTATGGTGATTACCATAGTAACAATAGTAATAACCGAACGTCACCTTAACGCTCTACCTTCACAGGGTCAACATGAAAAACTGTCCTTTACTATACTTAGAAAAGTCCTAGAAACCACAGCCCCTATGACCTAGGGAGCTGGCAACATGAAAAAAAAGAAAAGGCAAGTAAAGAAGGAGACAGAGAAAAGGACTTAGAACTTTCCTTAGCTGGAGGCAGCAAAGTGCTATTTGTCCCCGAACCCTGAGCAGCCAGTCGAGCAGCACAGGTATTTTTTTAGATAAGGAATCCCCCCCCCCCCCCCAAAAAAAAAAAAAAAGGAAGGTAGAAGTTTGGAAACTTCAGCAGCTGAGCTAGAAGACACACTATGTTTCAGCAGAGAAAAGCAGGGAATGCATAACGTTTATAAGGTTTTAGAAATTTAAAAAGTGCATTTAGTTCCTCCTTCAAAGACAAGGCAATATCGGAGGTTTATTGTAACACAAGCTACATAAGAACCATAGAATCCCCTCAAGAGGGGCGCCTGGGTGGCTCAGTGGGTTAAGCCTCTGCCTTTGGCTCGGGTCATGATCTCAGGGTCCTGGGATCAAGCCCCACATGGAGCTCTCTGCTCAGCAGGGAGCCTGCTTCCTCCTCTCTCTCTGCCTGCCTCTCTGCCTACTTGTGATCTCTCTCTCTCTGTCAAATAAATAAAAATAAAAATTAAAAAAAAAAAAAAAGAATCCACTCAAGACCACCACCCACTTACCAGTTCTCTCAGAGCTGACCTTCCCAGCAGAATCGTCCACAGTTCCCTGCTGCTCCTGAAAAATGATGGAAAGCAGGGGTAATTTTGAACTTTCAGATTATACAAATTTGACTAAGCTGCCTTCCAGTATTTTGTTTATTCTCTGAAACCAGGAAACTCAATGTACAAAACAATTTGTTAAAATTCTGGGCATTATTCCCATTATATTGTTCTTAGAAGTTTGAGTTCAAGATAAAAATTAAGAACTTGACATATAACCTAAACTAAGCAGATGCTGTGTTAAAAAGGAGGATAGCTACTGTATTTTAATGCATTTAAGATGCCATTAATTGCAGGATACATGATTATTTATGTCCTACCAGCCATCAATAATAAAATGCATGCAACATCAGAGGCATTAAAATATGAAAAAACGTACATTTTAGAATGTAATACAATAATTAATGAATTATCTTACATCTCCTATGCTAAGACGCATCAGTGTATCAATTTCTCTCCTCCCTTTACATTCAAATGTAGTGACTAAAAAGGAGAATGTAGCAAAGGACTGTGTATATTTCAACCCCCCTCATCACCTTTAGAAATTTCTTTTAAGATTTATTTATTGGGGCACCTGGGTGGCTCAGTGGGTTAAAGCCTCTGCCTTCGGCTTGGGTCATGATCCCAGGGTTCTGGGATCGAGCCCGGCATCGGGCTCTCTGCTCAGTGGGGAGTCTGCTTCCCCTCTCTCTGTCTCTGCCTGCCTCTCTGCCTACTTGTGATCTCTGTCAAATAAATAAATAAAATCTTTTTTTTTTTTTTAAAAGGACTTATTTATTTAAGTAATCTCTATAACCAATGTGGGGCCCAAACTCATGACCATAAGATCAAGAGTCAAATGCTCTACTGACTGAGCCAGCCAGGTGTCTCCAGAAAATTTTCTAAATGCATGATATGATTCACTTTCTCCATCAAAAAAAGTCTAATGGTCATTATGAATGGTACTATATTTGTTCATTTATTAATTGCCACTAGGTGCCACACACTGTGCAAGACACATAAAAACACATTAATAGTCTCTGCCCCTGTGAGCTCTTCAAATATACTCTCCACCACATGCTTACCCAAGTTCCTTCCCTCATCCATGCCTTTCAACTTCAGGAAACATGTTATAGGGTTTTTTAAAGTCTAGAACTGAATTTCAAAATGTAGCCATTAAGAAATTCTCCCAAGAGGGCACCTGGGTGGCTCAGTGGGTTAAAGCCTCCACCTTCGGCTCAGGTCATGATCTCAGGGTCCTGAGATAGAGCCCCACATCAGGCTCTCTGCTCAGCAGGGAGCCTGCTTCCCACCCCCACCATTCACCTCCCTGTGCCCGCCTCTCTGCCTACTTGTGATCTGTCAAATAAATAAATAAAATCTTAAAAAAAAAAAAAAATTCTCCCAAGAGGTATCTGGGTGGCTCAGTCAGGTAAGCGTTTGACTCTTGATTTTGGCTCAAGTCATGATCTCAGGGTTGTGGGATCGAGCCCTGAGTCAGGCTCCAAGTTCAGCATGGAGATACTTTGGGATTTTCTCCCTCTCCCTCTGCCCCCCACCCGCTCTCTCTCCCCATCTCTCCAAAAATAAATAAATAAATAAAAATTTTAAAAAAATTAAAACTACTTAGAAAGCCTGCCTGCAGAGAAAACGAAAAGGTCTAAGAAGATATCCTAAACATTTAACAAAAAGGACACAAGCTCTCTTAACTATGAGGATAAACTGAAAAATGTTTTTCCCATTAAAAACTAACACCAAGCACTGGCTCTACTTAAAATTTTTGGGGTGCCTAGGTGGCTCAGTGGGTTGAGCCTCTGCCTTCAGCACAGGTCATGATCTCAGGGTCCTCGGATAGAGCCCCGCATCGAGCTCTCTGTTCAGCGGGAAGCCTGCTTCCCCCCTCTCTCTCTGCCTGCCTCTCTGCCTACTTGTGATCTCTCTGTCAAATAAATAAATTAAATCTTTAAAAAAAATTTTTTTTCTTTCAGGGGGCATCTGGCTGGCTCAGTGGGTGGAGCATATAACTCTTAATGTCAGGGTTGCTAATTCAAAGCACACATTGGGTGTAGATTACTCAAAAATAAAAATCTTTACCCCCCCAAAAAAAGTCCAGATTTTCCCATCAAAAGAAATTTAAACACACTTAAAATTATAAATCTCTTTTCTAAGCATTAATGCTTTTAAGAAAACACTTGAGTCCTACCACATCAATAGACACCAGCTCCCACAATGGCTCTGTGTGATCGCTAATCATTTTTCTGATGACAAAACAGCATTCACTCTTCAAAACTCTGGAGATTAGACCCAGTAAATGAAACAAGTAGGACTCTTTATTGTCAATGTATATTAAAACGTCTGAGTAAACCAAGCCCTAAGAAATTAAAAACAGAGGTAAGCTCACCATTTAAAGAAATTTATAGTAAAATTTTAAAGTAAGACTGCCTTTTGTAAAGAGAATAATGATCATCTAACTTACTTGTTTGATAAATCTGAATTAACAAAAAATTAAGGAAGAGCTTTATTTAAAATGGCATATACTTGAATTTGACCAAGGACAGCTTCTGACTTGCACAGAATGTATTAGATTCCTACTATTTAACACATAGCTAATAATGGGGCTAACAGTACACTAATATTAATGGAAAGAAATTTATCATTAACTGAAGGCATTTGAATGGCTGAGCAAATAAATCAAATCACTCTTGGTCACCCATCTTCCAATTTCAAAAAGCCTGGACATCACTTCGCTTTAATTTATCCACATTTGCTTTCAGAACTTAGATCTCTAGTGAGCTAAGTAGCAGTGATTCCCAGAAGAAACTACGAAGACCACAGCCCATACTCAAGGACCGGCTGCCAGGGCCCAGAATTTCTTGTTCTGCCAAATTCAAGCTGTAGGTGTTGATTACACCAAAATCTATAAAATTTTGCTTTTTTTTTTTTTTTAAAGATTTTGTTTTTAAGTAATCTTTATAACCAAAGTGGAACTCAAACTCACAACCCTGAGATCAAGAGTCGCATGCTCTATCGACTGAGCCAGTCAGGTGCCTCATGCTTCTTCTTTTTTTAATAAAATATCCCGAAAGAGTGTTTCTCAAATATGTGAAGTCACCCAGGAACAACACAGCAACACCACGGAATCCTGGTCACAGCCTAGAGCTACTGTTTCTCAAAGGTTGGGCATGGAAAATATACATTTTATTTTTTAAGAGTTTTATTTATTTGAGAGAGAATATGTGTGTGTGTGAACACAGGGGGAAGGGCAGAGGGAGAGGGAGAAGCAGACTCCCCACTGGGCAGGGAACCCAAGGCAAGGCTCGATCCTAGGACCTGATCCCAGGACCAGGAGATCACAACCTGAGCCAAAGGCAGACCCTTAACCCACTGAGCCACCAAGGCACCCTGGCAATCTACATTTTAAAACGACTACACAAATGAATTCCTAAATCACCACTGCTCCAGGGTATCAATTTGTTTCAAAGCAGCAGGTAAAAGACCTGGTCAGTATAGACCCTCTCTCTTTTATGTTTGTAATATTAGCCTCTTTTTGGGAAGAGAGAAGGGGAGAGAAAGATTCTGCTACTAAACAAGATTGGAGGTCACTGTCCTAAAGCAAGGCAGTAACTTTTACTACTCAAAAAAAAAAAAAAGAAAAGAAAAGAAAAGTTTTCTTTAAAAATTAAAATTTTTGTTGGCAAAAAAAAAAGAAATTTTTTTTTATTGGCAAAACCATGTCCTCTTAAACTCCTTTCGTTATAAGATGTCAAAAACAAGGGCACCTGGGCAGCTCAGTCGTTAAAACACCTGCCTTCAGCTCAGGTAATGATCCCAGTGTCCTGGGAGTCCTGGAATCAAGCCCCACTCGGGCTCTCTGCTCAGTGTGGAGCCTGCTTCCGTGCTTGCGCTCCCCCGTGCTTGTGTTCCCTCTCTCGCTACCTCTCTGTCATAAACATAAAATCTTAAAAAAAAAAAAAAGTCAAAAACAATAATCTCTATTGAAAAGGAGCTTTTAATAATAAAAAGAGCTAACACTGAGAATTTATAATATGCAAGCACTGTTAGGATTACCATTAATTGACCATTTATAACATGCAGGCACTGTGTTACGCATTTTACACTATGACTTACTGAAAACTGACAACTCACTTATGAAGCTGATCCTCTTATTACCCCCATTACGTGATGAGGAAATGAAGGTTTAAAAGTAGTCAGATAATTGCGTAGGGCCACAAAGCTAACAGAGAATAGAGCCAGGGCTTGAACCCGGGTTTGCACGACTCCAGAGTGCAAGCTGCATCGAGCCACACTCACGAATTCATCCTACAAGCGAGCAGAGGTGGAGCTGAGGCTTTCTGTTCTCCAGTGGCAAACATATACCCCTAACACAGTGGCTGGCACAGAGGGGCTCAAGGAGTACATGCTGATGAAGTATCAAAGGAGACTGACAGGAGTCCCTTTTAGACCTGCAATGCCAGCAATCCAAGTGAAACAGAAAAATCAGGAAACCCGTATGATATGCCCAAGTGCCAAGAGAAGGCAGAATAAGGGAGAAAACAGTAGGAGGCACCTGGCTGGCTCAGTCAGTTGAGCATCGAACTCTCGATTTCAGCTCCGGTCATGATCCCAGGGTCACGGGATCAAGCCCCATGTCAGGCTCTGTGCTCAGCAGGGAGTCGGCTTGAGATTCTCTCTCCTTCTCCCCCTACCCCCAACTCCTCCCCCGCAAATAAATAAATACATCTTTTTTTTAAAAGAAGGAGAAAATGGTAATTTATCAGGAAGGAAATCCTTGCGGAAACAAATGTCACTGGTTCTTCGATTCCTAGACATTTTCTGGTCTAGGAATAAAGGGGATACAAATAAATCTAAGACCCTCCTGATCCTCATCTAGTGTTGGGAATGACTAAGGATGTTAATTAAGCACACATTACATAAAATCAGCAAGAAACCAGAACGTAATAAAAAGCATGATCGTAAGAATTAGACACTACAAAGGAATACAACCACGTTAAACAGAAAAGAGAGAGGAGAGAGATCACTGGGAACGGACCCAGGGAGTGACAGAAGACTTCACCTCAAATCGGAACCTGAAGGTTTAGCAGGCAATTCTCAAGACACAACAACCACGGCCGGAACTGTGATGCCCAACCCAAAGCCTCAGGGAAACATCTTCTATGTATTTCTTCAAGAAACAAAATATGTACTATAGTATGCCTCATTTATTTGCACAATAAATAAACCTGAACTAAGTATCTGGAGGAGAAACAAAACCACAGAAACTAAATACCTTGCCTCAAAGGTACAGTTTTAAAAAGTTATTGACTTTCAGCCCAATGTTCTGCCAGACAACATGGAACTCCATTCCTAAAAGAACTGGACTCAATGAAAACTGGAAATCACCTTCTCTAGGGAGATCCACATGGTTGTAAACCTTTGAGGTTAGGAAGAAAAGCCTCTAGGATGGGAGTCCTTTTGGTAGAAAGCTGCAACACAGCCAACTTACTCTGAAACAGTTCTTTTGAGAAACACAGTTATAATCCACAGGGAGATAATAAATAAAAGTGGCCACTGTCCATGGATGCCCTAACTCCACAGATTAGGTACAAGCCTCTTGTGTGAACTGAGATTTAAGCTTAACGACAAGCTTTTGGAACTGCTGTTGTTGGTTTTGTTTTTCATTCACATACACCACTCAAACGTCTACAAACACATTAACTGAAGAACACAAGAGATACCTAAAAATGCCAATATCCTGACTGACTGCCAAACCCTGAGGGACATTCCCCAAACTCTGAGTGATTAACGTGTAATATTCTATTTTTGACTAGTGCCAGCTCCTATCAACATACACAAGGACTCTCCTACATGCTTTAGAGCCACCTCAACACTACTTTAAAAAGGACACATTTGGAGAAACGGGTTCCAGGGGTAAAGTGCACTGTCTGAGGTCACTTGCATACCAGCAGACACCAGGAATAAATTTTAAGTTTTCTCTTAGTCCAGACCTCCAGGCATTTCAAACAGAAGGCTGCTTTTCGGTGTAATCCCAGCTGTTGTAACGTGCTTTCCAGCACAAAAAGAAAGATCACTGTAATACATGCTCTGAACAAAGCAGCGAGTGCCTAGAAATCCTAGTGTCATTTTTTTCCATCTTCAGATGTGTTTGGTAGGTTCCCAAGGAGGTCAAGGCATCTTTCAAGCAAACTAGCCCCCTCCCTTGTTCTTGTTCATTGAAGAGGGTGCCTTACCCTGCAGGAGCTAAACCTACCCAACCTCCAGAATGACTATGAAATAAACGTAAGAAAAGGAGGGCACAGTGACCACAATGCTGCCAGATGAAACAGCTAAGGAGGAAAAAGCAACCGTCCCCCGCAAAGTTCAGAAGCAATCCAGTGGAAATTCCAAAGCAGAAAATCTCACCAGAGCCCAGAGGTGAAGTTAGTGATTACAGAGAAGATGGACAATGTTTGCAATAAATATTTACTGAGCGCCTATTACAGGCTCCTCTGGGTGTTGAGGATACAGCAGCGCATAACACAGAAACGTGGGGGAAACAGTCCTGGCACAGTAAGTGACAGGGATGTTGAATTTTAGGACGGAGGATAGTAGGGACAATGGGAGACACCTCAAGTGGGAAGGTGGAAGATAGAGACGTAGCAGTGATCAGCTTAAAGCTTCAGGGCCGGGCCGACCTCGGTCTGAATCCTCGCCTCACCACCTGGCTAGTTCTGAGCTGGATTTGGAGTCATCTGTAAAAGAGAAGGTGCCTCACGGACTTGAGAGAATTCCATGAGCTAATGCACAGCAAGCGTGTCTGGCAGGGTCTGGCGCTCGTAAGCGCTCTATGAAGTAAGGACTGTCTCGGTCTTTTTAACCTTTCATCTTCTCATCCCCAAAAACCAGTCCGGGGCCCGGGATCTCCTAAAGCATTCGAGCACGTCCGCGGGTGGAACCAATACAGGAGAACACGAATAGACGGATGAATGGAAGGCAGCGCGGAGAGCGCAGTAACGGCAGGGAGGTGGCTCGGCGACACACGAACAGACTCCTAACGAGCACATGGGAGAACCTGGGAACGTCGCCGGGGCAGGGCAACCGGGCTACGGCGGAGACCGAGAGGGGGGCTCCCCCGGGCGACCGCGAAGCGTCCCGTCGCGCCTCGAGGGAGCGTCACGCCAGACGAGGAAGCGCGGGGGGAGGGGGGCGGAGCGCCGAGAAACGCGCCCGTGGAAAGGAGGGAGGAAGGGAAAGAGACTGGGTGAGGAGACGGGAGGCCGGCGCTGAGGGAAGGGGTGAGGCACCGGCCCCGTCTTAGAGAAGTCGCCCGAGATCCCCGCGCGCGGGGACCGTTTGGACGTAACCGCCTCCCGTCTCGGCGCCCGTCCACCTAGCCAGGCTTTGCCCGGCTACCGCCGCCACATCTCGCCCGCAAGTCCCGCCCGGCTTCAGCTCGACTTAGACCCCGCGCCTCACAGCCACCCCCGCGGACTCGGCCCGCTCCTCACCTCACACACGGCCCGCCGGCGGCCGCCGCCATCTTCGCGCGCGCTCGCCCCAACCCCGCCCCCAGACGCCGCACCCACGTGACCCTTCGCCTCCGGCCGGGCTGTGAGGGGAGGGCTTCTCGTCACGTGACGGCGGACGAGGCCAAGATGGCGACGCCCAGAGAGGTGGGGACCTCGCGGTGAGAGCCGCCGGGGCTGTGAAGAGAGCGGCGGAGTGATAACGTCTACGTCCTAGGTGCGAGGCGGAGGAGGATATCTGAGCGCCAGTTCCGAAGCCTCAGAAAGTGGCTTGCCTACAGTGGAGCTTCCCTCCTCCCAGCTGGAGAACGATAAGAGAAGGTGCTGGCTGTGTGAAACTGCCGCTGTCGGCTTGGCAGAGCTCGAGGGACCCAGAGGCCAAGGCATCGCTAGTCACCCCGGTTTCTCCGGGGCTCCAGGTCAAGAGACATGACTCGAGAGCACGCTCCCCCGGCCTCTGTGACCGGGGCTCCGCTGAGCGGGTCGGTGCTGGCGGAGTCAGCAGTAGTGTTCGCAGTGGTGCTAAGCATCCACGCAACCGTGTGGGACCGATACTCGTGGTGCGCCGTGGCTCTCGCAGTGCAGGCTTTCTACGTCCAGTACAAGTGGGACCGGCTGCTACAGCAGGGAAGCGCTGTCTTCCAGTTCCGCATGTCCGCCAACAGTGGTCTGCTGCCGGCATCAATGGTCATGCCTTTGCTCGGACTGGTCATGAAGGAGCGTTGCCAGTCTGTGGGGAACCCATACTTTGAGCGCTTTGGAATTGTGGTGGCAGCTACTGGCATGGCAGTGGCCCTCTTCTCTTCAGTGTTGGCCCTGGGCATCACTCGCCCAGTGCCCACCAACACTTGTGTCATCTCAGGCTTGGCTGGAGGTGTCATCATTTATATCATGAAGCACTCACTCAGTGTGGGCGAGGTGATCGAGGTCCTGGAGGTCCTGCTGATCTTCGTCTACCTCAACATGATCCTGCTGTACCTGCTTCCCCGCTGCTTTACCCCTGGGGAGGCACTGCTTGTTTTGGGTGGCGTCAGCTTCGTGCTCAACCAGCTCATCAAGCGCTCTCTGACTGTGGTGGAAAGCCAGGGAGACCCAGTGGATTTCTTCCTGCTGGTGGTGGTGGTCGGGATGGTGCTGGTGGGCATCTTCTTCAGCACCCTCTTTGTCTTCATGGACTCAGGTACCTGGGCTTCCTCCATCTTCTTCCACCTCATGACCTGTGTGCTGGGCCTTGGCGTGGTCCTCCCCTGGCTGCACCGGCTCATCCGCAAGAACCCCCTGCTCTGGCTTCTACAGTTCCTCTTCCAGACAGAGACCCGCGTGTACCTCCTAGTCTACTGGTCTCTGCTGGCCACCTTAGCCTGCCTGGTGGTACTTTACCAGAATGCCAAGCGGTCATCTTCTGAGTCCAAGAAGCACCAGGCCCCCACCATTACCCGAAAGTATTTCCACTTCATTGTGGTGGCCACCTACATCCCAGGTATCATCTTTGACCGGACACTGCTCTATGTAGCTGCCACCATATGTCTGGCAGTCTTCATCTTCCTGGAGTACGTGCGCTATTTCCGCATCAAGCCCCTGGGCCACACTCTGAGGAGCCTCCTGTCCCTTTTCCTAGATGAACGAGACAGTGGACCACTCATCCTGACACACATTTACCTGCTCCTGGGCATGTCTCTTCCCATCTGGCTAGTCCCCAGACCCTGCACACAGAAGGGCAGCTTGGGGGGAGCAAGGGCCCTAGTACCCTATGCAGGGGTCCTGGCTGTGGGTGTGGGCGACACTGTGGCCTCCATCTTTGGCAGCACCATGGGGGAAATCCACTGGCCTGGAACCAAAAAGACTTTTGAGGGGACCATGACCTCTATATTTGCCCAGATCATTTCTGTAGCTCTGATTTTAATCTTTGACAGTGGAGTGGACCTAAACTACAGTTATGCTTGGATTTTGGGCTCTATCAGCATCGTGTCCCTCCTAGAAGCATACACTACACAGATAGACAATCTCCTGTTGCCTCTCTACCTCCTGATATTGCTGATGGCCTAGCTGCTGAGCCATAGTGATGGAGGAAACAGGGACATGGGGAGGACGAATGGTCCCCACAGCAGCCAGCCACTTGGGCATGAAACGCCAAGGGGTGAGAAGCAGATTTGATTTTTCAGTTGATTCAGATTCAAAATAAAAATCAAAGCTCTCCTGGTTTTAGTTTTTGCTGATATATAAAAAGAAAAAAAGAGCACAACAACACAAAGAACCTGAGTGTAGTGTAGGATTCCCCCCTTCATCTTGCAATCCTCGGGGGTGTAGGGGGGACCCCGGAGGCAGTGGAGTGTAATGATCACCACCTCAGGTTCTGGAGTCACTGTTTAACTATGTGAGTTGCTTACCCACTCTGGGCCTCAATTCTGCTGTCTGCAAGACGGGAGTAGTAAATGGCTGCACCTCACAGGTGAGCACCCAGGGAGGTGAGGCATGTGAAGGGTCTGGCTCACAGCCCGTGCATAAGGAGCAAATAGTAAGGAAAAGGGTCATTACTAGCCAAGGCCAGCCCTCATGTCAGCAAAAAGCCAAGTAAGCCAAGAGTTTTTATGGGTTGTGCTTGGAGACCAGCATGACCTTACTCTCTTGACTACATTTGGAAGAGAACCCAAGAGGAAAACGCGTGTGCTTTCTCCCTGTTGGGCTGAAGGGGAGAGGTGAGATCTTTTGCACATGTGGAAAGACTGGAGGAAGGGTATCTGGCCTGGGCTGACTTCCTGTTTCAGCCAACTCCACTCCTGGCCTCAAGACCTCTGCTGTCCAGCTGAGCGGTGCTGTTGCAGGCCAGGCTGGACAGCACGGGGTCCTTAGCAAGGGGTTCCTCCTGAGAGCCTCTCACACTCCAGTTATGTCCAAACCTGTGTTTCTTCTCTTAGTAAGAAATTAGAGACCAGGGACTGGCGGGGTTTACTGAGAATGCCTCTCCTGTGGGGCCCAGGCTGGATCCTTGCTCTCTGTGAGGGCGGAGTCCAGGGCTGCCCCATTCCCCACCGTATCCCCCAATGCCAGCAGAGCCCTACGTTGTGGCGAGAGCCCAGTGGACATTTGCCAAGTGCATGGAACATTTCACATCAGTGGGAAGATAGCATAGTGAGTTGGCTGACAAGGTTCTCCCGTTCTTACCCAACCTAACAGGAAGGAGCCTAGATGGAAGACATGAGAACTTTGGCCCACCAAGGCCAGAAGCCAGGAGCAGAGCTCTAGGGATCACTGCCAAGCTCTGTCCCTCAGAAGAACCTATTAAGATATTCCTTTGGGGCTCACAGAAGACTTAACAAACCCTTCCCTTCTCTCTGGCTGCTTTCTCCTTGCTCAAAGAGGCAGCAAAGTGCCAAGGGAGAGCTTTGCCTCACTGATTCCCTGGGTGGACTGTGGGGAAGGGCTCTGTCCTCTGGGCCTCGGTTTACCCACAAACAGAGCGGGGACTGAAAATTAAGGTCACAAATTCATATGACTGCTGAGGCCAGGCAGGCAATGCAGGGGATTGGGGACATGGGAAGCAAGGAGCATAAGAGCCTCCAAGGAGGCTGCTCTGGCCGGGCAACACCACGCTCAGCTGTAGGCCCAGAGTTGCTGACCTGCTCATTCAGGGAAGCTTAGAAACGTGCATTGTTATGTGAAACCTCCCAACTTAAAATGTTTTTTTGTTTTTTGTTTTTTGTTTTTTTTTTAAACATGGGCCCCAGACAAAACACATCTGCAGCCCCGGTTTGCTTGTTTGTTTTTGAAGATTTTATTTATTTATTTGAGAGAGAGTGAGCGAGAAAGAGCACGAGCAGGAGGAGAGGGAGAAGTAGAATGCCTGCTGAATAGGGAGCCCGATGTGGGACTCGATCCCAGAACCATGGGATCATGACCTGAGCCAAAGGCAGATGCTTAACCGACTGAGCCACCCGGGCACCCCTGTAGTCCCATTTTGTAACCTTTGGGCCAAACTCTGGCTGTGCAGATCTTGAATGTCATCCACTTTGCCCCTACAGAAGTTCTGGGCCATGGAGGCCGTCTCTGGCCCCGTGATGGTACAGGTGGCAAAACGGGCCCAGAGAGAAGGGCTCAGTCGGTTAAGCGTCTGCCTTAGGCTCGGGTCATGATCCCAGAGTCGTGGGATCGAGTCCCACATCGGGCTCTCTGCTCCGCGGGGAGTCCACTTCTCCTCTCCCTCTGCCTCCTGCTATGCCTATTTGTGCTCTATCAAATGGATAAATAAAAATCTTTTTAAAAAATAGAATATATATATATATTAAAAAAAAAAAAAAAAAGAAGAAGGGCCTGGCCTGGGACCAGAAAACAAATCTGTCCCAAAGCCAGGACCAGAATCTGGGACTCTATTCCCAGCCCTGGTTTTCTCCCCTCCCCGAGCAAGGAGTACCGGGGAGCAAAGGTTAGAAGCGCTGGCTGAGTCACTAAACTGAACAGCCCCAGGACTGGAACAGGTCACTGAGACTTCCCATGCCATGTGTCACCTTCTCCGTCTGTAAACCCAGATGATAAGATCCTCACCAGGAGGTGTGAGGACACAGAGAGACAACACACTTAAAGCTCTTGGCACAGCAAACGCCTGCTGTGTTATTAAAATCGTGCAGACCTCACCAGGCAGGGCTAGGACACCGGGGAAAGTTTCAGCCGGGCTCTCATCTTGAAAGCAAGGCAGCTTGGGAAAAAGAAGGGTCGAGAAGCTGCATCCAGAAGTTGGTTTTATTGTATGTCTTGCACCATATTAATCTGAATTGCATCTGAGAGGAGAGAACAGTGGGAAGCTAGCAGAGAAGTAGCCAGAATGCTTTCATGGTGAAAGGCTGCCTCCCCCGGGTAAGGTTGGGGTGGGGCAGGAGAGAGGCAGAGAGACGGAGGTCTCCGGAAAGCCAACCGTCCCACTGGGGGTTCCTGCTGCCCGCTGGCTACCTCCCGCCCTTCTCTCTGCAGGGCTGAGGGGCACAGACCCTGGCAGGAAGAAAGCACAGGGGGACAGATTCGACTTCCCTTTGGCAGCTGGGCAGCCGGCAAGGCGCTGGTACCTGGGTCCCACAGCTTCCCCTGGAGGGGCCAGGCCCAGCCCGGAGAGGGCGCTCAAGTGTACAGTGGGGGAAAGGGCAGCTCAGCTGAGGGCTGGAGCCTGCGGAGAGAGAGATGACCTTGCTCCCAGCCTCCAGGACCTCTTCAGGAGCCTGTCACACACACCCTGCACACACACACACCCCCTCCCCCGCCACCTACCAGTTCTCTGGACTCCAGACGGTGCCCAAGCTCTCCATGAGGTGGAAAGTATAGGCATGGCGTGAGCGGTCGGAGAGGTTCTTCTCACTCTTGTGTACCACTTCCCCATGAATTAGGACAAGGTCCCCTGGCAGGAATACAGAAGGTCAGGAGAACACTTGGCAGGGAGGGACAAAGGACCCTCCTCCCTCCCATTCCCATCCTGGAGAGCTCAGGGGCCTGCCCCAGGGTCAGAGGCTGTGCTGCTGGCTGGAGGTCCCCCTGGGACCAAGTCCCTTCTGCTGTGACCTGTGCCCTTGGCAAGTCTTGGCAAGCCTTGGCAAGGGCATTCCCCTTCTGCGGTGTTTGTGGAACCAGGCCCAAGTGTCTGTACTGTGCCCGGCAGCTGGGACCTCGCTATCAAAAGCTGGGCCGGAGGGCGACTGGGTGGCTCCGTGGTTAAGCATCTGCCTTTGGCTGGAGTCATGATCCCAGGGTCCCGGGGCTTCCCACATTGGGCTCCCTGCTCAGCCAGGAGTTGCTTCTCCCTCTCCCTCTGTCCTTCTACCCTCCCCCTCTCATGCTCCACTCACTCTCACTCTCTCTCAAAAATAAATAAAATCTTTAAAAAAAAAAAAAAAGGCCAACTGGACATCGGGTTGCCCTGTTCTAAAAGGAATGGCCAGCATTGGTTCAGCATCTGCGTTGTGCCCCATCTTTTGTACATTGTCTATCTCACTGACTTCCCCGCTTTACATTCGGGAAGACTGAGGCTCAGAAAGTTTCAATCATTTGACCGAAGAGACAACAGAGTCTGGATTCTAGCCTGATCTAGGAGGCCTTCCGGGTAATGGCGTGGCCTTCAGCCTTCCCAGTGCCCATCCAGCCCCACCTCCCATTCTGTGACTTCACGGCCCTCCGGGGAGCTGGACGTTCAGAGCAAGCACAGACCCACAGGCACAGCCTTGGGGCCTGCCTCCCTGCCCTCTGCATCCCACCTACCTCTCTGCGCCGGGGTGGGCACAAAGAGGCTGGCATCCCGGACAGGCTCTGACCCGAGGAAGCGGACGTCAGGCTTCGAGCCATCACCGGTCCGTACCAGCCTTCTTGACACCCCACCTGCAAGCCAAGGTGGAGTCTTTAGCCTCTCTTTCACCCGGATCTCTCTGCCAGGGAGGGTGGGATACAAGTGGGGCGGGGCGAGACAGGGTGTCCTTACCGGTATGGGAGCCTGGGATGAACCAGAGGCAGCCATTCTCCAGAGTGGCATTCTCCAGCGCTATCCACAGGCCCAGCAGCCGGCCCAGCGGCTCCGTGTGCAGGAAGGTGGAGTCCTGGTGAGGGACAACTGCAACAGGACTGGGCATGAGGAACCTGGCCCACCTCACCTTGGCCTTGTTCCCCACTCCCTGGTGCTCTCAGAGCCTTCCTGGGTCAGTAGGAAACCCACCACTTCCCGGCCTGGAGCCTCGGGGCACGAGATGTAACCTCTCAAAACTTCCATTCCCTACACAGTGAAGTGGCCTCGGCAGTAACCTACCTCCTAGGGTGGCCGGAGGAGCCCACAACACAGTGCATGAAAAGTGTTTAGTATCGGGCCCAACATTGTAATCGCTAAAAAGTGGCTGCTGTGGTTTGATTCCAGCCAGGCGACTAAAGGCACCATTCTGAACCAGAACAAGCACCTCCAGCCACCAGAGGGTCCACTATGTGGCTCAAGACTGGGCAGTACGAAAGGAGAAGAGGGTGTGCGACTGCCCCCATCCACATCTCAATCCCCTCCCCATGATGCTGGGGCCCAGCTGGGACGGAGGACCACTGAACAAAGGACTTCAGACCATGGATGCTAGTCTCCTTTCCCTCCTTCCCAGGGAACTGTGTGTTTTCCAAGCCCCAAACTGGACTTGAACGATCCAGACAGTGTCCAGAGGAAGGTGTCCTAACAGTGGGCACTCTGCAGCATTTGGAGGAAGACCAACTGAAGGAGGTGGGGTTGCTGAACTCAGGGAGGGGCTGCTCATCCCTTCGGGAGACTGTCCTTGGGCCAAACGGTAGGAAGAAGTGGGCAGTCCCAAGGAGGCCAACTTGGGCTCATGCAAGGAAGGAAAGGGTTGGCTGTGAGGGGATGAGCCCTGTGTCATGGGAGGTATTTAAGCAGAAGTAGATAATCACCCATGAGGGAGGCTATAAAAGTTATCTGTGCATCCAGGGGGTTTGAAATTAGATCAGCAATTTCTCTGTTAAATCAGTCCTCCAGGGAACTTGTTAAAAATACAGGTTTGTGGGGCGCCTGGGTGGCTCAGTGGGTTGAGCCTCTGCCTTCAGCTCAGGTTATGATCTTGGGGTTCTGGGATTGAGTCCCGCATCAGGCTCTCTGCTCAGCAGAGAGCCTGCTTCCTCCTCTCTCTCTCTCTCTGCTTGCCTCTCTGCCTACTTGTGATCTCTCTCTGTCAAATAAATAAAATCTTTAAAAAAAAAAAATACAGGTTCGTGGGGCACCTGGGTGGCTCAGTCAGTTGGGCATTTGACTCTTAATTTCAGCTCATGATCTTGGGGGCCAGAGATCCAGCCCTAAGTGGGACTCCATGATCAGCGGGAATCTGTTTCTCTGCCTCTGTCTCTCTCTTTCCCTTTGCTCGTCCTCCCACTCATGTGTGTTTTTTTTTTCTATCTCTCTCTCAAATAAATAAATCTTAAAAAAAGAAAAATACATGTCTACAGGTTCTTGCAACCCTACTGGCTCAAGAGCTCAGGGACTGGGGCCTCAGAATCTATTTTAATCAGCTAGGAGTTGCTGCCAGGTTCGAGAACCACTGTGCCAAGGACTCCAGAACACCCTCCCAATAGACAGTTCCAAAAAGGAACAAAAGGTAGCTTCTCCTTCCTGGCCCAGGCTCTTGCCCATGGACATCTCAGCAAGTGCCATCCCTCCCTCCAGAGACCTGACAACCCATGATGCCCCAGATGTCCCACCGTGGCCCTTGCTGGACCCCATGGCCTGTTCTCAGCTCACCTTCGCCACCAAAGTGAGGTTGCTGCAAGAAAGAAGAAGGGCCGGTGAGGCCAGAGGAAAGTGGGTTGGAGCAGGGACCACTCTAAGTCCTGGATGCATTTGCCACTAAGGATTCCATGCCAGCACCCACCTATGGAGTCCCACCGTGTGCCAGGCCCAGGAGGGTGGCAAAGAGAAAAAGCACCCTGCCCACAGGGTGCTCCGAGTCCGAACACATGCACGCCTCCTGAGAGCAAAGGCAGAAGTGATGGGTGGCAAGAGAGGCTGCGGCCCAGGCTTGAGGTTAAGCCACTCAGCCCCGGGATCAGAGATGGGTCCCTTTTTTCCCAAGGCAAAACTGGAAGTCTGCTTGGAGTAGGTGGCAGTGAGCTAGGCCTTGAAGCTGGGAGCAGAGCATTTCAATAGCAAAAGGAGGGAGAAGGGAAGAGTGCCTGGGTGGCTCAGTCGGTTAAGTGTCTGCCTTCAGCTCAGGTCATGATCCCAGGGTCCTAGGATTGAGGCCCGCATTGGGTTCCCTGCTCAACAGGGAGCCTGCTTCTCCCTCTCCCTCAGCCTACCAATCCTCCTGCTGTGCTCCCTCTGTCTCTGTCAAATAAATACATAAAATCTCCAAAAAAGGGAGGGGGGAGAGAGTCCTGGGGGTCTCCTTCCTTCCTGCCACCAAATTTTATCTGAGCACCTACTAAGTGCAAGTCATCTTACCCCGAGGAGACAGATTTCCCATGTTCTCCCTGCAACTTAGGAATTCCTCAAGGGGGCAGCTTTTGGCCCATGGTAAGGAGGGGCTTAGTATGAGTACTCTGCCCATATTACAGAGGGTAAACTGAGGCGTGGGGATGACAGGGAGCTCACCTTGAAGATGTACATGCTCTGCACGACCACGGGCATCTGGAAGCCCAGACTTTTGGCCAAGGCCTGGAGGGGGACAGAGGTCAGACTTCCAGCCTGCCCACACTCATACCTAGGCCACCCCCCACCCTCGCCCACACCCTCACTCACCTGCACCTTGGGGGAGTGTGTGACACTCCTGAAGACAGGGTCATAGGCATGCAGAGCTGCAGGACAGAGGCAGGCTGACGGGCCAGCCCCTCTGCCCTCATGCGTCCCTCTGAGCCTGGCCCTGAGCACCCAGACACGGGCCTAGCTATGGCTTCTCACCAGTTTGTACTCATTGAGCTTTCTGCTGGCTCATAACAGAGAGATGGGCCCCCAGCCTGATTCTCGGCCTTGCAGCCATCTGGAAACCTCACTCCAGACCTGACTCAAAGGGATCCATAACTTGGTAGCAGTCTCGGTGCTGCCACTTACTCTGTGATGCTTCAAGTGACCATTCATCTCCTATGAGCCTCAGTTTCTCCTCTGTACCGCATAAGCGGAAGACCAGTCCTGCCTCTCAGGCTGCCCTAAGACTCGAAGGGCTAACACATGCCTGGTCGTCTCTTTATTATTATTGTTGATATTACAAAAATGGAGGGATGGGGGGCACCTGGGGGGCTCAATCGGTTAAGCGTCTGCCTCCGGCTCAGATCATGATCCCAGAGTCCTAGGATCGAGCCCCGCCTTGGGCTCCCTGCTCATCAGGGAGCCTGCTTCTACCTCTCCCACTCCCCCTGCTTGTGTTCCCTCTCTCACGGTGCCTCTGTCAAATAAATAAAATAAAATATTTTTTAAAAATAATAAAATAAATAAATAAAACTTTGGAAATGATGGTTGGATATACTTATTGTCACTGAATTGTATACTTCAGAACGGTTAGGATGGCAAATTTTATATTATATATATTTTACCACAATTCTTTTTACAAAGATTTAACAAAGAATTTTTGTAAAAAATTCTTTTTACTAGCATGATATAACTTCTTTTTTTTTTAAAGATTTTATTTATTTTATTTGACAGACAGAGACCACAAATAGGCAGAGAGGCAGGCAGAGAAAGAGAGGAGGAAGCAGGCTCCCCGCCGAGCAGGTTCCCCGCGGAGCAGAGAGCCGGATGCGGGGCTCGATCCCAGGACCCTGAGATCATGACCTGAGCCGAAGGCAGAGGCTTTAACCCACTGAGCCACCCAGGCGCCCCGAGTGTCTGACTCTTGATTTTGACTCAGGTCGTGATCTCAGGGTCCTGGGATCGAGGTCCCCCCCGCCCCGCCGTGATGACCTTCATGCTCAATGGGGAGTCTGCTTGAGATTCTCTCCCTCCCTCTCCCCCTCCCCCTTCTCACACACTCTTTCTTTCTCTCTCTAAATAAATAAATAAAATCTTTAAAAAAAATAAGCGGTCTGCAAAATAAATTATAATATATGATCCTGGGGGAACAAAAAAAAGAAGACATCCTAGCTTCATCTGGGGTCTCAGAATAAGGACCATGCCAACATGTTAGGTGCTCCTGAAGGAGGCTCCAGAAAGCAGTAAGGGCCAGGAGCGCCCCATGCCTGAGGCTTGGATTATCTGCACGGGGACTCAGCTGGCTCCTCTCCCCAGGGCTGTGTCGGTAGCATCTAGGGTTAGCATCATAAGGCCAGAGCAGCAGGCCCAGAGTGGGAGCTGAAGCCAGAAGTGCCATTTGCTGGGCCACTAACTTACAGTGGGCCTTGGGTTAGGCCCCAGGGCTCTTCGGGCCTCAGCCTCCCTGTTTTCTTTCCCCCAGGCACCTGCTTACCGTGGCCAATTTTATTGATGGATTTCTCCGGAGGGACCAGGAAATTTCCTGTAGCACAAAGAACAGGTAAAGACAAAAGAGCTGGAGTCCACCTTCCCCTGGGCAACTGGCCTCGGCGGGGAGCCCTCAGCCCTGGGGGGAGATACCCCAGTCTAGCCCTTCTCACACCCCAGGGGTCCCAGCTCCAAACCTTTCTTGTCGAAAACGTCTTTCTCAAAGAAGTATCGAATCTTGTCACCACTGCTCAAGAAATAGTCTTTGTCACCCTGGCCCTGGGGAGAGGGGATATCAGAGGGACTGAGAGAGCATCACAGGGTCAGAGCTTGGCCAAGAGGCAAGAGGATCCTCATCCCAACCCCCCTGGCGTTTCTCAAACTTGTCTACTGAGGCACAGTGAACAGGAACCCCCAGTGCCTGGAAGCATACTAGGAAGCCCCAGCATAAAATTTCTTGGAAACCACTTAATAAGTCACATGATTCTTATGCTCAATACAGTGCGATTCTGAGTCTAGGCACCGTAGTCCAACAGGCGCAGTTCCCAGGTAGCCTTAGGTCACCTGTTATCACTCCACGTTTGTTTCCTCATCTGTAAAGGGAAATAATCATTGAACTGACCTCGTTCAGTTCAGAGGAGGCTTCGGGCAGAGGCTGAATCTTACAGTAGTTGAGAACACAGACCGTGGAGCTAGAATACTTGGGTTCAAATCCCAGCCCTGCCATGGAGTTGCTGTGTGACCACAACCCCACTTGCTGAACCTCCCTGGGATTAGTTTCCTCGTAAAGTACAGATGTGACTAAAGGTATCCTGTCGGGTGTTGCAGCGATTATGAATTAGTGTACATGAAGTGCTAGTACAGTCCTTGGAACGTGGTTCCATGTTACATGAATATCTGCTTTTATCATCATCGTTACTGCTACTTCTGTGGCAAAACCGAAAACACTCAGCCAGGGCCCGGCTAAATGATGAATATTAACTATTACTCATCGCTGTGTCCCTCTCTGTCAAATAAATAAATAAAATCTTTTAAAATTTTGTCATTTATTTGAAAGAGGTGGGGGGTAGAACAGAAGGACAGGCAGGGAGCCTGACACAAGGCTCGATCTAGGACCCTGAAGTCAGGACCCTAAAATCAGGATCTGAGCCGAGGTCAGATGCTTAACTGGCTGAGCCACCCAGACACCCCTGATCTTTTTCCTCCTAATGCCTATTTCAAAGTCTTTTTTTTTTTTTTAAGATTTTTATTTATATGATAGAGACACAGCGAGAGAGGGGAACACAAGCAGGGGGAGTGGGAGAGGGAGAAGCAGGCTTCCCGCCAATCAGGGAGTCCAACGTGGGGCTTGATCCCAGGACCCCAGGACCAGGACCTGAGCCAAAAGCAGACACTCAACGACTGAGTCAAGCAGGCACCCCCCCTCCCCATTTCAAAGTCTTAATATCAGTAGTGAATATTGAGGGTTTACTGAGTACGGCACTGTGCTGAGAGCTCTTTGCAAGCAAACCAAGATACATACATTTTACTCTCCCATCCTCCCCTCAACCCTTCACTGGTCTCTGGAATATTCTCAGAAAGTAGCCAGGAGGGCACAAGATTGGCACCCTCACTCCATGGGGCCTTGAGTAACCTGTCTCTAGGCACTGGACCCCCATTTCTGCTCTCCCCACCTAGAAGGCGGGGGTGAGGCCAGATGAAACCCACTATTTGGAGGAAATTATTCTGTAACCCTTAGTCCTGCTGAACAGTGCCCCGGTCGCACTCTTTGGGTTCCCAGTCTTCAGGCCATTGTAATTCCCTTTATGCCCACCAGACGGCAGGATCTCCTCAGCATGAAGGAGCTGTGTTGCGCAGCTAGGACCACAGCTTTGGGTCCAGGGCAACACCACAAACAGGATCCTTTTTTCTTTTCTTTTCTTTATTTTTATGATTGTATTTATTTGAGAAAGAGAGTGAAAGCAAGAGAGATCACAGAGTGAAAGGGAGAAAGCAGACTCCCCGATGAGCAGGGAGCCCCTGGTCAGGCTGGATCCCAGAACCCTGGGATCATGATCTGAGCCTAAGGCAAACGCACAACGACTGAGCCACCCAGGTGCCCCCCACAGACAGGCTCCTGAAGGGTTAAGTGAACTGTGTGGGAGAACCCCGAGTCTCAATGTACCCTTCTCAAACTATATTGAGTCCTATTAAGTCACGAGGGGTGGGGGGTGGAGAAGCTGGGTTTCCAGTCTACCTGGGTGGGGGGGCGGGTAAGGCTTGGGGAGGGGTGGTGGTGTTCATCAGAGTCACTTGGCTCATTCCGGGCTGCTGGCCACAGAAGAGGCCCTTGTAGCAGGAGAACCACTGAGGAAGTTCCGCAGAGCAGTGAACAGATGATTGGGGTTCAAAACCTCATTCTATCAATTTACTAACCATGCGGTGTGGGGCCTGTGAGCCAGGCCTCATTTGCCCCAGCTGTCAAACAGGGGTAATAATACCGACCTTATAAATCCACAGTGAGGAGCGAGGAAATACGCAGACAAGGCACTGAGCCTGGCACAGGGAAGGCTCAGGGCTCGATCTCTTATCAGAACGAGCCCATGGGCTTTGGGAGCCTCCGTCCCAGGCTGCTACTCTGGCTGGGGACTGAGCCCCCTCCCCTCCTCTTTAAGACCAGATCCCATTCTCACCTGCCCCAGACACTTACTTTGGTTCTCAGCTGCTCCTCTTCCCTGGTAGAAAATTCTATGCGGCAGTGGACAGGGACATCCATGTCAGCCACTAGCTTGCCAATCCTCTGTTGCATGACAGCACATTCATCGGCAGAGAAAAATCCTTCCAGCACCAGGAATCCATCCTCCTGAAACTGAAGGTGAGGAGAAAACTCAGGCTTCCCCCTCTCCAATGCTCTCTGTGAGGACTGACCTGACCCCTCCCTGAAACCCAAGTGTGCGGGAGGACAGGACCAAGTGTCCTGTTCATTGCTCGTTCTCCCCCCACAACACACCCCTACCCGAGGCATGGCGTCTGGGACCCAGTGGGGAGCAACCAATAGTAGTCGCTTGAATGAAGGAAGGAGGAAGGGGAAGTGTCCCCATCCTTCCCCTCCAGTGGGCTTTGGGGCATTTAAAAATAAATAAATTCATTTATTGTTAAATGAATACAACCTTATTCATTTAGTCAACTAAAATTTATTGAGCATCTACTGTGTACCAGCACAGTTTTAGGAGCTGGAGCTACAGTAATGAGGAAGCCTGGTGTCCTGGACCTTACAGTCTAGCAACGGAGGGTGACATCAAACAAAGGGCGCCTGGGTGGCTCAGTGGGTTAAACCTCTTCCTTTGGCTTGGGTCATGATCTCAGGGTCCTGGGATTGAGCCCTGAATCAGGCTCTCTGCTCAGCAGGGAGAGAGAGGAGTCTCAGGGCAGCAGCTCTGAGAAGGTGACATTTAAAGGGGACCAGCAGGGGCACCTGTGTGGCTCAGTGGGTTAAAGCCTCTGCCTTTGGCTCAGGTCATGATCCCAGAGTCCTGGGATCGAGTCCCACATGGGGCTCTCTGCTCAGCAGGGAGCCTGCTTTCTCCTCTCTCTCTGCCTGCCTCTCTGCCTACTTGTGATCTCTGTCTGTCAAATAAATAAATAAAATCTTTAAAAAATAATAATAATAAGTAAATAAATAAATAAAGGGGACCAACAGGGGCATCTGGGGGGCTCAGTTGGTTAAGCGGCTGCCTTTGGCTCTGGTGTGATCTCAGGGTCCTGGGATAAAGCTCCGCTTTGGGCTCCCTACTCAGCAGGGAGTCTCCCTCTCCCTCTGCCCCTCCCCCCTACTCGTGATCCCTCTCTCTCAGAAATAAACAAAAATCTTTTTAAAAAATAAATAAAGGGGGGCGCCTGGGTTAAGCCTCTGCCTTCGGCTGCAGGTCATGATCTCAGGGTCCTGGGATCGAGTCCCACATCGGGCTCTCTGCTCAGCAGGGAGCCTGCTGTCCCTCTCTCTCTGCTCTGCCTCTCTGTCTGCTTGTGATCTCTCTCTCTGTCAAATAAATAAATAAAATCTTTTATAAAATAAATAAATAAATAAAGGGACCAGCAGGATAACGGGAGTGGGAGAGACAAGGATGAACATTCCAGGCTAAGGGAGCAGGACTTGTGAAGTACATGAGCATGGGAGGGGCCAGATAGAGCAAAGTGACGGTGGAGGCAGAAGTGGGGGTGGAGGCAGAAGTGGGGACGGAGGGGGGGTGTGGAGTGGGTGCGGGGGCAGGCCAGGCAAGGAAATGGGCTTTGTACTAAATGCAGCCGCAGACAGCCAGGGTTGGGGGCGGGGGAGGTTAAAACAGTGAGCTTATTCTCCTTTGCCTCCAGACCTCTTACTCTGCAGCTGTTGAGATGTGTAAGGAGAGAAAGAACGTCTGCGTGTTTGCTGGCAGACCCTTGTAAAATCGCAGCCTTAGACGTCACCTCCTGACCCCCCTGTGAAGTACCAGATTTCCAATTGCTGACAGCCCCCCCACCTTCCCTAACTCCCCCATGATGCCCAGCTCTGGCTGCCACATGTGGGAATCTGGGACATTCCTGCCCACCCACTGTGGGCCCTTTGGTCTCTGGACAGCTGTGTGTGATAGAGCCTTAATCCTCGGGGCGCCTGGGTGGCTCAGTGGGTTGGGCATCTGCCTTCAGCTCAAGTCATGATCTTGGGGTCCTGGGGTTGAGCCCTGCTGTCAGGCTCCCTGCTCCGTGGGGAGCCTGCTTCTCCCTTCTCCCTTCTGCCCCTCCCCTTGCTTATGCTTGCTCTCTCTATCTCTCTAATAAATAAATTAAATCCTTATTTATTTATTTTTTAAAGATTTTGTTTATTTGACAGAGACAGCGACAGCAGGAACACAAGCAGGGGGAGTGGGAGAGGGAGAAGCAGGCTTCCTGCTGAGCAGGGAGCCTGATGCGGGGCTCCATCTCAGGATCCTGGGATCGTGACCTGAGCTGAAGGCAGACGCTTAATGACTGAGGCATCCAGGTGCCCCCACAAAATCTTTTTTTTTTTTTTTAAAGATACTTAATCTTCACATCAGTATCAAGCTGAACATTTCCTCATTGGGAACTGGGTCATCCACAGCCAACTCTGACCCAGCAGACACACTCGGGCGAGAACTTCCTGAAGTAAGAAGTTGGGAGCTCAGCAAATAGGGCGGCAAAGATGTACTGATGGGGTCTCCACTGAGGCTAGTTGAACGAGAGCAATAAATCAGAAACAACCTAAGTGCTCAGCACGAGGAGAGTCATTCAACAAAGCCTGTTCTATCTGGAACACAGCACAGCTGACAAAAATCATGTAGCAGAAAAATATTTACTGACATGGACATATGTGCCTGATATACTGGGGGATGGAAAAAAAGGGGGGGGCACCTGGGTGGCTCAGGTGGTTAAATGTCTGCCATCGGCTCAAGTCATGATACCAGGGTCCTGGGACCGAGTCCTGCATCAAGCTCCCTGCTCATCGGGGAGCCTGCTTCTCCTTCTGCCTGCTCTGCCTGCTGCTCCCCCTGCTTGTTCTCTCTCTCTCTCTCTCTGCCAAGTCTTTAAAGAAAAAGAAAAAAAAGCTTAAAAAAAAAAAAAAAAACAAAGTGGGGCACCTGGGTGGCTCAGTGGGTTAAGGCCTCTGCCTTCAGCTCAGGTCATGATTCCAGGGTTCTGGGATGGAGCCCCGCATCAGGCTCCCTGCTCAGTGACAGTTTGCTTCTTCCTCTCTTTCTGCCCTTTCTGCTCACTCTCTTTATCTCTCAAATAAATAAGTAAATAATCTTTTTAAAACATAAAATAGGGGTGCCTGGGTGGCTCAGTGGGTTAAAGCCTCTGCCTTTGGCTCAGGTCATGATCCCAGGGTCCTGGGATCTAGCCCCCAAATCTGCTCAGCAGGGAGCCTGCTTCCCTTCCTCTCTCTGCCTGCCTCTCTGCCTACTTGTGATCTCTGTCTGTCAAATAAGTAAATAAAATCTTTTTTTTTTTAAGAAAAAAAAACATAAAATAAAACGGTGGGCAAGCTCTCTTAAGAAGTAGCTATTATGATCGACTTTTAAAGTTTCTAGGGCTGTCAACCGCACTACTGGGTAGTTACCCCAAAGATCCAAATGTAGGGACCCAAAGGGGCACATGCACCCAAATGTTTATAGCAGCAATGTCCACAATAGCCAAACTATGGAAAGAGACCAGATGTCCATCAACAGATGAATGGATAAAGAAGATGTGGTGTGCACACACACACACACACACACACACACACACACAGGAATACTATGCAGCCATCGAAAATTAAATCTTGCCCTTTGCAACAGTGTGGGTAGAACTAGAGGATATTATGCTAAGCAAAATAAGTCAATCAGAGAAAGGCAATTATCATATGATCTCACTGATATGAGGGATTTGAGAAACAAGACAGAAGATCATAGGGGAATGGAGGGGAAAATGAAACAAGAGGAAACCAGAGAGGAAGACAACCATAAGAGACTCTTAATCCCAGGAAACAAACTGGGGGTTGCTGGAGGCAAGGGAGGTGGTAGGGATGGGGAGGCTGGGTTATGGAGATTGGGGAGGGTATGTGCTATGGGGAGTGCTGTGAATTGTGTAAGACTGATGAATCACAGACCTGTACCCGGAAACAAATAACACATTATATGTTAACTAAAAAAAAGGTTAATTTAAAAAAAAAAAAGATGTCTACCAAAATACTAATTCTCGGGGTAGGAAATTATGGGTGGTTTTTCATTTTCTTCTTTGAGACTTTCTGTATTTTTCAGCATTTTCCTCTTGTCTTCAGGAATAAACGACGGGCACGTTTTATAAGTCTGTGTCACTCTAATTCCCAAGCATTAGCTTTTTGTGTTTGACCGCAGGTGGCACCTTGCGGCCCTCCAAGGGCTCGGGGCGGGGCGTTCCGCCTCCTCTTGACCCCGCCCCCACTCCGGCCCCCCACTCCGCCCCCCCTCCCCCCCGCTACTTCTCCTGCCTTCCCCCCCTCTTCCCTCTTCGCAATCAGGAACCACTCCTAGGCTGGCTGATCTTTACTCTTTTTTTTTTTTTCTTTTTAGAGATTTTATTTTTGTATTTGAGAGAGAGAGTTGCGTGGGTGTGCCGGATCAAGAGCAGGGTGGGGAACCAGAGGGAGAAGCAGACTCCCCGCTGAGCAGGGAGCCTGAGGCAGGGCTGGATTCCAGGACCCGGAGATCGTGAGCGGAGCCAAAGGCTGAGCCACCCAGATGCCCCTGATCTTTACTCTTTATTATGGTTTCGGTCACTCAGTGGTTGGACACTGAATACTCTGGGTTTCAGTTTCATCTTCTGAAAAATGGCAGAGGGTGGGGTTGAGTTCCCAGGGTCTACTAGAAGTCGGAGACCCCCAACTCTTACCTGACTCTCTCGGATCCCTACCCCACATGGCCCTACCTTCTGGAGCTGCGAGGGACTCAGGCAGGACATGAGGATGAGGCTCTGGGTGCCGCTGCTGTTGCTGGAGGCCCGAGAGGAGAAAGTACAAATTCAGCAGTTTGGAAGTGCCTAATAGGGGTGGAGGGTGCAAAGTGCTGGAGCCTGGTTGGCCGAGGAGGACTTAACCCTTTCCTACCCAGAGGAAGCCCAATCCCAGCCCCCAACACTTCCCGCAAGCACACACACCAGCCTGAACTGTCCCCCCACCCCAAGTCACTTCTGTACCTGGATGGGGCCCTTGCCTCTGACCCAGCTCAATACCCTGGGTCCATCCCCCCAGTTAATCTAGGATTAGCCCTTTCCAGTCTCCTTTGTGGTTTTTAATGGCTCCCTCCCAGTTGCTTTGCAGAAACCGCCCCCTTCTGGCTGCTTACCAGGTGCTTAGAAATTGTATTCGAGGGGTGTCAGCGCAAAGAAGCTGGGGAAGCCGAAGGATCCCTGATCCTAGGCACCATCACTCACCGTGACCTCTGACGAATGTCAGCCCCTCTCTGTTTCTTAGCATACGTACTGCTGAAGCAAGCAGAAATGTCAGCCCCTCTCTGGACTTCATGTGTGGATGAGAAAATCCCCAGGCCACCAGCATCAATGTGGGGTGGGGGGACACAGGGTGGGCCTGGGGGGGCTTGCACATCAGACAGGTCGGACTGGGGCAAGTGGCTTTGCGTTCCAGAGGTGGAAAAGGTCCTCAGAGAATTGTCTGGGCCCCTTCCAGCTCTGATCCCCGGAAACTCTGTCAGTCTTGGGAGGATTAGGGAAGGATTACAGCTCAGAGGAAGACAGCACATAAAGGTAAATCTTAGAGAGGGGAAGGGGCTGGGGGCACCTAGTTGGCTCAGTTGGAAAAGCATGTGACTCTTGCCCTCTGGGCCCTGAGTTCAATCCCCATACAGGGTGCAGAAATTACTTAAACCTAAACAAAAACAAAAAAGAAAGGAAGAAAGAGGAAGGGGATACAACCGGGGACCTGGGTCTCCAGAATGAGGGGAAAATCATGGTTCCTGTTCCCCACCACCACCCACCCACCCGGGCCCGAGATGTTGGGTGTCTCAAATCCACCAGCCAGGACTACAGCCACCATGCCCTGCTCAGCAGGGCCATTCTGGCTGTAGCTCCTGAAAACAGGCCATTGGCCTTCCCCGAAATGACATTTTTCTGAATGGCAAAGGGACAGAATGTCTTGGGAGTGAATGTGGGGACATGAGCTCAGCCTTCAGGAGACTTGGCCCCAAGTCAAGTCATGTTTTCTGGGCCACCGCACTGTGAGTGACTGCTCGGTCCCAATTCCCAAAGGCCAGGGAGAGGGGTGGCCAGGCTCCTGAGAACGGAGAAGAGGTTCTGAGGAGTTCGGCTGGGTGAGGAGGGCAGGCAGAAGACAAACTATGCAGGCATAGTTTGTCTTCTATGAGACTCAGCTCACTTGAGGCAAGGCCCATTCCCAGCTGTCCTGGCCTCATCTGATGCAGCTGTCTACTACAGGGACCCCTGCCATGTGTCAGGGGCACAGCAAGGGTCCCCATCCCTCGGGCCAGCAGCTCCCCTGGGAGTCCCCACCGAAGGCTTGTAGTGGAGGCTTCGTGAGGCAGACTGGGTTTGAGTCCAGACCTGGGCCTTGTTTTCCCCATCTGTAGTTTGGGGATAACCTCTCGTAAGGAGGAAGAGGAATACTTACCTGCCGATAAAGAGATTCGGCACAGGGCCTCACTGAAAGTGCCCATCAGCTAGCTGTTCACCAGAAGTTAGCCAGGGGGACTGTTCTGGGCAAAATGTGAGGGTATTTCTTATTTTTGCTTCCCCGTTGTCCAAACTGCTGTTGTCATCTGTGGAATGACCATACTATTGAAGTTTGGCGGGGACAGCCCGCAGGGGGGCTCAGACAGGAGGAGGAGGGGCTGGGCCTCCGAGATTTGCTCATTCATCCTGGTCAGGCTTTGGGAGGTGGGTTTGCATTGTTTTGTTTGTTTGTTTGTTTGTTTGTTTTTTCCAAAAGCTAACCAGCTCCAGGTCCAACACGACTGCTCCTGGTGGCACTGGGTGGTCCCAAGACTGGGTGGGGGAGTGGGAGTCGGTAAGGGGGTACCAGACCGGACAGGAGGGTCTCAGAGGGGATTGGCCTTTCTTCTTCACCAAAAGCCCCCTGCCCCTGGGTCCCCAGGTCAGCCCACCACAAACCTCACTGGTCCAGGTGGAAGATACCAGTTACTGGGTGCTGAAGGCCAGCCCCACTACCAAGTCATCATCAGGTAAGCCTCAGAACAGTCCTGCAAGGTTGTGATGTTACAAACGAGGAAACTGTGGCAGAGCTATGATTTGAAGGCAGCTCTACCCATCTCCCTGAGCCTCTATCCTTGACCCCAGCACATTCAGCAGGCTCCCAAAGGGGCCAGGAGATGGCTCTCCCACAGTGACTCTCGGGCCCACCTCTGCGGAACCCGGGGGGAATGGCTGTTGGGAATTACAAGGGACCTAAGAGAGCACAGAGTGGAAACGCCCATTGCACAGATGGGGTTATGGAGGCTGTGGGAGAGAAGGGGTTGCCCCAACTTCATGCAGGGAATAACAGAGCGGGGACAAGAATGGAGACTACTGGCTCCCATCCCAGTGTTCCCTTCCCCTCCCCGGCCTCCCCACTCATCAAAGCTCATGAAGGCCCAAACTCCAGGTGACCAGGCTGGAGGCAAGACCCCAGGCCCAGGCCACACCTGACCTGTATCAGGCTCTGTCCAGCCCACACCCAGTACAGCCTCCAAGGGACAGGGAGAGGGGCACCTGCTTCTAGGCGCCCAGCAGCAGCCACTCAACCAACTAGTCCTCAGAGTCCAGTGGGACCCAAAGAGCTGAGGGAAGGGTCCCCCCCATGACACGGAGACCTCCAAAAGCTACTTTCTGTTATAGATTTATTTGATATTTGAACGGAGTCTACAAGTTCAGACCCTCAGGTAACGGATTGCTTCATGGTCGTCAAAGGCTAGTGTGCATTATTTCTGAGGATTACATCCACTGACATGACACAGAAACACAAATGGACAAAGGGACATAATCATGAAGACAAGAGACGCTAAAACGTGCCTTAGTGTCCAAGTGATTGATCTAAGGCGGGGAACCCTTCTAATGCAGGGACCCCCGTGACTTATCTAAAGTGAGGAGGCTTCTTGCCACCAGGTGCTGAGAGGGCTGTGTGTGTATGCCTGGCACCTGGGACAGAAACTGGAACCCAAACCTAGGGAGCCTGCCCCTCCCAGCAGTGACCTACCCCGCCTGCCCCCAACAACCCCACCTCCAAGTGTCTCTTCTGAAGGACCAGGAGGTGACAGGGGGGATGTTAGCAGCTGAGGCTAGGGATGGCACCGGGCAAACTCATGACACAGGAGGTGGGAAAGCAGAGTCCGGGCGAGGCAGCTCCTCCTGGCTCCTTAACACTGTGATGAGGGACGGACGGGGAGCATGGAGCACCGTTCATCCGGGGATTAGCCAACCCGAGTCTCCTCCTTTCTTGGCAGCTCCAGAACATTCCCTTTGGCCAACAGCCACAGACATGAGTGCCTGCCAAGACACATGGAGGAAAAAGAAAACAAGACACCAAAAACAAAACAAAACAAAATCCCCGCCCTAGGAGAGGAGAAGAACAAACAGAACTCCTGGACCAAGGTCACACCAGACTCGAACACATCCTGCAGCCTGCAGGCCCCCGCGGTGGGGGGGGCAGGGGGGAAACAGTTCAGTGTCCTTCTGCTCTGCTCACGGGAAGCTGCCGTCCTGCCCTGAGACCCCAACTCACTGGCCTTCACTGGTTTTTTTTTCAGGTTTTTTTTTTTTTTTTTAGTTTTTTTTTTTCTTTTTAATACCCAAACCATCAATTTTCAAAGCTTTAAAAAAAAAATGTTTTTTTTTTTTCTTTTTTCTTAAAAAAAAAAAAAAAATCTAAAATTGATGAGACAAGCCCCAGGCCTGGCCTTTCCACCTGGTGGCCTGCCGTCCCCTGGGCCACACCGCCAGAGCCCAGCCCAGCACCGCTGGGGCGACCATCGTGGCTGGTTCTCCCTGGACCCCTCTGCTCAAGTCTGGGAGGTCCTACCGGTGGCATCACCAAAACAGGAAAAGGGAAACTGCCCACCCTTCCTTACATACTCCCGAGCTGAACTTTGTCGGGAATGTAGAAGTTATCCGGAGGGAGGGGAGGGGAAGTGGAGAAAAATAAATACCAGAGCTAAGTGGACAGCCCCGGGGATCCACCTCCCGCAGAGGCGGCCTCCAGGGGGGCGGCCCTGATTGTCCAAATACTGCGCTCAAAGATATAGGTCTCTGACCTCCCCGACAGGCGCCCGCCCTGGGGGACGTGAGTCTCAGAAGCAGGGAAGGGGCCAGCCCCTCAGGTCCAGTCCCAGTCCCGTGGCCGCAGCCCGGCCGACGTCCAGCCCCAGGCTCCGGCCCCGACTGAGGCCCAGCCGGTCGTCCCTGGGTCCCGGGGCCCCCGAGGACTCCGCGGCGAGCTGGTGCTCAGCCGTGTGCCGGGGCTCAGGCCTGCTCCTTGTCCGCCCTCCACAGCCGCTCCTTCACCTCGGGGGGCAGTGTGTTGAACAGGTCCTCCTCCACCACCAGGCCGCTGCGCTTGAGCAGCGGGCACTCGCCCAGCTCCACGGGCAGGCACTCCAGCCGGTTGCCCCGCAGCTCAATCTGGGTCAGGTTGGTCAGCTCGCCCACCCGCGAGGGTAGCGACTGCAGCACGTTGTTGCCCAGGTGCAGGGCCCTCAGCTTCCGGCACTGGAAGAGTTCTGGGGGCAGCGCCTCGATCTGCAAGGGCGGGAGCAGAGAGCCAAAGTGAGGGGCGCAGCTCAGACCTGGGACCTTGGCTGAGGTTTCTCCCCAGCCCCTCACCCCAGGCACCAGCCGCTCCTCTGAAACCCATTTCAGCTCCCTGGGCCCCAGCTGCAGCACCATCTGGCCTAAAGCCGGCCTGACCTCCACCTGGGTGGGAAGTCTTAGCTCTTGCGCTCACTTCCTCCGGGAAGCCTTCCCTGACCTCCTGGGTCACCTAGGGAACTCATGGCCCCCAGTGTCACCAATCCCTCTGCAGCAAAGCTGCTTAATCACCTGTCACTCCCGGACCAGGCTCTGAGAGGGCAGGGCTGGGGCTCCCTGGTCCCCTGCTGTCTCCCAGCGCTTGGCACCCTAAGAAGCAGGTCACACTGGCCAGCTACTGTCAATCCCGCCCCCTCCTCCACTGCCCAGGGCTCCTCAAGAGCCAGGCTGTGGGGCCTGCTTGGTTTAAGAATGATTTATGAAAGAGAGCGGCACGCTGAGAAAATCACACACCCCAGGTGCTGAGAAGTGCGGGGAGCACTCTGATAGGGGTGAGGACCCCAGCCCTGTCACACCTCCCTATCCTGGGCCTCAGTCCCCTCATGTGTCAAGTCACACCCTGATCATGAGAGCAGGGGGTCCAGTATGGGTCATCCCCCTCCTAAGTTTGCAAAACCTGAATGATGGCAACCCCCCACGCAGCTTCCTCCCCAGCGGGCTCGCCCTGAGCGCTGATACTACTACCTCATCTGCCCGTCAGAACCCCCTGTAAATACCGCATCGACACCTCCTCTGCTTTCCAGGTCGGGTACCATTTCACCGAGGAGGCCCTAAAGAAGCTAACCTGCCCAGAGGTTCCAGCTGGAACAGTGGGGAGCCAAGCCGGAACCAGGTTCAACAGCTTGGGCTCGGCTATCCGTCCACACCGCTGGCGGAGCAAGGAGCAAACAGTGGGGCCCAAGTGGGCCCCTGCTGAGTCTCTGGCACACAGGAAAAGGTCCATAAATGCCGCCTTCTCCCTTGCCTTCTGTGAGGAGTCGGCTACAAACCCAGGTTCTCACCGAACCTATCTGCCAGAACAGTCTCCTTCAGAAGGGCTGGGCAGAAGGGACCCCACCTGATCCCACGTGAGGATGATGGAGAGACTGTTTAATAAGCCCTGGGAGGTGGCTCTGTCACGGTACCCATTGTCCTGCTGAGGCCTGCAGAGGCGGGGTGTCCAAGAATGCACGGCCACAAAGGTCAGGAGAGGGTGTAAGCGAACCTTGCTTCCTCTGATTCAGAGCCCGCGCCATGCTCCCATTCTGCCAAATATGGCGCTCATTGGCAAGGCCCCTTCCCTCCCTGGACCTCGGTTTCGCCCCTGTAGAACGAGAGGTAGGACGGGCAATGCCTCTCGCCTTCAATGCTCTGTGGCTGAGGGCCTTTGGGCAGACTTGGATCTTGGGTGACTTGTTGTCTGAAAAGAGACCCCGACCTGGGCCTCCAAAAACAGCCATCATCGTGCCCAGCGGTCAAGGATGGAGTCAAGGTGGCCTCCAGGTGAGCAGGGCTAAAGGTCAGGGACACGAAGGTGAGAGGGCATGACGGGAAGTGGGCTCTCGCAGGACAGAGGGGCCTGAGCCTCCCAGAGAGCCCACTCCACCCCCACACAGGGACTCCTGACCCCTGTCTGGTGGCTCAGACAGGGGTCAGGGCAGCATGAAAGGCTTGGCCCATTGAGTGCCACAGCTGGGATCCACGTGCAGAGCTCCCTCCCTAAAACGCCCCTTCCCCAGCACCCCCTGCCCCAGCCAGTGAGCTGCCTCCAGGTCCCCCAGAGAAAAGAGAAGGTGCCCCAGCAGCTCAGAGCCTCGCCACAGTCACCCCGTCCTTTGGACCTGTCCTTTACCAAAGGTGTCACTCGGCTGCAGAAGGCTTAGGGTCCTGTCCTCTCCTCCCTCCCAGGGACCTCCATGGCTCCCCCCTCAGCACTGAAGCAGCCCCAGATTCACCTAGTCTTTGAAAAAAGAGACAATGCTCCCAGAAGCCTCTGGGGCTGTTCCTTCGCCCTCCCCCATCCCGACAAACCACGTGGAAGAAAACGCTGTCTCTCTTCAGCTGCGATCCAGCTTCTGCCCCTGTCCACCCCTGAAACCACATGGCCAGAGTCACCAACAGTCCCTCCTAATCCACTGGACCTGAATCCATTCCTTCAGCCGACCGTCCCGCGTGCTGTAAACCCACACGCTTGAGCCAGACGCCTCTCTCCCTCCATTCTCTCCCTGCAGTGAGGTCCACAAGGACACCTCTTCCTCCAGGAGCCCGGGCAGGGACAGAGAGGACTCCCTGAGCTGCAGGCTGACCCAGCATGGTCCCTTGGATGTCCCAGGGGGCCCCAGACACCCAACATGGGACATACACGCTCCTCTCTGAAAAGCAGCGACCCCTCCTCCTGCATCCTGTTTCAATGACCCATCTTCCCAGGCATCGAAGTGAGAAACCCCTAGCCCCTCAGACCTCTCCCCGTCTGCCCGTCCAATCCAGCCCTACCCTGCGGATTCTCCCACCAACGTCCCTCCACCCAGGGCAGCCTCTGTCAGTCAAGGCCTCACCCCCCCACCCCGTCCACCAATGATGCCACCAGGGTTTTCTGCCAGCTCTTGACTTGTCCCTCGTGCCCCTCAAACCCAACGCCTCACGCTGCAGCAAGAACAATCTCTCCCAATTATCAGTCAGCTCGTTTCTTCATCTACTTGGAGAATTTGGTGAACATCTGCTCTGTGTCAGGCACTGAATGGAAGAGCCAAGATCCACGTCACCAGACGAGGGCAACAGAGACCACATGGAAACAAGCCGGAAGAACAGGATTCCTTCCGGCCCTGACCTCAGGGGAAAGTCCAAATTCCAGGGGCTGCTAGCTCACCGATTCCCGCCCACCAACCCCGCACTGTCAGGACCTACTGGACTCTCCATTTCCCCTTCATCTGGCTAACTTCCCCTCGTCCTCGGGGCCACGGGAGACATCCCTTCCTCCAGGACGTCTGCCTGCCCTAAATCTGGGCTGACACCACCCCTGTGTTCGACCAGGAGCCTCCAGATGGGCAGCCGGGGGCTTTATGTGTCCCTGGGTCCCCAGCACGTTCCTCTATCCTACAAGTGCTCAAAAAACATCCGCCAAATCAATGAAAGAATGAATTAATGAGTCTGTAGACCACGAGCATCTTTCACGCCTATTCATGTGAGTTTAAACCTGGGGAAAGAGCAGCTGAGGGCCTGAGCTGGGTCCTGCCTCCCCTCCCGGTCCACCTGCAGCCCCGGGTAGCTCACAAGGGAGGAGGAGAGGGGCTCCAGTTTAAAAGGATGGGCCCAACAAGCACCAGCCCAAGTGAACTTTTCCCCTACTAAGGCCTCTGGCATTCCAGGGGCGGGGACAGGATGTGATTAAGCAGTGAGCAGGGGGTCTCCTTCCTCGGGAGAGCGTGCCTGTCTCCAGCTCCTTTCCTGAGGGGTGACCTCAGCCGAAAGGCCTGATGTGACCTCAAGGTCCTGCTAGGGGTGAGGAGCCAGGGGCAGGGGACGGAACTGCGAGCCAGGCTGGAAGCCTGATGGGCCCTCCACCTGGAAGGGGGGCCCAGCAAGCCCCGGGGGGCCACACAGAGCCGGTGCAGGGCCCGTGGGCCGCCAGGACATAGGAGGCAGGTTACAAAGGGTCCTGAGGTGCCTTAGTCGGGCCCAACTCCAGGGGCAATCTGGCCCCCACACTATGCTCTGGGGGAAGCCCTTAAAGAAGGGGCTGGGATCTGTCTGGTGCTCCCCACATGTGGCTTCCCTCCAGGAGTCCAATTTTTCTGATTCATGGCCTGTCCCAGGCCCTGGGGGCAGATGCTCCCACGTGAAGCAATCTGGGATCCGACCTCGGTCCTTGGACACTCACAAAGTCATAATCTGGGGGAGGAAGATAGAGTTTGTGACTCTTTCTCTGATACAGGGAAAAGTCAGGGTGGTTTGCAGTAAGGGAGGCTTAGGGAAGAGGGGAGGGAGGCCCAGACCCTCCAATCTGAGTGACACTGGAGGAAGTGTGTCCTTTCCTGGGGCGGGGTTGGGGAGGGGATTTCAGGTCCCACCTGCCCCTTCGCTTGAGGCTGCTGGAGAGAGTTGCTGCTCGGAGCACAGTGCCCACACAGCCTGGGCTGCTTGGTGCCCCTGGCTGCAGGGGAAGGAGGTGCAGAGGTGGTATCAGAACCAGGTCTCCACAGTCCCCACCCCGGGCTTTGGAACCCCACCACCACTTGCCTCACCGTGTCCCCACCCTGAAAGTAGAAAACGGGAAGAGATCACTCTTCCCACAGGTCCCCAGGACGGGTGGGCAAGGGATGATCCTTCCATGGCTGTGGCTTTATTAGCCCCACAGGGGCCAGACCACAAAGCCACAGGAGCACCCAGCCCTCAACCCCACCCGCCTGCCTCTGAGAAGGGGCCCGTGGGTGTGGGGGCTTCCCTGGCCAGGCAAGGGGCTGGTACACAGGGCTGGTACACACAGTTTCCTGGGTGTCTCCAGGGCGTGGCCTCCCATACGGCTGGCCTGAAATGGTTTGCACAATTTCCTCTCCAGAAAGGCGGGTAGTGACAAGCAAAGGGAGAAGGGTGTGTCGGGGGGTGTCGAGAGCTGCAGAGACCACCCGGCTCGGCCTCAGTGAGCACCAGCCACCCACGGTTTCTGTGCCCCATGGGCCCAGGTCAGCCCCTCAGCTCCCGATGTGGTCTAGAACAGGCTCCAGGCTAAGCCTCACCTCCCACAACCCAACCCTTGGACCTCTTGTCCCTGCACGTCCCCACCTACGAGAAATCTGCCCCAGGTCACCTCGGCGGGGACAGACCACCATCCCTCCCGGCAAGAGGATTCTGCAACATCCTGTGGCAGAGACAGCCCCCTGGCAGCCCAGCGATCCCGAGTCAGGAGATCCAGGGGAGGAGTAGGGGACAGCCCCGGAATCTGTCAACCAGACTCTCCCGGGTGGTTCTGGGAACCACAGGTGAGGACCTCCCCCAGCTAGGAGCATCTGACCATCCCGACCACCCGGAGATGCCGAGCCTCCGGAGCAAACCCCTCCCCCCACACCCCCCGACCGCCCAGGGCACTGACCCGGTTGGCCGTGACAGCCAGGTTCTGGAGGTTCTGCAGGAGGCCGATGTCGGCGGGGAGGAAGGTCAGGTTGTTGTGGCTGAGGTCCAGGTAGCGCAGCTTGCGGCAGTAGAAGAGCTGGGTGGGGATCTTCTCGATCTTGTTGCGGTTCAGGTAGAGGCGCTCGAGGTTGGTGAGGTTGCCGATCTGGATGGGGATGTAGGCGATGTGGTTGTACCAGAGCTTAAGGCAGGTGAGGCGGTGCAGGTGCTGGAAGCTGATGATCTCCTCGATGGTCTTGAGGTTGTTGTCCTTGAGGTCGATCTCTTGCAGGTTGTGGAGGCTGAAGATGGAGTGCGGGATCCGCTCCAGGTCGCAGCGGATCAGCTCGAGCTCGGTCAGGTTGACCATCTTCTTGAGGCTGTTGAGCACGATGAGCTTGGTGCCCTCGTTGCTGACGGACAGCTTCTGCAGGTGCGCGCCCACGTCGGTGACCACCTGTGGCAGTTTGCTCAGGTTGCTCTTGAGCCGCAGCACCTTCAGGCGCTTAAGCTCACGCAGCCCGTCGATGACGATGTAGCGGTTGTTCTCGGCGCTGAGGTTGCCCGTCAGGTGCAGCTCCTCCAGGGTCTTCAGGCTGTAGATCCACAGTGGGATCTCCTTGATGTCCGTGAACTTGATGTGCAGGGCCCGCAGGTTCTCGCGCAGGAAGGCCAGGGCGGGCGCCTCGATCTTGGCCGCCGTGTGGTACAGCCAGAGCTCCTGGAGCCCCGTGAGCTGCGCGATGCTGGGCGGGATGGTCACGTCCGGGATCAGCTCCAGCTTCAGCACCTCCAGCTCCAGCAGGTCGAACACGGTGTCGGGGATGCCGCTGAGCATGAACAGGTGCAGCTCCAGCTTGTCCTGCGCGTTCTTGGTGAGCCGCTGGCGCAGCTTCTCCAGCGTCCACTCGTTGTTGAGGTTCAGCTGGCGCAGCTTGTTCTCGCTCACCTCCGACAGGAAGACGGCGAAGCGCTTCGAGTAGAGCGGGTCGTACTGGTCGATGAGGTGCAGCATGAAGGCGAAGTCGTTCTTCACGTCAGGGATGTCACTGTAGCTGCTCTCCTCACGGATGGACTCGAACGAGTACTTCTTGAGGGAGCGCCGCAGCATCCACCCCAGCGTGTACATGCAGACGAGGCCGTAGAAGATGACCAGGCTGATGTAGAAGGACGCCAGGATCTTGAAGAGCGTGGCCAGGGGATGGGCGCAGCGGTAGGTGCGGTAGCCCGTAAGGCTCTCGAGGTCCACGGTGCAGTCCACGTCGAACTTGATGTTGTGCACGTAGTAGACGGTGTAGCAGATGATGAGGACGAACTTGATCACCTTGATGATGGTCTGCCGCATGTACAGGCGGTACACGATGTCCCCCTCCTCCACGTGGGTACGGAACTTCTTCACCTTCTCGAAGAGCGCCTTGGCCTGCTCCCCCTCCTTCTTGTCCAGCACGCCCGTCTCCGAGCGGTCCACGATGCCCTGCTCGATCCGGGACTTTGTCCGCTGCAGCATGGGCACGGTGGCCTCCACGTCCTCGCTGACCGTTGACGACTTCTTGTCCATGGAGCCGTTCATTTTGCTAAAGGCCGGCTTCGGGTCGCTCTCTTCCACCACTGTCTCGGACAGGGCCCGCGTGGTCCAGGGCGAGTCGAAGCACTTGAGCAGGATGGACACGAAGTGCTCCAGCTTCGAGCTGGTGCGCGGGAACTTGAACCAGAAGTTGCTGCAGGCCAGGAAGATGAGCGTGTGCAGAAGCACCAGGTAGGGGAAGTACTTGGCGAACCAGTGTAGGCGGTTCTCGTAGCAGACGGCGTCCACGTAGTTGTACTGGTGCCGGTCCAGGTCGTACCTGATGCCCGTGGGGCCCGTGCCGGGGGTGGGCAGTACGGTGGCGTTGGGGTAGCTGGGCTCCGGGCCCGGGGCTGCCCAGCCCCGGAATGAGTCATTGCAGGAGTCCTTGGTGACCCACTTACAAGGCAGGCAGATCATCTTGTCCTGGGTGACCTGGAGCGTGCCCCCGAAGACCGCAATCATCAGCATGACGATGGAGATGTAGTCGGTGAACACGTCCCACCACGGCTTCAGGATCCGGTATGCTGGCTGCGTGTCCGCAAAATAGCGGAGCTCTGTCACTGGAATCATGGTTCAATCTGAAAAGGACCCACAGGAGGGGGTTAACCAGGGTGGCCTGGCTGTCCGGGACGCTGGAGTCGCCACACCCACTGTCCAAAATTTCACCTGGTGTCTAGGTGGGAGACGTCACAGCCTTGCCACTCACAGGGGGGCCCACTGATCGGCCTCTCTCCAGAAGCCAACTGGTCACCAGGTAGCTGGGAAACCACCACCAGAGAAGGCAGGCCGCCTCCCCATTTAACAGACATGAAGATTGAGCACTGACGTCAGGAGCCACGCCGACAGACTGCTAACGTGGCTTCCCGGGGGTTCCAGCAGGAGCCATCGGGAATTCCTGTCCAGACCCCATCCTATTAATGATCAGACTGACCAGAGGGGCTTGTTGAAATCTCTCAGTTTGCTTGGAACCCGGTGCTGTGACGCTGCCCCAGTGACTGGAAGAGGTTCCCCCTAAGTGTTGGAAATCTAAACGTACAAGAGGGGCTCGACGTGAACCCACTTTTGTAAAACAAATGGGGAAGTTTAAAAAATTCCGCAAGAGTTCATGTAATTATGTCCATATAGGATCTGAGGGGAGAGACACAGACACACACACACACACGCACACACGCACACACGCACACAGGCACACACACGTATGCGCATGCGTGGTAGGGGGTGGGGCCAAGCAGAGAAAGGACAAGAAAACAAGACTGGTCTCCGCCCCACACTAGATGACGTCACATGTATGATTATTACCTCTGGCTCTGTGCATGTACATGTATATAAGGAACTAAGCTCAGGGAAGTAAAGTCACCTGCCCAACATCATTGTACTGCTAATGGCAGAGTCAAGACTAAACCCAGGGCTGTCCCTCCACCTCCCCACCTGGGTCTTCATTGCTGCGCAGGCCCCCTGTCCACCTGCCTATCCCAAGAGCACCAAGAGATTACGCCCTGGAGTCCAGCTTCTCTGTCCCCTGGGGTTCCCAGAACTCAGGTCACGACGGGGCCAGCAGACACCACCACCCGCCCTGGGCCACCGGCTCCAGCCCAGAGGTCAGCCTTCCCAGGGAGGCCAGGACTCCCAGGCCAGGGTGAATGGCCACCCCACAGGAAGGCCCGGGCCGCTAATGACCGGCTGGCTCCTCGTCCCACCCACACTCCTAGGAAGGGGGCACTCCAGGGGCGGGCCCGCTGAGTCATACAGCTGGCCTTCAGCTGAAAGACATTTGGCTACTTGTCCCTCCCTTCCCAGTTTCCCAAGTCCACATCCAAGCAGGCACCCAAAGGTTGGGGACAGGAAAGGAGGAGGGGCCAAGGCAGAGGCCTGAGGGCATGTAACAGCCTGCCCCTGGAGTGTCCAGAAAGAGACTACCCCGGCAGGACGCCAGACGCTGGGGGCGGTGCAGGTTATGACCAGGCAGGATGTGGCTGCCGCCTCACCGTTAGGGAGAGTGGGTGTGCCAGCCTCCCAGCGAGGACACCCAGCCTCCCAGCGAGGACTCCCAGGCTCCCCACGAGGACACCCAGCCTCCCAGCCAGGACACCCAGCCTCCCCACGAAGACACCCAGCCTCCCAGTGAGGAGTTGCCTCTGGGCCCCTGCTGTCCTGGGCTTTCTTTGCATATGTCACCTCTTGACTTCCAAGGTAGACACTGTTCACTGCTCCGTTTAAGGTGAGGAAACGGGAGGCTGAAAGAGGGAGGAAACCGCCCCGTCGGTTCCCTTCTAGCGTGTCTGGCTCTTCCCCTCCTCCAGCCCCAAGCACTTGGTTTCAAGCACATCCTGAACTCGCCATCAGCCCTTGGCTCAGCCCTCTGGGGACAATAAAAGTGACCCAGGTGTGTCCACGCCTCAGGGACCTCTCGGTGAGCGTGTGGGCAGCAGTGGGAGAGGCGGGGAGTGTCCAAACTGAACCTGCGAGCCTGCGACAGGGCAAGGGGCAGCCGTGGCTACAGCCACCTCCCTGCGGAGAAAGGCTTCATGGAGGCTCAGGGGGGCAGAGCCAAGGGCCCTGGCTTGGAAAGCAGAGCTGGGGGTCCAGCGCAGGACCAGCCTCATTGGGGGTGGGCGGTGGAGGTGGCCTGTTCAGAGGGTGGGGTCACCCTCTTGCTCTGCCGTGCTTCCGCCTCTCCTCGGCCACCAACTCACTGTGGAACTCTGGACAAGTCACAGTACTCTGCTCTCCCACCACAGGTTTTCGGGAGAACGCTGGAAAGAAGATACAGAGGCCAAACCCCAGGCCTTAGTCCCCAGGGATGCCAGGGAAGGGGCTCCTGCTCCACGACCAGGCCCCCAAGAAGAAACAGCTAGGGGGCTGGGCAACCTGCTCTCCAGTAGCTCTTGCTGAGGGCGTGGGGGAAGTCGGGGCCAACACGGCTGAGCTGGGATCTGCCGGCCTTGATTGACCTCGCTGGCTGGCTCCTGCCCTCAGGTTCTGCACAGACACCTCAAGCGCCGCTGAGTAGCGCCCCCGGAATGTCAGACTCGGCTGTGCTTAGCGCAGAGTGGGGCAGGTGGGCCGACGTGCCCACCGTCATGCTCCTCTGGGGCAGGAGTCCTTGGAACACAGCGGGTCTCAAGAGAGGGCCGCAAGGGCGACAGGGCAGGGCAGGGCCTGGGTGTGGCGGGGAGGCAGTGCAGCAGTGAGTTTCAGGGGGATGTGGGCAGAGCTGCGCATCCGCATCTGGCAGGGAGGAAGCCTCTGGCAGGGAGGAAGCCGAGGCAGGGGCTCCTGGCCCTACCAGCTCCACCCAGCCCAGAGGGCCCTGGGGAAGGAAACAGATCCCTAGGCAGGGATCTCCCTGCTGGGACCGGCCCCAGGAGCCAGTGACTCAAGGGCACTAAACACCCAATGGGAGGGGTGGGAGTGGGGGTGGGGCAGCTGCCATTCCCAGACTGAAGACTCACCGCCAAGTCCAGGACGTGCACGCTGCTCTGGCACCTTTTTTTTTTTTTTTTTTTTTTTTTTTAAGTCAGCTCTACACCCAACATGCTGAATTCACAATCCTGAGATCGAGAGTCGTGCTCTACCGCCAAAGACAGCCAGGAACCCCCACCCATTTTTTTCTCAAGATTGTTTTATTCTGGTAATATATACATAGGATAAAATTTACCCCTTTAACCTTTTTTTAGGTCTATGATTTAGTGTCGCTTGAATACACTTCCACGGTGCAGCCGTTGTCACCACGGGTCTCCCGAACACTTCCACCTGGTGAACTGAAACCCTGTCCCCAACTAAACTCTAGGTCCACAGTTCTCCTTCCCCAGTCTCTGGCGACCACCATTCTAGTTGTTCTTTGTCTTTTTTTTTTTTTTTTTTTTTGAGAGAGAGAGAGAGAGAGAGAGAGATGGGATGGGGGACAGAGGGAGCTGGGTAGACAGAGTCTTAAGCAGGCTCCACGCCTGGTGCGGAGCCAGATACAGGACTTGATCTCATGATCCTGAGATCAGGACCTGAGCTGAAATCAAGAGGCAGATGCTTAACCCACTAAGCCACCCAGGCACCCCTCTACTTTCTGTCTCTATAAAGTTGACTAGCCTGAGTACTTCATAGAGGTAGAATCGTAACAGTATTTGTCTCGTGATGTCTGGCTTATTTTGGGTAACAGAATGCCCTCAACATTCATCCATGTTTTGGCATGGATGTCAGAATTCCCTTCCTTTTCTTTTTTTTTTTTTTTTAATATTTTATTTATTTATTTGAGAGAGAGAGAGAGAGTGCACAAGTAAGCAGAGCAGCAGGCAGAGGGAGAGGGAGAAGCAGGCTCTCCGCTGAGCAAGGAGCCCGATGTGGGTCTCAATCCCAGGACCCTGGAATCATGACCTGAGCGGAAGGCAGCTGCTTAACCAACTGAGCCACCCTGGCGTCCCTTCCCTTCCTTTTTAAGGCTGAAATATTCTCTATAACCATTTTACAGACAGGGAAAAACTGAGGCTCAGAGAGAAAAGCCATATGCCCAACTTCACACCACCTGAAAGTGACAGAGGCCACCTTCAAAGACAAATCCACAGGGGAGCCCTGGCATGCAGGGCCTCCAGGGGGCCATGGTGGTCAGGCAGATCCCACATGGCAGCTGCCTTGGAACAGGGCTGGTCCAGTCAGGAGAGTACCATAGGGAAATGGGGCAGATCCAAGAAGTGGGGATTTTCCTTCCCAGTTACAGAAAGAACCCTTTCCAGGCCATTTCGGGCAGCGAGTGTGCTCATTCCCTCCCTGTACTGAGCCCTCCCTAAACGGTATGGCGTCCTAGCAGGGGTGTGGAACAGCTTCCCTCCCAGGGCCTGTTTCCCTGTCCTGAAGGGAGCAGAGACTCTGTTGTGGATGTAACCACATTTTGTAAAAGATGGTCAAGGTACCCAGAGGCATGTGATCCCAGACCTGGGCCCATCGTGGACGCCTCCCTTCCAACTGCATCCCACCCTGTGGTCTGCCAGCGAGACTTGGTTCCAGAGCGGCTGATGCCAGCGGACACCCCCTTGTCCTGGTCACTCCTGCCTCTCACTGGCATGGAGGGAATGACGTGTCCAGGAGTCAGGACTCCTTCCCTAGAAGGTGGCACGCTGGTCTCCCCGTCCATAAACTGGGGGGTGGGAACAGATGCCCCAACAAGTTCTCAAGACTATTCAGAAATCACAGAAATGAGGATTTCCAAACTGCCTGTGTGTGGCCCCCGGGTCAGGAGGAGAGCAAGCCCCGAGCTACGTGGTGTGAGCTTAGTGCTAGAGGGATAGCAGGGTCAGTTGGGGCTCCAGCCTAGATAGTGGAGTGACCCTGGGCAGGTGTCTTCATGTCTCTGAGCCTTAGCAACCCCCGATTTGAGGAAGGGGGCTGAATCAGATGAGGGCCTGACCCCCCAGACCAACCCTGACTTCAACAGACAGTCAGGGGTAATTGAAAAGTGGCCAGAACAGGAGCAGAAAGGAAGGAAATGGAAGAAGGAAAGCCACCCGCAGGCCTCGCAGACACCTGGCACAGACACGGGTAGGCGGGGCCTGACCCAAGCAGGGCAGTGAGCACCTCCTGCCACTAGAAAGCAATGTGGCCTTTTCAATGGACCAAGGAGCTCTGTCTGTAAGGCTACTGAGGAAATAAGCGAGATCTAGAAAAATAAATAAATACAGTCCCATAAACCCTTGACCAAAGTCCCTGCACTGTGGGGAGGGATGCCCTCTCAGAGTGGGAATAAGAAATAGAATGAAAGGATGGGGCACCTGGGTGGCTCAGTGGGTTAAAACCTCTGCCTTCAGCTCAGGTCGTGATCCCAGGGTTCTGGGATTGAGTCTGGCATGGCATCGGGCTCTCTGCTCAATAGGGAACCTGCTTCCCCCTCTCTCTCTGCCTGCCTCTCTGCCTATTTGTGAACTCTATTTGTCAAATAAATAAATAAAATCTTAAAAAAAAAATAGAATGAAAGGAAACTGTAATTTTTTTTTTCAATCAGTGTGCATAATCTTTGTGATTGAAACAATAGCAGAGTTCCAAAAAAACAGATGAAAGCAAGAAAGAAAAAAAGAAAGGAAGAAAGAGGGCGCCTGGGCAGCTCAGCCAGTTAAGCATCTGCCTTCGGCTCAGGTCATGATCTTAGGGTCCTGGGATTGAGCCCCACACTGGGCTCCTTGCTCAGCAGGGAGTCTGCTTCTCCCTTTCCCCACCTTTCTTGCTTGTGCTCTCTCTCTCTCTCAAAGTTCTCTCTCTCTCTCAAATAAATAAATAAAATCTTGGAAGGAAGGAAGGCAGAGAGAGGGAGAAAGAAAGAAAGAGAAAAAAGAGCAAGGAAGGCAGGAAGGAAGGAAGGAAAAGAGAGAGAGGTTGGCCTTCGAGTATGGGGATCAGGTGTTCTTTTAAAGCCCTGAGAGGGCAGTTCAGGGAGGGCAATGGGGAATTGGGTCAGATCAGGTCAGGTCTCTGCCGTAAGAGGAGGGGAATTTGGAGAGGATCCTGAATAGAGAGGACAAAGATGAACAAGTTAAACTCAGACGGCTGAGAAAAGACAAAAAGGCAATTTGCCTTGCTGTCCTCTGAGTTCTGGTCCGGCTACTTCTCCTCCTTCCAGAACAGAGGCCTCACTCTGAGCCGGAGACGGTGCCCTCCTAGAAGTCAGGGATCAACATCACCACTGAGATGGGAAACCTCTGGTTGTACCCAGGAAAAGCTCAGGAGGCAGTGGCCAAGAGGCCACCCAGAGGGACTTGGGAGGGTGGGAGCCCCACAGGACAGCAGTCACTCCAGATTCATCCGGGTCCCTTAGGTAGAGCCCAGAATACGATGGAGAGATCTGCTGAACTGGGCAGAGCCCGGGAAGGAGGCAGTAGGAGGGAGGGCAGAGATTGTCTGGGAAAGATTCTAGCACAAGAATCAGTTACGGGAATGCTCATCACAGCGTTATTCATGCTCTAGGAAAACTGGAAACCAGCCAGATGCCCATATGAGCTGACTGGTTAAATACTTATTAAATGATCAGACGATAGAATACCATGAAATAATGAAAACACGTTAGAGCAAGACACCTGATGACTTGGTGAGAGGAAAACTGTCTGGAGTATGTTAATGCCGATGTAGGTAACAGGGGAGCCTGGGTGGCTCAGTCGGTTGAGTATCTGACTCTTGATTTCGGTTCAGGTCATGATCTCCAAGTGGTGAGATCGAGCCCCATGTTGGGCTCTGCAGTCAGCACTGAGTCTGCTTGAGATTCTCTGTCTCTCTCTCCCTGTCCCTCCCTCTGCTCATGCACTCGCTCTCTCTTGCTCTCTCTCTCACAAATAAAATCTTTAAAAAAAAAAAAAAAAAAAGAATACCTACAACAACTTGGAAGAACAAGGTGGGAGAACACTTTCTACAAAGCTACAGGCATTCAGCCAGTGTGGTGCTGACGAAGGGATAGATGGATGGACCACAGGAACAGAAGAGCAAGCCTAGAAACAGACCCCGAAATGTCAGGAAACTGACGTGACAGTGTTGGCTTTGTGGATCAGGGGGAAAGAGCGGGCGTCCATGAATGGAGCTGGCTCTCAGCTACTCGTGTGAAAAAGACATAGCCTCATCCATTTCCTTATATGAAAATAAATTCCAATGAACTGAAGACCTAAGCCAAAACCTGAAAATGTTTAAAGAAAGAGCTAAAAGATCAACTTAGGATGGGAAAGGATTTCCCATCACAAAGAGGCATCCTTCATCCTTACAGGAGAAGGCTGATATCTTCTTGGTCACATTAAGTTAAAATGTATGCACACTGAAGAATGTAATAAGTAAAAAGAACCCACAGACTTGTTAGAGATCTTTGCAATGTGCATAACTACAAAGGATTACTATCACGGACAAATACAGAACTCCTACAAGCCCAAAAAAGAGACAGTCCAACAGAAAGAAACGGCAAAATACAGAAATAGGGCATCTGGGCAGCTCAGTCAGTTGAGCATCTGACTCTTGATTTCGGCTCAGGTCATGATCTCTGGGGCGTGAGATAGAGCCTGGAGTTGGGCTCTGTACTCAGTAGGGAATCTGCTTGAGGTTCTCTCCCTCCCACCCTCCCCTTACCCCCCCGGAACCTGCCGTGAGTTCATGCACACACACACATTTGCATGCTCTCTCTCTAAAGTAAATAAATCTTGAAAAAAAAAATGAATAGACAACTCGTAAGAAAAAATGCAAATGGCGATTAATATATGAAATTAATTCCTAACCTCGTTACTAATCAGGGAATGCAATCAGAGGCCATTTCACTACCCTGTGACTGACTGGCAAAAATGCTGAATTCCCCCGAGATTAGGAAGCACACATCCTACAATCTAGCCACTTCTCTCCTAGTTAGAGATCTCAGAGAATCAGAGAGCTCTTTTACACACACGTGGAGCCATGGACAAAAATGCTCACGGAGGCGTTGTTCCTAACGGCCGCAAGTCAGCAGCCACCTATCCATCATCAGGAGGAAGGATAAATCATCATCCTCACACACTGGAATGCTAAAGCAGCGAATTAATCATCTATACCTGCACGTACCAACAAGAACTGACCTCAAAAACAAACCTGAGCCAGAAAACACGCTACAGACTAATTCCTTACGGGTTACACAAGAGTTTCTATACCGTATGTACCCTAGTACAGCTACAGAAGCGTGCACGGAGAGCCCCCGGATCAAGATAATGATTTCAGGGGCACCTGGGTGGCCCGGTCGTTAGGTGTCTGCCTTGGACTCAGGTCAAGATCTCGGGGTCCTGGGATTGAGCCCCACATCAGCTCCCTGCTCGGCGGGAAGCCTGATTCTCCCTCTCCCACTCCCCCTGCCTGTGTTCTCTCTCTCTCTGTCCAATAAATAAATAAAATCTTAAAAAAAAAAAAAGATAATAATTTCATCCAGAGAGGGAAGAGAAAGGGATTGGGGAAGATGCTTCACTTGTGTCCCAAATATTTTGAGAAAGAGAGAGGCTATATCTGAAGCAATTCGTGAAAAACATGAAGGTCTGACAAAGCTGAGTCCTGGATATGATATTTGCTCTGGTTTCAACCTTTTCTGTGTACTTAGACTACTTCATACAAAATTTACCAAAATAATCACCCGTTTCTACCCCTCCTGGCAGGTCTCCTCTCTGGTCCTCGCACCTGCCAGGCTCAGCGGGAGGCAGCAGGTCTGGACCCATTCATTGCCAGGGCAGCAAATTCAGCTCCTCTTTCCAACGAGCCTGCTGCTGACCAGAGCTGCAGCACCTGTGGTCTCCGACGATCCTGACTCCACAGAAGGCAGTCCCACCCCTGCCTGGTGCTTCCCTGCCCCTAGAGAGCTGCCCAAGTTGGGAGGAGGCAGCCAGACCCTTTCCACGGAGCTCACGGCACAGGTGGGGAGAAGCTGGGCTGGATTCCTCTGGGGAGGCTGGAGGATCCCTGCCCCTGGGGAGGTAGGGGGGAGGTCAGAGAAGCAACCGGGGGAGTCCCTATCTTTCTCATGATGGCAGGCAGATCTCAGGGAGTGCAAAGAGCATAAGCTCTGGAGCTGCAGAAGACACAGGTTCAAAGCCAGCTCTCCTCTGAAATCCTTCCATGACCCCAGGACCAATTACTAGCCCCAGGCTCGGTTTTCACAGCTTTAAAATAAGAATAGTGCTCCCTGTCTCATCTCTCTGGATACAGGGACCCAAAATATGTCCAAAGGGATATTACCAAAAAAAAAAAAAAAAAGATGCTATCCAGTAGAGGAAAACATAGATTCTGTGAAAGAAGCCAGTCGCAAAGGACAAATCCTGCAGGAATCCACTCATATGAGGTAAGCAGGCAAATTCATAAACACAGAAAGTAGAAGGGTGAGCGCCAGCGGCTGGGGGAGGGGAAGGTGCGGAGTGAGTGTTTACTGGTAGGGCGTTTCCGGTTTGCAAGATGAACACAAATTCTGGAGATCTGTGGTGGCTGCCCCTGGACGTGACAGTGTTAATGCTGCTGAAGGGACACTTAAAAATGGTGAGGACAGTAATTTTCCAGTTACGTGCATCTGACCGCAATTTAATGAAGTTAGGAAAAGAGAAGCATGATCTCATTCTTCTTCGAAAAAAAATTCTATCAGTAACTTATGGCTGTATGCATAGAAAAATCTGGAAAGCTAAACATAGAATTGTATATCGTTAAGTCCGCGGGTGGATAAGATTGGAGAGGGCTGTCTATACGACGCACTCTTCTATCATTTAAAACAGGAGCTTTTAGGAGTAGGAAAAATATCTGGGGAGAAGAGACCTTCCTCACTGTGTGGTTTCAGAGACTGTAAAAGTTTACAAGAAGTATCTGTCATCTACCGTGTTAGGAGAAGGTGAGCCGGCCCAGCCTGCCCCACCCAGGTGACAGACACTCCACAGGGTGCCGTCCTCCCTGTATGGAAGGAGAGCCCAGGCTGGGTAAGCTCAGACCCTGGGAACAAATGACCTTTGCTCTGAGCCTCAGTTTCCTCAACTGCAAAATGGGAATATTGCTGAACTGACCTCAGGGGCTTACTGTGACTACTTCAACGACATAATGTATCCTGCCTGTTGCCCAGAGGAAGGTGCGCTCTGGTCACAGCTCACCTGCCATCGCAGAAAACCCTCCTGGAGCTCAGTGGGGGAAGACACCCAGGTCTGGGCTAAGTCACAGGGACAGGCACAGGAGCCCTCCAGGAACTGCCCCATCACACAGGCTACACTCAAAAACCTTGAACTTCTGGAGCCCCTGCCAGGCTCAGGGCCCCAGGAAAGGATGGAGGTTGAGAGTTGGTGATTTGCTTTCAGACCACCCCTTAGGGATCTCTTGACATTGTTGATTTCCCTTGAATGCTTCTTCTAGACAGGGAAGAAAGTCAGAGAAATGCCCTGCAGCCCACTCCAGCCCAGAGGCAGACCACCCAAGCATGCCCTAGCCCCTGTGTCAGCCTGCAGGCCTTCGGCTTTCACACTCGAGCCAGGTCAGCAGGCTGGGCTGTGGGGAAACAGGGCACAGAGAGCCTTTTGTTCAAGACCAAATAGAGATGCTGGGCAAGCTTCCCGGGCAAGAGGGGAGGCAGGAGGCTGGCGCCCCTCCTCGTACCACACTTGGGAAGGCGGTCTGTCCCTCCACCGCGCTCCCAGGGAAGGGGGAAGGGCCATTCCCCAGAGGCCTGAGGAAGACAGTGGGTCAGTGGCCCCGTCCCGTAAGGGCTCCGGGCCTGTGAATCTCCTCCTCGGTCAGCCCCCCTGGGCCTCCTCTGGTCCCAGAGCCAGGAGTGGGAGGAAAGGTCTCACCTCATCATCAGCTGCGCACAGCCCCCACCCACTCATGAGCAGAGCACTGCCCTCTAGGCCCCCACACCCACTTGGGGTGAGTCAGCCATGGGCTGGGGGCACTGCCTGGCTTGGCACTCAGCCCGCAGAGAAAGGCACACCCTCACTTCCCGGGAAAGGAAGAGGGGACACAGTCAGGGCAGGAGGCGGAAGGCACAAGTTTTGTTTCCAAACTGCTCTCACATTTGGGCTGGGCCTCCCGAACAGGTCTGTCCTCTTGCGATCTTGCCAGGCTGTGGCCTACCTTTCGGGGTGAAGGGTAACCAGTGAGGGACACCCATCGGGGGCTCCCAAGCCAAGCCCATGGAGCAGCAGGCCAGGCTGGAAGCCCAAGCTGCCCCCTCGCCCCACCAGGCTGGCTTTGGAGCCCCCAGCTACTGAGACGGACAACGTGCCAACACTGTGCCCACCGCTTCCTGGCTCCCCGTCATTTCACTTGTGGGTGACCTTGGGAAAGTCACCAACTTTCCCTCCTAGGGCTCTGGTTTCCTCATCTGTAAAATGGTTCATGACTTTATAGCAAGGACTGAATGACAGAGTCTGTGGATAGCTCTGGCCCAGCGCCCGCCGCATAGTTAAGACTACAGTGTTAGCTGCTGTCACTGTCACTGTCCTGCCAGGTTTCACCGGTGTCTTTACTGAGGAGAGATTAAGTGACCCGCCCAAGGCCACAGAGCCAGGAGGTGGTGGGACAGAGCCCCACAGGGCTGACTTTCTGTGACGTCAATCTGCCTCAAAGGCAAGCAGGCCTCCCGAGCCCTCCCTGCGCACCCAGAACCCCGGAAATGCTTCCTAGAACAAGACCCCCTTTTCCTGAGGGGCACAAGGAACCAAGCGGTCTGCAGGGAACCCCAGCGGAACACACGCAGATGCCTCTGGTGTCGCAGGGATAGCTCGAAGGAAACTCTAGAAGAGAGCCCCACCCTGCCAGGTCTGGGCCCATGGGGACAGAGGGGCCTCAGTCGGCTACGAGCACCAGCACCGCGTGCCAGGACCGGCTACGGAATGGTGGGCTGGAGCACCCACGGGAGGCTGCAGACACATCTGTGAGACCCCAGGGGACCGGGACCGAGGCCAACCTAAGTTGTCTGTGGCCCGGCTCTCTGGGCTGGAGGGGGGCTGCCCCCCAAGAGATCAAGACTCAGGGAGCCGGAGAGAGGGGGGAAGGGCAGGATCCCCGTGTGCCCAGCCCCTGCTCAGCACACTGTCAACAGCCCACCCTGTTAGAGGGCGAGTTTGGCCGCGGCGCCTCTGAGGGTGTCTGGGAATTCTAGAGCCACTTTCCTTCCAGAGGAACGTCGCTCCCAGCAGGCCGAACAGCAGCAGTCCATTTAATTTTGAGGTTTTCGGCCCTCAAGAGACAGTTAAACATAGAACTTGCTACGAGATGCAGTAGGAACGCACTGGGAAAGACAGCAGGGGATGTTTGTGGCTGGGAGTAAAAGCCATTCTGGGAACCTCGGTCCCACACATCCTTGAAGAGGGGTGGTGAACCCCCCTGCACATACTGGGGAGTCACTAGAACCCCCGGTCCTGAGGGGAGCTTGGCCCTGCTTCTACACCAAGGGCCGATCAGAAGCCGGGACCGGGGCTGAAGCGTTGCCCCGTGCGGCATCGGCAGCCCGCCAGCCTCACGCCGGCCTGGCAGTGTCCTCAAAATGCAGATTCCCACCCCCCATCCCATCCCCAGGTCAGACTCTGCAGGTGTTTGCTGGGGAGGGGGGAGGGCGGTCCCGGGGAACCCAGCCCTGAAAGCAAGCCCCTGGGCAGCTCGGAAGTGCCCTGGAGCCTGAGAACCTGGAGAAGAAAAGCGGAAGGTGGGGTACAAAGAGCCCAGGCTGCCAAGGCAAACATCCGGGTTCAAGTCCCAGCTTTGCCACCCATGCAAGAGCTCTTGTCCCTCCGAGCCTTGGCCTTGAACCTGCAAAAACGGTGGAACCACATCACAGGAGAGGGCTGCTATGTGTATGCGGTGACCCGGCGCACTGCCCGCCCGGTGCTCAGACCTTGGCCTCAGAGGACGACCGGGGGCATGAAGGCCCTGCTACTAGGAGGAGGGAGAAGGCGGAGAGGCCAACTCCTGGGGTCAGAAGTGTCTCCAACGAGAAGAAAAAGAGACTGCAGGGAAAGAACAGGAAGAAACACAGGTGAGGAAGACAGGCCAGTGAGCCTGACGAGCCCACCAGGGACGGACCCTGCCAGACCACAAAGCAGGCGGCCAGACCTGAAACCCCTCCTGTCCCTACAGAGTGTCTTTAGACCCCGGTCACAGGGCAGCCCTCTCCTCACCACCCTCCAGGTTACAACCCAAAAGGAGGAGCGCCTGGGCGGCTCAGTCAGTGAAGCTTCTGCCTTCAGCTCAGGTCACGATCCTGGGGTCCTGGGATCGAGCCCCATGTCAGGCTCCTTGCCCATCGAGGAATCAGCTTCTCCCTCCTCCTGCTCATGCTCTCACTGTCTCTCTCAATGAATAAATTAAAAAAAAAAAAAAAACAACTTGAAAGGAGAGGGGTGCACCTGGCTGGCTCAGTTGGTGGTGTGACGCCTGATCCTGGGGGTGTGAGTCTGAGACCCACGCTGGGTGTAGGATTACTTAAAAATGAAATCTTAAGGGGTGCCTGGGTGGCTCAGTCGTTGAGCATCTGCCTTCGGTTCAGGTCATGATCTCAGGGTCCTGGGATCGACCCCCGCAGGGAGCCCGCTTCCCCCTCTCCCACTCCCCCTGCTCACGTTCCCTCTCTCACACTCTCTCTCTCTGTGTCAAATAAATAAAATCTTTAAAGAAAAAAACACAAAAATCCAAAACCTGAGAAGAGCACTCTGAAGGGACCAAGACTTCCCCAGGGCACTGCCGGGGTAAATGAGTCCGAGCCACACTCAGACAACACGGCAACTTATGCGTGTCCCTCCCAACCCCCAACCTGGCCACTGCCCCAGGCGGACAGCAGAGACTGAAACCTCCCAGGCCTGCCCATGCTGTTGCCTCCACGCTGTCCCTGGCACGGAGGAGGAATTCTGATCTCAGATAAGTAGGACCTGCTGCTTCCTGCTCATCCCTGGCCAGAGAGACCTCAGCTCAGGCCTCCCCTCTCCTCTCCAGGAGGCAGAGCTCCTCAAAACCAACAGGAAACTCCAGCAGGGCAGGGCTGGGGTTTGCTGACCTTGTCCCAATAAACAGGAGAGTCAACAAAATCACACAACAGGCGTTTCCTAACCCCCCCTGTGCTGCTGCCGTAAATGCCCTCACACACGGCTCTGAACCCCAGGGTGGCCAAGAGGGGAGCAACAGGGCCGTGCCAATGGGACTCACATGCAGATCCACGCTTGCCTGGGAAAGAGGTCCTGGCAGCGGGTCGGGGGGTGGCAGGGGGGAAATGAAATGGGGCAAACTGTGAAGCAACAGCTCTACCGACACTTGACGTGGGAAAGATAAGCAAACAGTAATGATGCATGTGGAACAGCGCACTCCTCCCCGTCCATATCTCTGGGGATGGGGATCACGGGAGACTTTCGCTTTCCATGACATCAAAATCAAAACATTATAAAAACATAACAGCGAACGCGCAACTATGTTGGTAATTACCCCCCCTCCCAAAAAAGATTCTTATTTCTCTTAAAATCCACGCTACGGCGGGCCGGGTCTTCCTTAACCAAAAGCCAAGGGGACAGGTGGCTGCAGGGAGGCCTCGGGCGCACAGCAAAGGACCCTGACCTGGGATTCTGGGATCTGGCTCCAGCCCCACATCCCTCCTTCCTTCCTGAACTCTTGGGCAAGCGGCTTCCCCGCTCTGAACCTCAGTTTCCACAACTGTAAACAAGGGACAAAGGCCACTGCCTGCACGTCCTCAAATGGCCAGAAAAAATCATCGATAATGGTTGTTTTATAAATTATAAAATGGGCCGCCCAATGCTGCTCAGCTTAGAACAGTCCTGGGACATGCTCTGCTAAGTGCCTTCCCTCTATCAACACACTTAGTCTTGAAAATACCCTACGGGGAGGTAAGGTGCTAAAATGATGGCCGCTTTACAGCTCAGGAAACTGAGGCTCAGAGAGGCAGGGTGACTGGCCCCCCATCACTCACCGAACATGTGACAGAGAAGATTCAAACCCATGTCTGACCACGAAGTCTGGGTCTTTAACCAGGGCACTCTCCTGCCTTTGGGAACTGGTTTCCAAAGTGCAGGCCTAGGAACCCTGGTCCCCAAAGGGGTCCATGTGATCAAATAAGTGTGGGGACACACAGCGCGCCGGATCCCTCTCCGAGGAGGTCAAGCTCACTCTGCACAGTCAAGGCTAAGAAGTCCTGCAGCGGGGACGACCCGTTTCCCAGGGTTATCAAACCACCATGACTGCAGAAACTGGTGTTCTACGGGAGACGTGGTCACAAGACGGTCTGGTTAACAGCCCAGACTGACAAGATCTGCGCCGAGAGAGAGAGAAAAGAACTGAGGCTCACAATGAGACTTAACACGGGCATCTGAAGTCCAGCAGCTGCATCTTCCTCCTCCAGCCGCTGAGCCGGGAGAAGGAAGCAGCGTGCTGTCTCCTGCCGCCTTTGCCCTGGATGCCCTGGATGCCCTGGGTCTACGGTAAGAAGAGCAAAGGACCGCAGAGATGGAGAGGGCGCCCTTTGCCCCCTAAGCTGGGGAAGACACCTGACTCAGGGCTGGCCCGGAGGGAGAGGGGCCCCATCCTTACCCCGTGGACGACTCTGCTATCTGCGTGCTGGCTGCCGGTGCTGAGGCTGGCCCACGTCGGTCTGGGCAGGGTCTTGGCATTCCTCTCGCTCCATGGAAGCAGCCTCCCTACGAGAAGTAAGAGCTTCCGTCAGCGTTCCCTGCGGTGCTGCCAACGTTCTCTGAGCGCTTGCTCGGTGCCAGGCCCACGGCTGGGCTCCTGGGGTGACAAGAGGGAACCAGACAGGCTACTGGGAGATGCCAAGTTACGGTTACAGTTGGCTTTGGGGAGCCCAGGGCTCTGCTGGGGGCACCGGGCAGCGAGGGGAACGTGGAGGAAGCCCTAGACCGAGACCGGGGAGTTGGGGTGGGCGGGCCTCCCTGGACAAGGTGTTGCCCGAACTGAGCAGAAGCGGGAGAAAAAACATCCCAGGCAAAAGTAACAGCACAAGTTTGCCCAGAAGGGAGAGAACATGACATCTAGACAGCGCGGAGTGGTTCAGTCTGCGTAGATCTCGGACCGGAGGAGAAAGGTGGCGAGACAGGAGCCACAGGGGGGCGAGTTGAGTTCAGGCGAAGACACAGCCTCAGCCCAGACACACGAGTTCAACTCAAACACAAATTCCAGCTGGCACCTATGAGTCAGGGAGCATTTAGTGAGCACCTACTACACCCCAGGCCCTGCTCAGAACCATTCACAAAACTGAAAAGGACAAGTCAGCAGGGTGAGGTGGGAAGTTATGATCAGACCACAGTAGGGGCTGGGGGCAGGGAGTGTCTAAACCACTATGAGTCGGGATGGCGGCTCAGCCACCATGAAAGGCCAAAGGATAAGCAGGAGTTGAGAGGAAGGAGGGAGTGCGGGTGGGGAGTGCACGGGTGGACAAAGGGAACTGAATGGCTCTGGGAGGGACTGTGGAGCCTTTAACCACGTATACCAGTGAGCACCTCACGCACCCACTCCATGCCAGGCACCGTGCTGGGAGGAAAGAAGCAGAAGACAGTACTCAGCCTGGAGAAGAGATAGGTCATTTACCCAGCAAACCCACACAGGGTGACGGCAACCAGCAGAAAAGTACCTAGAGTTAGTTGTAAAGGCACAGAGGCCTCTAAGCCAGACTCTACCCCCACCCCGTGCTCCTCAAGGACAGGGTCCCCGCTGAGGCTGGACAGCCCAGTCACCTGCCCAAGGCACAGCCTGAACCAGAACTCAGGCCTTGGGACTCCCGGTCACTGAATCTTCTAGTCCTCCCTCTTCCGGGAAATACACACTGACCACTGCCAACATATTCACCCAGAGCTAATGCCTCCTTCCTCTGTAATATTTCTATTATTATGCTGGCCACGGTGTCAATGCTTTCCTGCCTGCCTCTCCTCCCAGACCGCAGCTCAGGAGGCCAAGGAACTGTGTTCTCTAGCATCATTCTTGGTCCGGGCCAGTTACTAAAGAATGGCTAAATGGGTGAATGAATGAATGAATGAATGAAGGATAAAGGATGGAGAGACGGTGTGCTGGGCTCTAGGACCCTACACCCATCCCACCTGACTCCTCATGAGGTCTTAGACCATCAACCTGTGCCTCAGTGTCCTCATGTGAAAATCTGCAATCGCCTCCACTTTCAGGAGAGGGAGTCAGGAACCCAGGTGATCTCTTCCCTCCAGCTCCTGCAGGTGAGGTCCAGGCCAAGCCAGGCAGCAACCCAAGGCCCAGCCACTTCCCCAAGTTCTGACCCAATGGGGCAATCCTCAGGAGTCCCCTCTGTCCAGAAAGGCCACTTGAAGTTTGCAAAGGAAACTGCTTCCTAGTGGGTGTGCCCACAGAATGGAGTACAAAAACACAGCGTTGAGTTGGTGCGGAGGGGAGTCACAAACATTTCTTGGGCCCCTGCTCTGTATCCTGGAAGGCAGAGAGACATTAGACCAGACCCCAAAGCACCTCTAAGACTGGGAAGACAGGAAGGCAGAGGCCCACCATTCATGCCCCAGCATCTCTCCAGTCCTTCAGCACAAGCCATCTGTCCTTGCCTCCCCTCACAAGCCAGAGAAAGACTTGACCTTCATGAAGGCAATGCCAGTGTGACTGAGCCACGGGCATTGCCCAGCCCTCTGAACAAACTCCCACTCCCCCATCCGCTCTGCAGGAAATATCACCAGCAACAGACCACCTCCTCCTCCTCCTCCTCCTCCTGCCCACAGTCTGTCTGTCTGCTGATCTGTCTGCTCAAAGAGGTTAAAGAAACTCCTAATGGAAAAGATGAGTGAGGCCCATGGGAACCTTTCAGCTCCACCAAATCCCTCCTCCACAATTTAGGCCCAAATTCCCTTTCCCTCACAAGCTCTCTCTCTCCTCACCCTCATACCTCATCCTCCAAAGGCTTCCTGGGATAGAGCCGGGGAAGAAGCATCAGGGGAGCGTGCTCAGCCCCACCCTTCCAGTCAAGTCCTAATCAAGAGTGTCGGACACCCCCCAACCATATCTCCTCCTTCCCAAAAAAGGCAGTCCCCAGTTGCATCAGCTGAGCCCCAGCCCAGTCTTGGTTCACTCCAGCCCAGACCAAGGGGAAAAAGCAATCAACAAAAGAAGCAGAATCATCGTGAACCCCAAACACCCTGGCTACGCTCCTTCAGCCTGGGAACTAACTTTGCTGGATATCCAGTCCGTACCTCATCAGATCTGGCTCTTGGGCCCATATGGATGCAGAGGACATGCGCAAGGGCCTCAGACCCTGAACCGGTCCCCCCGGCGAACCCTCAGTGCGGACGAGCCCCAAGATCTTAGCTAGGGATCCTGCCCCCAAGTCAGGGCACGGTTCCCGCCGGATCAAGAGGAGGGAGGGGTCCGAAGGAAGTGGAGGGGGCCAGGAGCCCAGGAGAAGAGAACAGGGGAAACCTTTAAAAACGGGGGGGAAAAAAAAAAAAAAAAAGCTGCCAAGGAGAGGTTTCAAGGTGGAACCTCTACGAAGTGGGGAGCATGTGCATGTAGGAGTTAGGATCTGGGGGAACCCAGGGGATGACAAGGGGACCTGGGGGAGCCCAGGCGGAAACTCCCGGTATGTAGAGCGCAGGGAGGCACTGGGGTGCCTGGGAGGGGGCTCGCGCGCCGCGGCGCCGGGGGAGGGTGGGGCCCCGGAGACCCGGAGTACCGGGGAGCCAAGAGGTAGGCCGAACTGAGCTGCGGCGGGAGGCCCCCAGGGAGCCAGCCGCGGCGGGCAGAGCCCGAGCTGCCCGAAGCGCCCAGAGCCCGGCAGCTGGCCGGGGGCGTGCAGGAGTGGGTTTCGAGAAGTGACAGCTCGTGCCCCTTTCCCCGCCCCACCCACTCACCTGGTCCCGCCCGGTCCCGCCGCCCAGTACGCAGCCCCGCGCCCCCGCCGCTCTGTCCCGTCGCCGGCCGCTGCGCCCCTCCGGCGCCTCCTTTTGTTTGTCCCTCACTGCACCACTCAGCCTCCTCCGCCCCGGAAGTGACGTCACCACAGGCGCGAGCGCGGCGCCTAGGGCGTCGCCATCTTTTTGGTGGGAACTCTCTTCGCGCCCCCTCACCCTGAGCTCCCAAGTGGCGCCATGTTTGTTTGGGGCGGAAGTAGCGGAGACCGGGCTCGGCCCCCTTAAAGGCACATGGACACCTGTAACCTTCGGGGCGCGCTAGGGGACGAAGCGGTGAAGCCGCCGAGGCGGGGGTGAGTAGCTGATGCCTGCGCTTTGCTGCCCCGAGGCCGGGTGCCGAGGCCGGAGGACCTGATAACCGGTTCCGAGCTCGTTTGTGCCAGAATACTCGCTGCGTTTGATGCTGCTGGTACGGCGGAGTGGCGGCGCCGAAATCTTAACCCAGCCAGGAACCGCCCCTGGGGATAAATTGCGCGCGCTTGACGCTGACCTGCACTCGGACGCTGGGACCCGCCAGGCTGTCCTCTTTGCACCCACCTCCCGCATCCCCCGCGGTGATGTCTGTGGGGAGGAAGAAGCCCAAGGTAGCTTGGCCATTTATGGGCAGAGCCCGGGCTGGCACCGGGACACCGCTCGGTGGGGCCGGAGTCCTCGCGGTTCCCACACTGACAATAGTAACGCCCGCCACGTTAGGAAATAATCCATACCATGGAATGCTGTGCAGCCATTAAAACGAAAAATGTTCTATATGCACTAACACGGAACGACTTCCAAGATACCTTAGATGAAAAAAAAAAAAAAGGAAGGGGCAAAAAGACCTGCGTTGATCGGCGCTACAGTTTGTGGGAAAAAACGTGTGTGTGAGAGTGTGCGTGTCTGGGGGGTGCGCACCAGCCGTCTGGTAAGAAAGGGTTAACTGTGCTATCCTCGGACAGGGGAACTTGGTACCCCGGCAAGGGGGAAGAATTTATTTTTTAAATAAGATGATGAAGATATAAGGGCTCATATCCATCAAGCCTTGAGCCAATGCCTGGGTTCAGCCCTCCTGCTGGAAGGTCTGATTTTCCCCTGTCGTTAGAGGCGGGAATATGGCTGCGAGATTAGGAACTTAATACCTCCCCGCCTGGAAGCGGAGAAACTGGAATTTGAGCCCCTGAGGGTTTTAAGCTAATGGCTAGGATCTCCTTATCCCACTTCCCACTGAGAATCTTTTTTTGTTATCAACCACATGACAGCCAGTGTGGGGTCTGGCAGGCAGCTCTATCCAAGTAACTGTTTATTGGCTGTTTACTGACTGAACAGGTACAACGGACTGGAGACAGTGGCAAGTGTAGAATGAAGAGAGGGACATTAGAGGCCAGAGCACAGACTAGAGTTAAAGGCCTGCCCCCTTTGCACCTGGAGACTGTGAACGTGGCACATCCCTCCCTGAGCCTCCCTGTCCACACCTTTACAACTAACCAGTGCGACCACAATGCCACCGGTGCCCCACCTGCCCTACCTAGGGCTTTACATGCAGATGAGCCCCATTTTACAGATTGGTAAAGGAAACACAGAGAAATTAAGAGAGTTGCCCAAAGGGGGAGCTCCCCCACTAACTGAGAGAGATTGCTGGGCTTCTGGGTCCCCCTCAGCCTCCAGGGATCGTCCACACTAATGCTTTGGGGAGACCTCCAGTCCTAGTTGAGCTGCCAGAGGATCTGGTGGAGAACAGGACAGACACACAGCGCCTGTTTCTGAAGTCTAGTGAGGGTGACAGACAACCCAGCACTTAGCATCTGTGAGGAGCCCTATGGTGGGCAGCAGCTCAGGCCTTGGGAGCACAATGCCAGAAACATCTGACTCAGCCTGGGTGGAGAAAGAGAGGGCTTCTCAAAGTAGGTAACTTTAAAAAAGAAAAAAAGAAAGAATTTATTTAGTTGAGAAAGAGACAGAGAGAGATAACACAAGTTGGGCAGGCGGGGGTGGGGGGATGGGGGGGAGGGGCAGATGCAGAGGGAGAAGCAGACTCCCTGTGAGCAAGGAGCCCTCGATGCGGGACTCCATGCTGGATTCCAGGATCATGACCTGAGCCAAAGGCAGATGCCCAACCGACTGAGCCAACCCAGGTGCCCCTCAAAATAGGTAACTTTTAATCTGTGTCTGAAAAACGCTTAGGGTACCTGGAAGGCAGAATGATGAGGCTGGAGATCCAAGTAGAGGAGTGCTCATACCTGAAGGTAACTGACATGATCAGAGACCATGCAGGTTAGAAAAATTCAGTCAAACATCTGCATGAATCCGTCTTTCCTCCTGGAGAATGCCTTCCCATGCCAACCTCTGTGGATTTCCACCTTCTATCCACACTTAACTCCTGTGCATATGCCAGAGTAGGACTTCCCGATTTTAGAATCCAGGTGGGGGCGACAAAGGAACACAGGAGAGTTGATAACAAGGAAGAGTTTCTCTATGGACACGCCCACCTCCCACCTGGACTCCCCCAACCCTAAATTCCTCCCCACTCCTGATTGGCAGCCAGCTGGCTAAAGCAGGAACTCTGCCCTTGCAAATCCAGGTGTTAGTACTGGAAGTTTCTGTCTTTCCGGCTGTTTACGGTTACTCGGGTTCTCAGGTTGCCAGTGCCCTGGGACATCCAGTTGGACATGGCCCCTCCCCGCCCCAGTTCTGTGGCCAGCAGGTCAAAGTCACTCCAGCTACAGTGGAAGAGAAATCACTGCCAGTCCTGTGCCAACACACGGTGGGGCCACATTCCACTCCCAGACTGCACTGTCAGCTCCTTGAAAAAATACAGGCAAATGCTCATCCTGCTTCCTCATTCCTGGGTCATGGTATAAACTTTGGAATTGCGGCTAAGGTCTTTCGGTGCTTTTCTGGGACTTTGACTTTGGGTAAGTCATTTCCCTACTCTGAGCCTTAGTTTCTGTAAAACTGATGTGACTCTATTTAATGTTCTTGCCAGGCATGAAGTATGTAAATGTAGATCTGTTTTTCCCCCATGTGTAAAACTGCCTTAGCACGAGATCTCAATTTTGGATCTCGATCCTGTGCCAGGAGAATAAAGAGGGGGCTACCTACTGCGTGTCTCACTCAGGGTCTCCACTCACCACCCCCTCCCCCAGCAGCCCGGAAACCTGCAGTCTGGGCTCCAGAAGTCATTTCTCCTGCTTTGCCTTTGACTTTGATTCCAAAGTCAGGGGAAACGAGGTGTAGGTCACTGTGCTTACTAGATCCCTCCAAACAAGTTGTTGCCTCCCTTGGGGCAGAACCATCAGCTCAACAGGTTTTTGTGTTTTTTTTAAAGATTCCATTTATTTATTTGACGGACAGAGATCACAGGTAGGCAGAGAGGCAGGCGGGGGGGGGGGGTGGTGGTGGATGGTGGGGAAGCAGGCTCCCCGCTGAGCAGAGAGCCCCATGATGCAGGGCTCAATCCCAGGACCCTGGGATCATGACCCGAGCTGAAGGCAAAGGCTTAACCCACTGAGCCACCCTGGTGCCCCAACTCAACAGGTTTTCACAAAATCTTTGGCTTGTAGGAACTCTGGTTTTAGACTGAGAAAAGAAAGGGAAAAAGAGAAGAGAAAGAAAAGAAAAATCAGGATTCATTATCTGGCAAGAAACTTTCCTGTATAGGTTTAAATCTTAACAGCTTTTTTTTTTTTTAAAGATTATTTATTTATTTATTTATTTGAGAGAGAACAGGCATAAACAGAGGGGAGGGGTGGAGGGAGAGGGAAAAGCAGACTCCCGGATGAGCAGAGACCGGGGCTGACCCCAGGCTGGGATCGCAGCCGGAGCTGAAGGCAGCCCCTCAGTTGAGCTGCCCAGGCACCCTGTGTTAGCAGCTTCTTCTGGACAGGTTCCCATGGGCCAGGACCTGTGCTGAGTGCTTTCTGTGAATGGCTGCTTTATTGTTATCCCCTTGGACAGACTAGAAAACTGAGCCTAGAGAGCTTGCGGTGTGGCGTGACCAAGACCCCATAGCTGGTTCAGAGTGGAGTGGAGCTTGGGACCATTCGATCCACGCCCAAGCTTTCATTTTCTGGGATTGTTCGTGTAACAAGCTGCCCCTCCCTGGGCCCCATCTCCAGAGCACTGTGGTTTGTGTCTTCTCAGTAACTGGGGCACCTCACATTTTGAGCCCAGGGGATGCTAAACATCCTTCCAGACACTGGAGAGATCTGCACCGTGGAGGACTGACTCACCCCAAATACCAGGTGTGGCCCTTTTGCGAAACACGGAAACCAGATCTCCATATTGCATGGAATTGGCTTTGGGGGCTTGGGGCCAGGCGTCACAGCCGGCCCGAAGAGGCAAGGCTCCAGCCCCCGAGGGCTGCTAGTCTGTTGGCAGGGGAGCTAATGGAAGCGGCAGCATCCACCTGAAAGAGGGGTGTTTGGGGAAAGCCTTTGGACGACTGAAAACAGCAAACCAGGATTCAAATCGCAGCTCAGGCTCTCAGCTCAGTGGGCTTTGTTCTCTGAGCAAAATAGGGATGAGAATGCCTTCCTAGAAGGTTGTTTTGAAGATTAGGGAATTTAGCACAGGCGTCAGATGTATAGTGGGTGCCCTCTGAGTTCAGAGGAAGGCCCAGGTGGACACAGAGGCAGAGAGGAAGCAGAGCTGGGACTGGGCCCTGCTAGGGAGATAGGACTGGGGGTTAGGGGTATGCCAGGCAGGGGCACAGATGTCTATCCAAAAGCAAGCAAGGGGTGTCTGTCTGGCTCAGTTGGTAGAACGTCCAACTCTTGATCTCAGGGTAATGAGTTCAAGCCCTACATTGGGCGTGGAGCCTACTTAAAAAATAAGGAAAGGAGGGGCGCCTGGGTGGCTCAGTGGGTTAAAGCCTCTGCCTTCAGCTCAGGTCATGATCTCGAGGTCCTGGGATGGAGCCCCACATCGGGCTCTCTGCTCAGCAGGGAGCCTGCTTCCCCTTCTCTCTCTGCCTGCCTCTCTGCCTACTTGTGATCTCTCTCTCTGTCAAATAAATAAATAAAATCTTAAAAAAAAATAAGGAAAGGGTTGAGGCGTGCAGCTGCCTTCATCTCAGGTCATGATCTCAGCGTCCTGCAATCAAGTCCCACATCAGGTTGTCCACTGATCAGGGAGCCGGCTTCTCCCTCTCCTTCTGCTACTCCCCCTGCTTGTGCTCTCTCTCTGTCAAATAAATAAATAAAATCTCAAAAAAAAAAAAAATAAGGAAAAGGGACACTTGCATAGCTCAGTCGGTTAACTCCTGATTTCGGCTCAGGTCATGATATCAGGGTTGTGAGATGGAGCCCCTTGCTGCCCGCACTGTGGTATTTGCTCCAATGAATACTGGAGGGAGAACAGTAACAGTGATGATATTTGTGGAACACTGACTCTTCGCGGGGCACCACGCTAAGTGACTTTCACATGGCCTCTCACATGTCACGTCTCACAACAGCTCTATGAGGCAGGTGCTATTATCATTCCAATTCAGATATGGTTCTCAGAAAGCTTTAATAATTTCGGGCACCTGAGTGGCTCAATCGGTTGAGCATCTCACTTCGGTTCTGGTCATGATCCGGGGGTCCTGGGATCGAGCCCCCACAGCAGGCTCCTTGCTCAGCGGGGAGTCTGCTTCCCCCCTCTCTCTGCCCCTCCCCTCACCCCTCTCATGCTCTCTTTTCTTGCTCTCTCAAATAAGTAAAATAAAGTCTTTAAAAAACTTTAATAATTTGCCAAAAGTCACACAACCAATAAATGGCTTCAGTCCAAGGTCTGTCTGATTCCAGAGCCTCACAGCCTGAAAACAAACAAAACAAAACAAAGTGTTGAGGGGCAGCTGGGTGGCTCAGTTGTAAACCGTCCGCCTTAGGCTGAGGTCATGATCCCAGCGTTCTGGGATCGAGCCCTGCATCGGGCTCCCTAATCTGCAGGAAGCCACCTTCTCCCTCTCCCACTCCCCCTGCTTGTGCTCCCTCTCTCCCTATCTCTCTCTCTGTGTCAGATAAATATATACAAATTTTTTGGAAAGTATTGAAGTGTGTAAGACCCTAACCCCATCCCAGAGAAAACCACTATTAATAATTTAGCCCTGTCCCTGGAGACAGCCTTGTACATAACCAAGCGGCCCTTGCTTTGCACAACAGAATGAGTTTCAGGCACAAAGGTTCAGTTAAATAACACTGGTCCCTCAGCCACACCGTTCCAACTTCCGTTGCGATGTCCCATTAACTACAAGTCATGGTCCAGAGTGTGAACTTTGCTCCTTTTTAAGCCCACGGATGGCTGTGGTGATGACAGATGTGCTTTGACTAATCACATCACTTCTTTCAAAGCCTGTCAGGGACTGGCCCCTGGCATGCTCTGCAGTTTGCACACACACACCCACCAAAGCTCCATAGTTGCGTTGCCTCCTGCCTCCCAGTGGTGAACCCACGGGACAGGCTACACAAGTGGATCCTCAGAAGAGGGAATTGGCCAACCAAGATGAAAGTGCTGCAGAGAAATGCAGAGCGATGAGACAGTGGGAAATGCACATTGAAGGGCACCTGGGTGACCCAGTCCTTGCGAGTCTGCCTTCGACTCAGGTCATGATCCCAGGGACGTGGGATCAAGCCCCGCATTGGGCTCCCTGCTCAGTGGGAAGCCTGCTTCTCCCTCTTCCACTCCCCCTGCTTGTGTTCCCCCTCTCGCTGTCTTTCTCTCTGTCAAATAAATAAATAAAATCTTTAAAAAATGTGCATTGAACCTAAGTGGAAAGATGAAAGAAAGAGCTGGCTGTAGGGATGTTGACAGCACAGCCCGTTGCTGTTCTAGAAACTCCAGCAAGTAGAGAAACTTAGTGAAGGCAGGTTGACCATCGTACATGATGCACGTGGTTGTAACCAGAAGGATGAAGATGTCTCAGAGGAAGGGATGCCAGGCAAAGAGATCATATCAAAGGAACGCCCAGATATATTTCAGAACAGTGAAAATATAAGGGAGGAAATGTTTGAGGTTGACGTCAACTCAGAAAGAAGGAAGTAAACTCATCAAGGCTGAGAAAAGATGCTGTTCCCTATCCCAAGTTCGGGGACTAAGAAAGCAAGCAATGTTCGCACTGCTCTGGAAAAATTTTCCCCCAGATTTATTGAGATATAATTGATATATAAAATTGATAGAGATATAGAGATATAATTGATATATAAAATTGACAAATAAAATTGTCATACATGAGGTCCCTGGGTGGCTCAGTCGGTGAAGCGTCCAACTCTTGGTTTCGGCTCAGTTCATGATCTCAGGGTCGTGAGATCGAGCCCGAGTCAGGCTCTGCCCTGGGCCTGGAGGCTGCTTAAGATTCTCTCTCCCTCTGCCTCTCCCACCTCTCCCTCCCTCCCTAAAAAAAAAAATAATAAAATGCATAAGGTGATGATTTGATATATGTAGACATTGTGAAGTGACTCCCACTGTCAAGTTCATTAACACATCCATCACCTTACAGAGCTACCTTCTGTGTGTGTGAGAGAGTGAGAGAGAGCGAACATTTAAGAACTACTCTCCTAGCAAATTTAAATTCTACTATACAGTATTATCAAGTAGAGTCACCATCTCTATCCCAGGTCCTCAGAACGTCTTCATCTTATTTTTTTTTAAGATTTTATTTATTTATTTGACAGACAGAGATCACAAGCAGGCAGAGAGGCAGGCAGAGACAGAGCCTGAGCAGAGAGCCTGATGCAGGGCTCGATCCCAGGACCCTGGGATCATGACCCGAGCTGAAGGCAGCTGCCCAACCAACTGAGCCACCCAGGCATCCCAAGTGTGTACCTTTTTATCAACCTCTCCTTCCCCTTGCCCCGTGGCCCCAGCAGCTACCAGTCTACTATTTCTAGGAGTTCAACATTTTTTTTTTTTTAGATCCCACTTATAAATGACACCACACAGTGTTTGTTTTTGGCTGATTTCACAGAGCATTACACACTCCAGGTTCATTCATGTTGTAGCAAATGGCAGGCTTTCCTTCCTTTTTAAGGCTGAATAACATTCCACTGTACACGTAAGCAGACCACATTTCTTTATCCATCCATCCACTGAGGAACATGTAGGATGTTTCCGTAACTTGGCTATTGTGAATAATGCTAAAATGAACACGGGGGACGCCTGGGTGGCTCAGTGGGTTAAAGCCTCTGCATTTACTTTGGCTATCTACCCAAAAGATCTTCCTTGATACTTTTTTTTTAAAGTACGCTCCATGCCCTATATGAGGCTCAAACTCGTGACCCCAAGATCAAGAGTCACATGCTCTACCGACTGAGCCAGCCAGGCACCTCATTGATGTATATATAATTCTGGAGATTTATTTATTCATCTGAGAGTGAGTAAGGTTACCCATGCATGTGCGAGCAGGGGGTAGAGAAAAAGAATCTGAAGCAGACGGCCTGCCGAGTTCGGAGCCAGCCCCACATCCCTGAGATCATGACCTGAGCTGAAATCAAGAGTCAGACGCTTAACAGACTGAGCCACCCAGGCGCCCCCCTCCACCAATTTATTATTTTTTTAAGATTTTATTTATTTATTTAATAGAGAGATACCAGCGAGAGAGGGAACACAGGCAGGGGGAGTGGGAGAGGGAGAAGCGGCTTCCCCCCGCCCCAGCAGGGAGCCTGATGTGGATCTCCATCCCAGGACCCTGCGATCACGACCTGAGCTGAAGGTAGATGTTTAACGACTGAGCCACCCAGGCGCCCCTCCACTGATATTTTTTTTTTAAGATTTTATTTATTTATTTGACAGAAATCGCAAGTAGGGAGAGAGGCAGGCAGAGAGAAGAGGAAGCAGGCTCCCTGCCGAGCAGAGAGCCCGATGCAATGCGGGGCTCAATCCCAGGACCCTGCGATCACGACCTGAGCTGAAGACAGATGCTTAACGACTGAGCCACCCAGACTCCCTTCCACTGACATATTTTTATAAAGAAAAGAAAACACTTTAATTCTTAATGTTTCTAATTTAAGTGGCATTAATTTAGTAAACACTAAATTTATTATTTTTAGTTTTACTATTTTTTCATTTCCCTCTACATTTATAACAAACCATTAGAGAGTTTTTAATGTTTGACAGCAACTTCCAAAGATCACAGAACAATCATAATTTTTCCCACTAATTGTTAACTTCTCTTTGAATGATTTCAGGTCACCTGGCCATTTTTACAGTCTCGCATTATAGTGGGGAGTGAGGAGTGAGGATTTCCTGTATGTGTACATTTGCACACCATCACATAATGTACCTGTCACTCTGTAATTTAAAAAAGGCAACTGGGATTATATTCTTCAACCAATGTTTTTTTTTATTACCATACGATTTAAAGATTTGAGGTGAAATTCACATAACATACAACCCACTGTTGTGAAACATACAGGTCAGTGGCTTTTACACTGGTCACGACATTGTGCAACGCCCACCTCTAGTTTTCAGAACTTTCTCATTACCACAGAGAAACACCCTTGCCCATTAAGTAATTACTCCTCGTTTTCCCTCCCGTCTCCTGGTAACTGACCTTCTGACTGTAAGGATTCACCTATTCTGGAACTGCATACTATGTGACTATGTCTGGCTTCTGTCCCTCAGTGTAATGTTTCCAAAGTGCAGCCAAGTTGTAGCATGGATTGATATGTCCCTTGTTCCTTTTAATGGCTGGGTAATATTCCATGGTATGGATATACCACAATTTACTCACTCACCCATTGATGGACACGATTATAAATTTTTTTTTTAATATTTTATTTATTTGACAGAGAGAGAGAGAGAGAGATCACAAGTAGGCAGAGAGGCAGGCAGAGAGAGAGCGGGGAAGCAGGCTCCCTGCTGAGCAGAGAGCCCGATGTGGGGCTCGATCCCAGGAACCTGAGATCATGCCCTGAGCTGAAGGCAGAGGCTTAACCCACTGAGCCACCCAGGCGCCCGATGGACACGATTATTTCCACCTCTTGACAATGATGAGTAACGGTGCTATGAACATTGGTGCACAAATTTCTATGTACACATGCATTTTCATTTCTTTTCAGTATATACCTAGGAGTGAAGTTGCCAGGTTGTAAGGTCATTCTATGTTTGGACTTCATAAAAATTAAAATTTGTACATCAAAGGACATTAGCAATGAGGGTTGCCGGGGGGAGGAGGTAGGGAGAGGGTGATGGGATTTATGAACATTGGGGAAGGTGTGTGCTATGGTGAGTGCTGTGAAGTGTGTAAACCTGGTGATTCGCAGACCTGCACCCTTGGGGTTAATAATACATTATATGTTAATTAATAAATAAATAAATAAATAAAATTTTTAAAAAACACAAAGGACATTAGCAAGAATGTGATCAAGGTCATTGATTATTTCGAGTCAGTTTTTGTGGATTTAGTGAGGTAGAGGTCTGACTCCATTCTTTTTTTTTTTTAATAATTAACAGGGTTTTTTTAAGATTTTATTTATTTATTTGACAGAGAGCACAAGCAGGGGGAGTGGCAGGCAGAGGCAGAGGAAGGAGCAGGCTCCCCACTGAGCAGGAAGCCTGATGTGGGGCCCCATCCCAGGACCCTAGGATCATGACCCAAGCCAAAGGCAGACACTTAACAGAATGAGCCACCCAGGCACCCCCCAACTCCATTCCTTCGGTTGTGGCCACCCAGCTGTCCTAGCACATTTGTTGAAAAGACTGTTTCTTCCGCCATTGAATTATTTTGGCACCCTTGTCAAAATCAATTGACCTGGGGCACCTGCTGGCTCAATCAGTGGAGCACGGGACTCTTGATCTCAGGGTTGTGAGTTCAAACCACATGCCAGGTGTGGAGATTACTTTTATTTTACTTTTTTAAAGATTTTATTTATTTATTTTACACCAAGAGAGAGAGATCACAAGTAGGCAGAGAGGTAGGCAGAGAGAGGGGAAAGCAGGCTCCCTGCTGAGCAGAGAGCCCAATGTGGGGCTCGATCCCAGGACCCTGAGACCATGACCTGAGCCCAGGGCAGAGGTCCAACCACTGAGCCACCCAGGCACCCCTGGAGATTACTTTTAAAGAAAAGACATGGGGGCACCTAGGTGGCTCAGTCAGTTAAGTGACTGTCTTTGGCTCAGATCTCAGGGTCCTGTACGTCGGACTCTGCTCAGTGGGGAGCCTGCTTCTCCCTCTCCTTCTGCCTACCGCTCTGCCTGCTTGTGCTCTCCTTCTACCTTTCTGTCAAATAAATAAATAAAATCTTTTTTTTTTTTTAAGACTTAAAAAAAATTAGTTGACCATATGTTTGGGTTTATTTCTGAGCTCTCTATTCAAAAGTGGTATGTGTGTCTTTGCCAATACCACACTGTTTTGCTTGCTGAAGCTTTGTAGTAATCTTTGATATCAACCAGCCTTTTTCACGTAACCTATATTTCTTTCCATGTTAGAACGCTAAGGGCAATCTTAATCTTACTCCATTTAGTGGCTGCACCATTTCTCATTGTATGGATAACTCAGAATATATTAAACCAGCCCCCACCTGATGGACATTGGATTGTCTCCAGGTTTTTCTGTCTCACACACAACACTGCATTGATCATCCAGAGCTCTTTATGTATATGTGTGAGTATCCCTGTAAGATAAATTTCTAGAGAGGAAGTCTTTCCAACGTCAAAGAGTAATGTGTATTGTTATTGTGAAGTTGCCCTCCAAAAGTTACACCAGCGAACATTCTAACTTGGTGTTTCCCAGATCATGGCTTGTAACCTCATAGTGTATGGTAGTATCAATTTGGTGAGTCTCAGTCTTCTTATCCTCAACCACCTTGAGAGGCAGAGAATAGTGTTTCATTTTAATTTGCATTTTGTTAATTATGAGTAAGGCTTGGCACCTTTTCAAGTTTATCAACTATTTTCTTTTTTTGTGAATTTATATCTTGCCCACTTTTTTTTTCCTTTGGAGATGTTAGTTTTTTGTTGTTGATTTGTAAGAACTGTTTGTATATTGAGGTTCATACTAAATTAAAATGGCCTCATTATTTGTCTCCTTCATTAGACTGTGCGATCCTTGAAGAAAAGGAAGGTATCCTGTTCCCTGTTAATATACCTTGTGGCGTAGGGCACAGGCATAGCATCTAATAGAAATTCAATAAAAATTTGCTGGGGCAATGAAAAGATACGCACCTATTGTGTGGCAGGCTGAGCCAAGTGGTGATGATAAAAAGATAAACAGAGGAGAGTCCTCATCTGACCGAGCTCACTGTCTGGTGAGAGTAATAGACATTCATTCTGACATTCAGCGAAAGTTTATGTAGCAGCTTACTCTCTGCCTAGTGCATAATGTCTTTTGGAACAGCCAGCATGCGGAGATGAGAAAAATGCCAGGACCGTGACTCAGATGACCATGTCCTGGTAGAATCTGGCCTGGTCATTTCCCCTCCCTGGTCATTAGTATCTCCATCCATAAAATATGAGTGACTTTACCAAAATCCCTTATTTCCCATTGAGTATCTGCCCCTGGGTATCATTTGTCTGTGCTGCTTTTTTTTTTTTTTAAGATTTTATTTTATTTATTTGAGACGGAAAGAGAGCATAAGCAGGTGGGGGGTGGTCAGAAGGAGAGAAAGAGGGAGAAGCAGACTCCCCAACTGAGCAGGAAGCCTGACTTGGGGCTCGGCTGGATCCCAGGACCCTGGGCTCATGACCTGAGCCAAAGGCAGAGGCTCAACCCACTGAGCCACCCAGGCACCCCGAAGTCTATGTTCTAATCATCTCTCCAGGGAATAATTCAGAGCCCAGTCCTGGGCAGGCACGGAGTTTGGCAACAGTAGGAGAGAACTGCCCCACGGATGGTACAGTGTGATGCTCACTCCCATGGCCTGAGACTTGCCCCAGCCCACACACACCAGGCACCCCCTGCCTGGGCCGTCTGCTGCAGGAGAAGCGGCTGCTGGTGTCCAGCTCCAGCCCTGAGGCAGTGCGACTGCTTCAGCACATCCTCATCCAGCACGGGCTCTCTTTGCCCTCTGTGAAGCCAGGTTACTCCAAGGCACCTCCTTTCCCCAGAGTAGGCGGTGCCCAGAGGGGGTGAGGGTCTGTGGTGGTGGCAGAGGAGAGGCGAGAGCCATGAGCTGGGATCTTTTCCCTTGGGGGTGTGACCCTCTGCCCTGTGCTGGGCATTGGGTATTGCAGACCCCTCTCCAATCTCTGGGAGCTCAGTATAAGTGTTCATTGTTATTTTATCATTATTACCAGTGTCTTTGCCTGTTAATGGAGGTGAGGAAAGCACCTGCTTTCCAGGGCTGTTAAAAGGGTCTGATGACATATGGAGTCACCAGTTAGCGCAGTGCCTGGTACAAAGTAAGCGCTCGGGAGATTAGAGCTGATTGCTGATTATGTTAATATTAGTCCCACCACTGGATTCCAGTGAGATGATAGAGGTATAATTTAGGGCAGAGGAGGTACTGTCACTTTAGGAGAAAGGACAGAATTCATAGATGTGGAATGATGTAGGTAAGGGTATCAGAGAGAGGACTGTTCTGCTGGACATCCGGAGATTTTGGTCAGGAGACAGAAGAGGGTCCCTCTGGAGGAATCAGCAGGACATTGGGCCCAGAACAGGGCAGCCATCCCTGTATTCGGCAGGGAGACCAACCGTCCCCATGTGCCCAGGATGGTCGCGGTCCCGAGAAACCCTTTAATCCTGAGCAAGCATGACACCTGGTCCCCCTAGAACATTGCAACAGGCAGAAGGTGCCTCCTGTGACCAGCACTACACTCAGACTTGACCATGGACTTCATGTCCCCTGGCTGACTGAGGCTGAGGCACACTGACACCTTCCCCCCCACATATGACACCCTGTGGAATGTCCTTCCTCAGATAATAATTACACTACCTTTTGTTGCTCCAAGCTCTGGTTTCTAGCTACAGCCACCAGGGAGTACTTCCTGCATGGTTCCCCTGGGAATTGACTCAGTTTTGAGAAACTAGAGCATCAACTCTGGCCAGACAACTTCTCATCCCCTGACATCTCCCAGCCCTCCTCCACTCCCGGGCCTTTGCACCACCCTCTCCACCAGGCTCACTTTCCCTGCTTTGGGGCTTTGTGCTAATGCCACTTCCTCCAGGGAGCCCTCCCAAACTCCCAGGTTCCCCCAACCCGTGCCTGGAGCGCCCTCTGGTGTCCCATTGCATTAGTTTCCAGGAGCTGCCAGCCCAAAGTCCCGCCAAGCTGGGTGGTTTTACACAAAAGTTTTTCTTTCACTGCTCTGGAGACTAGAGGTCCCAAATCAAGGTGTCAGCAGGGTCATGCTTTCTCGAAGCCTCTAGAGGTCAATTTGTCCCATGGTTTTCTCTTAGCTTGTGGTGTTGCTGACAATCCGTGGAGCTCCCTGGCCTGCAGACACCTCCCCAACCCCCATTTCTGCCTCTGTCTTCCCATGGCCTTTTGCTTGTGTGTCTGTGTCTCTTCTCCCTTCCTCGAAGGACACCAGTCATCCTGGAGTGAAGTCCACTCGAATCCAGTATGACCTTATTCTACATAGAGCACATCTACAAAGACCCTATTTCCGCTCACGGATGCCCGGGGTCTTCAACATACACTTTTGGAGGACACAGTTCAAACCATAACATGTCTTTGTACTTATGAGGAAATACTTGCAGGATGAATGAGGGAGACAGTGTTTGGGGGCATCTCTTCTCCTCCCTCCTACCCCTGCTGACAGCTCCTGGTCCCTACTGTAGTCTCAGCCCCAGGCCAGGGCCGGGCCCCAGAAGATGCTCTGGAGAAGCTGATGTTTGAAGAACGGAGGGAGGCAGTGCCCCACCTTTGGACAGAATGGATGACTGTCAGTGCTCTGAGATGCTTTGAAAGACCCCAGGGAAAGAGGCTGGGCTGCATCGGGATTAAGGAGGGACTAGCTGGGTAGCTGCCCTGGTCAGGCTGAACTTACTTCTTATAAGCAGGCGCAAGCAGCTATCTACTTCATGGAATCTTCTAGAGTGGGCAAGCCTGACTATTGCGTTATGAATTGTTTTTGCTTATTTCTCTTTTGTAATGAAGTTAGAGCATTCCATGGGTAGTGATGAAATTCCATGAACAGGCGGGTTTCATTGGACTTCCGGTTTCCAGTCCTGTGCATAAGGGAGCTTGGAAGTCATCCCAACATCCTCGCAAGCAGAAAGCTGGCCAAATCGAAAAATCAACACCTTAGGCCCATTTGAGAAAGGAAGTCACGGGGCAAACCATTGCCTCCAACATTAGACAAACCAGCAGATACAGACAATCATGACTTAGGGGAGCAGAGACCTCCACATGGACCAGTTTTGGAGGATGAAAACTTAAACATAATGGACAAATTGCTGGAGGCCCAGTGTGGACATGTCTGAGAGTTCAAGATGCTAGGAGGGTCCACAGTCCAACCCTGGTCTGCCACCAGGGTTTGTTAATACAGCTTTATTTTTTGTTAATTTTTTTTGTTGTTGTTTTGTTTTGTTTTTTAGGAAAGAGAGCAAGAGGAAGCATGAGCAGGGGAGTGGGGCAGAGGGAAAGGGAGAAGCAGACTCCCCCTGCCACAGCTGAGGAGCTGTGAAAGACGCTGTAGGTCCTGCAAAGCCCACAGTATATACTGTGGCCCAGTACAGAAAAAGTTTGCAGATGCTGCTCTAGAAGGAGAGTAGATATAGGGCCACAACTAACAGGTAGACGGGAGTGGCAAGTGTGGCCGGGGGTGGACCACAAGTGAAAGGGACAGTGGCAGGAAATGGCTGGGACAGGTGGCCTCACAGCTGATTTAATGGGGCCCTCTAGAACATAGTAAAGATTTTGGATTTTATTCTTAGTAGGAGGATTTAGGAAGAGAAAAGCAGCCTCTAGAATCTAGGAGTTGGCCTGACACCCAAAGATAGGACTTGTGTTGTGTTGAACACAACTGCACAGAACACCAGTATCAGACAAGGCCACGCTGCGACCATAAGAAATCCAGAAGAAAAAAACACAACGCTCTGCGATCATGTCTGAACACAAACGGACGTGAACGTTGTCGAAGCCACAGGAAATCCAGCGCCCCCCTCTCCTGGCACACCTGGGTGGCTGCTTCTCCAAGTATAGCTAGCCTCACTTAAACCTGCTTCCCTATAGATATGATTATTGGGGGCCGCCTGGGTGGCTCAGTCAGTTAAGCGTCCAACTCTTTGTTTTTTTTTTTTTAAAGATTTTCTTTATTTATTTGACAGACAGAGATCACAAGCAGGCAGAGAGGCAGGCAGAGAGAGAGGAGGAAGCAGGCTCCCCGCTGAGCAGAGAGCCGGACGCAGGGCTTGATCCCAGGACCCTGGGATCATGACCTGAGCCGAAGGCAGAGGCTTTAACCCACTGAGCCACCCAGGCGCCCCTTCTCTACCTACTTGTGATCTCTGTCTGTCAAATAAATAAATAAAAGCTTAAAAAAAAATAAAAAAAAAACAAGTAGGTAGAGAAGCAGGCAGAGAGAGGGAAGGAAGCAGGCTCCCCGCTGAGCAGAGAACCCGATGCGGGGCTCGATCCCAGAACCCTGGGATTATGACCTGAGCTGAAGGCAGAGGCTTTAACCCGCTGAGCAACCCAGGCGCCCCAACCAAGCGTCCAACTCTTGCTTTAGGTTTAGGTCACGATCTCCAGGTCCTAAGACTGAGCCCTGCCTGTGGCTCTGCGTTCAGTGGGGAGTCTGCTTGTCCCTCTCCCTCTGCCTCTCCCCTCGCTCATGCACACTCTGTCTCAAATAAATTAATAAATAAAACCTTTAAAAAAAAAGATTATTGTGATATCCAACCATAAGTGATCTAGCTTCCCTGAACCCTCCCCCAAATTATTTCACCGAAGTCCAAATTCCATAATAAGTTCCAACAGCCTCTCACTGAGACCCCACGGCCCCCTGGCATGCATTCCCTCACCGCAACTTCTCAGTCTCTGCTGAGCTCCTGCGGCTGAGGGCACTGATGAGGGCTTAGCCATGAGGCCTAATTTCCTGTTAATGAAAAAGAAAACAAAATCACAGCATCTTGAACAAGATCCATCCCCTCCCCCGAAGTCCAGAGATCACCGATGGTTCCCCGATTATCACAGGCCCAGGCTCCTTCCATGTTGTGGCTGTGACTTCCACCTCAGACGTGTGGAACTTTTGAAATACATACAAAAGTAGAGTGTGCTGACCCGCCCAGTCTCAGCCATGGCCTGGCTTACTTCCTCTGTTCCCCTATCCGCTTCCTACTTCCACCATTGGATCATTTTGGATTATTTTGAAGCAAATCCCAGATATGATGTTGTCAGTACTTCGAGAGACATCTCTAAGGCGCCTGGGTGGCTCAGTCGGTTAAGCGTCTGCCTTCGGTACAGGTCATGATCCTGGGTTCCTGGGATCGAGTCCCCCATCGGGCTCTCTGCTCAGCAGGAAGACTGCTTCCCCCTCTCCCACTCCCCCTGCTTGTGTTCCATCTCTCACTGTGTCTCCCTCTGTCAAACAAATAAATAAAATCTTTTTAAAAAAATATAAAATCTTTAAAAAAAGAGAGATTTCTAAAATATAAGGACTGTTACAAGGAAAGAAAGAAATCCCCGATACCATTAGCACAGCCAATAAATTACTGATTTCTTCGTATCGTACGTTACCCAGTCAATGTTCACATTCGTCCCTCAGACTCACCCCTAACATTTGGGGACCCTCAATGGAGCCCACACAGCGGATGTCTAGATATTTGCAAGTCTAATGAAGCTTTGCTGGGGGGCGTTCCCACCTGGGCCCCACAGCCCGCTCCCCGAGGACCACCCTTGAGTGACAGTGCCTAAGGATGGTATGATCTACCTTTCCTGCCTGGCACAGATTTGAACCTGAAATGAGAACTAACAAGTTCCTAAGTAGTCAAGCTTGGCGGGGGCGGGGGGTGGGGGCGGTGTAGGGTCTCACGGATGCTGGAGCCCGTTACCTGGGGAACCTGAAGTGACTAGCTCAAAACCAAGCAGCCTCTTTCTCTCTGGTTCACCCCCCTCCACACCCACCCCCCAGACAGAGGTGGGGTCTTCTCCACATGCAACCCCCAGGGTGAGCCTTCTGTCTATCTCTCTCTGTCTCTAACTCTAGCTCTGAGCCCTGCATCCTCGGGTCAAAGAGGTCCAGTTCAGCCGGTTCTTCCCTTTCCCGTAACCCCGCTTGCTCAATCAGTTACCAGATTTTCCAGACATTTCCTAAGAGATTGATAAGGAATAAACTCCTTGGTGCGTTTTTCTTGAGTGCTTGCCCCGTGGGGGAGGGGGCCAGGATGGCAGGGGGCACCATTTATAGCCCCCGGGTTTTGTGGATCACAATCCCAGATGCCCATGTGATGTGGTTCTAGAATGAGTATAGATGAGGTTCAGTGGGGTGGAGTCTGGAACCGACGACCGGGAAAGAATTCTTGAGATGTCTTTGGTGCAAAAAGGTCATTTTATTAAAGCACGGGGACAGGACCCGTGGGCAGGAAAAGCTGCTGCCCCGGGTTGTGAGGGGCGGCTGATTATAGACTATGTGGCTTGGGGGAGGCAAGGAAAAAGGGGGGTTTCGAGAAAGAACTTTCATGTATCAAAGAAGACACACAGGATCCCGGAGGCTTTGCTATTTGTCAAAGTTGGTTTTCCTTCTAGTAAGGCATTAAGAGTAAGACAGTTGGGAGCTTCCTCCTATCACACGTCCTTGTCAATGAGCTGCAGGTTTAAAAGAAATTCTGTTTTATTGACCTTTCCTCCTGCCTCAGCCTCCCTCAATTTTATGGAGGGGACGGTGATGTTAGGGCTTCGGGAAACTGAGTTACAGGTCTCTGGAACTTAGGCTATTGATAAGAAAGCTTCTTCCTTGTAAATCACCAGGACATTTGTAAACTGAGGGAGATTCAGGTCCTGCAGGATTGTGATCTCATGAGTGAACTGTTTGTTTTGCCTTTAGGGCAGCCCAGAGCGTCTGAGGACTGTCCCATGTATCCCGTGGGTCGTGGGAGGGGGCGTTGTGGGGTGTCAGCTTCTGCTTTGTCCTCTGCTTGCCTTCTGTTCCCTCATCACACGCACTGCATTCGGGGGTCTCCTTTGCCTCTCAGCCTTCTGTTCTGACCAAGTTGAACCTACAGAAAAGGAGAAAGAACCGTGCAGTGGCCACACGTCTGCCTAGCACCCACATCCAGCCCGCGCTCGCGTGGACCAAAAGCATTTGCGAACGCCTCCCTCTGCCCTGCCCTTGTTTCTGAATGTCTTTGCTGAATCTTTTCTTTTTTAGTAGATATGTTCTGACCAAAGCAACTTTAAGATAATAAGTGCTTATTGTTATTTTTTTTCAAAGATTTTATTTATTCATTTGAGAGAGAGAGAGAGAAAACACAAGCGGGGGGGAGGAGGAGATTCAGAGGGAGAAGCAGATTCCCTATGTGGGGCTCCATCCCAGGACCGGGAGATCACAATCTGAGCCAAAGGCAGAAGCTTAACCATCCGAGCCACCCAGGCTCCCCTCTGAATGAATCTTTTGAAAGCAAGTTGCAGACATCCCGGCCCTTCACTCCTAAATACTTCACGTGCCTCCTAAGAATGCCATCCCCCCATGTGAACGCCCCGCGTTATCGCCCTCAAAGAAATTGACCGGTCATGCCCTCCAATGGACAGGCCATATTCAGATATGCCACAGCGGTGCCACAGATACCCTTCAGCAACTTTCACTGTTCTTGTCACCAATCCCGGATCCAGTTAAGGGTCATATGTTGCATTTGCTTGCTGGGTCTCTTTGATAGCACCCCACCCCCGCCCCCGAGGTCCCCAAACCCTCACCTCTTTTTCAGTGCCGTGTTCTGACCCCCCTGGAAGAGAGATGGAAGGAAGGAAGGCTGGAAGGAAAAGTCTCAGACAGCAGTGCAATTCTCAGAAAATTTCAGCAAGGTCGCCTGGGTGGCTCAGTCAGTTAAGCATCTGCCTTAAGCTCAGGTAATGATCCCAAGGTCCTGAGATCGAGCCCTGCGTCGGGCTTCCTGCTCAGTGAGGAGCCTGCTTCTCCCTCTACCTCTGCCTACCCCGCCCCCCACCACTGTCTCATGAATAAGTACAGAAAATCTTTAAAAATAAATAAAATTTTTTAAAAAAGAAAATTTCATTGAAACCAGTGGGAGTCCTTGAAAGTGCCCCGTCTCCCAGCGACAGTTGGCCTCGCTGTCTTCCAGACACTGGAAGGAACAGCCAGGGAAGCACATGGAGGTACAGACCCAGCACTGGGGGCTCGGGATGGAGCCCTCACCATTTCCTCAGTCAGTTAGGCTCCTGGCAGAGACACATATTGTTGTGGCCACCACAAGGATCCTGCCTTTTTTAAAAAAAAACAAAAACAAAAACAAAAAAAAACCTTAATGATTTTTACTTTATTTTTATTTTTTACAAGGTTATTTATTTATTTAATTTATTATTGTTATTTTTATTTTTTTAAGTAGCCTCTGCGCTGGGCATGAGCTCACAACCCTGAGATCAAGACCTGAGCTGAGATCAAGAGTCAGACAACTGAAAAAAGTGGGGGGTTCGGCACCTGGGTGGCTCAGATGGTTGGGTGTCTGCCTTTGGCTCATGTCATGTCCTCTGGGTCCTGGGATCGAACCCCATGTCGGGCTGTCTCTCTCTCTCAAATGAATAAATAAAATATTTAAAAAAGAGAGAGAGAGAGAGAGTCAGACACCTATCTGACTGAGCCATGCAGGCGTCCCTAAAGATTTTGTATTTTTAAGTCATCTCTACACCCAACGTGGGGGTCAAACCTATGACCCAAAGATCAAGAGTTGCACATTCTATCAACTGAGCCAGCCAGGTGCCCCAAACCTTGGTGATTTAAAAAAAAAACAAACATTTTATTGAGATATAATGATATGCACCTACCGTATAATTCATCTGTTCCAAGTGTACCATTCACTCGTTTTTAGCATGGCCACACCACCGTCTAACTTCAGAACATTTTCATTAGGCCAAAAAGATACCCAGTAACCGTAGCAGCATTCCCAACCCCACCCTCCCACCCCCAGCCCAAGGCAATCCACCGATCTACTCTCTATCTCGAGAGCCTTGCCTGCTTAGTATAAATGAAATCCTATAACGTGTGGTCTTTTGTGAGTGGCTTCTTTTACTCAGCACCATGCTGTCAAGGCTCACCCGTGTTGCAGCAGGTGTCAGAACCTCCTCCCCCTTTATTGCCAAATGATTTTCCATCCCATGGAAAATCATTTTATTACCATCCTGTAGCGGACACTCAGGTTGCTACCACTTTATAATGCTGGTATAAACATGCACATACAAGTCTTTGTGTGAGCACATGTTTTCACTCCTCTGGGTTACATACCAGTAACGGTATGGAGTTGCTGGGTCATATCTTAAGTAGTTCTATGCTTATTATTTGGAGGACCTGCCAGACCATTTTGCGTAACAGCTACGCCACTTACATTCCCAGAAGCGATGTACCAGGCTTGCAGTTTCTCAACATCCTTGAAGCATCTTTACACATTTGTAATCCTCTGACTTGTGTGTTTACCTTTTGGGTGTGTGTTTTCCTGGTGCCCAAGGGTATCTAATGCACCTGCAGGCCGTAGGGCCAAAGAAAGAGAAAGGCAGCATTTTGGGGAAGGGATGGCAATGCCGTTTATTTTCCCATTTTGATCTTAAATGCAGCCACTTTGCTGAGCGTTTGTTAATTTTACCAGTTTGTATATTTGAATTATTGTGTGTAGTTAACTGTATCCCCTTGCAAATAGTGGGATATTATTTCTTTCGGGTCTTATACATGTAATTTCCTGTTCTTGTCCCACCAGCTGGGACTTCCAACACAGTGGTGAAAGGAAGTGGTGATAGAGATTTCTTTGAATTTTGTTCCTACTTTCCAGAGAATTTGCGGGGCGCCTGGGTGGCTCAGTCGGTTAAGCATCTGACTTCAGCTCAGGTCATGATCTCCAGGTCCTGCGGTCAGGCTTGAGGCTCCGTGAGGAGCCTGCTTGTCCCTCTCCCTCTGCCCCTCCCACCTGTCACTCATGCTCTTTCTCCCTCTCTCAAATAAATAAATAAGTTAAATCTCTAAAGAATAAAAATAAAGAGAATGTGTTTTGCCATGTAAGTCTCTAGCTGATAAGCTTTATATATCCTTGAAATACTTGTAATTACCGATATTTGCTGTAGCCATTCTAGCAAGTACGAAGTGGCATTTGCCCAGTGACTAAGGATGCTGAGCACCTTTCCATGTGCCTATTAGCCATTTGTGTACTCTTCCTCGGAGAAATTCAGATTCATGATTTGCAAATACTTACCCCCATACTTTTATCTTTTCACTCTGTTGATGGTATCCTTTGAGGCACAGAAGTTTTTGATTCGGGTAAAGTCCCTTGTATCTGTTTTTTTCTTTTGTTGCCCACGCTTTTGGTGTCGTACCTACAAAACCGTCTTCTAACTCAAGATCACAAAGACAGGCTCCTGTTTTCTTCTGGGAGTTTTATAGCTTTAGCTCTTGTGTTTAGATCCATGATCTACAATGTGTTAGTTTTGTGTATGGTGTGAGGTAGGGGTATACATTCACTCTTCTGCCTGTGAATTACCTTGTCCAAGCACCATTTGTTGAAAGACTGTTCTTTCCACATTGAATTTTCTTTGCACTCTTGTCACATAGCAAGTGACCATATGACCACTGACCATGGGAGAGTCTTATTTCTGGACTCTCACTTTGATTCCATTGACTTATATGTCTGTCCTTATGCTAATACCATCCTTTCTTGGTTCTTATAAGCTTTGAAATTGTGCATCAAGCCCTCCAACATTTTTCTTCCTTTTCAAGGCATTCTTTTTTTTTTTTTTGCATTCATTTTTTTTTAAGATTTTATTCATTTATTTGACAGAGAGAGATCACAAGTAGGCAGAGAGGTAGGCAGAGAAAGAGAGAGAGAGGGAAGCAGGCTCCCTGCTGAACAGAGAGCCTGATGCGGGACTCGATCCCAGGACCCTGAGATCATGACCTGAGCCGAAGGCAGAGGCTTAACCCACTGAACCACCCAGACGCCCCTGCATTCATTTTTTAAATGTAAATTTCTTTTCATCTATCCTGCCCTGGACTTTTTCCCCCTTCACTTTATTTGTTGAAGAAACAAAGTCATTTGTGGATCACCTCTCCATGGTATCATTTAACATATTCTTCTGTCCCTTGTGTTTTAGTAACCCAGTGGCACGATCTGATCTAGATTTGGTTTTGGCACGAAGGTAATTTGCAGGAGGTGTATGTGTTTCCAGACTCAGAACATAATGTGGGATCGACTCTCCCTGTGGTGTTAGGGGTCATCCATGATCTTCACCTGGATCTTTTTTTTTCTCTTCTGTTAGAGGTAATTTACATTTTGAAAGGGTCCCTCTGGTTTCTGGGGGCCAGGGGGTTGTAGGTGTGAGGGATAATCATGCAAGAAAGCACTTGTTGCCATGCCTGGCATGCAGTGACCAGTCAATAAATATTAGCTCTTATTGTTACTGCTGCTGTTGTTGTTGTTGTTATTGTTAGAGCTGTGTGTGTGGAATCCATACCCTGGCCTCGGAGCCATTTTTTGGCCAGAGCGTTCTCCTCCCTCTTCTCTGCCTCTGGAGGAGAAGTCACCAGTGTCCCAAGGCCCTGGGAGGCATGTTCAGGAATGTGGCTGCCATCTATTTGCACCTGGCTGGGCTCTTCCAGAGAAAGAAGGCTGGAACTTCTCTCACTCAGTGCATGCACCAGACTGTAAGTGCTCTAGTCCCACGTGTTTTGCTGCCCAGCCCAGAGCCCCAATGATCTGGCATGGTCCCAGCTTCAAAGCTGTGCATGAAGCCCCTCTTTCAGGACACCTTCCTTGACTCTAGCCTGGAGGGAACCCCTCCCTTGCTCTTTCCTCTAACCTTGAACTTGTAGCTCTGCATCTGAATGGTCTGCATGGAGCTGTGCTGCCTGCCCTTCATCCCCTAAGACCAGCCCAGTGTTCAGTACACAGTAGGTGCTCAGTAGACATTGGCTGAGGAATACATTATACATAAGTCCAAAAACAGGCACTGTTTCCTCACTTAATGCAATTACTGTGTGTCATACTTGAGGGTCACTCCTTTGAGTTCCCCCAAGTTTCTGTGCTTGCATTATATTTACCTCCTTTTTATTCTCATTCACTTCCATTCACCTCCATTGTTCTCTCTCTCTCTATGCCTCTGTACCCTGGTACCCCTTACCCCACCCCAACCTTCTCAAACTTCCCTCACCCTAACATGCACCCTCACCTGCCCCCCCAACCTCATCTTCATTGTATGTATTTTTAAGATTTTATTTTTAAGTAATCTCTACACCCAACATGGGGCTTGAACTCACAACCCCGAGATTAGAGTCACATGTTCTATTGACTGAGCCAGCCAGGCGCCCCTCTATCTTCTTAAAAATGAGGTATCCCCAATTCAACAGTAATTCCTTATAGCATTGAAACCATGATCCCATCAATGATACGCTGTTATTGTATGGGCTAGTAAGGGGGTGGGAAATGCCAATCAGATTCATGCTAGAGATTCTGAGATACGTTTGAATTCAGAGAACGTGCAAGGGGGAAAAGAAAGCATATATCAGAATCAATCCCATATGGTGTGATCTCCATACCAAAAAGATGGAACCATAGAAAAATACACACATGGGATGCCTGGCTGGCCCAGTTGGAAGAGCATGCAACTCTTGATCTCACGGTTATGAGTTCAAGCCCCACCTTGGGTGTAGACATTATTTAAATGCATAAACTTGAAAGAAAGAAAGAAAGAAAGGAGGAAAAGCACACACATGTAGTTAAATCACCTATAATTCCACCACTCAGAGAGAATCTTTGTTAACATTTTGATGTATTATCTTCCAAACTTTTTTCCGCCTACTCCTATATGGCCATAGAAAACTGTACGTGTATACAAATAGGTTAGTAGGGTTATGATTTTTTACAAAACATAATCATACTGTACGTACTGTTTTGTAGCCCGTTTTATTGATGTCAGCACATCACATTGATAAATACTCTTCTAAAGCATGATTTTTCTTGGGCACCTGGCCGGTTCAGTGGGAGGACCATGAGACTCTTGATCTCAGGGTCGTGAGTTGGAGCCCCATGTGGGGCATAACGTTTACTTTAAAAAAAATTGATTTTTTTTTAAGATTTTATTTATTTATTTGACAGAGAGAAAGATAGAGAGAGAGGGAACACAAGCAGGGGGAGTGGGGGAGGCAGAAGCAGGCTTCCCGCCAAGCAGGGAGCCCGATGAGGGGCTCCATCCCAAGACCCTGGGATCATGACCCAAGCCAAAGGCAGACACTTAACTGAGCCACCCGGGCGCCCCAAAAAATTATTTTTAAAAAAATGTGATTTTTCTCATCTATAAAATGGGCCCAGCCAGGTTGTTCTGAGTTTAGCATGGCCGTCCTAAAGGGAAGCGGCGGTCCTAAACGCAGGCTGCACCTTGGCCACGGTGTTGCCTTCCTTCCCCTCCCTGCTGCCCCTCCTCCTCCTCAGCCTGCCTGTCGGGTCCGAATCTAGTCTGAATCTGGTCGGAGCTTCAGGATCCCCCGAGCCGGGGCTGGTGGGTGGGGCAGGTGGGGGCGGGGCCGCCGGCATGGGGCGGAGCCAGGCCCAGAGGCGGGCTCCCGGGGAGTGCAGATCTGCACCTCTGCCTCAAGGGGGCTGGGGCTGTGGTCGGAATAAAAGCCGGTCTCCACCGCTCTGACCTTCTGCTCTCTCTGTCTCCAGTTCGCCATGGCCAAGCGGCTCCAGGCTCGTCGGCTGGATGGGATTGACCACAACCCATGGTGAGCTCCGTAGGGCTGGGAAAGCGTGTGGGGTCCCCTCTCCGGCGTGAGGGTGGGACAGGGCTGGGGGCGGGTCTGGGTCTGCATTAACTCGGGGGTACCCAGGACGGCCACCATGCTGGGACTGAGGTTTGCAGCCACAGCCTGGGAGAGGTGAGACTGGGAGTCGCGGGCTTGGGTTCCAATCTCAGCTTCACCTCGCTCATGGCTGGGGCGCGGGGTGGGGGTGGGGGTGGGCAGTGACACCTGCTCTGAACCTCAGCTCCCCAGCGGCAAAATGGAGCTAATTACATCTACCTTGAAGGGCCTTGGGAGGATAAGGCGAAACGCTGTATGAAATGCTGTATCAACGTATGAAATGAAATGAATGATATGCTGTAGGAAGGCATCAGGCTTGGGGCTTTCCAGGGATTTTATTTCCCACTTAGTACAAAGTAAAATAAATTAAGTAAGATAACGTAAAATACAGGCAGCTCTGCACTGGACATGAGCTGAGGTTAATTTCTTTTCTCTGTTGACTTGTTCTAAATTTGAAAGACGTGTGCCCGTGGTTACTAGTAATACAATGGATGAAGTAAGAAGGTGTGTAAGAAAAATGCAGGGATTTTTCCTAACCGCCCCCCCACCCCCACCTTTGGCAAGCAGCACAGAGGCTCAGACTCAGAAGATCCAGTCACACGCTCTACCTACCCCCTGAGCCAGCCACGCCCCGACATCCCTGTACTTTCAAAAAAAAAAAGTTGTTGGCTGTTGCTTTTATAAAACATGGGAGCACTTTTTTCTTTCCTTCTTTCTTTCTTTTTTTTTTTTTAAGATTTTATTTATTTATTTGACAGAGAGGGATCACAAGTAGGCAGAGAGGCAGGCAGAGAGTGAGAGGAGGAAGCAGGCTTCCCGCTGAGCAGAAAGCTCAGGACCCCGGGATCATGACCTGAGCTGAAGGCAGAGGCTTTAACCCACTGAGCCACTCAGGCGCCCCATCTTTCTTTCTTTCTTTCTTTGAGAGAGAGCAGGTGTGCTCACCCCCGAGAGATGGAAGGTGGGGGGAGGGGCAGAGGGCAAGAGACTCCTAGGCAGGCTCCTTGTCCAGCACAGAGCACGGCTCAGGGCTCAATCTCACGACCCAGGGAGCAGAGCCTGAGCCGAAATCAGGAGTTGGACGCTCAACCGACTGAGCCACCCAGGAGCGCACCCCGCCCCCGCAACCATTTTTTTTCTTTCAACACCCCCCTCTGAGCACCACCCCCACCTCCATGTACAGCACTTTGTGATTTGCAAAGATCCTCTGCCTGATACTCGATGGTGTTTGGGACAGAGGAGCCAGACCCAAAACCCCTCTAGTGTCTGACTGCCCCTCTCGGTCATGCCACCTTCTGTCCTGTCTGTGAGGGAGGCTGGGCAGCCTCGTGGGCCTTTGCAGATAAGGTAGAGTCCAACTCGGACTAGGAGACAGGCTGGGAGAGGCAGCAAGACGCTTTCCTGACTCACAGACCCAGCAGTCTCTTGAACCCAACACCCCCATTATACAGAAGGGGAGGCTGAGGCCAAGGGAGGCCAAGTCTCATGGCAAAGGCAGGGCAGAGCAGAAGCAGGCCTGGGGAGAATGTACAGGACAGGAGCGGGGGGGTGCCAGAGGGATGAGAGCCATGCGAGACAAAAAAGGGCCTGAGGTTCTGCTAACCCCAGAGTGCTGGCCTGAGAAGTTCAGAACCCAACCTAGAGGGCAGCTGGTCTCTGCAGGGCTTAGTTTCCTTGTCTCGATTACCACGGAACATCTGCCACCCAATTTTGCATCTCAGCTCTGCCCTCAGGTGCTGTGTGACTCTGGGCAGGTCACTAGCCTCTCTGAGTGTCAGCAACTTCGGAAGTATTATGGGGCTCTGGGGAGAAAATGACAGTTTTAGATGGAACAATATTTATTGTCATGCAAATTCAATGCAGCCAAGGCTGACTCCTCTGCCTGCCAGCCAGTCTGCAACCACACACCAGCCTCTCATGCAGCCTCTCTGTTCCCCTGAGGAGGTGACCACCAGTGGGTGCCAGAAATGGCAGATGGTGGGGGCTGGTGGGACCCCAGTCTGTCCAGGCAAGTGGTCTAAAGCATAAACTTTGCATGGAGCCCATGTAGAAACAAAGGCTGGCTGGGCCATGCATGAACAGGTAGTCCTGGGGCAAATCGCTATGAGCCTCAGCATCTCCATCCCCACTGTGACTCAGGAATAGGACATATGCATACATATGGGAAGGTTTTTATTGAGCACATTTTTTTTTTTAAAGATTTTATTTATTTGAAAGAGAGAGACAGCAAGGGGAGTGGGAGAGGGAGGAGCAGGCTTCCTGCTGAGCAGGAAACCTTATGCGGGGCTCCATCCCAGGACCCTGGGATCATGACCTGAGCCTAAGCAGATGCTTAACTGAGCCACCCAGGTGCCCCTTGAGCACATATTTCAAACTGTAGTTCGTGAAATCCACTTAGGAAGTCTCAACAAATATTTCTAAAGAATGGGTAGGATAGGGCTGCCTTGGGGGCTCGGTCAGGGGAGCGTCGGGCTCCCCATCTCCGCTCAGGTCTTGATCTCAGGGTTGTGAGTTCAAGTCCCACACTGGGATCCATGCGGGGCGTGGAGCCTACTTTAAAAAAAAATAGGACCCGGGATTGGCCCAGTGCTTGGCCCACGTAATGACAAAGTAGGGACCAGTTTTGACCCTCACACAGATCTCAGGCTGGGGCAGACTCTAACTGCCCAGTTTTTCTGGAATGAGTCCAGTGCATTGTTCATCCTGTCCTGGAGAGAGCCGCTCACCTCCAGGTTCCAGGAGGCCTGGTGTCAACTCTCTGTTTGTTGCTCAGGGTGGAGTTTGGCAAAATGGCCAGTGAGTATGATGTCGTGAACTTGGGCCAAGGCTTCCCCGACTTCCCACCCCCCGACTTCGCCATTCAAGCCTTTCAGCTCGCCCTCAACAGTGACTTCATGCTCAACCAGTACACCAAGGCTTTTGTGAGTCTCAGCTTTGCCCGGGGCCCTGGGATGCAGGCCTCAAGGAGGCCCTGGGGGAGGAAGGGTCAGGCCTTTCTGAACATCAGGCCCACATGGGTATCAGCGTTCTGGAGCAGAGCCCAGAGAATTCAGTGTGGCTGTAGTTCATTGTTCACTGAGTGTCTCCTCTGTTCCAGGCCCTGGGACCGCTCATGGTCTGGGGAGAGACAGACAAAAAACCATGAGCTGGGAGCTCAGGGTCTAGTAGGAAAAGCAGACAAAAACCAAAAGAAAACAAAAGCAGAAAATAAAGGTATTTGATATGCTGTAATAGGGGAGGATGGGGTGCTGTGGGAGCAGGAAGGAGGGAAAGAAATCTGGGGAGACCAGAGAAGGCTTCCTGGAGGAGGTGGCATGTAAGCTGCATCTCGAAAGACAAGCTGCTGACCCGTCTGACTCCAAATCCAGACTCTTTCTGTAAAGGTCATAGGGTAAGTATTTGTCAGTCCTTGGTTTAGGAAAACAGTGAATGCTTCTTAAACTTTGGTATGCATCAGAGTTACCTGGAGGGAGTTTCATCCAGTTCTGCCACTCAGTGGTAACTATGACCGAGAGTTTGCTACTCTGCTGAGCATTTAGACTTTAAACTTTTAACGTTTTAAAGTGCTTATATAAACACACATGCTCACACACACCCATATACCTAACATATGAGATTTGCAGTTTTTAGCACAAACAGACTCGTACTATAGTGCTCTGTAACCTGTTTATTTCACTAAGCAGCTTGTCATGGGCAACTTTCCATGTCAGAATAGCCTCGTTGTCTTTAAGGGCCACACGGTATTCCCCTCCTTAGCTGCCCTGCTCTGATGGGCTGGTTTGACTATCTCACTTTTATAAGCAATGACACAGTGAATATTTCTGTGTGTATATCTTTGTACACATGTGTGAGCCTTTCTCTCAGACAAATCCCTGGAAGTCAAACTAGAGAGTCAAAGGGTGTAAGCATTTAAAGACGTGATGGATATCTTCAAACTGCCTTCCAAAAAGGTTTACTCACATCCCCACCAACACACTGGTCTCCTACTATTGCCAGCCGTGGGCATTTCCAATCTTTTTAATACTGACATATTCTTAGAGCAATATTTCATTGTTGCTTTTATTTTTCTTCAATTATTATCCTTTTCATATGTGCACAGTCCTTTTTCTTTTGTGACCAACTCCATTTCTTCATTTGGGTCTCTATCTTTGTCTTGTTGTTTTGCAAGAGCTCTTTATATATTAAATATCTGACCTCTTTCTCCTAGTCTGCAATGTTTTGTCTTTTAACTTGGCTCCTGGTATATTTTGCTGGACAGAAATTTTTAATTTTTACATGGTCCAGACTGGTTGAGTGAATTAGTTGGTGAAGTTCTAGACCTTGGGGTTTCAGTCCTTTGGCTTAGCCTTGAGTGCTTTATAAGTGTCCTCAGCAAACAAGCATATGGATCCAACCTTCCTCTCATAGTGGGGTGCTTCCATAAAGTCCCCTTCCTGCTCAACTGTGCGTGACCTTGAGCGCGTCATTTCCTATCTCTGGGTCTCTGTTTCTCTACCTATCCAATCGTGGGGATCAAATAACTGGTGTCTTGCGAGGCTTTGGGGATGAGCCGATGGCACAGATGTGCTTCTTAAACTGAGAAGGAAGGGCTTCAGTCATGGAGTTGCCACCACCGTGGGGCTCCGTTGGACAGTTCTCCACAAAATACGCACCCTGTCCGGTCCTCCACCAAATCCTAGCCCTGGGCGTTGGGCCTGCACAGAACAGGCCCGATGGCCAGCGCTGGTGGAGGACATGAAAGGCCAAATTTGCCTCGGGCCTGTGGCTGGAAAGTGCTAGAACTGCCTGGATGTAGCTGAGCAGGAGGGTGGGCCCAGGCTGAGCCAGGCGGGCTGACGGTTGCTGTCCTGCCAGGGTTACCCGCCCCTGACAAAGATCTTGGCAAGTTTCTTTGGGAAGCTCCTGGGGCAGGAGCTAGACCCGCTCAAGAACGTGCTGGTGACCGTGGGTGCCTATGGAGCCCTGTTCACGGCCTTCCAGGCCCTGGTGGACAAAGGAGATGAGGTGAGTAAACGAGGCTCGGGCTGGGCCGGGATGAGGGCCAAGGGACCAGCTAATCCGATCCTTTCGCTAGGTCATCATCATGGAGCCCTTCTTTGACTGTTACGAACCCATGACATTGATGGCAGGGGGTCGCCCTGTGTTTGTGACCCTGAAGCCGGTGAGGGTGCTGGGTAGGGTGTGGGTAGGCGGAGGGGTCCAAGGAGTGTGTCGTGTGGGCCCCTGGGAGGTGGGAAAGAAGGAAGGGAGAGAGGCCCGTTTCTCCAGGATGTGGGGGGTGTCCAGAGTCCCAGAGGAGAGAGGGCGGAAACAGATGCCCACGAAGAGGGCCAAACCCCGGGGGCTGAAGGTCGGCTAGGGAATTAATCGCTGCCCCCTTCCATCTCCTCTCACAGAGCCCCACCCAGGACGGGGAACTGGATTCCGCCAGCAGCTGGCAGCTGGACCCCACAGAGCTGGCCAGCAAGTTTACCTCTCGTACCAAAGCCCTAATCCTCAACACACCCAACAACCCCGTGGGGAAGGTACCCTAGAGAGCGCCCTCCAGGAACCCCTCCTGACTGGGTTCAGGTCCCTGCTATGTTACTGATTTACCGCATTGGGCCTCAGTTTCTTCATCTGTGAAATGGGAAGGCAACTTGTAATGAGCTCTGAGGACCAAGACTCCCCAAGGTCCCGGGGACAGGGGTGGGAATCCCCTTGGAAGGCGGAAGTGCTGGTTGCTGGAGCAGACTGGGTACCTCTGTGACCCCTGAGACCCTGGGAATGGTGGACTCACCTCTTGGAGTATTTTCTCATATGTCCAATGGGAACATGACAGAATTGACGCAGAGGAAAATCCAGCTGTCCAACTGGGTGTCTCTCCCCTCATACGACCACTGCCCTTACAACACTCTGACCTCGGGTGTGGGGGGCCCCACACCCAGCAGTTCTACAACACCAGCTGGGGTAGCGTCAGATTCCATAGGTTAGGGCTAAGCCCCACAAGGCTGCCTGCCCTTCAGATGCCAGCCTGGCTATATATTTGAGGTTCCCACCACACCTTCTTCGGTTTCTATTAATTTGCTGGCACAGAACTCAGGGAAATGCTTACTTCCACTTACTAGTTTATTAAGGAGTTGAGAAAGATATAGATGAGAAAGGAGATAACAGCCAGATGAAGAGATACACAGAACGAGGTCTGGGAGGATCCCGAGGCCTGGGTGTGTTGCCCTCCCAGTATATGGATGTGTTCACCAGTCTGGAAGCACTCCGAACCCTGTACTATTGGGATTTTATGGAGGCTCCTCACATAGGCATCATTAGTCATTATAATTTTTTTTTAAAGATTTTATTTATTCACTTGACAGAGAGAGAGATCACAAGTAGTCAGGGAGGCAGGCAGAGAGAGAGGAGGAAGCAGGCCCTCCGCGGAGCAGATCCCGATGCAGGGCTCGATCCCAGGACCCTGGGATTTTGACCTGAGCCGAAGGCAGAGGCTTTAACCCACTGAGCCACCCAGGCGCCCCAGTCATTATAATTTTTTAAAGATTTTATTTATTTAAGAGAGAGAGCAAGTGAATGAGCCGGGGAGGGGCAGAGGGAGAAGAAGAAAAGCAGACTTCCCACTGACCAGGGAGTGGGAACCCGATACTGGGCTCCATCCCAGGACCCTGGCATCATGACCTGAACTGAAGGCAGACGCTTAACCAACTGAGCCACCCAGGCGCCCCATGATTAATTATTATCAAACTCCATTTCCAACCCCTCTGCTCTCTGTAGGATACAGGTAAGGCTGAAATTCCAAGCTTCTAATCATGGCTTGTCATTCTGGTGACCAGCTCCGATGCTGGAGCTACGCAGGTGCCCACCCAGCGTCACCTCGTTAGAACAAAAAAACACTTCTAGTGCTCTTTTCACTAAGGAATTTACGAGGGCTTTAGGAGCCCTGTTGTCAGGGGTCAAAGACCCAATATTAGTGCTCCTGTCACTAAGACATTTACAAGGGTTGTAGGAGCTCTGTGCCAGGAACCCTGGGGGCCAGGGGCAGAGACCAACGTGTATATTTTCTATTAACTCGCAACAGACCTCCCAGGGTCAGTGTTGCAAGGGATTCGATAAGATGGGATGGAAAAGCCCTTAGCAGCCAACTCTGTGGTATCCGTTCATCTCCCTGAGCAGGTGTCTCTGTTTGGGGGTGGTCCCCACAGGTGTTCTCCAAGGCCGAGCTGGAGCTGGTGGCCAGCCTGTGCCAGCAGCATGACGTGATCTGCATCAGTGATGAGGTCTACCAGTGGCTGGTCTACGATGGTCACCAGCACGTCAGCATTGGTGAGCCCTGCCTGCCTGGGGCCTGTCCCTTCCCCCGGACATTGGTGGCAGGGCCCTGAGCCCAATCTGGGAGTCCACACAGGCCCCGTGGTTAGGGCACGTGTGACCTGGGGCAGTGACTTAGCCTCTCAGAGAGCAGGAGGATGCAATGGCACTGCCCCCAGGGGTGGTCATGAACATGAGCCCAGATGAGCCCTGAAAATAGTTTAGCACCTAGCGGGGGCCGGGGTGCCCAGAGCCCGTTGTGCTCCTGGGGCCTGGCCACCAACCCCCCCACACCCCCGGCTGAGCAGTGTCTCTCTTTGGCCTTGGGCAGCCAGCCTCCCTGGCATGTGGGAGCGCACCCTGACCATTGGCAGCGCTGGCAAGAGCTTCAGCGCCACCGGCTGGAAGGTGAGTCGACGAGGGTCGGGGTACCGTCGGGGTACCACCTCCCTGCATGATGCGGGCCAGGCAAGGCGGCACTGGGAATTAGGAAAGGGGGTGGCCAGGCCCCAGAGGGCCTTACCCCCTCCCTGTGTTCCCGGTCCAGGTCGGCTGGGCCCTGGGCCCGGACAGTCTCATGAAGCACCTGCGTACCGTCCACCAGAACACTATCTATCACTGTCCCACGCAGGGCCAGGTGAGGAGAGGCAGGGGACCCAGCCGCGGGGGGAGGGGCGCCACAGAGCCCGGGCCAGCCCCCCTCCCCCGTCCGATCAGCCCCGCCCCGTGCGCGCCCACCCTCCGCAGGCCGCCGTGGCCCAGAGCTTCCAGCACGAGCAACTGCACTTTGGCCAACCCAGCAGCTACTTCGTGCAGCTGCCGCAAGCTGTGCAGCGCTACAGGGACCACATGATTCGCAGTCTGCAGTCTGTGGGCCTGAGGCCCGTGGTCCCCCAGGGCAGCTACTTCCTCATCGCAGACATCTCAGACTTCAGTGAGCAGGACTGGCCAGGCCGGGCAGAGGCAGGGCGGGAGGGCGGTGGCTGGAGGCGGCCGGGGCTCAGCGTGGCTTCTGTCCCCCAGAGACCCAGATGCCGGACTTGCCAGGCGATGCAGATGAGCCCTACGACAGACGCTTCGTCAAGTGGATGATCAGGAACAAGGTGGGCTGGGCTCGGCCAGGACCCCGTGGGCGCTATTAGAGGCCAGGCCCCCAGTCCAGCCCAGCCTCTGCTGTCAGCGCTAGGACCAGGGTGCATCTCTGTCTGGAATTTGCAGAAAGATGCTGTGCGGGCTGGCGGGCATCCCTGGGCTCTCCGGGCCTTGGCCGGCTTGTCTGTAGGGTGTGGGGTTGGCACATTAATGCCCAGCTGGGTGGGCTCTGGGCTCTGACGCTGAGGTTGATTTCTTTTCTGTGTCTGCCCTGATCTAACACATGGCATGCCGCGCCCCCCCGTCCCCACCGCCCCCCCCCCAGCCTTCACCTCCCCTCTGTACACAGGGAGGGACTGGGAACCATGCTCTGCCATTCTTTTCCTCTGACCTTGACCCATCCCTGGGAGGTGCTGCACCCAAGCTAACTGTCCCTGCCCCAGCCCACGACAGGAAGCTCTCTGTCCCCCAGAGCCAGGGCCTGCCATGCTGTGGGGAGGCTCTCAGACATGGGCTTCCTCCTCCCTAGGGCTTGGCGGCCATCCCGGTCTCCGTCTTCTACAGCACCCCACATCGGAAGCAATTTGACCACTATGTCCGCTTCTGTTTTGTGAAGGTAAAGGATGGGGGTTTGGAGGGGAGAGAGGACCTCCGCAAGCTCCCCGTGGCCCACTGGTGCTGTGGGGAGGGAGGGGTAGGACTGACCTGTGTTGGTGCAGGACGAGTCCACGCTCCAGGCCATGGACGAGAAACTGCAGAAGTGGAAGGATGAGCTCAGGCCCTGACGTGGCCCCGTCTGGTTCCCGCTTGCTCTGTGCCCGGTTGTCAGCCCCTCCCAGGCTGGGCGTAGATAGAGCTTGGGGCTGCCTACTCCGAGACACAGGATGTCCCCAGGGAAGAGCCCTCCTTCTTGGTCTTGGTGGGTTCTGGAGCGCGTGCTTCCAATAGGACCTGTATTCCTATCATGGTGGGAAGGTGGACCTGACCCGGGCCTCTCCCTGCTTCTCCCTAGATCGGGTCACAGAGTCTTGGGTCCCTCCTTGTCTGGGACTCAAGGGAACAGAGTCCAGCAGTGTCCTGCCCTTGAGTCCCAGCCCTGCCCTGGCCCCAGCCCAGGCTCCGGCATCCCTTCCTTTCCTTATCTGCTTAGGTAACCTCGGGAAGTGGCCTTTAGGCTCGAGTTCTCAAGCGAGTACTTTTCATCCATAATAAAGTTATAAGTTATTTACACTCTTACTAGTGGCTTCTCTGCTTCACACGGTGGTGCTGATGGCTGATGGGAACAGGGGCAGAGCGGAAGGCACCTCAGTGAAACTTAGATCCCAGCCCCTGTTTGCACAAATGTGTTTTGTGGAGTAAAACCGAGGCCCGAAGTAGGGCAGGGACTGGGGTCTTGTCCGAAGTCACGGTTAGTGGTAAAACCGGGCTTAGAACCCAGGGCTCAGATGGGGATTGTGACTGTGGCACATTGTGCGTGTGTGCAGGAGGTGGGGGCCTCTGCTGAGCGTCTGAAAGGGAAGACACGAACAGTCTCCTGTCTCACAAGGGGCCAGAGCGCAGGCCAGGAGGGTCGGGAAGTTTAGGCAGAAGGGGGAAGAAGTAGCTCATGTAATTGTGTACCTCCCTGTGTCCAGGGCCAAGATGCCCACCACCTTGTTAAACAAACTTTTGAGATGGGAGTTACTGTCTGCATTTTACAGGCGGGGAAGCCACTTTGGAGGTGATGTGACTTGCCCAAAGCCATACGGCTTGCCAAGGTAGAAGCAGCCTTTTTCCCGGGGGTGGGCATCTCTCTGGAAAGCAACAGTAACCTTGAATTCATTTGGAAGGTGGTGCTCGGGGCTTGAAGTCGCCCTTACATTGCAGGCCCATGTGTTTGCTCCTGTGGGCCTTTTAATTGGGGGAGCTGATGGCAACATGCAACATCATAGGGTGTATTTAGTGTTTGTCCCTGGTTGCTGGCATAGAGCTCCTAAAACTCCTAAAACCCTCGGAATTCACTGAGAGATAGGACTGTCTTTTGTTTTTGTCTCTTTTTTTCCTTTTTAAAGATTTTATTTATTTACTTGAGAGAGAGAGAGAGATGAACAGGGGGTGGGGAGAGGGAGAAACAGGCTCCCTGTGGAGCAGGGAGCCAATCCGGGGCTCGATCCCAGTACCCTGCGATCATGAGCTGAGCCCCCGGCAAACACTTAACCGACTGAGCCACCCAGGCGCCCCTAGGACTGTTTTTTGTACTCCTAATAAGCCCCTTGGACTATGTCAGTAGAGGGTCAGGGCTTTCGGTCCCAACCGCAGGCCCCGATGGAGGGGAAAGGGATTGAACATTGAGTTGTCCCTTCCCTTGGCCAATGATTTAAGCAATCATACATATGGAATAAAACCCCACCTAAAAAATCCTGAATCAGTGAGTCTCGGGGAGCTTCTGGGTTGTCGAACACAGCAACGTGCGGGGAGGGTGATGCATCGGGAGAGGGCACGGAAGTTCGTGGACCTTCCTCCCCCAAAACCTTATTCTGTGCATCTCTCCCGTTGGGCTGTTCCTGCGTTGTATCCTTTATAATGAAAATGTGAGTACAGTACCTTCCTGAGTGCTGTGAATCATTTCATGGGATTACTGAACTCCAGGGGAACGCTGGAAATGCCCCAATCTGGAAATGTCCCAATCTATCCTGGCATTTGAAATGGCGGGGGTGGGGGGAGGTGGTCTGGTGGGACTGAGCCCTTAACCTCTAGGATCTGCGCCAATGGTCAGAATTAAACCGAAGTGTAGGACACCCACCTGGGGTCAGAGATTTGCCGTTGGAGGGCTCTCTGCGCTATGAACCCTCCCTTCCCTTCTAAGCCAGGACTTGGTACTTGCTCCATTTCCAAAGTCAAGACTGTGAAGCAAAATACCAGCTCAGAGGCCCAGGCTTGGAGGCCCTTGGCCATACTACGCATAGCCTGATGGCAAGGAAGTCCCTGCCGGGGTAAACCCATAGATTTCATGCGTAGAACTACCCCCACCAGAGGTTCTGTGTCTCATGAACCAATCTATAATCTGCCCATAACTCAAATCCATGACTCCTCAGAAGTTCCAGATCCCAGACTGGGTAACCTCAGTTAGCAGGAGAGGGCAGATCTGCCTGAGGTGCAGAAATGATCTGCCTTCATATTCAGAGAGGGGAGGGAGAGGCTAGGGAAAGCAACACCACCCCAGAATGTTAACACATACACTGAATTGGAAATTAATCTCTCCTCGGGGCACCTGGCTGGCTCAGTCAGTGAAGCACGTAGCTCTTGACCTTGGGGTGGAGTTCAAGCACCATGTTGGACCTAGAGCTTACTTAAAAACATAAAAAATGAAAATAATTTTTAAATTAAAAAATTTAAAAAGAGGGGGAGCCTGGGTGGTTCAGTGGGTTAAAGCCTCTGCCTCCAGCCCAGGTCATGATCCCAGGGTCCTGGGATTGAGTCCCGCATCGGGCTCTCTGCTCAGCAGGGAGCCTGCTTCGGCCTGCCTCTCTGCCTACTTGTGATCTCTGTCAAGTAAATAAATAAAATCTAAAAAAAAAAAAAAATCTAAAAAGAAAGAAAGAAAGAAATCAGTCTCTCTCTGGTTGTAAGCTCCAGATCAGGATCTGCTTTTGCTTACCACTGTGTCCCTGTTCCAGCCTCAAAATAGGCCCTGCTCTGGGGTGCCTGGGTGGCTCAGTGGATTAAAGCCTCTGCCTTCCACTCAGGTCATAATCCCAGGGTCCTGGGATCGAGCCCCACATCGGGCTCTCTGCTCAGCAGGGAGTCTGCTCCCCGCACCCCGCTCCGCCCCGCCTGCCTTGTTACCTACTTGTGATCTCTCTCTCTGTCAAATAAATAAATAAAATTTTAAAAAAACAAATTGATTGAATAAATATTAACTCAAATTTATTCTTTTTATTATATATATATATATATTTTAAGATTTCCTTTATTTGAGAGAGAGAGAGCGTGTGAGTGTGAGTGTGGGTGTGAGTGTGGGTGTGCCTGAGCCAGGGGGAGGGGCAGAGGGGGGAGAGAGAAGCAGACTCCCCTCTGAGCAGGGAGCCTGACCTGGGGGACCGGGGCTCAACTCCAAGACCTTGAGATCATGTCCTGAGCCAAAGGAAGATGCTTAACCGACTGAGCCACCCAGGTACCCCTCAGATTTACTAACATAAGAGAAAGCTTAGCTCATTCATGGCAGGCAGGAGTGCAAATGGTCTAGTCACTTCCAAAGCTAGTTTGGCAGTGTTTTAGAAAGCTCATCAGTCTTAACACCCCAATCCAGCAGTCAGGCTCCCAGCTATTGACCCAAGTGAGCTGAAAATTCCTGTCCATGCAAAACCCTGCACATGAATGTTTATAGCAGCTTTATTCATAACTGGGAGCAATCAGATATCCTTCAAATGGTGACTGGATAAACAAACTTTGGCATATCCCTGCAATGGAATAGTATTGAGCAATGGAAAGAAATGAACTATCAATCCATGAGAAATCATGGAAGAAACTGAAATGCAAATTGCTTAATGAAAGGGTGTGTGAAAAGGCTACATGCTTTCTAGGGGCGCCTTTCTAGGGCTCCATTGGTAGAGCCGGTAACTCTTGATTTCAGGATTGTGGGTTCAGCCCCACCATGGGTGTAGAGCTTATTTAAAATAAGTAATTAAAAATGAATAAATGGGGGCACCCGTGTGGCTCAGTGGGTTAGGCCTCTGCCTTTGGCTTAGGTCATGATCCCAGGGTCATGGGATCGAGCTCCCCCATTGGGCTCTCTGCTCAGCAGGGAGCCTGCTTCCCCCTCTCTGCCTGCCTTTCTGCCTACTTGTGATTTCTCTCTCTGTAAATAAATAAATAAAATCTTGAAAAAATAAATAAAAATAAAAATGAATAAATAAAAAGGCTACATACTTAGATTCCAATTATATGACATTCTGGGAAAGACAAAACTAAAGAGATAGTAAAAAAGATTAGTGATTGCCAGGGACTTGGAAGAGGGTAGGAGGAACAGAGGATTTTTAGGGTAGTGGACTTATTTTGTACCGTACTGTGACGGTAGACACCTGACATTATGTCTTTGCCAAAACCTGCAGAATGTACAACACAAAGAAAGAACCCTAATGTAAACTATGGACTTTAGTTAATAACACTGTATCAACATTGGTTCATCAACTACAGTAAACCTACGCAGTAAGGCAAGATGTTGAGGATGGGGGAAATGAGTAGTGGAGAAGGGGTATATGGGAACTCTGTACTATGTGCTCAATTTTTGATAAACCTAAATCTGCTCTAAAAAATAAAGTCTATTGGGGCGCCTGGGTGGCTCAGTGGGTTAAAGCCTCTGCCTTCAGCTCAGGTCATGATCTCAGGGTCCTGGGATGGAGCGCCTCATCCGGCTCTCTGCTCAGCGGGGAGCCTGCTTCCCCCCTCTCTCTCTGCCTGCCTCTCTGCCTACTTGTGATCTCTATCAAATAAATAAATAAAATCTTAAAAAAATATAAAAAAATAAAAAATAAAGTCTATTAATTAAAAGAGAGCAAATGAATGCATCTATTAAAAAAACTGGATTCGGGGCACCTGGGTGGCTCAGTGGGTTAAGCCTCTGCTTTCGTCTCCGGTCATGATCCCAGGGTCCTGGGATCAAGCCCCACATCAGGCTCTCTGCTCGGTGGGGAACCTGCTTTCTCCTCTCTCTCTGCCTGCCTCTCTGCCTGCTTGCGATCTCTGTCTGTCAAATAAATAAATAAAATCTTTAAAAAAATTAAAATTTAAATTTAAAAACTCTATTAAATTCTAAGATCATTTCCAGCTCTGAATCACACTTCAGCTCTGGGCCTCAGGGTCCCCAAGTAAAATAAAATCGAGCTGAGTTTTAAGTGTCGCGCTCGTGTGGAAATGGAGGGCGGCTCTCCGGTCGTCCAAGGATCCGGGACAGCATTGCACAAGTTGCCCTTTGGACCCCCGAAACCTGAGACAAGATTCGCCCGGCTCGGCCCCCACTGCCTGCGCGCACTCTGCTCAACAAGCCTGTGAGTCCCAGGCCACGCGCTCGCAAAGCCTCAGGACGCCTAGCCACGCCCCCGCATGCCATTGGCTCTCCGATTGGACGGCTCGGAGGAGGTGTGGCCGGAAGGGGTGAGTCTGATTGGCAGGGCGTGGCCGACGGTGTGGCGACGAACATGGCGGAGCGCGTGAAGAAGAGGCCCTGCGGCCCGGTAAGTGGCGGGAACTGGGGTCTCGGGGCAGGACAGTGGGTGGAGGCGCGAGAACGGAACGTGTGGGGGCCCGTGTCGAGGCCAGGCCGAGCCTCCCGCTCCCTGCTCGTCGCTGATCCGAGGCCGGGAGCCCCGAGCTGCCGCATGCTGGTGGCCGCGTGCGCTCCTGCCCGGGTAGGAACCGGGGGTAGGTGCCAGGGTCCGAGCCAGGGCCGGGACAGCGTCAGGTAACCCATTGCTGGAGCGCCTTGCGGCTACTCCGACCGAGGCTTGGATTCAGGGAGTGGGACCCTGCCCGCCCTCTCGAGCCCTTTCGTGGCGCATCTCTTCTGACTCCCAGGGCGGCAGTAGTTAGGTCTCCCCCTGAGCTTCAGTTTCCTCTTCTCTCCTGTCAGACGCGATTCAACAACTTGAGTGCTTGCAAAGTGTCAGACTTAGTCCTACTCTGCCAGCCGCGGCAGTGTGGGGGCGTTCCGTGGTTTCCTCGCTACCCCCGTTGATAGGCAGGACCCCTCCCAGTCGTGATCATTCAGCCTCAATCCTATACCTCTTCCGAGTCCTGCTCTAGGGTGAACATGGCCAAAGAGTCGAGTGGCGAAAATGGAAGCAGCAGAGTAAGTAAGGGGCTGGAGGGGAGGAGATCTGTTTAGCCTTGCCGGAGGCTGCTCCAGCAGGGCGCTGGGGAACCTGGGGAGAGCCTTCGGGTTTGTCCCTCTGGGTCGCCCAGCACCCAAAACGGGAAAGGAAGGGCTCACTAAGCAACACTGGAGAGCCCAGGCTGACCTTACTGGGAGGGCACCATCTCCAGGACTGCTCCATGTCCTTCTCCCTCCAAGTCCCTCTCCCCTCCACCAATCCACGTGTCCTCTTCTCCAGAGAAAGAGGAGAAAAAGAAGTGGAAGGATCTCAAGCTGATGAAAAAACTGGAGCGGCAGCGGGCACAGGAGGAACAGGCAAAGCTCCAGCGGGAAGAAGAGGCAGCTGCACAGAGGGAGGACCAGGGTGAGCAGGCTGGGTCGTGGGCAGGGAAGAGAATGTCTTATCTGGAAGAGATGTTAGAGACCAGTGGGTCCAGACATCTGGTCCCGAGGGAGAAACTGAGGCCCAGAGAATGGGAAAACCTGGGTCCTAACCTCATACTTAGGTAGATTTCGGTCTTTAGAGCCTAAACATCGCATATCTTAACTTTCCACCTCCAGAACTCGTCATCATCATAATGACAGTTATATTTTTACCTTTTTTTTTTTTAAAAGATTATTTATCTGACAGGCAGAGATCACAAGTAGGCAGAGAGGCAGACAGAGAGAGAGAGGTGGAAGCAAGCCCCCTGCTGAGCAGAGAGCCTGATTTGGCGGTTGATCCTGGGACCCCAGGATCATGACCTGAGCTGAAGGCAGAGGATTTAACCCACTGAGCCACCCAGGCACCCCTATTTTTTTTTTTTTTACTTTTTATTGAGCACTTTCTGTGTGCTTTAATCGAGTTTTTCATTTACTTATTTTGATTTTGTTTTTTAAGGAAGCTCTACAACATGGGGCTTGAACTCACAACCCTGAGATCAAGAGTTGCATGCTCTACGAACTAAGCCAGCCAGGCACCCCTTATTTTGATTATAATAAGAGTTTGCCTTTTTTTTCTCTTGTTAAATAATACCTGTTCAAAACAGCCCCCCTCCTGAAAATGCAGAATACTGTAAAAGAGAAAAATCCCAGCAAACCTGGCCATGTAAGTTTCTCCAGATGTTATGTTATATCCACTCATAGATACATATGTAGAGAATATATAGATACAGTTTTACAAAAGTGAGACCACTTTATCCATTAGCTTCTGGACCTGGTTTTTCTCATTCCACATTGTGCCCTGTGTGTCCTTCCACATCAGTATATCTGGATCTACCCTAACAAATTGTATCTTTTCTCCTTGTCTAGACTCAAACCTCAGGAGGGTTAGGGTGTCATAATGTGCCTTCTAAGCCCATTGGTTACCAGTGATGATGGTGACAGTGGGGACAGAAACAGCATGTGAGCTGTTTCAGACACCAAGGAAATGCTTCCTGAGTGTTCCCTTATATGGCTCCCTTTGGGCGACTCTGGGAGGGAGAATATGGTGATCTCCCTGGAGTTAGACAGCCTAAACCCATAGCTGTCTTGCCTTTTGTGTGACCTTGGGCCACACGTTTGATCTCTCTGGGTCCCACCTCTCGTTGGGGATCATAGTAATAGTTCTTAGGGTTATGGGGTAAATGCATACAGAAAAGGTCTAATAATATTAGTTCTTTTTATTATCCCCATTTGCCAGCTGGAGAACCGAGGGAGTAATGGGCAGAGCCAGCATATGAACTTGGCCAGTGCCTCTAACCACTCTCCAGCCTTGCCCAGTAGTGTGCCCTGCTCACGGGAGCCTTGGGGACCAGGAGGTCCATTTTCCTCCTGGGTAGATTGAGGCCTGGAAAGGGGAGTTGGATCTATTTTGCTGGCCTCAAAATTCCTCCCAGGGGAAAGTTCTCTAACTCTGGGCTCTGGGATTAGAGGGAGGGAGGGAGGGAAAGCTCAGCCCTAGCCTCTCAGACTGACCATGAATGCCCTTCCACTTCCCAGGTCGGCCCTACACCCTGAGCGTGGCCCTGCCAGGCTCTATCCTGGACAATGCCCAGTCACCAGAGCTTCGCACCTACCTGGCTGGCCAGATCGCCAGGGCCTGCACCATCTTCTGTGTGGATGAGATTGTAGTGTTCGATGAAGAAGGCCAGGATGCCAAGTGAGGGGCCATCCAACAGTGCACGGGGCCTCAGCAAGGAGGGAGGGACTGCTAGGATTGACTTTGCTTCATCCTTGTCTCTGCCTACTTGCCTGGGCTGAGAACACTGCCCCTGGTGAATCTGGTGGGAAGAGTCACAAAGCAGGGGCACTGCAGGGGTCAGATTGGGTAGAGGAACTCTCGAAGGGAGCACAGTAGGCTCTGGAAACTCTGTCTTTCTCTTTCCAGGACCGTGGAGGGAGAATTCAGGGGAGTCGGCAAGAAAGGGCAGGCGTGCGTGCAGCTTGCTCGGATCCTGCAGTACCTGGAGTGTCCACAGTGAGGGCGTGCGGGGTGGACTTTCCTGAACTTGATGGGGAGGAGCAGGGCGGATGAGCAGGGTGGTCGAGGTGCAGGACAGGCAGGGGCAGCCTGCCCCACAAACTTCCTGAGATCCATGTTCTTTACTAGGTACCTAAGAAAGGCGTTCTTCCCCAAGCATCAGGATCTCCAGTTTGCAGGTAAGGCTGCAAGGGGGTACTAACCCCCATTTCTCAGGGTTCATCTCCCAGACCCTGAGAAATGGCTGTGCAGTTGAGAAAACTGGCCCAGGCAGGGCAAGGCCTGTGCCTGGTGGCGAGTGTCAGGTCTGTGGCAGGCCTGAAACCTGGACCGGGCCTCCAGTGTTCCTGCCATACCACTAGGTGCCTTTGCATCTCCCAACACACAGGGCTTCTGAACCCCTTGGACAGCCCTCACCACATGCGTCAGGATGAGGAGTCCGAGTTCAGAGAAGGCATCGTGGTGGACCGGCCCACCCGGCCAGGCCATGGGTCCTTTGTCAACTGTGGCATGAAGAAGGTAGGGATGGGGAGAGCAGGCTGGGACATACATTCTGGACACACGGCGGCCACACATGCCAGCCCTGGACCCAGGCATCTGTGCCTGTAGTTCCCCCATGATGTAGATTTGGGCCAAAGAAGTGCCCCCAAACGGTTGGTAGCTAAAGCCCGGAGCAAATCTACTGTTTCTTAAAAAGTAAATGAACAGGGCGCCTGGGTGGCTCAGTGGTTAAAGCCTCTGCCTTCGGCTCAGGTCATGATCCCAGGGTCCTGGGATTGAGCCTCACATCGGGCTCTCTGCTCAGCAGGGAGCCTGCCTCCTCCTCCTCTCTCTCTGCCTGGCTCTCTGCCTAGTTGTAATCTGTCTGTCAAATAAATAAAAATCTTTAAAAAAAAAAAAAAAAGTAAATGAACAGAAGGTAGTCCTCACGCTTAGACCCAAAACAACCCAACCAAAACCCTACAGAAATAAGTTCAGAATCCCTCTGGGGCAGCTCTGGCGGGACGCAGAGCCACACTGGGATTGGCGCCTTCGTCTGCCACCTGCTTCCTCTCAGATCTTCTGGAGTCAGAGACAGAAACCCTTACAGGTGGATGGTCCCCTCCCCTCAAAAAGCAGAACAGCAATGACAGGCTAAATGCAGGCCAGGATGACCTAGACCCAGACCCAGACAAAAGGAGAAAACAGGAGAGAGAAACCTCAGAAGGGAAAGAAAGTGCCCTATCCTGAATTCAGAGTTGGCACGAAACACAGACATTGGTTGTCATTCGTCACAGCTGCCGCTGACCCCACGCCGGGCCCGGGGCTGTGTCACAGGGGCTGTTTATGGAGGGTTTGCTTTTTGACGGAGGAGGGAACCGAGGCTCGCAGAGATTAAGTGGCTGCGAAAACCGCTGTAGCTAGGAAGTGGCATAGCCACGTGTGTTCAAAACAGAAGACTGGGATTTCATCTCGCAAAATACTTCCTGCTCCATGCCAGGCCCAGAGCATTTATCTTTGCCCAGTGTCTTGTGGTAGTTGTTTTGCAAGAATGGTCTCTCTTTTTCTAAAGATTTATTTATTTGAAAGAGAGAGAGAGAGCCTGCTCCTGCTCATGTGGTGGGGTTGGGGCAGGGCAGAGGGAGAGGGAGAGAGTCTTGAAGCAGACTCAATCCGCACTAAGTGCTGAGTCCCACTTGGGACTCCATCCCAGGACTCTGAGATCTTGCGCTTGAGCGGAAATCCAGTCGGCCTCTTAACCGACTGAGCCACCCAGGCACACCACAAATGGTCTCTTGAGAGCAGGTCTGGCCCAGGTGCCAGAGAAAGGGGACAAAGGACCCTTTTGACCTGGACCCCTTGGATACCTTGCCAGCTGCCCAGATCCCCCTGCCCCCAGCATCTGGGAGAACAGGGACACCTGCTGGCCCTGTGGGGAATAGCACCCATTTCTCCTGGCTTCTCTCAGGAGGTGAAGATTGACAAGAACTTGGAGCCTGGACTTCGAGTGACGGTTCAGCTGAACCAGAAACAGCTCCCAGGTATCTGGAAACCTCCCAGCCTGGCCAGCCGGAGGGCTCAGAGCCGCCTCCCGCTACCTCCTTGTCCCTTGCCCCATCTTCACAGCCTCCCCACTTCCTCTTCAGAAAGCAAGACCTACCGGGGGAAAGTTGTGTCGTCGCAGGACCCTCGCACCAAAGCCGGTCTCTACTGGGGCTACACAGTCCGACTGGCCTCCTGCCTCAGTAAGTGCAGTGCTTCCTCCTTTGAAGAGCTGACTCTCTCTGGGAGGCCACAGGGAACCTTGCCTGACACAAAAGGCAGACCAGGGTCCTTGTCCTTCTACGTTACTGTGTGTCCTTAGGCAAATGCCTTTCTTTCTCTGGGCCTTGATCTTCCTGACTGTGCTGCTTGGAATACCATAAAGGACTCCTGAGAAAAAGGGTCGTGATCCACTAGAAACATCTGCCGTGGGGTTGGGAATGGAACAAAAGGACCAGATGGGTATAGGGTGTAATATGAGGTCTCAGATCTCCTGCCCATCCATCTTCCACTTTGTGTCCCTGGTCTAGCACAGGTGTGGTTTCTCCCCGCTGAGTCACAACAGTGGATGTGTGTTGTGTGGCTGGGTGTGGCTGCCTTACCTGAGTCCCCTTCTCCAGCCCAAACCCCCCACACTCCCCAAGTACGTAGACACATGTAGCCCAGTGGCTGTGGCATTGGAGCAGGACCCCCAATGACCTGGTCTCTCCCCTAGGTGCTGTGTTTGCTGAGGCCCCCTTCCAAGACGGGTATGACCTGACCATTGGGACATCGGAGAGAGGCTCGGATGTGACCTCCGCCCAGCTTCCCAGCTTCAGGTGGGTCAGCCTGGGGCAAGGACCAGGGTAGCGGGAGTGGAGCCGGAAACATGTCTGGTGGGGGGCAGAGCTGTAGACTGGGCGCCTGTGTCCCAGGAGTGGGGGCTGAAGGCCCTGGGAAGCTGCATTCAGTGTGGCCTGGTGAGCAGTGACCGATTCCCTCCTGTGGTGCCAGGCATGCTCTCGTGGTGTTCGGGGGCCTCCAGGGGCTGGAAGCTGGAGTGGAGGCTGACCCCAACCTAGAGGTGGCGGAACCCAGCGTCCTCTTCGATCTGTATGTCAACACCTGTCCTAGCCAGGGGAGCCGCACCATTCGCACTGAGGTGAGCCTGCCTGCCTCCCGCTCCTGCCCCAGGCTGCTCTCAGGGTTCTGCTTCCAGCCAGGGTCTGTCCCAGCAGGGGTGGTCTCGAGCCAGCCTTCCCTGGAGATGGTTTCCTGACAGCCTCAGCCTCTCACCATTGTGAATTCCAGCAGGGATAGTGTAGGGGTGAGCTGGGCGTCCGGAATCCTGGGTATGGTTGCCCACCCAGCTGTTCCCAGGCTGGGTGACCCAGAAGACCCTGGCCGTCCCGGCTCTGGGCCTGTTTCCCTAGCCGTTTGCTCAGAGTTCCACTTCCTCACACGTGACCATGGTGGGCAGGGCAGCCCTCCGCACTGGGCCTCACTGGTCCCTCAGTGCTGTGGGGGGCAGTATGCAGCCAGCTCTGGGAGACTCAGCCCTGGGAGGTCTGCATGCTAGAGGCCCTTGGCTTCCAGTAGTCTCCAAGGGGGCTGACTACACAGGTGGGCTGCTCCAGTCTGTCCCTGAGGGCACACCCTACCAGCAGGAACCCCTAAACCCACCCTGTCCTGTGGGCTGAGAACTTCCCTAATCCTGACCTTGACCTTGACTGTGAAAGGTAGGTATTATCACATCAGGAGCACATTTTACAGAGGGGAAGAGTGAGAAGCAGAGAGGCAAGGCCCTTCCCGGGGAAGGCATGCAGCCAGCCCACAGCAGATCGGCAGGATGGGGTGGAGCTTGTTCTTAACTTCTCTGGGGCCATGCAGAGGGCAGCAAGCCCCTGGCAGTGGGTCCCGGGCAGTCAAGCCCTGCGAAGCTGGCAGGGTGGGTGAGGCTGGCAGCCAGGCACCTAGCAGCCAGGCACCCGCCAGCCTCCCAGGCCCCAGCCCATGGCCGCACTTCCCCTCCAGGAGGCCATCCTCATCTCCCTGGCCGCCCTGCAGCCTGGCCTCACCCAGGCGGGCACCCGGCCCAGCTGAAAGTGCCATCAGGCAGAAGACAAGCAAAGCAAGACAGGCAAAGCAAGCAGGAGGGAAGCCGTAGGCTCCTGAGGGTCCCCTGGGACAGACACAACCAGGACTTCTGTCTTCAAAAATCACCACCTTTAATGTGACCCAGCCCCCCCAGTCTGGCGAGGTACGGCCTTCACTTGCAGCCAGCAGTGATGGCCTTGAGGCTGCCTGCCCGCGCCAGAATATTTGGCACAAAGAGCAGCCCTGAGGCCCGCTCGATGCTCTCGATGGGCACCAGGAAGCGTTCCAGCGGGACCGCCTCGTCCACGGGGGCGTTGGGCATCACGTAGGATCGCAGTTCGATTTGCCCACCTGCTGCCTCCAGGATCAGCACCTTAAAGAAGTGGGTGGGCACCGCCACGTGGTTCTTGCCGATGACCTGGTACTTTACGTAGGACTTCCCGTCAGCCTCCGTCCTGTGGGCAGACCGGGGCACACGTGGCCTTTCTGAGCTCCAGTGGGGTCTGGTCAGACCAGAGGCTGCGCCTCCAGGAAGCCTTCCCAGATCTGACTTCAACCTTGTGTCAGCCTGTAGCGCTGCCCCCTCAGCGGGAAGCGTCTGTCCGTGCCCTTCCCGGCTCCCCCAGGAGGCAGGAGGTGCTCCCTGCTGGGTAGACACACCCTTCTCCTGTTTTCCTCAGGCCCAGCACCAGGTCAGGCAGGGTGGGGGGTGGCAATAAATGCTGTTAAGAGAACCAGGCCTCGTGGGCATTCACCTTCTTTCGTGCAGACCTGGAGTTACGGTCTGCCTCTCCTGTGGAGGGTGGGCACCAAGTGGGCTAGACCCTGAATTCCCAGTGCGTGCACTGGGCCTGGGGCCCAGAATACGGGACGGAGGACTTCCCATCTTCCCCTCAGCAGAGCCTTCTCCTTCCAGCAGGCCACAGGAGGCACCTGCTAATGATCGGTGCCTCGGTCAGCCCGTGACGAGCACCTACTGCAATGACCTCCACCACCCCCTTTTCACCCCTAAGCAGCCACGAGGGAGGGAATGGCTATTATCCCCACTTTTCAGGAAAGAATATTGAGGTCTTTTGCCCATGGCACCCAGAGACCAGGTGACAGGCCTGGGTTCCATCTGAAGCCTATGGACTCCAGGGCTGATGGCTTCCCCACAACCCTTTGCCTCCCTAGTCTGTCTTCAGTGGGCAGAAAACTCACTGAGCATGCCCAGGGGAGCTCGATCCCTTCTACCTGGGAGGTGGGGCTGCAGAGGGACAAGAGTGAAGACTCGGGATCGGGGAGATGGAGGTCAAACCCTGGCTTCAGGAGAAGGGTGAGGAGGGTTGTTCCAAGCAGAGGAGACTGTGAAAGCAGGAGCCTGGTGCAAGGCTTTCTATCTGGACAGAAGGGGAGTCAGGGGCACATGGCAAGACGTGAGAAGAGAAAAACAGAGGCAGGTTTGGGGCCTGGTGCCAGGGGCAGAAGAGACCATCTTGGCGGGTATCCCACAGGCCTCCAGCTATATAAATGCAGTGAGGGGGCCCGAATGGGCCAGATGATGTGACTTGGCACTGCAGGTGGACCCAGAGGCTGAGGTGGGCCTGGAGGGTGAGTGGCAGGAGGGGCCTCTAGTGAATGGTCGGCCTTGGCATCCCCAGTGCCCCCGTCTCCCAAGTTCTAGCCTTACCTGGGCAAGAAGAGCGGCCCTGTGCATACGTAGACATTTTGGTAGGTGCGGGTCAGGCTGCGGCTGTACTTCTCCAGGTTGTTCCAGGCATTCTGGTTGAGATGGGGCACCTGGTTGAAGAGGTGGGGCTCAGACCGTCAGATGGCAGGAACTGGCACCAAGCTGGGACAGCCTGATGGGGGGTGGGGCGGGCAAGCATGCTAAGGTAATGGGTTCAAGGAAGGAGAGACCCCTTTAGGCCACCTGGCCATGAGGGTGGAGCCGGACAGTGCTCAGGGGGTGCTAGCCTGCCCCCATACGGAATGGGAGGACTAACATCCCAGGCCTCAAAACAGCTTCTCGGCTCCAAAAAGCCGCACCAAAGAAAGGCACTTCTCCCTCTTCAGAGAGCGTAACAAGCTCCCCGTGCCCATCCCCAGGGGCCCATGGGAAGGCACCTTGCCAGCCCTACCCTCTCCTTTCTGAACGTCATGCAGAGCCCAGCTGAACTCCTGGGTCTGCTCTTGAGCTCCCCCGTGTCAAGTCAAATGGGCAGGGAACTGTGACACTGGGAGAGCAAAAGTCAGATGGCAGGCTCAGACCTGCTGGGCCTCATCCAGAGCCCAGGTCAAGTCTCCAGGCCGTACTTGAACAGGGCCTGAAAGAGGGCACACAGTGACTGCTGACAGCTGGCTTTGCAAATTAACTTCCTCTGACTCCTGGGAGGCAAGGCTGGGTAGGGACAATGACTCAGGGTCCTCTAGACAGACTGCCTGAGTTTTCTGCTGTGTGACAATGGGCCAGTCCCTTTGCCTCTCTGTGCCTCAGTTCCCTGCTGAATGCCTGCCAAGGGCCCGGAAGTGTGCTCAGTACTTTTGTACGCATTGTCTTCGGTTCCTTGGCGCTGGGAGGAAACTGAAGCCCAGAGAGGTGCCCAGAGGCCCACAGTTAAGGGCGGACTGCGGAGCGGGTGCTGGGTGGCCCCGTGTTCAGTGCCTCCCGCCAGGGGCGCGCGGACTGAGCAGTCAAGCGCCTGAGCCGGAGCGCGCGCTCGGCAGCTTCCCCGCTCCGCGCAGCGCAAGCCGAGGCTCCGAGAGGCTTTGAGGGGCCGGGGCGCGGCCGCTACCTGGGGCGCGACATTGCTCAAGTAGAAGGTGTCCTCCATGGCCTTCTGGCTCCAGCGGTGGTTGGCGGCGGCGGCGAGGTGGCCGCGGTCGAAGCCGCTGCCGCGGTAGTCGGCGTTGGTGGCGCGGTGGTACGCGTGCACCGAATCGTCCTCGCGGAAGTCGCACGAGCTGCGGTTGCCGTCGCCACGCAGCCGCTCCGGCCGCAGCTGCTCGACCACCCAGAGCGCGCAGCGGGTGCGCGGGTCGTAGCACAGCACGTACGACTCGCGGCTCTTGAGCTGCGCCAGCCCCGGCAGCCCGTACTTGGCCAGCTCGCCGGTGCCCACCGGGGCCCCGGGCTTCGCGGGCACGGCGGGCAGCTCGGCTGCCGCGGCCACGGGCAGCACGGGCAGCCGGCCCAGCAGCCCCGGAGCCTTCCACGCGTCCGGCCGCCGCCGCCGCCTCCAGCTCTCCGCCGCCGCGCCCAGCCCCGCGCCCAGCGCCAGAGTCAGGCCTGCCCGCAGCGCGTGCATGACGGAGAGCGCGGCCCGAGCGGAGGCTGAGAGCGGCCCGCTGCGCCGGGGGAACGCGGCGACCTCCGGCGGCCGACCGCGAGGCTCTTAAAGGGGCCGCGCCGGTCTACGGGGCCCACCGCGGGAAGGAGGTCGGGTAGGGGCGCGAGAGGGTGGGATCCTCGTCGTTTCCATTCACGGACGCTTCGAAAATCTAGGGAACCCCAACCGAGTGGGTCAGGACTGGCGCGGAGCAGACGTCCCGGCGCCCTTTCTTTGCCCTTTTAAGACGCGCGCCACGAGGGAGAGGGGGCGGGACCGTGCGGGCGTACCAGCTCGCTCCTGGTTGGTGACTGGCTGCCACCGCCCCGCCCCGCCTGCCCCTCACCGGACAGCACTCCGACCTCCGCGCGGCGGTAGGAGCTCTGACTTAAGGCGCGCTGAGAACTCTCAGGCACTGATCTAATCCGCTTCCACTACTTGACTTAACCTTCAAAAGAGCCTCGAGAGGAAGTTCCTAGTTGGCAAAACAAGAGAAAAAGGACAAGACCCCAGGTCTGTCTGACACCAAAATCTACCCTCCTACCCACTACACCGTACGTCAAAAGTTCTAGGACATAGGCAAAGCCGAGCAACAGGACAAGGATGCAGGCGGCTGGGGAATGGCTGGTTGGGTGGGAAACCGGCACGATTCTAGAACACAGCTTTGCAGTATGTTTAACAGCCTTAAAAGGTTCATACATTTCAACCTACTTAGAGGGCTGCGCCTGGGAAAATGAATCCGGAACGCTAGGATTTTAAACGCCGCAGTATTACTCCTAATGGAGGGTGAACTAAGCAAAATACCCCAAGTAGGGGCTGGACTCAGACATTTTTTAGTCTATGAGAATACTATATAGGCCGCAAATATCAGCAACTTGCTTACCACCTAACCTCAGGGGTGAGACAGTACACAAAACTCTATCAAGAAAACGACAACGATGTAGCAAAGACTAACATGTTCTCAGTGATTTTCTCTAGATTGTGGGCAGTCCGGATTGTATTTACTTGAACTCCAAAATTCTGTCGATCTCAAAAATAACTTGTTGTGTAATCAAGTACGTAGTACCTCCTTCCCTAGCCCACTGGCCCTTGGCCTGCAGGTGCAAATTGCAATTGTTGAATGAGAAGACTTGAATGGGCTCTTCAACAAGAATTTTCCAGGCTTTTTCTTTGCCCACTCTGTCTCCGGACTCCACCCCTGCTCACACTTGTCCTTCTCTGAGGTCTCAAAGGTTTCAGCCCATCACAATACCAATGCTCATTGCAAAGAACACATGATTTATTAAAGACAACTTGTGATCAACAGCATTGATTCGAGGAATAAAACTGATGAAAAGAACAAAAGCAGACTCACATTCTGAGCCCGGAGTGAGACCTGCTGAGCTCATACAGCCCAATCTCTAAGTGTCCAAAGTCCTGGGGGCAGCTTCCCAATGGGGAAGCCCCAGGCACTCTGGCTCTCAGGTGCCTCCCTGGAGAGTCTGGGGAGGGGTGATGACCAAGGGCCTGTCCTTTCCCCAGGCAGTATCCTACCGGGGAGCGCAGCCCAATCTGGACAGGAGCCCTGTGCTCTTGACCTTCATCCCAAGGTCAAGGAGAGAGCACTGGACCTAAGCCTGCCAATGAGGCAAATCAGAAGCAGTGATTCAAGTAGTATGGCCCCAGAAGGGAAAGTAGGGGGGACAGGCAAGAGGGAATGCATCAGGTGTCCTGGGCAGAGTCTGCTGTATCCCAGGCTGGGGCCCAAGCCTCAGGCTGGGAAGGGGTCAAAGTCGGGACTGAACCACCAGCTGACAAGTTCTGGGAAGAGGCTAAGCCAGGCTGGTCGGAAGTGTGTCTCTGTGCCATGCTGGGGTCTTGCAGTCCGGAGGCCATACCAGCCCTCTCAACACCAGCCATCCGATATCCCTTACCTCCAGTTCCAGTACAGAGCTCACAGCCCTCCCAGCCAGGACCTGCTGGGAAATCAGGAAGGTCCCAGGGGCAGGGGGAGAGGATGCAGACTCTGATTTGGAAAGTCAACGGCTTTTTACCCTCCTGGCCCCACCCTTCACCTCCAAATCAAGCACTAGCCAGTCTGCAATAAATAACCAGGGGTCTGAATAAATAGTAAAAAATCTCCCAAACACTGTGTGTTGGGAGAGGAGGAGGCAAAAAGGCATGTGCACAACGTCCCAAGGTACAGCCTGGTATAGGAGCCACTTGGGGACAGCTCTTCCCGGCCCACAGCCAAGCCTGGGTGGGCAGCACAAAGTCCTGGATGCCAGACTCGGGAAGGCTCTGGGGACAAAAGACCACTGGCCAGTCCGAAAGCCTGAGGACCCCTGCTACATTGCCCAGCCTTCCAGACCCAAGCCACCTGCTTCCTCACAGGAGGAGGAGGGGTTTGGTCAAAATAAGCCCACTCCTCCCACGGCCCAGGGGCAAGAGAAGCCGGCTGCTCCTGCTCAGAGTGCCCTGCCCCAAATCCTAGGGGCAGCCCACGCAGGTGCCCAGGGAAGAAGGGCCAGCAGCTCCTTCACCCTGCTTGGTGAAACATGCCTTTCCTGGCACTGGCAGGATCCAGGGCTGTTAAGCTCAGCTACCCCTGGCCCAGAGAGGCTCCTGTCGGCAGACCCTGCCCTTTATGGGACTCACCACCCTGGGCGGGACCTGGAAGCCATGGGAATGACTAGTCTTCTGAAGCACTTGGATCCCAACCCCTGGCACAGTACCACTTGTGCATCCTTTTCCTTTGGAAAACAAGGGCCTTTGTGGGGAATCTCTGGAAGATCCAGTTCTCCCACATCTCCTTCCTCCAACACTGGGCAGAAAGGAGGGCAAGGGGCCTTGTGGGCCATCATTTCTCAGCAGCTTTTGGTTTCCAAGGTTTCTGTTGGGAGCAGATTCAGGGCCCTCTAGTGAGGCACTGACTCCCTCCCAGTCTGTGGGACCCAGGGGCTTAGGGCCGGGGATGGGATCATACCAAAGCTGACCCCAGGGGCTCTGCTCAGCCAGACTCTTCATTCTGTGTCTGGGGTTCATGGAATGGAGGGGAGGAGGAGTGAAGTGGCTGGGGATAAGGCACCCCAAGAGAGAAGGGCAGAGGGAAATGGAGAGAGGGGCAGACAGAGCCAGAGAGACACACATACTCTGTGAAGGGAGGGAGACCGAGAAGAAAGACTTCGAGGGACCAAAGATACCCCCACGCCCCTCACACACAGTGACAGCCGCACACAAAGGAGCAGCAGACACCTGGGGGATGAAGAGACACAGACACACCCACCCATGACTACGGACAGAAACACACACTCGGTGGGAGCGGGACAGACGGCGGGACCCGGGCCTGGCGGCTTCTTAGCTCCTTCACAGTGTCACCGTCCCCATGGAGAAGCCTAAGCACCAAGAACCAGAGTGGTTTCTGGCTCACTTGCCCAGCACCTCCTGCAACCAGAGCCCAGAAGATCTGAGCAGGAGAGGAGGAAGGGAGCAGCAGAGCACAGGCAGGGGAGGACCCCTGCCAGCCCCCAGTGCCCCCAGTGCGCCCTAGCCCCAAGAAACCACCTCGTGAGCTCCAGCCTTGCTCGGCAGCCTGGGCCAAAGGTCCCCTGGGTCGAAGAGCAGGGAGAGAGCCAGGGCTGGGTGGTTAGAAAGGAGCATGGCACAGTGTGCCCCCAGAGGGGTGCGGCCTAGGGTGAGGGCCAAATGAGGAGGCCTGGAGTGGGCCGGTCCTGCAGCTTCCCCTCGGGCTGGTTGGGATCCCAGAGGCTCCTGTGTGTCCCAGAAGCCACGGTACAGGGGTGGGTGTCTTCTCTCCCAAACCTGGGCCTCTTGCCAGCGGGCTACTTTGAGTCTTGAAGTTCCTTGGCTTTCTGGAGGATCTGGCAGACATCTGTGATGGGATAATCCTAGGTATGGGAAAGGTCAACAATGTGCCTCTGAAGTCAGTCACCCTTCACCACCTCTGCCACAGCCACGCCCCTCCCATGGGCCCTGTCACTGCCCTGGGCCCCCGGCCTCAGGGACAGGGACCACAGGCTACCAGAGGCGGCATTCTGCCCAAACCCCTGCGTAGAGTGAACACTACACCTGCTGCAGCCCTCACCAGCCCAACCCGATCAGCACCAGCCAGGATCACAGCCTCTTCCTTAGCACCAGGACCAACCCCGCCCCCCACCATCTCTCTCCTGCCCTCAAACCCAAGCGCATTCGTAACGAGCCACCTGAGAGCGGGCCGGACGTTGCTGGCACGCTAGTTCACGGGTCACCGCCTCTCTTACAGACCTGGCCAATCCAGCTACTGCACACCAACCCCAAGCCAGGTGTTGAAGAAAGTGAGGCCTGGAGAGGGGGTCGCTTGGCTCAGGCATGGCCAGCACGAAGACGTGGCCCCACAGCTGTCTGCTTTGGCACCCAGGTTCTTAACCCTTATGTGCCCCGTCCTCCCCCAGGCCCGAGCACTCGCACCAACAAGCTCTGCGACGGACCCGGGGCCACTGTGTCCCAGTTACGACAAAGCTCCGTAGAGCGTCTGGTCCAGGGATGCCCAGTCATTCACTCAAGACAACACCACACTCAAGCGGCAGAAGTGGGACTCAAACCCCGATCCAGACCAGATCCGCCGCAGGGGTTTGGATGCTTATGTCCCGGGTTCCTGACCCCAGCCTGTCACAGCAGCTTTCACCCATGGGCGTGGGTGGGTGCTTGGTAAGCACATGCCTCTCTCAGCCAAAGACAGAGCTCACCGCACCAGATCCATTACCTGCAGGAGCCGCATGTTTATGGTAAAGTCCCCTTCTAGCAACTGCTCCCGGATCAGTCTGAGGGAAACAAGCAGAGAAGGTGCTGGAACCCTGGGCGGCCAAGTGCAGGCCCAGCGGGCCCCTTCCCACTCCCTCCTCCCAACCCGTGGTGGCTCACTCCTCCTGAAGACAGCCCCCGCCAACCCCTCTGCTGGCGGTCACACTCACATGAGCATGGCACAGCAGACCAGGAGGAGGAAGTCGAAACGGTTGTCGTCAGCGAAGAGGGAATCCCAGATACGGATGACGTCGGGCAGCAAGAACTCCTGGGACAGCAGCAGTGTCAGCCAGCGGAAGGCGAAGAACTGGGGCTTGATGTTCTGCTCTTGCTGGGGAGACACAGGCGTGGGGTGGGGTGCTCGGTTACCACGCGGTGCCATGCGGCCTATCACACCAGCCACATGTCCTGTGCCAGGCACACTGAGTGGGCAAAGGCACTGGGGTGCTTGGAGAGCCTTGGCCAGCTGAGGGGCAGCTGCTGCTTGCCGCCAGCCAGCGCTGTAACATCTTCCAATTTGTCAAGAGAAGCCAGAAATCCAAGCTTTGATGTAAGCTCTCTAGAATTACAAGTGATTGCTCTAATTCTTTTTAAAATATGGTATGAATTAAAACCTTGGATTTAGTAGTAGACAGATCCATTATCGGGCACTTACTAAAAAGCCTGGGCTTGTGTTTAATAGCATGTGAAATAGATCATTTCACTTATTTCCGCTACACTACAGCCTTATAGGGCCATCATTCCCCAGAAAGATGAGCCTCTGGTCAGCCCCAGGGAATATTAACAGTAAAATTGTTACGGAAAGCAAAAATGTAATTCCATTTCTGTTTAAAAAGACCTGTTTATGTGTATTTTTCTGTTCAAATGATTTTTATGTAGAATATCTCTTTTCTGTTTTCTGAAATAAACAGGGAATGCCAGTCCAGTAACTTTTTAGATTATTTTTGATTTTTAAGAATGACATTCCTACGTTTTTCTCAGAGGACTACCACCAGGCTAAAGGCATCCAGCACACGGTAAACAGCCTGCGCCGTGCCTGGCCCGTGACGGGCCCCCTGCCCGCCTCCTCCTCACACCCAGACTGCTAGTCTCCACGTCAACTGCTGCCTCAGTCTCCCAGTCGTGCCACAGCACCTGGGCCAGTGGTCCCCAGTGCAGCGGCCACTTTTCATCTCCGGACTCAAGCCAGACTTTGCCCGGGGCCTGGGGTGCTCAGGAGGCCTCTATCTGCGCCCCTTCCCGTCTGTCTGCTGTGGCCCAGGGGTCCTGGTGCCCCTCACCAGTTTCAGGTAGAGTTCCATGTCCTTGTCCTTCAAGGTGGAGTACACCTTTTCCATCTTGTAGGTGATGCCACACTGTGAGTCGTCCAGGCTTTTGATGAAGTTGTCCCGGATCTCAGCCATGAGGTTGGTGAAGCAGAAAAAGGTGTCTGCCTCGGCGTGCTCTGGGTAACAGGGGCAGGGGGAGGGCAGCTGCAAGGGAACTGATGCTCTCCCGAGTCCCACCCCAACTCTCACTCATAGGACAGCTTCCCCCGTTACCTCTGAGCCTCTCCGGGCCACCCACCCTCCCAGCTGGACTCGGGCCCTCCTCTCTCCTTAACCATGTTCCACCCCCACACTAAGGACATCACGTCTTCTCACGTCTTCTGGCAACACTGTACTTTCGCTTAGCAACTATCACATGCACTTCTGATGACATCTTCCCAATCATTATTTAATTCCTTGTCAATTATTCAGCTTCCTGTATATTAATCTCATCTCCTCTACCAGGATTTCAGTGATAAATAGAGATCAGTATGCCTCCAACATTCTAGAAAACCTGAGCTGCAAAGGAACCCAGAGACCATCCAGGTGAACCCCTCATATGTGATGGAGGGCAGAGGGAGGCCCAGAGAAGGGAAGAGAGTTGCACAGCCTGATAAGGCCCGTCAGCCTGGCTCTCCTTGGTCCACTTTTCTAGGGAGACGCCGGAGGGATGGGGGCACCATGAGCCCTTTTACCTTTCCATTCGCTGTTGGGGTCAGTGGCAAAGGTATAGTAGAGGGGCCCCACGATCTCATTCATGCCCTGCACATAAGCGATGCCAGGGTTGAGCTTGGCATAGATGAACAGGATGCGCTCCACCACCTCCCAGTGGGCCTCACAGCCGTTGGGCAGCACCTCGTACTCATTCAGGGAGGATGGCGCAGAGTTCTTGTGCGGGGAGCTCATCTGTGGGAGGAGAGGACCCAGGAAGGCAGGTGGCATTACAGGTAATGTGTTCAGATATGTTTACCCTTCAGCCTAGACCCAACTTTCAGCTTATGGGGAATACAGAGCAAAGCAGAATGTATCCAATACCATGAGGAGAAACAAGCAGACAAATCCAGAATGTGGGACATTGTGCAAGACAGCTGGACTAAAGTCTAATTTATGGTGATAAAAGCTACAACACTTGCCTCTGAGGTGAGGGCATACTGACTGGCAAGGGACACTAAGGAACATTCTAGATGATGGAAATGTTCAGTGTCTTAACTGGGTTGGCAGCACAAGATATGGACATAAGAAAAAGTTCACCCAGCTGTACAGTTCAGACCTGGCATTTTATTGCATGTAAGTTATACTTTACTTTTTTTTTTCTTTTAAGATTTTATTTATTTGAGAGAGAATGAAAGCAATCACAGAGGGAGAGGGATCACAGAGGAGAGGGAGAAGCCGACTCACTGCTGAGCACGGAGCCCAACGCCCAGCTCGATCCCAGGACCTGGAGATCAGGACCTGAGCCAAAGGCAGACGCTTCACCGACTGAGCCACCCAGGCGCCCCATATTTTACTTTTTTAAAAAATCTTTAGGGGCACCTGGGTGGCTCAGTGGGTTAAGCCTCTGTCTTCGGCTCGGGTCATGATCCCAGGGTTCTGGGATCGAGCCCCGCATCGGGCTCTCTGCTCAGCGGGGAGCCTGCTTCCCCCTCTCTGCCTGCCTCTCTACCTACTTGTGATTTCTGTCTGTCAAGTGAATAAATAAATCTTTAAAAAGAAAAAAAAATCTTTAAACAGGAGCACGTGGGTGGCTCAGTCAGTTAAGCATACAGCTCTGGATTTCAGCTCAGGTCATGATCTCGGGGTCCTAGAGCTGAGGCCTGTATCAGTTGTGGGTCAGACTCCCTGCATAGTGGAGAGTCTACTTGTCTCCCTCTCCTGTGCTTCTCTTCCCACTGGCTCACGTGCATGCAGACACTCTCTCTCTAAAATAAATTAAAAATAACAACAACAACAATAAGAACCAACCTTTAAACAACAGACAACTGGCCCAGAGTCTTCAGAAAGTCAAATACTACACCTGGGGGGACAGTGGAGGCCGCCCTAGATCACAAGACTACAGAAACATAACATCTCCATGCAACATATACACCTTGACTGGGTCCTGGCTGGGAGTCAAACAATAAAAATATTCTCAGCATATTGGAGGACACCTGACCGTGGCCTGGATACTGGGTGTTGTGTGGAATTATTAATTTTCATAGATGTGACGGTGGTTAAGAAGGAGGAGGTGCTCGCTCCCAGGAGATGCCTGCTGAAATACCTGGGGGGCGAGGGTCAGGCCATGTGCAACTTACTCTATACAGAATATACCCACAAGTTCAGCAGGAAGTTAACAACTGTTGAATTCAGGTGCAAAGTATATAGTTGAGTACTGTACTCTTCTTTCAACTTCTCTGCAAGTTTCAGATTTTCTCTCTCTCTCTTTTTTTTTTTCAGTTTCATTCATTTAAATCATCTCTACATCCAAGGAGGGACTCGAATTCACAATCCCGAGATCGAGAGTCCCATGTTCTACAGGCTGAGCCAGACAGGCACTCCTCAGATTCTCCATTAAGAAAAAGTTAGAGGGGAGCCTGGGTGGCTCAGGAGGTCAAGCATCCAACTCTTGGTTTCGACTCAGGTCATGATCTCAGGGTGGTGGGTTCCGGCCCCACACCAGGCTCCATGCTAAGCAGGGAGTCTGCTTGAGATTCTCTTCCTCTTCCTCTGCAAGTCCCCTGAGTGCACATGCACCCTCCCTCTCTCTCACTCTCTCTAACAAAAAAGAAAAGAAAAGAAAAGAAAAAGCTGGGCAATAAATAGAAGAGGATCCCTGCTCCAGGGGGCCGTTCGGGGAGAGGTCTCCAACAGCAGGTGCCAACAGGAGCCTCAGGTGCTCTGTGAGGAGTCAGGTGCCGGGGTTCCCAGGGTGAGAGAGCTACAAGCCAGTGCGGGCAGGGACAGCGTATGGAGCCGTCCCCGAAGCACGGGGTCCCGAAGACCAAGTCCCTCTCCATCATATGCATGTGCATCCACGTGCGCTCATACACACATCGCTAACATTTCCTGAGAGTTTGCCAAGTGCAAGACGGCGCTCTACAAGCCATCAAATCCTCTGTACAATCGACAGTATCTGCTCAACGTTATTTTCACAATGAGGAAACTGAGGCTCAGAAATATTAGGTCACTCAGGGCGCCTGGGTGGCTCCACTGGCGAAGCATCTGCCTTCAGCTCAGGTCATGATCTCTGGGTCCTGGATTAAGTCCCAAGTCAGGCTCCCTGCTCAGTGAGGAGTCCGCTTCTCCCTCTCTCTCTGCCCTTCCCCCGCTCGTGCTCTCTAATAAACAAACAAACAAACAAACAGATGTTGGGTTACTCATCAACTGCTCGCATTACATGGCAGCACCCGGAGTGGCTGATCCCAGGGCCCGGAGCCGAGACCTCGGAGAAGCGCTTTCCAGCCTTCCAAAAATCTACAGAGCCACAAGCTCATTTCAACCTCTGGCCAGTTTAAAAGCCAGGAGGATGGAAATGATTATGTCCAGTTTATAGAAGAGGAGATGGAAGCCCAGGAAGGTCACCTGGTATTACTGTCCCAAAGTTAGAGGGATACTCAACTACTGTCCAACCACAGGCCCCGAGGTCCAAGGATAAAGCTTCTGGTCAGGTTCTCTGCCACGAGGACCATACTGGAACCTAAAGTGGGTAAGACCTTGGCTCTCAAACCCCAATTACTATAGTGAAATGAAGGAAGTCAGATCCCCACCTTGCCCTATAGCCAAGACATCAGCAGTGAGTAAGAGGGTCACCCACAAAACCAAGCATTCTGTCCCCCTAATGGGGGACCCTGGGATCAGTAGCAGAAAATGGCTGCTCTCCTACTAGAGACACAGAGACCTCATCAGTCATTCTACTTGGGAGGCCAAAAGCTTCTGAAATATTATCTGTCACTAGCTTGTTGGAGATTACAGAGAAGGGTTTTTCCACTGTTGGAGGACAATGAAAAATTTTGAGGAACAATTTGCGAGTTCCACGTAACAAAGCACAGGTGTAAATTAAAGAACAAGGTACTATGCTTCATCTGGCTACAAGCAACTTCTCAGAGTTACAGAATCTGCTAGAAGAACGGGATTCAAACACTCAGCATGACTTGGCCAGAACAAGTCCTATTAATTCTAGCTCCTGGAACAGCTGGCTGGCTCAGTGAGCAGAGCACACGATTCTTGATCTCAGGGATGTAAATCTGAACACCACATTGGGTATAGAGACGACTTAAAAAAAATAAGATCTTAAAAAAAAAAAATTCTAGCTCCTAAGTCTCTCAGCTCTACCCCACCCCCCCATTCTACCCTGGCCCTCACACACCTTTGCCTGGACAATGCAGCTGCCTCCCAACCTCCTTTCCTACCCCTCCCATCAATACCCCCATGGGGCCCACAGCAGTCCTTTACAGAGGCAGACCTGAATCATGTCACTGGCCTGCCAGGAATGCTGCAAGGCTCCCCAGGCCTCAGGACCAAGGCCCCGGGAAGCCGCGACACCACTGATCTTGCCGGCATCCTCCAGCAGCCCTGCCTCTAGCCAGGCTGGACACCCCCAGTCCCTGAACACACCACGGCTCTCTCCTGCCTGAAGCCTCCATGTACGCCCTCCTCTCCTCCTGGAATGAGCTTTCCTCCTAGTTCTTGGGTGCTCAGCTTAAATGTCACCTCCTCAGAGAAGTCTTGGCCAGGCCAGGGCAGGTCAGCTCCCCACCACCATCACTGCTCCCACCACACTTTCCCCATCAACATGCAATTACTTTTTCAAGAGCCATCTCCTCTGCTGCTCCTTTACTGCACAGCAGGGCCCTTCCCCAGGACCCCTGACACCCAGCTTTGGACACCTGACGTGCACAAGGAACCCCAGAGGCAGACCTGGCAGGACCAAATTACCCAAAGTTCGTTCTGGGTAACTGTCAGGGCAGATGGTTGCAGGCCCGATGGCCAGTGGCCAGGGCTCCAAGAGAAGCATGGAGGAAAAGGTCCCTGGGGCCCCCAAGTTGGCTCTCACGTTTGTGACTCCACTGCGGCTCCGGGCCACTGTCTGGGATTTCAGTGTTGTCTGCTCCACCCGCTTTCGAAGGGTCTCGAACTCATTCTGGGGGTCCAGGATAAGGAGGCAGGGGTACTCGGTGGCTCTCTGGAAGAAAGATATGTCTGGGCACAACCTCCTGTCGAGAGGAAACAGGAGAGTTCTGTTACTCAGGGTGGAGGTTTGGGGCATCCCATCAGCGCCCCACTGCGGGGTGCGCCAGTATCCCAAAAGGCATTTTTTATGTGTTTTTAAAAAACAACATTTTAGGGGTGCCTGGGTGGCTCAGTGAATTAATCCTCTGCCTTAGGCTCAGGTCATGATCTCAGGGTCCTGGGATCGAGCTCCACGTTGGGCTCTCTGCTCAGCGGGGAGCCTGCTTCCCCCTCTCTCTGCCTGCCTCTCTGCCTACCTGTGATCTCTCTCTCTCTCTCGGTCAAATAAATAAATAAAATCTTAAAAAAAAAATAAAACCCAGATTAAAAAAAAAAAAAACAACATTTTATTTTTAAAAGTTTAGTTTATAAAAAGCAAGACACGTATTTTATATATATATATATATATACACACACAAGTATATCCATAATCTTATGTGTTATTTGTAAATAGATACACATATAAACTTTTAGGGGTCCTTACGGTCTTCTAATCCAACTTTTTTTTTTTTTTCTTTTCCTTTTATTGGTGGGCAGCAAAGCAAGATTTATTGAGCAACAGCAAAGTGATAGTACAAAGCTCCCGAGAAGGGAGGGGACGCAAGAGGGCTGCCCTCCAACTCTTCTCTTAAACCACAAACATCTCTCCATGTCAAAAATATTTATCTAGGGATGCCTCGGTGGCTCAAGCAGTTAAGCATCGGCCTTCGGCTCAGGTCACGACCCCAGGGTCCTGGATCAAGGTCCACATTGGGCTCCCTGCTCATCAGGGATCCTGCTTCTCCTTCGGCCTGCCGCTCCCCCTGCTTGTGTGCGGGTAGCACACACTCGCTCTCTCTCTTTCTGACAAAACAATAAATAAAATCTTTAAAAATATACATTTATCCAATATGCCAGGGTGTTAGGTGTAGCGTGGTTTAAAATAGTGATGTTGCACGTGGTACAACAGGACAGCTTATACAGCTGACACAGGAAGATGTCCAACACGGAGGGAGAGAACAAATCAAGGTGGGAGATAGTTTCTAGAATGTGACAGAGTTGGTTTTGTTTTGCTTCTGGTCTGACTGAGGAATCACCAACACACAGCGCCATGTGAGTTTAAGGCACCAGGTTTTTCTCGTGTCTGTGAGACAGCAGAAGCACATTTTTCCAGACTTCTCACATACAGCACATTGCAAACCTGCTCTCCAGAAACACTGTGCAACGTGCTACAGTCGCTACCAGCATGAGACTGAATCAATTTCTCTAGAACCGGGTTCAACATGTGGTTGGTTAAGACACCTTCTGGACAGAGGATGCCCCAACACCAGCCCCAGAATGCAGGAGACGAACCCCGTGCATCCTGGTGGAGCCGCGCTGGGCCGGGTATCTAGCTGGGGCCTTCTGAAGACAGGCCTGGGCCAAATGAGCAGAGACAGAGGAGCAGCACCCAGGGTGGCAAGGGCCTGGAGACTCAGCTAACACCCGCTGAAGGCGGAACTGAAACCAGGCAAACAGACTCCAGAACTCTAGTTCCAACCACTCAGCCCCACTGCAGATAAGGCTCCCTTCCCGCTCCTCACACAGCCTTGTGGGAGATCCCGCCCACTGCCATACCCGCCAACCCCACAGGACAGCACAAGTGTGTTTCCACATTTCTCTGCCAAGTGGAGAAGCACACCCACGTACACGCTGTAGCTCACCACTTTTCATAAAACACACACCTGACCCCGTCACTCCTATGCTTAAGACCTTTGCACAATTGCCCCATGTCTTCCGGATCAAGTCCGAGGTCCAACCCCCGCCTTCCTCTAGTGTGGCTTCAAGCACGCTGGCCTTCACACTGCTCCTCGAATGTGCTTCTGTGCGCTTGCCAGGGCCTTCCTGCAAGCAGCTCTCCCCAGCCACGACCTTTCCCTTCCTCATCCCCCAAGGTCTACCACTCCCGAGACCTCAGCCAAGGCTTCCTCCAAGCTCTAAAAAGCGCCCTGAACTCTTCTCTCAGAGCATTTACCACAAATGCTAATTACTTGGAAGATGTCTTGCTGAACGACTATCTTCCCGTCCTCCCCACCAGGTTCTAAGCTCCTAAGAAGGGCTATGTCTGTCGACCCCAAGCTCAACGCAGAGCTTGGCACGGAGCCTGCCATAAAGCAGGACCTCAGTATCTGCTGCCAGAATCATCGGACGAACCATCCATACACGCCTGGGGCACTAATGCCACTAAGGCATGGCAAGAGGAGCGTCAGGCACTCACCTCGCTTGCCAGCCCCATTCATAGGCCGACATCGCTGGGGCCTGGACCCACCTACTGGATCACCCACTAGTTCCTCAAACACCCACCTGTGGGCATGGGCTGGAAAGCACAGGACTGGGAAACTCCCCAACAGTCCCATGCTCCAGCTCCTGACCCCCAGGGCCCCACTTACCGGACGTCTTTGTCGATCTGCAGCAGCACCTCGTTGTCTTTGAAGTAAGTGTTCCACCGGCTGTCAGGACTGGGGTTGAGCGGCTGTGGGGAGAGAATCAGCTGCTCTGTTCTAGGTCCGACTAGGATGTCAGCCGACAGACTCCAGTCTGGGGGCCGGAGCAGAGGCCCCAAACCAACAATCCCACCAGGGGCCCCGCTGAGGCTCTGAGACAGCCTGTGAGCCAGACGGGGAGCCTCCCACATCACGTTCTAACTCCAAACAGAGCCCCGCAGTCTGTCCCGACGACATCCCTGCTGGCCAGGGAGCGTCCCTTCTGTCTGTGGCTGCCGTTCTCGAACGCTGCCTACACCAGGCGCTGCTGAATGCTTGCTGAATGAATGCACATTTTATCATTAGGTCTCTTGAAATGTGATTCATCAACACTTTGAATCGCCCATCCTAATCCTTGGAGCATGAGCCTGGGTCCATCCATCCTCACTTCCTGCACATGGGGAGGGGCTCAGTATTTGAGGAGAGAATGAGGCTTCCTCTTGGCCACGGGAATGTAGTCTATCCTCACTCCTGCCTGCTCTTTCTTCAACTATAAAATCAAAACCTTCCCCACGGAACAGAGGTGGGGTGGACAGGAGACAGTGCCGACACGAGGAGGGGGCTCAGTGCTATGCACGCCTTCGGAGCCCAAGATATGACTTAACATTCCTTACTGGGTCCAGTGCCTGGGAAATAGAAATGAGAGACAACAGCTTTCATGGGCCGAGTGGCCCCACGCAGAAAGGAGGTACTTGATGGGCCAAGAGGGGACCCAGATTGGCTCCACCTGTCCTCCGGGGCTGGGGGAACTTGCCAGCTCCAAAGCCTGCATCCCTCCCTACTCTGTAGCCTCGGTCCCTGCTGTCACCCTTACTCACGTGGTCCTCAAAGGTCACATCCTCCCTGGACACACCCATGTTGGCCTTGGCAATGCCAGGCTGAATAATCATTTCTCTCAGGAACTGAGAATATAGCTCCCTATGGAAGACAAGAGGAGACACGGATGATCCCAAAGGTCCCATCCTGGGAGCAGGGACCAGAGAAGAGCAACAGGAGGCAAGACCTGTGGTCTGACACAAAGGGCCTCCCATCATCCCCCTCTCTCATGGTCTCACCTCTGCTTGGCCAGGATGGAGGTCCATGAGGCTCTTTCCAAGGGGAGGTAGTTCAAGAGAATCTGCACAGAGGGAGAGGAATAAAGCTCTGGCGACTCTCCAGCTCAATCCCCGACAGTACATGGAGGTGGACTGGCCTCACGGAAAATGCCTAATAAAGCCCAGAGCAGACCAGACGGGCTGAAACCCACGAATGAAGGTGTGGACTAGGGTAGCCTTCCCTTTGCCTCCACTGACTCCCTCCTCCTTGACCCCAAACCAGCCCTTTCCGCTGCTTTTCTTCACACAGACTTCCAAATGATAATAAAATGTGGTGCTCAAAGAGGCTAGACACCCAGGCACTGGGCTTTGGCTCCCACCTCAGCTAAGAACCGTGGGCAAAGCATGGCCTTTTTTTTGTCCCATGAAGCATCACTTCCGTTTCTCTGTATGAACCAGGAAGGAGAGGGCTTCTCTGGCAATACAAAGCGTTCCATCCCCAAGGGGATCCTGGAGGGGATGCCAAGAACAGAAAACCCCCAACTTCCCAGAAAAGTTTCCTCGAACAAGCAAGGAAAGGCGCAGGACAAGAAGAAGGGGCTGGGGTGGGGATAGCCCATGCAGGAACCCAAGGACTCTCGGCAGAGCAGACGCCCCAGCCCAGGCACACCCACCTTCCAGCAGAGGCACCGCAGTCCGCCCTCACAGGGGATGCCTGTGGACACAGCAGGCAAGAGTCACGCCCCAGGCCAGAGTCCCAGGACCCCCAGCCCTCCACCTCAGAGCTAGCTGGCAGGAAATGGAATGCGCAAGAAGTACTTCTTCCAGGTTCATTTTCTGTCAGAAAGATGACTGAACTGGATGCTAATCCTGCGTATTTCTCTCCGTGACCCCACCCCAGCACTCCCTCTGTGTGGAATGCTCTTTTGAGGATAACACCTTCTCATTCTCAGTATTGCTTCCTCGGAGCAGCGTTTACCCACCACCATCTCTTCCCAGTTAAAGTCAGATCTCTCGTTACAAGCGATAATGGTTCCGTAACTTCTCCTTCACAGTGTCCATCACAATCAGGACTGTGTAACACAGTTTGTGTATTTATTTAACATCTGTAACCCTGAGCACTGGGTAAGCCCCAGAAAGACAAGAGCCAAATGCGTCCTACAGTCCCTTTCTCTAGCATGGGACACAGCACACAGAAGGCAAACCATAAATACTTGTGGAACACAAATTAAGCTATAAATGGTAAGTGCTTTGTGCCTTATGCCCACTGCTTCACTTAACCCTCATTATAACTCTAGTAAATAGGCAAGATTAGCATCGTTGTCCTCATCTTCCAAATAAGGAAACCAATCCTTAACACAGAGCAATCAGGGACTCAAACACGGGTGTGTCTGAATCCTACAGCCCAAACTCCACAGCTCCCGCAGAATGGCTCCCCCAAGGCCTGGAAGAGTCTCCAGCTCAGTACACACCCCGGGACCCCCTCAAGGTCTTCAGGGTCTAAATACCACCCGTGAACAAAAAACAAACTCCTGTGGCAAGACTGTGAGGAAGTTCACTAAAGCAGCTGTTGCTCCCAGACCCCCAACACCGCGAACAGGAGCTAACGCCTCCACCTCAGAATCCGCACGGGGAGAAGAGCAACGCAAGAATTCCTTGCTGACCAAGACACAAGGGCCAAGCAGTAACCAGAACCTGCACAGAACACCTTAGGGTATTTTAAAAGATAAGCAGAAATCTCTGTGTTGGCAGGGTAACCAGGCCCGGGAGGACAAAGTCAAACATCGCTGAAGTTCGGCTCCTAATCAGGGTCTCAAGGCCTTAACCAAAGTTCACGATCCCCTGACTCGGCTTTGATCCCCGAGCCTGGGAGAGAACCAGGAACCACTCTGCAGCTAACCAAATTCTACAACACAGGAAGGTGTCTGAGGAGTGAGGAAGACACTGCAGCAGCTCCAGCCTCCCGCTCCAGCCTCCCAGACCCCCTCTCCAGTGACTCCTGGCAAGCAGCAAGCACCACTTAAACACCAGGAAACATCCAGGCCCACAGACATGTCCTTGGTGGTCAGGGTTGTCAAGAGCTGTTTCAGAGTCACAGAATCTGGCGAAGTCCCCGGGAGGCATCCTGGCCCCCAGAACTGCCCGGGTGTGGCCTTGCGGGCTGTCTCCTCCATTCTAACCACACAGCGTTGCTCTAGGAAAACTCTGAACCCGGAGGAACCGCCGCTTACCACTAAAACTGAGTTCCCGAAGCTTTTCCAAGGCGATGGTGGGCTCCTTCAGGACATCGTGGAAATCTGCAATCCTAGAAGGTGGGACAGTGACAGACTTAGTGATCACTCCTGAAGCCCAGAGCCCTCATATCACCAGTCTTCAACCTGTTCCCCCTGTCCCTTCAGGACAGAAAGACAGCAAAGCTGTCAAGGTCCTGGCCAAAGGCATCTTTGGGGAACGACAGAACTACAGATCACTCCTTCCTTCAAACCCAGAAACATAGAGGTATTCTTGTCTGTCTAGAGGTTCTCAACCAAACATCATGAAATCAGACACAATTCTAATATTTAGTGAGCATTTATTGGGCACTTCCTGCTGGGGGACCCAGCCCACAGGGCCACTATCTGAACTCAAGGAACCCTAGGAACCAGGAGTAACATGATCCCTAGACAACGGGCCTGTGTAATCCGCACGCAGCTCTCCAGGCTCAAAAATATAACCATTAGAAGACTTCTGGGCTAACCCGCAGGCAAGGACAAAAGGTTTAAAGAACAAGGGAGGAAAATTGAAGAGTGAGCAAAATTTGGCCGGTGCTGAGGGATGTGGCCTGGGGGAGGGGAGCCTGGAGAATCCAGGTTCTCCAGCATGTCTTGTTAGAAACGGGCCAGCGGGGGACAGGGAGCATTCAGAGGGGAGGGTGCTGGGACGGGAGGGGGGGCAAAAACGGGGGTGGGGTTGGGGAGCTGGGGAACCGGGCTTCGAGGCCTTGGACGAGGAAGACACGAGGGGAAGAGAGAAACCCGGGGTCCAGGATGAGGGAGAGAAATGGGGTGACAGCGGGGAGCAGAAGAAGTGCCTCCGCTCCGTGCCCTCTCAGGCCCACAGGCAATGAGGTTAGAAAGTGGGCGCCCGAGACTCTCTACCGCGAGGGGGGGCTCCCGGATTCCTGGCGGTGCCTGCGCCCTCCTCTGCAAAGCAGAGGGGGCGGCCTGACCGGGAGTGGTGTGGCTGGGTCGGCCCCCGTGGCCCTTACCTGCTCTTGTGCAGACTCGACATGGCGTTGACTTCCGGATCCCCCCGCTGCCTCCGCCGCCGCCACCGCCACCGCCGCCGCCGCCACCGCCACCGCCGCCGCCGCCCCCTGGGGACGCGGGGCTGTCTGCAAAGGCCTCCGACCGGAAACGCAGCCGCGGGAGCATGCGTTCCGTCTCGCCCCGCCCCGCCCCGCCCCGCCCCCTCTGCCCGGCCCCGCCCCCTCTGCCCGGCCCCGCCCCGCTCACGTGCCGCCCCTGCCCCCGCCCCCACCCGTCTCGCGGGTCTTGCCGCCCAAGTTAAGGACGCGCCGGTGACCGCGCGAACTGTGTTCCCGAGGCCTATTCTTTGCGCTTTCCTGGGCCTCCGTTTCCATCTCTGCAGTGCACTTGTCACCCTGTCCTCTTCCTTACCCGGTCCTCGGCGGCCGTAAACTGGCGTCCTTGTTTCGGGAATGTGGACCTTCCCTGCTGAACGACACAGGCCTCCAGGCTGGTCTTTTCACGGCTGAGTCCTGCACGCCTGTGACAGCAGTGCCCGCGCCGAGCCGAGGGCTCCATGGCTGTGGTTCGGTGACTACGGGATGGATGAGCACGCCGGTAGTTCAGTGTTTCCTTGGCTTTCGGAGTTGAACGTGAAACTCACCATACCAGAACACGAGAAAAAGCCAAGATTTCAGGATCCTTCCCGAGGAAAGATAGTTGGCAGCCTTACAATGATTTTCTCTACACCTAGGGGCTCATATGTGCATATGTCCTTTTTTTTTTTTTTTTTTTTTAATTTATCCACTGATGGGTGAAAACTTTGTCACTGGGCTGGGGAACCTCAAACCCGCCCTCCAGCTCTTGAGGAATTTTCCGCTCCTGTGAAGCCCGCACACAGATATCTGTCCCTTTATTTGTCGACCCCACAGTTCTGCACCCACTTGTGTGGTAGATACAGAGCTAAATGTTTCTGTAGAATACGAAGATTAAGTTCTTGTATGAAATACAAGAAATAAATAAATGTTGTCATCATTGCACAACAGTAAAAGAATATGTTTCCAGATAAAAAGAGTGTCAGTCAGCCCTTTAAAATATTAGTTAGGAAGACAGGGAAAAACACAAATGGTATGTTAAGAGAATTACTGACAGCTGGCTATCATTAAAAAAAAAAATAAAGTCCTATTTCTATCTCACATATGACAGAAAAATACATTCTAGATGAATTACAGCTCTGCAAGGGGAAAATCTATGGGATTAGAAGAAATATATAGAAAAATGTTCATAGTCTTAGGGAATGAAGACACAAGATCCAGAAGCCATGAAAGATAAGACATAAATAACCACATAAAATTTAAAATCTCTATGTGGCAAAGTAAAAGATAAACATCCATAGGGGAAAACATATGCACCCTTTGTGATAAAAATGTGAATCTTCCTAACATATATGGAGTTTGCTTTTTAAAGATTTTATTTATTTATTTGACAGAGAGAGAGTACAATCAAGGGGAGTGGCAGGCAGAGGGGAAAGGGAGCCTGATGCAGGACTCGATCCCAGCACCCTGGGATCATCACCTGAGCCGAAGGCAGTCACTCAATCAGCTGAGCCACCCAGGTATCCCAGTCTATTGGAATTTTAAATAGTGGGGTCCAGAAAGCTGCTCTGAGGTGACATGTAAAGAACCTTCGGAAGGTGGTGATAACCAGACACTTCAATGAAGAAATAACAATGTTTCACCAAAGCCTGAAATGACATTAAATTGGGCTTACACAGAGATGAGTATGAATTAAACAACAATCTTCTGCCTCTTGAGTGGGTGAAAGTAATCAATATTTATTGTACCCACCATCACTAGGCTGTGGAAGAATAGACCTCTCTGGAAGCAGCTTTAAAGTGAGTTAGACCAAGGGGCAGCTGGGTGGCTCAGTGGGTTAAAGCCTCTGCCTCCGGCTCAGGTCCTGAATAAAATCTTTTTTTTTTTAAGATTTTATTTATTTATTTGAAAGACAGAGCTCACAAGTAGGCAGAGAGGCAGGCAGAGAAAGAGAGGGAGAAGCAGGCTTCCTGCTGAGCAGAGAGCCCAACTCAGGGCTCGATCCCAGGACCCTGGGATCAGACCCAAGCCGAAGGCAGAGGCTTTAACCCACTGAGCCACCCAGGCGCCCCTAAATAAATAAAATCTTTTTTAAAAAAATGAGTTAGACCAGGGCACCTGTGTGGTTCAGCTGGTTAAGCGTCTGCCTTTGGCTCTGGTCATGATCCCAGAGTCCTGGGATTGAGTCCCACATCGGGCTCTCTGCTTGGTGGAAGCCTTCCCCCTCTCTCTCTGCCTGCTGCTCTGCCTACTTGTGATCTCTCTTTCTCTCTGTCAGGTAAGTAAATAAAATCTTAAAAATATATATAGCTTTTTTCCCAGAGCAATTTAATGAGTACTAATACAATTTTTTAAATCTCCATTTAACTTTCTGTATTGAAATACTATAGGCTCGCAGGAAGCTCCAAAGATAGTACAGAGAGATCCTTTGTACTCCTCACCCAGTTCCCCCACTGGTTTCAATTTTTATACAGTTTTATCAGCTGCAAGATATATTTGATGTTCCATAAGCTGCCCATGTTTAAAGTGTACACTTACATAAGTTTAGACATATATATATATATATATATATATATATATATATATATATGACTGTGAAACTGTTACCACAATTAAAATAGTAAGAATTACCTTTGTCCTCAAAAGATTCTTCCCACCCTTCCTATCTTCTGCATTTTTCCTCTTTTTGTACACCCTCACCCGCCCCATCCAGGCAACCATTCATCTGCTTTCCATCACTATAGATTCGTTTGCATTTTCTAGAATTGTATATAAAAGGGAATATACACTGTGTGCTCCTTTTTATCTGGCTTCTGTCACTCAGCACAATTATTTTGAGATTTTGCACGCTATAGCAAGTATCAGCCCTTCACTACTTTTAATAATTTTATTTAATTATTTGCTTATTTTCAAAGGATTTTAATTTTATTTTATTTAAAGGCCTTATTTATTTATTTGACAGAGATAGACATAGCGAGAGAGGAAACACAAGCAAGGGGAGAAGCAGGTTTTCCGCCAGGCAGGGAACCTCAGGCTGGGCTTGATCCCAGGACTCTGGGATCATGACCTGAGCCAAAGGCAGACGCCTGACAACTGAGCCACCCAAGCACCCCAAGATTTTACTTTTAAATAATCTCTACACCCAGCGTAGGGCTTGAACTCACAACCCCGAGATCGGGAGCTGCGTGTTCTATGGACGGAGCCAGCCGATGCCCCGCTTCACTGTGTGAATTCCATTATGTGAATACACCATTTTCCATCCGTTCACCTGTGGATGAGCATTTGTGTGTTTCCATTTGTTGCTATTACAACTAAAGCTGCTATGAATATTCATGCACAAGTCTTTATATGGACATATGCTTTCTTTTCTCTTGGAATGGAAAGGCTGGATGAATTTTAAACTTTAAGAAACTGCCAAACCATTTTCCAATATGGCTCTACCATTTTTTCACCAATACCAGCAGCGTATGAGAGTCTCTGTTACACGACATCCTCCCAACACTTAGTATGGTTGATCTTTTTATTTTACTTTTATTTATTTTTTAAGATTTTATTTATTTATTTATTTATTTATTTATTTATTATTTGACAGAGAGAGAGAGAGAGAGAGATCACAAGTAGGCAGAGAGACAGGCCAAGAGATAGAGGGGGAAGCAGACTCCCTGCTGAGCAGAGAGCCTGATGTGGGGCTCGATCCTAGGATCTTGAGATCATGACCTGAGCTTGAGGCAGAGGCGTCCCTATTTTACTTTTTTTTTTTTAATTTAATTGATTTGACAGAGAAAGCAAGAGAGCACAAGCGGAAGGAGGGGCAAGGGGAAAGGGAGAAGCAGTCTCCCTTCGGAGCAGAGAGCCCGATGTGGGGCTCCATCCCAGGACCCTGGGATCATGACCTGAGCCAAAGACAGATACTTAACATACTGAGCCACCCAGGCATCCCCTGAAATAGAGTTTTGAGAATTTTTTAGATTTCCTAGATACAAGTTTATTTAATCTTTATTTTTAATTGTGGTAAAGTAAACATAGCATAGAATTGACCTTCTTAGCCATTTCTAAGTGTACAGTTCAGTAGTGCTAAATACATCCACAAAGTTGTGCCAGCCAGCTCAGGAGCTCTTTTCATCGTGTAAAACTGAAACTCTGTGCTCACTAAACAACTCATTCTTTCCTTCTTCCCCATCCCCCTGCCCTTGGTGACCCCCATTCTACTCTCTCTATGAATTTGACCACTCTAGATACATGTAAGTGGGAGCATATAGTATTCGTCTTTTTTTTTTAAGACTTTATTTATTTATTTGACAAAGAAAGAGACAGAGAGACACAAGCATGGGGGGCAACAGAGGGAGAGGGAGAAGCAGGCTCCCCGCTGAGCAGGAAGCCCGAAGCGGGGCTCGATCCCAGGACGCTGGAATCAGATGCTTAACCCACTGAGCCACCCAGGCGCCCCTGTTTTCCTTTTCAAAGTTGTTCCAGCCTTTGCATTTCATATGAACTTTAAAATCAGCTTGTGAATTTCTGGGGAAAAAAAGTTGCTGGGATTCTTATTGGGACTGCACTGAATCTAGAGATTAATTTTCAAATAACTGATACCTGAACACTATCGAATCACCTGCTCCATGAGCATAAAACCCCTCTCCGTTTATTTAGGTCTCTAAGTTCTCTCAGCAGTGCTTTGTAGTTTCCAGTGGAGAGGTCTTATGTATAATTAGTCAATTTATCCCCAACTATCTCGTATTTTTTTATGATATCCCAAATGGTATTTTTAAATTCCATTTCCAACTGTTTATTACTGGAATACAGAGATACCATTGTTCTAAATTTTCTTTTATTATCATTTATAATAACAAAACTAATTAATTTTTTTTAAATTTTGTTTAAGTCACCTCTGCACCCAACGTGGGGTTTGAACTCACAAACCCCAGAGTCACATGCACTACTGACTGAGTGAGCCAGGCGCCCGTAATAAAATTAATTCATAATAAATTATTATTTATTACTTACTTTTAATTGCTTTTATTGATCTTGTTTCCTGAAATCTTGCTATGCTCATTCACTAGTTTGAGAAGCCTTTTTGTAGATTCCCTAGAACTTTCTATATAGGCTACTGTTTTCATTTCCTCGGACTTCCGTAACAAATTACTACAGACTGTGTGGCAGGATATTCTACTGAGAATTCAATTTATTTTGTTAAGTTTTTATTCTGCTAAAAATTCCTAACGGGCTGCCTGGGTGGCTCAGGGGGTTAAAGCCTCTAACTTCAGCTCAGATCATGATCCCAGGTTCCTGGGATAGAGCCCCGCAGCAGGCTCTCTGCTCAGCGGGGAGCCTGCTTCCCTTCCTTTCTCTCTGCCTGCCTCTCCACCTACTTGTGATCTCTGTCTGTCAAATAAATAAATAAAATCTTTTTTAAAAAATTCCTAACAGAATGTTTGTATCTCTATTCACAAGGGATAGAGGCACCTGGTTGGCTCAACCAGTTAAGCATCTGACTGTTTATTTTGGCCTCAGGTCATGATCTCAGGGTCGTGAGGTAGAGCCGCAAAGGAGCCCTGCATTGGGGTCTGCGCAGGGCATGGACCCTGCTTGAGATTCTCTCTCTCTCTGCCTCTCCTCCTCCCCACACTGCTTATGCCCACAAACTCTCTCTCTAAAATAAAAAATAAATAAATAAAATTAAAAATAAATCCATTTTGGGGCGCCTGGGTGGCTCAGTGGGTAAAGCCTCCACATTAGGCTCAGGTCATGCTCCCAGGGCCTGGGATCGAGCCCCACATCGGGCTCTCTGCTCAGCGGGGAGCCTGCTTCCCCCACCCCCGCTGCCTGCCTCTCTGCCTACTTGTAATCTCTGTCAATAAATAAATAAAATCTTTTAAAAAAATAAATCCATTTTAACAACTTTATTGGGATATAATTCATATACTACACATTTAGAGTGTATGTATTTAAAGTGAACAATTCAAGGTCACCTGACTGTATGGGAGACACTACTGGGGGAGGAGAGAGACTGGTCTGTGAGGTCATCAGGACTGAGAGGCTGAGGGAAATGCAGGGGCCAAGGACTGTCGCCACTGCCCGGCAAAATTTTTGGATTTTTTTTTTCTTTTGCATGGATACTTCTGCTGTATACTCATGGTATAATGTAGTTATCTATGGTGATAGCTCTCTTCCTGGAGCAGGTTCTCTATCAATTTTTTTAAGGCAGGGGGTTAGGGGGGCAAGCCAGGAAGGGGTAGCAAAGAGCTTTTCCTGCATCTGCTAGGCTTTTTTTTTTTTTTTAAGATTGTATTGATTTATTTGAGAGAGAGACACGACGAGAAAGGGAACACGAGCAGGGGGACTGGGAGAGGGAGAAACAGGCTTCTCGATGAGCAGGGAGCCCGATGTGGGGCTCTATCCCAGGACACTGGGACCATGACCTGAGCCGAAGGCAGCCGCTCAACGACTGAGCCACCTAGGTGCCCCGTCTGCTAGGCTTTGATTGCATAAATAACCCTTATGCCAATGTGGACCATCTCAGGACCTCCTGTCCTTGACCTCTACAAGTGATTTTCAGAATATTCACAGAGTCATACATATAGAACTATCATCCACCAACCATGCAATCATCATCCCTATCTGACTTTTTTTTTTAAGATTTTATTTATTTATTTGACAGAAAGAGACACAGCGAGAGAGGGAACACAAGCAGGGGGAGTGGGAGAGGGAGAAGCAGGCCTCTTGTGGAGCAGACTGAGCCACCCAGACACCCCCCTATCTAACTTTAACCCATTTTCGCCAACCCCAAAAGAAGCTCTGTACCCACTGGCAGTCATTCCCATTTTCCCTGCTCCTCAGACCTAGGCAACCACTAATCTACTTTTTGTCTCTATAGATCTGTCTATTCTGAACATATGAATAGACTCATACAATGTATGGCCTTTTGGGACTGATTTCTTTTATTTAGCACATTTCCAAGGTCCATCCATGGTGCAGCCTGTCAGTACTTCTTCCCTTTTTATTGCCAAATAATATTCCATTGTATGAACATATCATGCCATCTCATTCCCATCTGCCAGTTGATAAACATCTGGGTTGTTTCCTCTTCTGGAGGAAATAATTCATAATAGTTATGAATAATGCTGCTGTGAACATTGCCTAAGGGTATATACCTAGGAGTTTAATTGCTGGGTCATATGGTAACTCTAACTTTTTGAGGAACTGCCAAACTATTTTCTAAGGCAGCTGCACCTTTTGAAATTTCCACCAGCAATATATGAGGGTTCCCGTCTCCCTACATCTTCAGAAATATGTCATTGCTGTCTCTTAGAGCAGATCCATCCTAACAATAGGAAGTTGTATCTCATTGTTGTTATTGTTGTTGTTGTTTTAACTTACTTTAGAGAGAGAGGTCAGGGGAGGAGCAGAGGGGAGGGGGAAGAACCCTAAGCCAAGTCTTAGGTTAACACAGAGCCCAACACACACAGCTTGACTGCAGGATCCTGAGATCATGACCTGAGCCAAAACTAAGAGTACGATGCTTAAACAACTGAGCCACCCAGGCACCCCTCTCATTGTGGGTTGGTTTTTTTTTTATATTTTATTTATTTATTTGACAGGTAGAGATCACAGGTAGGCAGAGAGGCAGGCAGAGAGAGAGAGAGAGGAGGTAGCCTGCTCCCTGCTGAGCAGAGAGCCCGATGTGGGGCTCGATCCCAGGACCTTGGGACCATGACCTGAGTTGAAGGCAGAGGCTTTAACCCACTGAGCAACCCAGGCGCCCCTCATTGTGGTTTTGATTTGCTTTTCCATGATGGCTAATAATGTTGAGCATCTTTTCATGCTTGTTGGTCCTTTATACAACTTTTTAAATTTAAATTCAATTAGCCAACATAGAGTACGTCATCAGTTCAGAATTACTGAACATCATAGAGTTCAGTAATTCATCATTTGCATAAAACACCCAGTACTCATCAAGTCATGTGTCCTCTCTAATGCCTGTCGCCCAGTTACTCCATCTCCCACCCACCTCCCCTCCAACAACCCTCAGTTTGTTTCCTATAGTAAAGAATCTCTCATGATTTGTCTCCCTCTCTGGTTTCTTCCCACTCAGTTTTCCCTCCCTTCCTCTGTGATTCTCTGCACTATTTCTTATATTCCACATATGAGTGAAACCATATGTTACTTGTCTTTCTCTGATTGACTTTTATTTGTGTAACTTTTTTGGAGAAATGTCTATTCAGCTCTTTGCCTATTGTAAATTGGGTTATTTGCCTTTTTGTTATTTTGTTGCAAATTCTTTACATATTTTGGATTACTAGTTCTTTATCAGATATATGAGTTGCAAATATCTTCTCCCATTCTGTGGGTTATCTTGTCACCTTCTTAATGCACTTTTTTTAAAGAAAGATTTTAAGGGGCGCCTAGGTGGCTCAGGTCATGATCCCAGGGTCCTGGGATAGAGCTCCCATGCCAGGCTCTCTGCTCAGCAGGGAGCCTGCTTCCCCCTTCTCTCTGCCTGCCTCTCTGCCTACTTGTGATCTCTGTCTGTCAAGTAAACAAACTATTTTTTTAAAGATTTTATTTATTTATTTGACAGACAGAGATCACAAGTAGGCAGAGAGGCAGGCAGAAAGAGAGGAAGGGAAGCAGGCTCCCTGCTGAGCAGAAAGCCTGATGTGGGGCTCGATCCCAGAACCCTGGGATCACCCACTGAGCCACCCAGGCTCCCCATAAGTAAAATATTTTTTTAAAAGATTTTATTTATTTGACAGAGACACAGCGAGAGAGGGAACACAAGTAGGGGGAGTGGGAGAGGGATAAGGAGTCTTCCAGCCAGCAGGGAGCCTGATGAAGGGCTCAATCCTGGGACCCTGGGATCATGACCTGAGCGGAAAGCGGATGCTTAATGACTGAGCCACCCAGGTGCCCCAAAAGCTTTTAATCTTGATGAAATCCAATTTGTTTATATTTTGTCACTGATACTTCTGCTGTCCTGTAAGAAACCATTGCCTAACCCAGGCACCAAGACTTACTCCTATATTTTGTCCTCAAAGTTTTATAGTTTTAGCTCTTAGCTACACATGCATATTATATACATATACATGTATAATAAAGGACTAAAGGTTATAAATGACTATAAATATATATATATATATATATATATATATATATATATACACATGCGTGTTGCATACAGATAGCAGGAAGTGTGTTGGATACGGATATAGCAAGAGCGTTCAGTTGGGAAGAAACTATTTGAGCCTACAGGAGAGAAGGGGATCATTCCAAGAACCAAAGATGCTTTAAGCTGCGTTGATTGGAGAATGGAAGGGAGGCCAAGAGAGAGGAGGACCACAAGAGGCTGGAGAGGTGATCCCAGTCGTCTATGTTAAGGGCTGTAGGCGAGGGAGTGCGCCGATCTCCAAGTTCAGGAAAAACCCCTCCGGGACGGTGCAGAGGTGGAGGGGAGGGCGCGTGAGGAGGCCGCTGCGGGGATGCGGGAAGGAGATGCTGGTGGACGCAGCCGCGCACTACGAGGGGGAGGAGAGACACTGGTCTGCGCGTTCGTCGGGACTGGGCGACAGAAACCAGAGCTGAGGGCAAGGCAGGGGCCGAGGCCGACTCCCACTCCCCCACGTGGCGGCCGGTTAAGTGACGGGCGAAGCCGGCGCGCGTCTGGCCGCGTGGGAGAGTGCTACCTGCGGAGCACCGGCGGGGGACGTTCAATGGGGTTGGGGCGTGGGGGAGGGCGGCGTGCAGAGAGACGTCGGTGTGACGCGGGAGGTGGAGTCCGTCCCGCCCGTCACCACTGCCCGGGCTCTGCCGGCCCGCGGGCCAGAGCGGGCCCCAAAGCCGGGGTCACGCGGTGGGTCTCCCGGCAGCCAGAGAGCGCCCGGAGCAGCGAGCTCGAGGCCCGGTGGGGCCCGCCCGCACTCCGCCGCCCGCAGACGAGGTCCCGCCGGGAGAGGAGCAGCCGCGCGCCCCGGAACCTTCGGCCGCCGCCGCCCTCGTTCGCCGCGGGACCCGTCGCGGGAACCCGTTCGCTGTTGCTAAGGGGCGGCCCCGGAAGTGACGCGCCCGGGGTTTGTTGACAGCGGAGGCGGCGGCGGCTGCAGGCTCCGAGCCTCAGGAGCCGGATCGGGGGAGGGGCCGGGCCCCGGAGCCAGCACCCGGCGGCCCTCAGCCCCGCCCGCAGCCCTAAGGGCAAGGTAACGGCCGCGGGGTCCTCCCCCGCCGCGACCCCCTCCTGCGCGGGGCTCCAGTCCCCGGGATCCCAAGCTCCGCCCCGCCGACCCCCGTCTCCCGGAGACCCCGGCCCTAGCCTGGCGAGATTCCCTGTCTCCCTGGCGCTCTGGCCCCCGATTCCTCCGGGTCACATCCCTGCTTTCCTCGCAGAGGAAGCAAGCATCCTGTCGGCTCCCGGTGCCCAGGGTATTTATTCGCGTCCTCCCCCCTTTCCCTTCTGCCTCAGGCGCCTGGGCATTGCCGCTGCAACCTCTTGCACAGGTCCCTTTCGGCCAGTGGTGGAGGGCTCGCTTCTCTGCCCCTGCTGCCAGGTTTGAGAAACGTTCCCTTAAAACTGAGCTCCCTTCCTCCAGAAAGAAAATGACGCCCTGTCGGATGCCCCTACAAAATGGGGGATCTATATCGGGCAAAAAGGGCCGGCCTCTGCCCCTCCTACCTGTTGGACGAGCTTAAGTTCCTCCAAAGCAATGCTTGAGAGCTCGGGGACGGCGTGGATTCTGGAACGGCTCCCCAAAGGGATGACAAGGTGCAGGAAATCCAACAGGATGGGAAAGGGATGGGTTGGGGTTGCAAACCTGAGGGCCAGGGGAGCCTCATGGGTGAGTTAAAAGTGAAACTGACTGCTGGCTACCATAGTTCTGTGTGTGGAAATGGACTTAGCAGCTCTTTGGACCGGGGATCCAAGATTTCCAGTCTTGGCCTGTGCCTGTCGGCGCTCTTGGCTTTGAAGGGAGGGAGGAAGGCCTAGTGCCTCCACAGGGAAAAACACCCCCTTTCATCTTTCCCACAGAATGTTTTTCTTCAGGGTTCAAAATGGTTAGAATGAGCTTTGAAGGCAGCTTTAAAAAGAGTAGCAAGAGGCTATGCTTAGAGCAGGAGGTGGTTGCAGTGGTGAGGGGGTCTTTGTTTCTGTTCATTGCTTCATTCAGAAAATAAGAAACATACGTAGGGTGTCATGGAGAAAAATAAAGCAGGAAGGGCCATGGCAAGAGGCAGAGAGTGGAGTCACCTTTGTGGAGAAGTTGATCAGAGAAGGTCTCTAATAAGGTGATATCTGAGCAAAGTCCTGAAGGGAGGGAGGGAGCAAGCCATGCATCCGTCTACGGGCAGAGCATTCAACAGCAAGTGCAAAGGTCATGAGGTAATATTCTTGATGGTTTTAAGAAACAACAAGGAGACAATAGGACTGGAGGAGGGGAAGAGTGGGAACCAGATAATGGTGGGGAGAATGTCAGGGGCTGTCCCTGTGATGCAGGGTCCCGGAGTATCTAAAGGAGCACCCTTTTAGATCTGAACAAACATGGTAGTCAGAGAAAATATAGAGTTGTTTCAGATGACAAATAGCCATTATGCTCTGGCTTGGTGTTATAAGTGATCTTCTTCCATCTTTGTGGTGACCGCTGGTGGAATTAAGACAAAAAGGACGGCCATAGAGCACTATAGATAAATCAGGTCTTGCAGCTGCTCCCCGGTTGTGAGAACTTGGGCAAGGGACCACCTCGGTGTCCTCATCTGTAAAATAGGGCTGTTGGGCTTAATGAGGGACATCACACACTGAAGTGCTTAGTGCACTGTTTAGCATGGATTAAGTGCTCGGTATCTAACAGTTGTGATGATGGCAGTGGCCATGAGGAGGAACTGTTTACATGTGTCTACCTCAAAGCCTTTCTTTTTAGCACCAGCTGGTGGTGCCACCAGCTCTGGCTTCCTCCCTGAGCTATTAGAATTTTGGAGAACAGTGGGGGTGAGGGGAGACACAGTGGACACTAACTGTCACCCCTCAGTGGCAACAATGCTTGCATATCCTACAGGGAGGATGGTAGCTTGGTCTTGGCGCCACTAGAAGATGATGGCTTTTTAAAAAGAGCAAAGCAAATCCCCATTCTACCATGTAAAATTGACAAAATGATGGTGTTGACATAAATGTGACGTGAGGACAGGTTGGGAAGGGCAGTCTGTGTTGGCCTCAGACAGGCGGTTGGGGTGCGTGTGGCAGATCTGCTGATGGGGGATATTAATCCAGAAGTACCCAGCAGAGGCCGAGACTTTGCAGCCTGCCTTATAGGGAGCGGAACAACGGTTGCTCTCCCTCCTCAACCCCCAAGCCTGGACTATATCATCAGACCTGGGTCATAAGCGGAACAGGGTGACTGGGCCAGATGATTTAAAAATGAAAAGTCAGAGCACTTGGATGCCGAGAGCCAGCCTACTCGAGCAGCTATCGTGGCTAGAACCTAGGATCAGCCACCTGGGGATTTGGGTTCAAGCCCCAGCTCTGCGTCTGGCTCACTGTGAACTTGGGCAAGTTCCATCGCCTACGTGGTCCTCAGTTTTCCTATCTGTGTTCTAACGCTGAAGGCTGTTGGAAGGATGAAACGAGACCCCGGTCATGAAAGCACTGGGTGCACTTTGAAGCTCTTTACAAAGGCAAAGAACGGTTCTTGTTATTATTGCCGTCGTCAGCGTGTCTCAGCTGTTCTTGACTCCTGAAATGCCACTTCAGGGCCCCCTGCTGGGTCATTGGTTTGGGGACCGTCATTCTTTATCTGGCTCAATCACTAAAACTGTTGGTTGGCAGGCGGAAACCTGCCAGAATGAACAGAAGGCTCTCCCCAGGCATGATTCCTGGGAGATCACTCCATAATGATTGCTCACCACCTCCTTGCCATTATTTCATGGCATCTCCCCAGCAACCCCAAGGTAGGTGCTGTTCGCCACATGTTGACTGATAAGGACCCTGATGAGTACGGAGGCTGGTAAATATCGCTTGGTGATCTCGTGCAGCTGAGGCTCCTTCATCTGCCACCAAACAGCCATAGGCTCACTGTGTCGTGGAGCCTCCATGGATCACACAAGGTCCCCGCCAAGAAGCTTTGAGTCGTGTGGCCAAAATGACACATGATTGTAGCACAGTTACCAGCGGTAAGAGATCATCTGTGCTCGGTGCCTGAGGACACGTAGAGTTTTAAGGAGTCAGTGGAGCCTCCTGGGCAGAAACAAGGTCTGAGGTGGAGGAAAAGAGTTCCTGCCCCATAGCGTCATGGGGAAGAGAGCCAGGCACTTGCTGGGGGACCTCGGGCAGGTCCTCACACATCTTTGAACCACAGTTTGTTCATTTGGAAAACAAAATAATGTGTCCCTCCTAGGTCATTTGTGCCTCTGGTGAGAACATGCGTGGAAAGCTCGGCACTTTGGGTCTGGAACTAAGGCGCACCTGCTTGTGTGTGTCTAGGGACAGATAGACCCTTGAACCGCACATAGTCCATGGCGGATTACTTTGCCACTCCTCAGCTGCCTATCTGCATGTTGTAGATTCTAATAATTCCTGCTCCATGTGGTTGCTGAGGGAATTAAATGGCCTAGTGGATATCAAGTACTTAGAGTTCCTGGTATATGGTGCTCAGTCTGGGTGTGATGGTTAAGTTTGGTTGCAAGCTGGGAACCCAGGTATTCTGCAACGCCCCTCTGCCTCCAGGTGGCACCAGGGAGCAGGGAGGTGCGTCCCTGCCTCCTTACATTTCTGCATTTTCTTTAATGTCACCCACTCTGCGGATTAGGCGCTGTAGGCTGGGTAGGCCGGGTAGGCCGGCAACCAGGCAGGCGACGCTTTAGGATGCTTTCTGCCCCTGGCCTGCACCCTGGCCCCTGGGAGACCCTGGCACTTGCCCTGACTCCCCTCCCAGCGGCTTCCCACCACCCAATATCTGGCGTGGGATCTGCTCCTTCCTGGAAAGCTTCCACCTTCTGTAAATAGGGTATTTGTTTGAGTCCCGCCCCCCCCCCCCGGCTCTTGGGTTAATATCTCACGGGGTGGGCACTGCTCCGAAACTGAAGCTTCTGGCTCCCCCCAGCCTCTCTGTTGGCCGGGTGTCAGGTCGCCTGTGGGGATCCCATGCTCCCTCTGGACCATAGTCCCCTGTCCCCCACCCCCACCCCCCAGCCCTTGGGCTGCATGGAAAGAAGACCCAATGGTGCGGTGAGGTGCACGGGTTTGGTTTTGGATCATGTCCCCTGTCATCCGTTTTGTGATTTCAGGCAACCCTCAGTGTCATCATCAGCAAATGGGGTAACAGTCAGTAGTCAATACCTCAGCTGCTATAGTGAGGTCAGGGCACAGGCAAACCTTTATTCTGATGTGTGCCAGGCACAGGCTGGCACAGAGGATCCCGGAGCCTGCAAGCAGGCTGGGTTCCCATCCTCCCCGAGCTTACAGGGCTGTGGAAAGGGTGATCGGCAATTGTTATACAAGTGTCAATTAGCTTCAAGTACCAGATCCTGGGGAATGTGGTTTGTTGGTTAAATAAGGAACTGTATGCACTAAAGAATGAGGGGCTCAGTGCTCCCCAGGTCCGGAGTGGAGGCTATGGTCACTGCTTCTGTTTTCTCCCTTCTCCCCTCTGCTCCCCGCCTCCCTCCCCCCCTGCCCCGCCCCCATGTCAGAGCTCAAGATGGATCCAGTGTAAAGAACCTGCTGGAGAAGGGAGGGAGGAAGACACAGAGTTCTTCTTACCATGCGGTGTGCTCTCAGAATGAGTTCCCTCTGTCCCCAGTTGCCAGAATCCCAGATGGCCGGTGCTTGCTTCAGAAGTGAGGAGCCCTCAGGGGTGGGCGTGGGGAGGGCAGAGATGGCAACTGCATGGGGGTGCCAGAGGCAGGGTGCCCCAGGCTTCTTCACCTCTGTGCCAAGATGAGGATGGCCCCTTGCTCCTCCAGCTCACCCCAGGCCCAAGAAGCAGGGTCCCACTGTCCAAGGGTGGTTAGCAGATGGTACTATCAGCCTGGTTTGTCTTTGGGCGACCTTAGTGGCTGAAAGGGTGGTGTTTCTTCCCCCTGGTGAGCAGGGTCAGGGCTTGGTGGGTAGCTGGGTAGCTGGAACCAGTCCTGCAGAAAAGGCAGAACCCATCGCATTGCTCTCTTGTTCAGAGTGGTGAGGGTTTGTCTGTGGCCACTGGGGCCTTCTACTGTCCTGGCACAGTGGACAGGGAGGGTACAGGGTGCGCCTTGTCCCCTGGGTGCCTGCCACTTCTGCCTCAACCTGCAAGCCCCTCTCGTCCCTTCCACAGGTCACGTGTGGAAACCCTACAATGTAGCAGGCCCGCACAGGGGTTCATCACTTCCTTTGTCCAGCAAATTGTCGTGGAATTGGGCCTGTGGCACCAGCATCCCATACCCTCTGGACTTTCAGTCTGTGCACATCTGTTCCTCCTGGGATGCCTTTCCCTTCTCTCCCCACCGCCAGAGTTAACTATGACTCATCTTTCAAGTTGCAGCTGAAATGTCACTTCCAAGGAAGCTTGCCCATGACTCCCCAGTCCAGGGCAGGTCCGCTGGCAGAGGCACCCAGAGCCCCAGGTACCTTCTTCTCCTTCAGAACCCTGGTCCCAGTGACATGGCATGGGGTTTGTGTGCTGCTTAGGTGGATGTCTGTTTCCCTCAGAGTCAGTTTGCTCCATAAGGACAAGGACCTTGTCAGTTTCGCTCACCACTGGACCCGCAGTGCTCGATAGACAGCTGCTGAGTGGGTGAAGAAGTGACCGGGACTCAATGCAGGGCGATGCCCCACAAGACGGCCCGGTTGCTGCCTTCATAGAACCGGCCATCTGGCCAGGAAGCCTGATCACTAAACCAGCATTAGTTCAAAGTGTTAGTTGTCACAGTGGGGCCATGGGCACACATGGCGGGGACCACCCTGGTGGGTACCACCCTAGTGGGTCAGGGAAGGCTTCCAGAGGAAGCGATGTTGATACTAAGGCCGGAGATGTACGGGGAGCAGCTCGTGAAGGGGCGTTCAGAGGTGGTGTGGGCTGATGCGTGTGTGGGCGGGGATGCCTCCTGGAGGAGCGACGCAGATGTGTTTTGGGGGCGGCGGGAGTAGTGTTTAGAATAGAAAGTGGGATAATTCGTTGAATTGGGATGCTCCTGGTTGAGAGAAAACAGATTGAGCAAAGGTCTGAAGGTGACCCTGTGCTTAGGGCCTGTTGCAAGTACCACGAAGGAGGCCAGGCCGGCTGCTGTAGGGGCCAGTGGGCACCAAGTGGGCCAGAAGGCTGGCTGCAGTTCAGGAGGCCTTGAGTGACTGCTTGAAGAGAGGGGACTCGGTTGCCAGCGGGGTGCGCTTCCCTGCCAGTGGTGCTCCCTGGGCTCCTGTTGCCTAGGGAAGATCTGGAAGTGAATGAAGGTAAAGGAAGGCCGTGCCCAGTGCCCAGGCAGCCTGTTTATTGTGTCTTCCATCAAGGGTGGCCCACAGCCAGGGGGACAGCGGGCACGACAGGCCTGGGGAGCATAGGCCTGCAACTGGCCAGGAGCAGATGGTGCTCTGTTGGGGACCAGGGCAGGTGAGGCAGAGAAGGCGATGATGGTGGCAATGGTGGTAATCATGATTGTAACAGTAGCTGCTTTTTCTGGGGCAGTTACCACCGACCAGGTGTCAGGCTAAGCTCTTTGCATACTCCATGTTATCCTCACACAGTGCTCCCTATTTTAGAGAAGAAACCGAGGCACAGAGAGGTGAAGACACTTGCCCAAGTTCATCTGCCCTGAAGCAGCAGGGCTGGGCCTGGAAGCTGGGTGGGCCTGACTCCCGACCTCCCAGAGCACTGGCGCTAGTGAGTGGTGGTGCCGGAACTTAGTCCTTGTGATTCTAGAAGGCACGGGGCTCTGGGGCCGCCCATAGGATTTCCAGAGCGGCCCTGAAGGCTCAGATATGGACGTGGGGGCTCCAGGAAGCCAGGGGCAGTGCGGGGCCTCAGACTCCTTCAAAGCTCTCCAAGGGGTGATGTAATGGAGTCCGAGAGACCAGGTTCAAATCCCACTTTGGACAGAGGAGCCTCTTTGGGCTTGAGTTTTCTCATCTGCAAGATGGGATCATAACCAGCATTTCTTGCGTACTCAGTCTCATCAAGCCTGAGACCAAGAATTTCCCGACATCTCGTTTACTCCGGCAGCCCCATAAGGTGGGAATTATCATCCCCATTTTCCAGATGAGGAAACAGGTCCAGAGAGGTTAAGTAATTTACAGTGAATTGTAGAACTGGGTTGAAACATAGATCTATCTGATGACAGAGCCTACACTTAAAAAGAAAGAAAAAGAAAAGAAGCTATTGAAGTATAATGTAGCTAGGGAAAGGCCTGGAAAGCATGAGGGGACAGTTTGATAAATGTCTACAGGTGAACACACCTGTCCCCGAGTCCCCACTGCCGCTTTCTCATCGCTGTGTCACTGCAAAGGGAATCGCTACCCTGATTTCTAATACCATGGGTTCCTTTTGCCTATCCCCCCGCCCCTTTCCAATACAGACTCTGGTAGGAAGATGGTCTGGGATTCATTCCCAACTTCCCTCGGTTCTATAAATGGTTGATTGTTTTCTATCTTGGTCATTCAATTTGAATGTGAAGGTTCCGTTTTCATTCTGTCTCAGCCACTTGTCGCTGAGGACCTACACTGTCAGAGCGTCACTTAACTGAACCCCAGTCCCCTCCAAATGTGGACCCCTTTTGGTGTCTAGGCCATTTTCTTAACTTTTACTACATTATAATATACATTTTTTAAAAATCGCACACCATGGTATACAGCTCCCGAATATTCACAAAGTGAACATACCTGTATACCCAGCACTCAGATGTGGGACTAGAAGCTTCTCGGCACCTGGCCAAATCCTCAAAGTAACCTCAGTCCTGACTTCTACCATCACAGATCAGATTGTTCGTTTTTTGTTGTTGTTGTTTTTGTTTTTTTTTAACTTAATGGAATAAAACGCGATTGGATTCATTTGATCCATGATCCGATAAATGCTCTTTTCTATCTGACTCCTTTCACTAATTTCAGGAGGTTCATCCAAGCTGTTATGTTAACAGTAGTTTGTGTGTTCTCATTGCCCCTAATAGCGCATGGGTCAGTGTACCAAACTTACTCATGCTAGTGTCCGGGACGTTCAAGTTCGTTTCTGGTTTTGGCTGTTCTGAATAACGCTGCTGTGAACATTCTGGTCTGCGTCTTTGGGGGAACATCTCTGGGCATCTCTGTTGGGTGTGTGCCGAGGAGTGGGGTTGCTGAACATGGAACACGCGTGCATACTCAGCTTTGGTACACAGTGTCGAACAGTATCCCGTTACACTGTCATTTTGCACCAATGGACGCTCCCACCCGCAGCGTGGCTGACACCCCGTTGTTCCATTGTCACCACAGCACAAGCTTGGTGTATTGCCTGGATCGTTTCCAGTTGAGCCGTTCTGGTGGGTGGAAATGGGATCTCATTGTGGTTTCACAGGTACTAATGAAGCTGAGCCCTTTAACATATGTTTCCATATATTTTCTATCCTTTATGAAATGCCTGTTTAAGTCTTTTGCCCATTTTTTAGTAGGATGCTATGTCCTTTTAAAAACAGTTTGGGGGTCAGATGAATGGATAAAGAAGGTGTGGTATATATATACACAATGGAATACTATGCAGCCATCAAAAGAAATGAAATCTTGCCATTTGCAACAATGTGGATGGAACTAGAGGGTATTATGCTGAGCGAAATAAGTCAATCAGAGAAAGACAATTATCATATGATCTCTCTGATATGAGGAATTTTTTAAAAAGATTTTATTTACTTATTTGACAGAGAGAGAGTGATCCCAAGTAGGCAGAGAGGCAGGCAGAGGGGGAGGGGGAAGCAGGCTCCCCGCTGAGCAGGGAGCCTGATGTGGGGCTTGATCCCAGGACCCTGAGGTAATGACCTGAGCCAAAGGCAGAGGCTTAACCCATTGAGCCACCCAGGCGCCCCTGATATGAGGAATTTGGGAGGCAAAGTAGGGGGTTTAGCGGGTAGGGAAGGAAAAAATGAAACAAGATGGGATCAGGAGGGAGAGAAACCATAAGAAACTCTTAATCTCACAAAACAAACTGAGGGTTGCTGGGAGGAAGGGGTATGGAGAGGGTGGTTGGGTTATGGGCATTGGGGAAGGTATGTGTTATGGTGAGTGCTGTGAAATATGTAAGTCGGACGATTCACAGACCTGTACTCCTGGGGCAAATAATGCATTATATGTTAATAAAAACAATTAATAAAATTTTTTTGAAAAATGAGTTTGGGGGGGTTGCCTGAGTGGTTCAATCAGTTAAGTGTCTGATTCTTGATTTCAGCTCAGGTCGTGATCTTGGGGTTGGGAGATCAAGCCCTGTGTGGGGCTCTATGCTCAGTGGGGAGTCTTCTGGGGATTCTCCTCTCCCGGTGCCCCTCACCCTGCTCGCTTGCACATAAATAAATCTTAAAAAATCAATTTGGGAGTGCCTGGCTGGTTCAGTCAGTGGTGCATGAATATAGCTCTGGATCTTGGGGTTGTGAGTTCAAGTCCCATGCTGGGTGTAGACGTTGCTAAAATGTGTATGTATGTATGTATGTGTGTGTGCAAGTGAGAGAGAGAGAGCACAAGTGGGGGAGCAGCAGAGGGAGAGGGAAAAGCAGGCTCCCTGCTGAGCCAGGAGCCCAATGCAGGGCTCACTCCCAGGACCCAGGATCATGACCTGAGCTGAAGACAATTGCTTAACTGACTGAACCATCCAGTTCAAAATTGCTAAAACTCAAAAAAGAATGATTTGTAGAAGGAGTTTATATATTCTGAATATGAGTCGTTTGTTGGATATATTATTGGAAATATTTTCTAGTCAATGGCTTATCCTTTCTCTTTCTTAATTATATCTTTTGATGACTGACGTACATTTTAAGGCAGTACAATTTTTTTCCCTTTATGGTTTCGGGGGTTTTTTGGTGAACTGTTTAAGAAATGATTGCCTACTCTAAAGTCACAAGATAGACTCCTGTGTTTTCTTCTAGAAATCTTGTTGTTTTACCCTTCACATATAGGTCTGGGGTCCATCTCAGATTAATTTTTTTTATTCATTTGACAGAGAGAGAGAGAGATCAGAAGTAGGCAGAGAGAGAGGGAAGCAGGCTCCCTGCTGAGTAGAGAGCCCGATGTGGGGCTCGATCCCAGGACCTTGAGACCATGACCTGAGCCGAAGGCAGAGGCTTAATCCACTGAGCCACCCAGGCACCCACATTTTAGATTAATTTTTGTGTATATATGAACAGAAGTTTCTTCACTTCAGTGCAGACTGGATTATCATTTTTCCCTCAAGAGTGTTATTTGAGGAATCTTTACCTAGTTCAAGGTCATGAAGATAGCAGGAGACTTTAGGGTTTTGGGTTTTTTTTTTAGTTTTTATTTATTTTGTTTTTAGTGATCTCTATTCATGACCTCAAGATAAGAGTCACATGCTCTACCAACTGAGCCAGCCAAGGGCCTCAACTTTATTTACCTATTTGTTTGTTTGTTTGTTTTTTTAGGCTCTACGCCTGAGATGGGGCTCAAACTCATAACTCCAAGATGTTACAAGTGTCACATGCTCTTCTGACAGCCAGCCAGGCACCCGCCCCCTGACTTTAGTTTTTTAATAACCGTTTTATTGAGCTACAATTCCTAAACCATATGCTATAGCTATTTAACATAGACAGTTTGTTGGTTTTTAGTATATTCAGAGTTCTGTGTCTGTCACCATCATCAATTTTAGAACATTTTTATCACCCTAGAAGAAGCCTCGTAGTGTTAGCAGTCACTGCCTATGCCTCACAGCCCTCAGCCCTAGGCCACCTCTAATCTACTTCTGACTCTACGGGTTTCCTCTTCTGGCTACACACTGTGTGTAAATGGATCCGTACAACATATGGCCTTTTGTGTCTAGTTTCTCTCACTTAGCATAACGGTTTCAAGGTATCCATGCTGTAGCACATGTCAATACCTCATTCCTTTTATGGCTGAATAACATTCCGTTGTAGGGATAGACCATTTTTGTTTATCCGGGCATCAGTTGATGGAAAGTAATTTCCACTTCCTGACTATTACGAATAGTACCGCTGTGAACATGAATGTATGATTTTTATGTGGACGTATATTTTCACTTCCCTTGGGAGAAATGATTAATCATTCTTAATCATACACAGTTTAATTCAATGACAGCATAACTATGAAGGCCTGGCATATACTGAATGTTCACACGGTGACTACTGTTTACGGGTTAGGTTACACAGTAAGGGATGCCCCAGTGTAGCTGTAAATGAAAGCCCCGTTATCCTCACCCAAGCATTGAGTCCCCAACACATGCACGTCTGCCCACGGATACTGTGATGGCAGAAACATGCCCGGACAAGGCCCCTGCTCTTTGCAGGTCAAATCACACACAGCTAGTGGTGGAGCAGAGAGGACCAGGAAAGGGAGCAGGAGCCCGGGGGCATGTTTCTGCTAAGCTGCTCAATTGAGTGTGACATTTGGGGCCTCAGTTTCCCTACTCAGAGAGTGGGCATAGGGTAGCTGGTGGTTGTGGCTCACTTAGCTTCTTCCTGTTCCCCAGGCTGTGGTTCTGCCAATGACCCTGTGAGTGCTGGGGAGTCACTGCTGCCCCTAGGGGCTCCTGTCCTGGATTGGCCCACCCTCCTGCCCCCCCAGCATGGCGTCCGACACCCCTGAGTCCCTGATGGCCCTCTGCACTGACTTCTGCCTGCGCAACCTGGATGGCACATTGGGCTACCTGCTGGACAAGGAGACTCTGCGGCTCCACCCAGACATCTTCCTGCCCAGCGAGATCTGTGACCGGCTCGTCAATGAGTGAGCGGGCAGGGGGCTGGGGCATGGGCATGAGTCTTAGCATGAGCTCTGGGACCGTGGTGTGCACCATGTAGGAATGTGGCCATGGATACACACGTGTGGGGGGTGTGTGCATGGACTTGGGTGTCTGTGGGTGTGGAGAACACTGGTATATTCGTAACCATAAAGCTACATGTGTGCACATTGGTATGTGTGTGGAAGGGTGTGCATGTGAAGGAATGGGCGTATGTACACGTGGGTTTCTGCAGCATGGGGTATGCTTGAGTGGGTGACTGCAAGTGTGCATTACATCTATGAGAGGGTATAGAAGCCTGCATATAGGGGGCGCCTGGGTGGCTCAGTCAGTTAAGCGTCTGCCTTCAGCTCAGGTCATGATCCCAGGGTCTTGGGATCGAGCCCCACATCGGACTCCCTGCTGAGGTGGGGCGTGTGCTTCTCTCTCTCCCTCTGCCTGCTGCTCCCCCCGCTCCACTCATGCTCTCTCTCTCTCACTCTACTCTCTCTCTCTCTCATTCTACTCTCTCTCTCAATAAATAAAATCTTAAAGAAACGTGCACATAAACAAAGGAATTCTGACTGTTCCGTGTGCCTATGTGCACATGCCTGTGCCTATAAACACGTCTGTGTGTGCACAGAGCCACACACACGTTCGTGCACTGGTACACTGTAAAGAATGGACCCATGACCAGGGATCGAATCATTCAGAAAATCTGTATCTGGGCCCTCCAAGGAACTCCCCACTATGAGAGGCTCCTGGCAATAGGATATGCATTCACTCACCTCAGGGAGGTCAGTCCACATCCCCAGAAGGGAAATTGTTAGACCAAACAGTTGCATATAAAAGTGGGAACTTGTGGGTGGCTCAGTCCGTGGAGAATAATGCGACTCTTGATCTTGGGGTTGTGAGTTTGAACTCCACGTTGGGTGTGAAGACTATTTAAAAATGCGATCTTTTTTTTCTTTTCTTTTTTTTCTAAGATTTTATTTATTTATTTGACAGAGAGAGATCACAAGTAGACGGAGAAGCAGGCAGAGAGAGAGAGAGAATGGGGGAAGCAGGCTCCCCGCCGAGCAGAGAGCCCGACGCGGGACTCGATCCTAGGACCCCAAGATCATGACCCGAGCCGAAGGCAGTGGCCCAACCCACTGAGCCACCCAGGCGCCCCTTATCTTTTTTTTCTTAAGATTATTTATTTGAAAGAGAAAGCGCACACAGTCGGGAGGGGCAGAGGCAGAGGGAGGGAGAGAACCCCAAGCAGACTCCGTGCTGAGCACAGAGCCTGACACAGGGCTCTATCCCAGGACCCTGAGATCATGACCTGAGCCGAAATCAAGAGTCAGCTGTTCAACCGACTGAGCCACCCGGGTGCCCCTAAAAATAAAATAATTAAAAATAAAATAAAATAAAATAGGGGGTGCCTGGGTGGCTCAGTTGGTTGAGTGGCTGACTTGATTTCGGCTCAGGCCATGATTTCAGGGCCCTGAGATCAAGCCCCACATTGGACTCCACGCTCAGCGGGGAGTCTCCTTCTCTCTCTCCCTCTCCCTCTGCCCCTCCTCTGCTCGCTTGCACTCTCTCTCAAATAAATAAATCTTAAAAACATAAAATCTGAAAAAAAGAAGAAAGAGTGGGAACTTGTGTGTGACCCCAGCACGGAGCCCGACTTGTAATCATGTTCTGGGCATTTGATGTGGCTCAGGCACTCGCGTGGACCCTTTGCAGACCTGAGTTATGTCCATTTTACAGATGAAGAAACTAAATTCTGGCAAAGTTCCATTACTCCTGTGAAGTTGCCCAAGTAGTAAACAGCCAAGCCAGGATTCAGAGCCCAGTGTTTGACTCCCAAGCCTCTTCCACCAGACCAGGATTCTTGTATCAACTGGGATCTCAAACAGGGTTTTATTCAGTGTTTGGCCTGGACCCAGCTGGGAATGTCAAACCCCTTGGCTTAATCTTCCTGTTGGAAAAGGTCCCGGGAGGGGCCGATCAGGAACCTAAGCCTGCTGAAAGACGAGGAGTGCAGACGCCTCTGTTTGTTACAGATGCAAACGGGTTTCGGGAGGAAGTGTTTGGGATTTGCTATTGATTAGAGACCGCTTTGTTACCTTTGCTGTCCTGGTTCCTGGGGGAGCATCTTCCTGTCACCTGCAGGGCAGTCAGGGTCCAAGCAGATGCTGTTAGAAAGAGGGACAGGGGTTGGAAGAGATGGGAGTTGCTGATGGGTGGCAAGGGAAGGTTTCAGGGACAGGAGGGCTAGTGCAGAGCCTTGAGGGAGGACGAAGGCCCCTGAGCCCCTTCCGCTAGCGAGGCTTCCCTCCCCACCTAGGTACGTGGAGCTGGTCAATGCCGCCTGCAACTTTGAGCCGCACGAGAGCTTCTTCAGCCTTTTCTCGGACCCCCGCAGCACCCGCCTCACCCGGATCCACCTTCGCGAGGACCTGGTGCAGGACCAGGACCTGGAGGCCATCCGCAAGCAGGTGAGACCTACGTCACCAGCCAGTGGGGACAGCCATGGGGAGGCCGGCCGGAGAGCGTCAGTGACCCCTCCGGGACAAGAATTCAGCACGCCCGCACCTTGCACACACCCCTCCTGAAGCCCACCTGCGGTCTGGGCTCGGGCCTGGGGGTCGCCAGAGGTGGGGGTTGGCGGGCTGTGGCGGTGACGGAGCTGTCCCTGCTCCCAGGACCTGGTGGAGCTGTACCTGACCAACTGCGAGAAGCTGTCCGCCAAGAGTCTGCAGACGCTGAGGAGCTTTAGCCACACCCTGGTGTCCTTGAGCCTCTTCGGCTGTGCCAACATTTTCTATGAGGAGGAGAACCCAGGGGGCTGTGAAGACGAGTGCCTCGTCAACCCCACCTGCCAGGTGCTGGTCAAGGACTTTACGTTTGAGGGCTTTAGCCGCCTCCGCTTCCTCAACTTGGGTCGCATGATCGACGGGGTCCCTGTGGAGTCGCTGCTGCGGCCACTCAGCTCCCTGGCTGCCCTGGACCTCTCGGGCATCCAGACGAGCGACGCGGCCTTCCTAACCCAGTGGAAAGACAGCCTGGTGTCCCTTGTGCTCTACAACATGGACCTGTCAGACGACCACATCCGGGTCATCGTCCAGCTGCACAAGCTGCGGTGAGCTGCTGGCCCAGAGCTCATTAGGGGCGGGGAGAGGGGGGGGGTCGCCAGTCCCGGAGGTCTGTAAGCCCCTGGCCGGGCACAGATGGGTTTGGAAGAGACAGTCCCCTTCCTTAAGCCCAGTGTTTTGGCTGCATCTGGGCTGTTCAGGGCCTTGGGGTGCCAGCAGGCTCTTCCCCAGAATGCTCTGGAGCAGCTGTGGGAAGGAGGGGCTCTCCCCTCCCTGCCATGGGCTGAAGGAGCGGGGCTCTCTGAGGCAGCCCCAGCCCATGTCCAGCTCCTGACCTGTGGCCCCCACTCCAATCTCCAGACACCTGGACATCTCCCGAGACCGCCTCTCCAGCTACTACAAGTTCAAGCTGACTCGCAAGGTGCTGAGCCTCTTTGTGCAAAAGCTGGGGAACCTGATGTCCCTGGACATCTCTGGCCACATGATCCTGGAAAACTGCAGCATCTCCAAGATGGACGAGGAGGCGGGGCAGACTAGGTGGGGACCCACCCGTGGTGGTTGCCAGCAGGGTGTCATTCAACAAGCATTTACCAAGCCAGGGCCTGTGCTGGGTGCCAGAGATAAAGAACCGAACCAGGCCCTGCCCTGTTGAGTCTGTTCAAGCTAGTGGGGACAAAGGAGTCCTTATCAGGACGGTGGTAGGGGAGGCGCAGGACTGTGGGACTGCCCTGAGGATCAAGAAGAAGGAGGAATGGCATCCAGGTTATCCTGAAAGCTCCTGAGTTTGCCAGAGGAAAGGTGTTCCAGCCGAGGGAACAGCATACAGCAAAGGCTGGCAGGTGTAAGCTTGAGGGGTGAGCAGAGAATTAGGACGCTCAGCCTGGCTAGCAACAGTGTTGGTGGTAGGATGGCCAGCAGCGTCTCCCTTGCTTTAGGTATCCCAGCACATAGGTTGCTTCCTGGCCTGGTTGGTTGAGAGATCGAGATCGGATTCAAACCGATCCAACTGTAATTGACTATGGGCCCTGGCCCCAGCTGTGCATTCACGGGGCTAGGTTGATGGGCATGTCCCTTGATGATCGTTGGTTAGGACTTTACACAAGGGTGACAAGTCCTCACTAGAAGGGCACATAGTATTTTCCAAAGATGGGTGCAACAGTAACTCCCATCCCCCATGTTATACAGTGTGACCTTGCCACCTCTCCATCAGGAGGTGGCGGTCTGTGTCCCAAAAGATGAGGCAGGAAGGCCTAGAAGAGGGCCCCAAGTAAATGCCTAGCCATCCCCAGGGAGAACCCCTCCTGAACCCAGGACAGCCCCAGTCCACAGGCCACTGACCCCAGCACCCTCTGTTCCCAGCATTGAGCCTTCCAAGAGCAGCATCATGCCTTTCCGGGCCCTGAAGAGGCCACTGCAGTTCCTCGGGCTCTTTGAGACCTCCCTGTGCCGCCTCACACACATTCCTGCCTACAAAGTGAGAGAGGGAGTCGGGGAGGGGAGGAATAGGGGGCCCTGGGACAAGGGAAGGGAGTCGGCTGGGGGCCCCACGGTGTCTGCCCTTGGAGTAGAGATGACCCTGGGGTCTGGGGATCCCACCGCTTGGCCTCTTCCGGGTGCTTCTGAGCATGTTCTGTTCCCAGGTAAGTGGTGACAAAAATGAGGAGCAGGTGTTGAATGCCATAGAGGCCTACACGGAGCACAGGCCTGAGATCACCTCGAGGGCCATCAACCTGCTTTTTGACATCGCACGCATCGAGCGCTGCAACCAGCTGCTTCGGGCCTTGAAGGTCAGCCTCAACCCCGGGGTCCTCAGCCTCCTGCCCATCCCCAGCTGGCAGGCGCTGGACTTGGTTGAGGCGTGTCCCTCCTCTCCACCTCCTCCTCACCCCCAGGCCCCGAGCAGCATTAGCCCCGAGCCCCAGGCCTAGCTTGTCCCAGCACTGACCTTACCACAGACCTGTGGCCCCGTCTAGCTTCTGCCCCCCAACCCGCACTTCTGCTCTCGGGGAACAGGATCAGGGTAAGCTGAGCCCCAGAGCAACTCTCCCAGCCCCCTGGCAGAGCCCTAGGCCTGGCCTGGCACGGCTTGAACAGGGCTGGCCAACCCAGGCCCACCCTGTCTTCCCACAGCTGGTCATCACAGCCCTCAAGTGCCACAAGTATGACAAGAACATCCAGGTCACGGGCAGCGCTGCGCTCTTCTACCTGACCAATTCTGAGTACCGCTCCGAGCAGAGCGTCAAGCTGCGCCGGCAGGTCATCCAAGTGGTGCTGAATGGCATGGAATCCTACCAGGAGGTGACGGTGAGCCCCCTACCCGTGCCAGCCCTGCATGCTCAGGCCCAGCCCCTCCTCTCCCTGCGCACCCTGTGTGCCAGCCTCACTGACCTGGGCCCTCGGGGGGGCCAAGCCTGTTTGCACCCTTTTTCGCCTGGCTCTGAACTGCAGCCCCCCTCCACCCCTGCTGCAGTCACCTCCCCCCTTACCCATGGCATCCCTCCCAGACTCTAGGACCTGGCATTCAGGACCCTGTAACCTGGTCCCACTTGACTGGTCCTTCCCCCATGGCCACTCCCCCCCGCCCAGGGACCCTGTTTTCCTGTCTCTGGGCCTCTGCTCATGCGGACTCCTCGGCCCTTCCGCCCAGTAACACTCTGCCGGCAGGGGATTGTTTTCCAATAGCTGCTTTTATTGTAAAGTTACAAAAATTTTGACCTTAGAAAAACTGTAATTACAGACAGAAAGAAAAAAAAAAACCACTCGTAATCCCTCCACACAGAGAGCCACTGTTGGTGTTGGACACCTGTTGTTTTGGATTTCGCCTGTGCATGTTTATTTAGTAGATGGGTTCATTCCGCACTTACTGTTTGCATGATGTGGATTTTTATTACAACAGTGTCTTATGAATGTGAACATCTCCCAGATCAACAAACATATCTACAACAGAACTTCTAAAATAATGTCTCTTTTCCAATTATAAAAGTAAGACATCTAATGCTTAGAAAACAAACAGATTCAAGCACCATTGACCCTTGAACCACATGGGTTTCAACTCAGATGCAGAATTCTTCTCTAAAGATTTTATATGTGTATGTATTTATTTATTTAGGAACCCAATGCAGGGCTTGATCCCATGACTCTGTGATCATGACTTGAGCTGAAATCAAGAGTCAGATGCTCAACCGACTGAGCCACCCAGGTGCTCCTTTTAAAAAAACAAAAAAGATTTTTTTTTTCTTTTTGAAGGAGAGAGAGCAAGTAGGAGTGGGGGGGAGGGGCAGAGGGAAAGAGTGAGAGAATCTTAGGCAGGCTCCACGCCCAGCACCGAGCCCAGCACGGGGCTCGATCTCACGACCCTGAGATCATGACTTAAGCCAAAATCAAGAGTTGGACGCTTAACGGACTGAGCACCCCCAGACGCCCCTGGATCAGATTTTATTTGACAAATACAGATTACACTGTCAGTGTATTTTCTCCTCCTAATGATTTCCTTACATTGTCTTTGCTCTAGCTTTATCACAAGACTACGATATGTAACACATATCACGTGCAAAACATGTTAGTTGACTTATAGATGTTATCAGGAAGGGTTCCTTCCAGTCAAAGGTAGGCTCTTCGCGGTGAAGTTCTGGGAGGAGTCAGAAGTTACAGGTGGCTTTTCAGCTGCTTGGCGGTAGGTGGGGAGGAGATTGGAGCCCCTAACCCTCAGGCTGTCTGATGGTCAACCGTGATACAGAAATGTGTCAGGGCGCCTGAGTGGCTCACTCGGTTAAGCATCTGCTTTGGGCTCAGGTCATGATCCCAGGGTCCTGGGATCGAGCCCCACCTTGGGCTACCTGCTCAGCCCGGGTCTGCCTCTCCTTCTCCCCCTGCCTGCTCTTCTCCCTGCTTATAGTTTTCTGCTCTTTCAAATAAATAAATAAAATCTTAAAAAAAAAATCTTAAAAAAAAGAGAAAAGAAAGAGAAAATGTGTTAACTACAAAATGAGTTGTCAGCCTAATGCTCAGTGTCCTTATCCAGGGGAAGCCACTGGGGTGCCAGCCGTGTGCTGGAGCTGGGACACAGTGGCCAGGCCCTTTCCCCACAGAGTAGCAGGCCAGGCTGCCCCACAGGCCCAGGTGGCAGTCATGGAGTTGGCCCCCCCGTGGTCAAACATTTAGGTGACTTTTTTCTTGTTTGCTATTTCAAAGAAGGCTTTCCTGACTCTATTCAATTGATAATCCTTAAAATACGTGACTAAAATTGCCATTGCCGGGCCATGAATGGGTAGGTGTATTTTTAAAGCATTTGGGACATAGTCTCGAATTATCCTCCAGAAAGGCTACGGTAGAGATACAGTCTCTGCAGGGGTGAGAAGGCCTGCTTTCCCCCTGCCTGCCAACTCCAGACTTTAGAGCAACCTTTTGCTACCTTGAGATTGATTTTATCATCAGGTAAAAGGGGTGTGTTTTTTTTGTTGTTTTTTTTTTTTTTTTTTTTTTTTTTACAAAATTGCTAGTTGAAGACTCCCAAACAAATTCATAAACTCTATCAAAGAAATGGAAATTAAAATGGTGAGGTACCACATTTTATCTCAAGACACCAAGGATCCCCAACATTGACAGAGGTCAGGGGAGATTACTTTTGCATACTTCTCCCTGCTGAGGTAGGAATTGTACCACCTTTTTGGAGGCCAAGTGGCCGAGTTTGCCAAAACTGTAAATGCCTTGATCTTTGGGCCTATGTATTCCATGATTCAAATGTTTTTTAGAGGAAAAAGATCACATCTTTTCTTTTTAATTAAAAATAAGTTAGAGGAGGGGCGCCTGGGTGGCTCAGTCGTGGAGCGCCTGCCTTCGGCTCAGGTCATGATCCCAGCGTCCTGGGATCGAGCCCCGAATCGGGCTCCCTGCTCCGCAGGAAGCCTGCTTTTCCCTCTCCCACGCTCCCTGCTTCTGTTTTCTCTCTCGCCGTGTCTCTGTCAAAAAAAATAAGTAAAATTTTAAAAATAAATAAAAATAAATTAGAGGAAACCAGAACGTTTTAGCTATAGGGACCTGGAAAAGTAACATACCCCCACAATTGGATATTCTGGCAAATCTGCGCGTTCCTAATGTGGTAAGATGTCCACTGCATGTTGATAAGTGAAAGGTTTTAGAGCAGTGTATATTAATATCTTTTTTGCCTCACCTCTCCCCCAAATATATATTTGTATTTGCATGTTAGAAAAATCTAGAAGGACATGCACCAAACTTTTAACAGTGATTACTTTTGGGGAATAAAGTGAGAGACTTTAACTTTTCTCTCAAATACTACTATTTGAACTTTTTACGGTGAGTAAGTATTGTCTCTTGTAATTTGAAATAAATTTTTTCTCAGATTAAAAAGTGTATGTGTATTTGAGGGGAAAAAAGAGCTAACTAAGAGTGATACACCCTCTAAATTACATAATTAATGAAGTACAGTGATCTGCTAAATCTGTGAAAGGATGGAAGGAAATTAAATTACAGGCAAATGCTCCAAGAATACTTTAAAAAAAAAAAAAAGCCCACAGACAACGAAAAAAGAAATTGAAGCTCTCGAGCAGCATGAGGCCTCCTGCTCTGCCCATTGGGACTGTAGACCCCGCAGCCACTTCGGCAGACGGTCTGGTGTCACCTGGTCAAGTTGAAGACATGCATGCCGCGTGTGACCCAGAAGCCGCTGTGCATGGAGGCCAGGATGGAGGCATGAGACATCATTTGAAGTTACCACACGCTGAAGCCCCCTCGGGTGTCCACCAATGGTGGGATGGGCCAATAAATTCAAGGACCGTGATACAGTGAACAAATGAATGCTTTTCAGCTGCTCATGACGACATAGTTGCTCTTACAAACCTGTGGTAAACAAGAGTAAGCAAGATGCTGGAGAACCTTCCGTGGGGACTCGCAAGGACGGTGGTTCTCTCTAGTGGGGAGAGGGACTGAGGGCCAGGAAGGGACGTGTGGGGCTTTCCGGGTGCTGCCAGTGTTCTATTTCCTGACCCAAGTCGGGGTTCCATGGTTGCCAAAAAAGTTTTTTTTGCTTCATAAATGCTCGTAAAACCATAAATTTGTGTTTTATGCCCTCTTCTGTATGAAGATTATATTTCACTTTTTTTTTTAATGTTTAAAAAAAAAAAAAAAAAAAGCCTTGGAGTCTCCTCTTCCAGAAAACCTTCCTGGACCACCACAGCTCCAGATGATCTCACGCCTCTAGGGCGCCCCTGGAGTCCAGCTCCCGAGTCCAACCAACCCTGACTGTGTTCCCCTTGTCTCCCATCCCACCCAGGTCCAGCGGAACTGCTGTCTGACCCTCTGTAACTTCAGCATCCCTGAGGAGCTCGAGTTCCAGTACCGCCGAGTTAACGAGCTCCTGCTCAGCATCCTCAACCCCACGCGGCAGGACGAGTCAATCCAGCGCATCGCCGTGCACCTGTGCAACGCCCTGGTCTGCCAAGTGGACAACGACCACAAGGAGGCCGTGGGCAAGATGGGCTTCGTTGTGGTGCGTGCCCTCGGGCTGCCCCTTCTCCAGAGCCCCCTGCCCCATGACGGATTCAGGCTAGACCAGAGGAAAAATCTTCTCACCATGAATGGAGCTTACGTCCCCGTAGATTTGCTCAGAACACTCTGGCATCCTCTCCCGGCCGCTGCAGCCGCGCATTTGGTCCCACTGTTCAAGCCCCTCCTGGCTCCTCAGACCAGGTCCCCTATTAGGTCTTTCTCACTGGGGTTAAATAAGTGTCTGAGGGACTGTTTGTTTAATGTCGGCCTCCCCACTGGGTTGTGAGTTCTGCAGGGAAAGACACTATGCTTATTCCTTCTTCCATCATGACCTCCCCAGCACTTTCTAGAGTGGGGCCTGGCACAAGGTGGCAGGGAAGAGTGAGGAAGGAGTGTCTGGTCTCCTCCTCTTTCGTGCTGGATGGAGAGGCTGGAGCCCACAGAGGGGAGGGCCAGGCCCAGCGCTACACAGGGAGCCAGGCCCGAGCTGGACCAGCCCCCAGGCCTCCCGAGGCTAGGGACCACGTCTGTGGGTTGCAGGCCCCCCCGGACCAGATAGGTACATTCGGTCTTGTCAGGATGCATTAGCCAGGAGTGGAACGGCTGGCTCCCCTCTCTCCGTCTTGGTCTTGGGGGACACAGTACCTCTTGAGCCCTGTCCCCCTGCAAGTTCTCTTCTCTGCCCGCAGACCATGCTGAAGCTGATTCAGAAGAAGCTGCTGGACAAGATAGTAAGTTGAGCCTTCGTGAAGCTCCTCCGCCCCTCCCCTCCCTCAAGAGGGGCTGGTTTGTCCCTGGAGGATACCCATGTTTCGTGAGGGGGCTCCCTCACGGGTGCCAGGAGCCTGCGGGCCCTCCAGGCCAGTTGTGCTGAGGCACCCTCTCCCTTCAGTGCGACCAGGTGATGGAGTTCTCCTGGAGCGCCCTGTGGAACATCACGGACGAGACTCCCGACAACTGCGAGATGTTCCTCAACTTCAATGGCATGAAGCTCTTCCTGGACTGCCTGAAGGTACTGCCCGTCTCCAGTGGCGGAGCCTCCTCGACCACTCACACGGCCACTCTTCTGCCCCAGGCGTCCCACCCCCCAGATCCATCAGCAGCTCCTCCCCCCGTGGTTCCCACAGAAGGACAGCGGGGGCCAACTCACAGGCCCACCTCTGTCTCAGAGCCCTGCTCCGAGGGAAAGCCCAGTCCCATCCTTCTTCCCAGCGATTCTCTGGCTGCCCGTAGTCTGGCCGGGGTTCCCTGGGATGTCAGCTGGGAAGGATTCTGTCCAGTAGGATGGTCTTTTATTTTATTTTAAGATTTTATTTACTTATTTGACAGACAGAGATCACAAGTAGGCAGAGAGGCAGGCAGAGAGAGAGAGGAGGGGAAGCAGGCTCCCTGCTGAGCAGAGAGCCCCGATGTGGGGCTCGATCCCAGGACTCTGGGATCATGACCTGAGCTGAAGGCAGAGGCTTTAACCCACTGAGCCACCCAGACGCCCCTAGGATGGTCTTTTAAAAGTCATCCTTGGGGCACCTGGCTGGCTGTCGGGAGAGCATTTATATGACTGATTCTTGATCTCAGGGTTGTGAGTTCAAGCTCCACGTTGGGCATAGAGCTTTCTTTAAATAAATAAATAATAAATAAAGGTAGCAATTATAAGAAATAGATAAAACTCATCCTTCATTTTCTTGCTCTAGTTTCTATGAAGTTTCCCTTCAATTCATATTTGAGCTTTTGGCAAATAGAACCTTGTTTATCCTCTTTGGAGTTTTATAGGTCAGATCTCCACTCAGCCTTTGATTTGGTAGCAAGGGGCCCCTACCCTTTTTAATCCCATACGGTACGTACCCCACGCTGTACTCGGTGCAGGAGAAGGTGTGAGGACAGCATGTTGCTCCCCCTCTTTGTCTAGGTGCAATGGCCAGATACCCATAAAGTTTCTAGGTTAGTGGTACCAGACACTTATTAAAAACATACCAGCCACTAATTAAGTACTAATTGACATGGCCCCAATGGCTCTCATTTTGCCAGGAATTCCCAGAGAAGCAGGAACTGCATCGGAACATGCTAGGACTCTTGGGGAATGTGGCCGAGGTGAAGGAGCTACGGCCGCAGCTAATGACTTCCCAGTTCATCAGTGTCTTCAGGTTGGTATTTCTTCCCTTTCCCTTTTTGCCTTGGCTGCCAGGATGCTCAGGGCTGTAGTCTGTGTTCAGTTGCAGCAACCACTCTCTGCCTAGATCTCTGTTAGAATTGTTACCTTCCGTCTACAAGGGGTTTCCCTCAAGCCGCCATAAATGGTCCTCTTGTCGCTGTGTCTTCAGCAACCTCAGATCTAGAATAATCGCTGGGTACGGATAATAAGTCAGCAACACCTCTGGCATCCAGTTTGTAAGCTGGGGCCCAGCAGCTGGTGTCTGAAGAGGGACTTGGAGGGAGTTTTCTCTCCCCTTGGCAGCAACCTGCTGGAGAGCAAGGCTGACGGGATCGAAGTTTCGTACAATGCCTGCGGCGTCCTCTCCCACATCATGTTCGATGGGCCTGAGGCGTGGGGCATCTGCGAGCCCCAGCGGGAGGAGGTAGAGGAGCGCATGTGGGCCGCCATCCAGAGCTGGGACATCAACTCTCGGAGAAACATCAATTACAGGTGCGGAGCGGCGCTGGGAGGGAGGGTGCTCGAGAGGGGTCCGAGGGGGACGCTCGTTCCCAGCAAGGCCTTTTCTCTCATCCCTTGTCACTCTCCCTGAGGGACGGTCCCCGCACAGCACACACCTCACCCGGAAGGCTGGCTGTACCTTTCCTACACATCCACACCCGTGTGTACCCGAAGCCATTTACAAGCATTTGAGACGGTTTATCTGTGGGAGGAGAAAAGAAGAGGAAAATACCAGTATGCACCAGGGAACCAAACAGAAACCATTCCTTTTTTTTTTAAAGATTTTATTTATTTATATGACAGAGACACAGTGAGAGAGGGAACACAGGCAGGGGGAGTGGGAGAGGGAAAAGCTGGCTTCCTGCCAAGCAGGGAACTGGACACTGAGCTCGATCCCAAGACCCTGGGATCATGACCTGAGCTGAAGGCAGGCGCTTAACGACTGAACCACCCAGGCGGGACTCCCACAAAAACCATTCTTGAGCTCACTCCGCCAAAGAAACTCTGATCACAGTCTGGCGCCTCCCCTCCCAGGAGTTACCCTCTGCACCGACTTCATTCTTGGCAGTGCAGTGGGCGTCATGTCTTCCTGTCTTGTGGCTGGATTTGCAGCCACAAGGTATAGGTCTCCCTCCTCATGTTGTGACTGGGTCACTTTCTGGGTGTGGATGGACCATCTTGTACTGATTGACCCTGACCTCGAAAACCCATACTGGGGGACACCTGGGTGGCTCAGTCAGTTAGGCGTCTGCCTTTGGCTCAGATCATGATCCCAGGGTCCTAGGATCGAGTCCCGCATTGGGCTCCTTGCTTAGCAGGGAGCCTGCTTCTCCCTCTCCCTGCCGCTCCCCATGCTTATGCACGCTCTTTCTCCGACAAGTGAATAAAATCTTTTAAAAAAAAGAAAAGGAAAAGAAATCCCATATTAGGAGGAGCAGGCTTGTGCTTGTGGCTTTGTGCTCTGGTGACTGCCGTTCCCAAGGAGACATGAGGTGGAAACATTGGCCCAGGGGGTTTGCACGTACATTTTTCAGGTTCTGGGACCATGACTCCAGATGGCCTGTAGAAGGCCACTATAAGAAGTATGGTGTCATTTCTGTTTCTCAGTGTACTTCTCCCTGCCTCCCCAAGACTGGCTCTCTCCTCCTCGCCGAGGTCCCCTGTTCTCCACCTGATCTGTTTCCCTCCTGCCACCCTTGCATGGCCCTGCCCTTGACCTCTCCGAGTGAGCTCCCTTCCTGGAGCCTGAAGGGCCTGATGCCTCCGCCTCCACCTCCGCTGCAGCCTACTAGCCTGCTCGTGGGCTGTGTGTAGGGCGCTCCAGGCAGGAGAGCTCTCCGGCAGGCAGGAGGCACTCCCCCAACCCCTGGCCGCAGAAGTGACCCTGACCTCTCTCTCTACAGGTCATTTGAGCCAATTCTTCGCCTCCTTCCCCAGGGCATCTCCCCTGTCAGCCAGCACTGGGCCACCTGGGCCCTGTACAACCTCGTGTCTGTCTACCGTGAGTATCCACTCGCCCTTTGTTCAGACACGGGGCTGCTCACTGGGCTTCAAGCACGCTTGCCCCCAGGGAGCTTGTAACTGGGGTGCAGAGTCTGTACCCGGGAGCACAGCCCTCCACTTTCCAGCATCTGTGGGCCGCCCAGCATAATGGCCTGCTCTGCCTCATCACCAGAAACGAGTCTGGCAGGCCCGATGGGCCATCCAGACTTCCCAGATAGCCTGCTTAATGCTTCCTGCTTCCCCAGAAGTGAAGAGTCAAAAATCTCCGTGCCTTCTGTGGGATAGAGTAAGACCAAACAAAGAACTAAGTGCCACCAAGGAAACAGACTCCCACAGGAACGGGAGAGAACTTTAAAACAATTCTAACTTGATTCCTCGGAGAGTGGCCCATCTGCTGGGTGGCTTTGGGGGGAGGAGACCTTGATGACAGACGAGGTTTGACCCTCGATCTCTTTCTTACTGGTTATGTGACCTCATGCAGGTTATTTAACCTCTCTGGGCCTCAGTTTCCTCTCCTGTAGAATGGGGACAGCGATAATGCCTACCTCATAAGATTGATGTGAAAAGAGAACCAGCACGAAGTGCCCAGGCCAGTACCTGGATCCTGTTAACTAGCTCAGTGCTGTTAACTAGCAGAGTGGATCAGAGTGCGGGCTCTGGGGGCAGACATCTGGCTTTGAGCCCCGGCTCTCCCACTTGCTGTGGCTGTGTTATTTGGGGCAGGTTTCTCAACCTATCTGTGCCTCAATTGTCTCTTCTTTAAAATGGGATAAAAATAGGATTGCTGTGAAGTAAGGCATGGAAAATGCTTGGAACAGTGCTTGGCCCATACCAGCTCTTCGATAAGGCTCAGCCTTTTTCATTACTACTTGAGGTTGGTCTCACTAAAGTGTAGCCCCTGACCTTGGAGAGGCAGTATAGCCCAGAGGGAAGAGCCCTGAGCTGGGACTCCCTCGGACAAACTTCCAGAGTGACTTTGGATGAATTGTTTCCTCCCTCTGAACCTCGGTTCTTTCATCTGTAAAATGCAGAGCATAAAAGTGACTCTGACTACACAGAGCTGCTTGGAGGGGGCGGGGTAGGGGGTGGAGAGGCTCCACTTAAGAGCCCGTGTTCTCCATGGAGCCTAAAGCCCTAGGATCCTAAGCGCTAGAATATTCTTTATTGCCATGGACTGTGAACCACCCAATCATAGGAAGGAATGCTGTTTCCAGCCTGGCTGGCCACCAGCATCAGCTGGTAGTTTACTGTTAAAAATACAAATAAATACAGGTTCCTGGATCTGTTGACTCAGAATACCCAAGGGCTGGGCTTAGGAATCTTTATTTCTATAAAGTCTCTGAGAAAAGAAGCCACTGGTTTGGGTGTTATTTCCCATGGGGTGAGCTGTGGAAAGAATCACGGCCGCGTCCCAAAGTAGCCTTCTCCAAGGACTCACCCCTTGCTCCCCGAGTCGGCTGGCTCCTGGGTGCAGCAGCGCCTGCCCCCAGGCCTGCGTCCCTACTCCCCCCACCCCTCAGGGAGGGTGGCCCTCACAGCAAGGGTGGGTTCTGGGCCACAGGCTGCTGGAAGTCTGAGCTGATCTGCTGTCTGCCCCTCCCCGCAGCCGACAAATACTGCCCCCTGCTGATCAAAGAAGGGGGGCTGCCCCTGCTGAGGGACATGATCAAGATGGCCACCGCCAGGCAGGAGACAAAGGAAATGGCCCGGTAAGAGATGGGTAGTGTTTCTGCTTGCAGCCTCGGTGTGGGGGAGCGGGGGGACGGTGTCAGGGCCCTCCCTGAGTGTCACTTTGGCCAAAGTGTGGCCAGAAACTAGATTGTCCAGCCTGCACAGAGCATCACTCCCCTCCTCTGTAAGCTTCATCTCTTACTCCCAACAAATTCCATTCTCTCCTCCCTGGCCCTTAGCAAGTCAGGTCAGAATTCATCATTTTTGGCCAAAGACTTTCCAACAAGAAAGGACACCACGTGGTAAAGAATATTTGAGAGAACTGGCCGGCGAATGCAAATAGGTTTGCACAAGTGAAGGTGTAAGGCCATGCACATGGTAGAGCCGCCAGTCTCTTTGAACGTCTACCACAGTCCCTTTGAACATCTCTGTAAGACCTGAGATGCGTATCTGAGCCGGCCAGCCTGTGTGAAGCAGGTGTGAGTGACACTAAGAGGGAGCTGAGAAGTCACTCCGCCTATCCCACTCCTGTCCCACTCTGGGCATCCCTTATTTCCTAAGAGGCAGTAGGCTCCTCTTTAGCACATGGAGGCTGCAGTGAGTACCACCCCCTGCTCCCTACCAACCCAAAGGCGTAGTGTTGAACAGGAAGGCCATCTGAGGTCCCAGGTGACACCTGACTGCAGTGAGCCAGCGGTTCTCAAGGGTCAGTCCAGAGGGGGCACGAGACCGGGGCTCTGAGCACCAGTGGCGGTTCCTGGGACCGCAGCACTGGCCCTGGCTGCTGGAGAGTGTGAGGGGCCCTCGTGCTGGCACAGCTGCCCTGACCCCACGCGGACCGCAGTGGGCTCAGGCTCTCTGGGGGAATCTGGCACGCAGGCAATTTGGGGACCACAAGTATGCCGCCCCACTAGGCAGGGAGAAAGTGAAGAAGGCAGGTGGTGCTCAAGAAAGGAGCAGAGAGAGTTGGGAAGGTCAGGTGTGAGCCAATTCAGGGGAGCCCCTAACCAGAGAGGCCCTGGGGCTGAGAGGTAGGGAAGGGGAGGGGCCTAGGGAGGAAGGAGGGGGCCCAGGGGGCTGATCCTATTGGTGTGCGCAGGTGCCATTTCCTGGGCACTCCACACGTGCCAGCCCCCCCCGCCCCCCCACCTCCCAACACACCTCCTCGCTCACATCAGTGTCACTGCTGACACTGGCTGCCAAATCCAGTGGCCTCCCCTGCCGGGAGGAGCCAACCCCACCTGACCCAAGGCTGCCCTCTGATGCTCTCTCCCGTGGTCTCCAGCAAGGTGATTGGGCACTGCAGTAACTTTAAAGAGGAGAACATGGACACGTCCAGATAGAGGCCTCCGCCCCCACGGCCGCCACTGCTCTGGACCACAAGGCCGGGAGGAAGCTCTCAAGCAGCCCAGTGGGCGGACCGCCTCCGGGTAGCCTCCTGCTGGATGAAGGGACACGGGGACTTTTGCACAACCGACGCTTTTCCTTAACATTAGTGAGATATATATATATTATATATATATATATATATATAATTTTTTTTGGTTAGGAAGTGTGAAGTTTTGTGTGTATGATTTCTGTACAAAAACAAAAGAACACTCCTTGAGTCCCCACAGCTTCCTCGGCCGCTCTCAAGCCCCAACTCCAAGCCTTCATCGCTGCCACTCACTCCCACCCCCCTAAGACTCAATGCCTCAAACGTCGTGAGAGTCCGGTCCTTTCCCAGTGACCTCAGACCCTGGCCTCGCTTCCCATTAGGAGAGGCAGCGGCTTCTGAAAGCCCACTCCCGTACCCTAACGCAGCCGCCAAAGCCTGAGAACCCCATCTGGGCTCCTGGGTGTGGCTGATGGGGTTTGGGAGGAAAACTAACCCCATTGGGTCTCCTGAATGCCTTGGTGCTCCCAGCCGTCGGCCATCCGGGGCAAGGAAGTGAGTGCTCAGGTGGCCCCAGCCCCCGGGGACCCTCAGGAGCGGGGCTCCCGTTGGCCCCCTGCCAGTTCTCTGGCCAGACCTGCCTGGGGCCACGCTGCTATAGAGGCTGCCTGCTGGTCTCCCACCGGGTCCCAGGCTACTGAAGGCCCCAGCCCAGGGCTGGTCAGAACTCAGGCAGATTCCACTGCCCCTTCTGCCAAACATATTCAGCCCCCGCCCCAGCCCTGGGAGCCAGCACCGCTGGGGCCTGGGACTTGCTCCTCACTCCCAGCCCTTCCCCTGCCCGCCGCACCCATGGTGCCCAGGCACCCCACCAGCAGAACTGAGCCGGCCTCTTTTACCCCCGACCACACACACACACACACACACACACACACACCTGCCCCGCTGCCCGGAGGACCCCACATGCCTCTCGGTGAGGCAGGAGGTCCCCACTCCAGCCGGACCCGCAGCCAACAGGTAGCTGCTTCCAGACCAGCACTGGGCACAGCCTGCAGTGGCCCCACGTGGCCCTTCTGAGCCCCTCCTCCCTGCCCCCAGGCTTTACCTTGGGAACCTCTGTGCTGTGTTTCAGAGAAGTGTGAGCTGCAAATGTATCTTGAAATATCTTGTGGTCCTCCCTTGATGTAACTCTGCATTGCTCTCTGGAGACAGGCGGCGGCGAGGAGGCCTTTCCAGAACAAGGCTCTGGGGGAGCAGGGCCAACTCTGCAGGCATCCCCCAGGGGATGACCTTTTTTCCTTCCTCCTTCCCTGGGCCTGTTTTTGGATTCTCCTAGCATTTCTGCCTCGAGGCAGAACAGGCTGGATGAGCAGCCCAGGGGAGAGGCACCAGGCCTTCTCCCCCCAGAGTCTGTCCCTGCCAGCCCCGGGAAGGGGGTGGCTGCCCTGCGCTTCCTGAATGTGGCGGACAGGCCACACCTGCCCCTCCCTTCCCTGCCCAGACCCTGGGCAGAGTTCACATCGCGTTGCTTTACCACCTGGGGCCTGGGTAAATGTCTGTACTTTGGGATGTCACAGAAATACATTTTTGTGCAAAGTGGAAAGAACAGGGTGTCTTTTTTTGCAGAAGGGATGGGGTCAGGAGAGGGGCTGGAAGCAGTTTGGGCACTGGGCCTTGAATGAGGGGACCTGCAGCAGGGAGGGTGCCTCGGGCCAATTTGTGTGCCCAGCCTGGAGGGCCAGTGAACTGCAGCCTGGACACAGGTGGCGGATTGGCCTAAAGTCCGTGCCGCCTCCCATTCTCTCCACACCCCCATGCCCGGACACTGGGATGCAGCTGGCAGCAGGCCCTCTGCCCAGGGTGGTCCAGTCTGATGGTAGAGACGATGTTCTGTGTGAGATTACGACCCCGTGTGCAGCGAGCAGGGAGCACAGAGAGGGCGCCTCCCGTGCACTGGCAGGAGTGGAAGGGAGGGCCCGGGGAGACAGGTTCGCTGGGCAGCCATGCTTCACCGAGGGAAAGAGCACCTTCAGCGTGGAGGCAAGAGACAACATGGTGTCCGCAAGCAGACACAGAGGCTTCTCACGAGAGGAGACGTGTGAGCTGAATCCAGCCAAAGACAAGGCTGCCGCGGGGTGCCTGGGGGGCTCAGTCAGTTAAGTGTCCGACTCTTGATTTCAGCTCAGGTTATGATCTCAAGAGTCGTGGGATCGACTTGATCGACATGATCGCCATCAAGTGGGATCCCCCTACTTGATGGGGATTCTCTCTCTCCCCCTCTCCCTCTGCCCCTCCCTCCTCTAAAATAAATATACTTTTAAAAAGGGAGGGGGCCTGCCCGGCCTGGCTGTGACAGCCACAGAAAGCACCGCAGACAGAGGGGCCTGATACGGGGGCCTTACAGGGAGAGCCACGAAGCCGGCCATGAAAGCCACAGCAGAGCAAAGGAACAAGGGCACAAGCAGGAGGACCTGGAGAAGCAGCTGGGCATCCGGCTTTGACCTGGTGGAACTGCTGACTGACCAGCAAGGCTGCACCCAATTGAGGAGAGCTGTTCCCCAAAGAACAGTCTAGATGCTGGTGGCCAATTGAAGGGGATCATCCCCCCACCCCCACCCCACATGCCAGGCACGTGTGTGGCCAGTGCCCAGAGACAAAGACCCATTCCTTGACCAAACTCTAGTCAGGCTCCCCTGAGCCCTGTTCTCAACTACACCTTAACCTGGCCCTCTAAGAGCCCTACTACAGGCTCTCACCACAAGTGATTTTGTCCTTCTCCCTCCCCTACCTTAAAACACTAAACCACTAAGGTAGTTTCTCACAGCTCAAGGCCGCAGCCCTAGAATGACCCAGACCCCCTTAAAGGGCCTGCCTCCAAGCTGCCCAAAGAACCTACTGTTTGTTTTAGCCACCACCTGACCCAAGCCCCCACGACCACCACCACCACCACACACCACCCTGTCTTCGAGGATTTGCTAAAAAGGGCTTACAGTTGGGAATCCTTCCTCTGTCCCTTTGAAATGTATTTGCGTCTTCTACAACTCAGGAGACCTGAAAGCTATTCCTTCAAAGAGCAGTGCTCAGGGAGGATGGGGCCTCCATCTCCTAGTCCCTGTGGGAGGACAGGCACCTAACTTCAGCTGTTGCCCGCTCACATACACAGCTGGCCGCCTCAGCACTTACACTGACCAATCCTTTATAATTTTTCACTTCCCTGCGTCTGTACAAGCCACTGCTGTTCTCCCTTTCCACTCCCTCCTGGTTCCTTTAAAACACCCAGTCACCTCTGTGCAAGTGAGAGTTGCATTCAATTTACACTGCAGTAGCATGTTACTGATGAAAATCTGTCCTTACCACTTTAACTAGTGTTTGACTTTGTCTATCTTTCACACCAGCACAGGGCATGACTCATGGAAGCTTTGGTGTGATTTATCTGTTTCCATTCAGCACACTAAGTCACCCATTGCAGTAACCAAGATTGAGTTGCAAGTGACAGTCACTCAACTCAAATACCCACCCAGGCTGGTCAAAGGTGGGAGGAAATTCATTAAGGGAACCTAGAGATTAATATCAGCTCTAGGAATAGCTGGATCTAGGGGCCGAGACAACATTGGTAAGACTCTCTCACTCCCTCTTTCAGTGCTGCTTATCTCTGTGACTCTATAAGTTGGCTTCATACCCTCCTGGCACAGTCTCCCTCCTTGTAGTGTAAAGACAGCTGCCAGTTGCTCCTACATCCTATTTCTTATGCTTGAGATCCAAGGGAACGCCCCTTTCTCCGCATTTATAAGGTACTCTTATAGACTGTTCTGATTGGCTGTGCTGAGTCACATGTCCAGCCCCTAGGACCAATCACTGGAGACATTGATATAGGGACCCAGGTTTGGCCCTGTAGAGTCACATGACCACATCTTGTCTCCTGCCACCTGGTAGAGTGAGGGACAGAGTTCCTCCAGAGCCACATGAGATGGGGAAGAGTCAGTTCCCCAACAGAAAAGGGGATGCTGAGCTGACAAAACAACAGATGCCAGAAGAGTGTCCTGGAAGAGCCGATAGGGCCAATCTGTTGGAGAAAGAAGGTGGATGTTGGTATCAGTGGCAAGTGTGGGTGGAAAGGCAGAGCTGAATGGGGAGTGCCCTGGGGACACAGTTAAAGGAGTGTGAACAGTGAATGATGATGAGGTTTCATTTTAGAATATCCCGAAGCCTCGGGTTGGGCAAGTCCTTCGAGCAAGGTGAGGTATTGGCTTACAGCGGGGGAGATGACAGTCCTGTACTAGACACTGTCCTTGCATTATTTAATCCTCCCAACCACCCTGTCAGGGGGATGGTATCGTCGGTCTTCACTATATAGACAGAAAACAGAGCTCAGAGTGGTTCAGTAACTTGCCCGAGCTCACACAGATAGGAAGGGGCAGTGCTGGTATTTCCCACTCTGACTCCACTTGAGCCCCTCGTACCCAGGATCTGCACCCGGGACGACCACTTTGCTCTCATCCTGTTCGCAGTATCTAAAAATCAATAGCGAGGAGGTAAGGGTGTCACCACGGAGCATCCGAGGGCGAGTCCTGCCCCCCTAGAGACCTCAGGCATCACACCCTAGAAACCAGTACATGTCCACAACCTGGAGTCACACCAAACACCTTGAACATGGAAGCGCCCGGAGAACTGTACGCATGCGCGAGGTCGTGGGGTTGGGGAGGGCTGGGTGGGAGCCCAAGGGGGCGGGGTCGAGACTCGCGCCTGCTCCTCGGCTTTCGAAAGTTACCTGGCCGGTGGGGGCTGGGGCTGGGGGAGTTACCAGCTGCGCGCGCGCCGGCCCCGCCCTCAGCCTCTTCAGGCACCTGTTGGCTCGAGGGCCTACGCGGCCGCAGATGCTATCCAATAGACAGCCTCCCCGGCCCAATAAGGCCCCGCCTATCTCCAAGATCCACCAATCCTCGGGTGGCCGCGGCCCCTCTCCCTCGAAGGGCCCGCCCCTCCGGGCGCTTCTTCCGGGTGGGGCCCCGGGCAGAGGAGATGGCGCCGTGGGCGCTCCTCAGCCCAGGGGTCCTGGTGCGGACCGGGCATACTGTGCTGACCTGGGGGATCACGCTGGTGCTCTTCCTGCACGATACCGGTGAGCCGGACCCCGCGCGACCCCGGACCCACCCAATCCCGCGTGGTTCCCCAGACGTTTGGGTCTCACTGGGTCTCCTGCTGAAGCCCCAGAAATCCTGGGATTCACCCCATTTCCGCTAGCTCCTGAGCCTCTTCCCCATCTATCATTCCAAGAGCCACCTGCCTTCTGCCTAATACCCAGTTGATCCCTCATTAATCCCAGCATCTTCCTGATCCCTGCCAGATGCCCTGTGCATCCCAGGACCCATCCGGTCCCCTCCAGATCTGACGTCCGACCAGAGCCCCCATCTCCCCTGATCCTGGGACCCACCCGGTCCTTCCCAGGAACTGACTCCCAACCGTCCCTCCGTAAGATTCCGAGGATCAAGTAGATCAAGGACTGGCACCCCACCCATTTCCGTGGCCACTAGCTGCCCAGGTCCGGGCTCCCCACGCTCTGGGGCAAGAAGACACCGAGGGGAGTGGCCCGCCCCTCACTTCGCCGCCCTCACTTCTTGCCCTGTGGTCCCTAACCCGGCTAATATCCTTCCCCTCTTTACCCGCCAGGCTGCTTCCAACCCAAGTTCTCACCCTCCCTCCCTGCCAGCTAGGGTAGCTCCACTCCCCCTTCCTTGCTCCAGCCTCAGCCCCTGGACTGGGGCTGTTGTCCCTTTCCTCCCAAGACCTTCTCAAGCCTCCTCCACAGTCCTCACCCTTAAGCCTAAAAATGTGCTCCGTCTCCCCATCAAAAAGGAGCCCCCCAACCCACCTTTCCTTCTCTGCTCCTTTTCACAACCAAGGGACCCCTGAGCTGTCCATACACTGTCACCTAACTGTCCCATGCACCTCACTCCTCACCCCTGCTCCCCCCAAAATCCTCATTTCACCCCCATGAATTGGATCGTCCCTGGCCAGCCCCTCCTCTGTCTCTATCTCATGGGCATATCAGACCTGCCTGGTCTCCCATCATGGAGCCAAAGGCAGGGACCCCTCCTCCCTCTCCCACACATCTAGTCAAGTCTGGCCCCTTCACCCCTTTCCCCCTTATCTGTCCACCCCCGTCTGCACTCTTCCTGCCAGTGCCCTTGTCTGGCTACCCTCCTCTCCCTCCTGGATAAGCTCTCTGCCTCCAGGCTTCCTCCTGCTTCCCCATCCATCTTTTCTCCAGCAGGAGGGTTTTCAGAAACAGTGCTGACCCTATAAGTCTCCATGGCTCCCTACTACCCTTCACCTTCCAGGTAAAAGGCAGATGAACTGCCTTCCCGCCCCCGCCCCCCCGGGCCCAAACTTCTCCCTCCTGTACCCTATGCAGTGGCAACACTTGCAGACTTGCCCGCTCATTAAGCCCCATCTCCAGGCTTCTGTTCAGCCAGGGACAGACTCCCCACCTTCAGCTACACCCCCCAACACACAGCCTTTTCCTGTTCAGCTTGGGCCTCAGCCTCACTCTCCTCCTCTGGCCTCTTCAGCTCTGCGGCAGTGGGAAGAGCAGGGGGAGCTGCTCCTGCCCCTTACCTTCCTGCTTCTCGTGCTGGGTTCCCTGCTGCTCTACCTGGCTGTGTCGCTCATGGACCCAGGATATGTGAATGTCCAGCCCCAGCCCCAGGTAACCCGGGGGCCCCTGGGGGCCTGAACCCTCTCTCCCCCCCAACAGGACACGCGAGGCCTCCGTAACGGTCTCATGCCAGGATCTGTGCAGAGTGCTCTGCTGGGGGCGCCTCAGTGAATCCTCTTAGCAGCCTAGAGCCCCATCCTACAAAGAGGAAATCGCCAAGGCCCAGCGAGGGAAAACAACTGGTAGAGGTCACACAGCTTTGCTTCACTCAGTCCAGAGCATTCTGCCCCTTCAAACCCCCTCCAAGACACAGGGGATGGGCCCCCAACTGCGCAGACCCGGAGCTAAGCTAGTCCCCAAGGGAAATGTCCACTGGTACCATCTGCCTCCCAAGGGAACCCGATCTTCTACCCCTCTCCCACTTTCAGGAGGAGGTGAAGGAGGAGCAGACGGCCATGGTTCCTCAAGCCATCCCCCTTCGGCGCTGCAGATACTGCCTGGTGCTGGTGGGTGACCGGGACCTCCACGGGAGGGCGTGGGGGCAAGGTGGAGACTCCCTGACCTCCTGCCCCGTGCCTTGGCCTCCCCGCTCCAGGAAGGCCTCCCTGATGGAGGCCCCAGCCTCCTGACCTCATCACTCCCCTCTGTCTTGGGCCCAGAGGGGAACTGGCCTTGAGCCTGCCTCCCTCCCTGCCCACAGCAGCCCCTGCGGGCCCGGCACTGCCGCGAGTGCCGGCGCTGCGTGCGCCGCTATGACCACCACTGCCCCTGGATGGAGAACTGCGTGGGGGAGCGCAACCACCCGCTCTTCGTGGCCTACTTGGCGCTGCAGCTGGTGGTGCTTCTGTGGAGCCTCTACCTGGCCTGGTGGGTTCCACTACTGGCTACGGGGGGAGGGCCGCAGCATCCATCCGCAAGGTGGGGGGGAGAGCTGGGACTCCCTCTCCGTGCCCTCGGACCTCCTCCCAAGCAGCCTGCCCACCGGGGCTCCCTGGGGTACCCCTGCCCTCCCCCAGCCTTACTCCCCATCTGTCTCCTCCCGTGCAGGTCTGGCCTCCATTTCTTCCAGCCTTGGGGGCTATGGCTGCGCTCCAGCGGGCTGCTGTTTGCCACCTTCCTGCTGCTCTCCCTCTTCTCCTTGGTGGCCAGCCTGCTTCTCGCCTCGCACCTCTACCTGGTGGCCAGCAACACCACCACCTGGGAGTTCATCTCCTCGCACCGCATTGCCTATCTCCGCCAGCGCCCCAGCAACCCCTTCGACCGTGGCCTGACCCGCAACCTGGCCCACTTCTTCTGCGGATGGCCCTCAGGGTCCTGGGAGACCCTCTGGGCCGAGGGAGAGGATGAGGAGGGGGAAGGCAGAAGCCAGGCTGTTTAGGGTCACTGGAGGCAAGGCCACCATCTTGTGCCTGAAAACCAGAGGAGATGCAGCCTGCTGGGGTCGGCCCTCAGAGGCCCTGAGGTCCTTTGCTCCTGCCCGCTCCTCCGAGGCCTCAGAGCAGAGCTGAACGACAGAACCCTGTGTCAGTGGGCAGGTCTGCCCTGTAAAGGAAGAATGGGAGGCAGAGGACGGGTGGGGGAGCTCAGGTACCAGAGACCTGGGCTTCGGAGACCTCCACCCCGCCCCCCCAAGCCAGGATGCCTCCAGTGCACAGTTTTATAAGTTTAATAATCTATAAAGCAAGTCAAGTATTAAAAAAACCAACTGCTCTTTGCTGTGCTGCCCTTTCTGGTCCAGGTCTCCTGGGCGGAGGGAGGTGGTGGTAGCGGAAAGCCCCCCCGACAACTGCCACTTCAAGGCCCAAGACCCACAAATAACCCAGGGAGGCCCAGGCCTCCAGGGTAGGGCATGCATCTGGGGAGACAGGGTGGACGCACCCGAGAGGCCCTCAGGGCCCCAGGAATCTCTCAGACACAAAGTCGAAGTCTCGGAAGGCAGCCTGCTGGCGGGCGGTCAGGGGGCAGCGGGGGTCAGGCGGGGTCAGGGCTGGCGGCAGCCCCGTGAACTCGCCCTCGAAGTAGCGCAGGTCTGTAGGGCCACAGAGCGTGGGCAGGAACGGGGGCCGGACGGAGCGGGCGAGCAGGGCCTGCCAGTCGGTGGTCTGGGGGGGGCAAGGGGAGAGCTGCCTGAGACGATGAACATCGGCCCACGTGGCCACGCCATGCCTCCCCCCTGGGCCAGGCACCCGGCACCCGGCACCACTCACCCTGAAGAAGGGCTGGGTTTTGATCTCCTCCGCATCCTGCTCACCTGCCCCTAGGCGCTGCTCCGGGCACTTCTGCAGGAGCTGGGCCAGAAGACGGGGGCTCACAGAGGGCACTTGGCCCCAGGCACTGCCCACCTGCCCACGTTCCCCAAGTGAGCTGGGCCGCGGGGCCCCCAAGAGAATGGGTGGTGACAGGGCAGCCATGAGCCATGGCCACTGTCCAGCCCAGCCCTGCCCAGTCCCCCGTGGTGATCACCTTCTGAATGAGCTCGAGACCTTGCACCGACAGAAAGCGGGGATATGGGGCATCCGCATTGACGATACAGTCAAACACCTCCTCTTCCGTGTCTCCGGGGAATGGGCACTAGGGGGAAAGGGGGTTCACCAGGGTGCCTAAGCACACCCCCCGCCCCCACCTAGCAGCCCCGGCAGCCCAGGTCCAGTGCTCACCTCACCCACCAGCATCTCGTAGAGCAGCACACCCAACCCCCACCAGTCCACGGCCCGTGTGTAGGCCTCCTGGGTCAGCACCTCCGGGGCCAGGAACTCGGGGGTGCCACAGAACGTGCTCGTCCGGTCCCCAAAGCCGATCCCTGCAAACCAGCATCCACACTGGTGCTAGCCCAGCATGTCTCATCCACACAGCCTCAGTGGGCGTGAGAATCAACAGCCAACCCTCGTGACCCGAGGTACTGAGACCCATGCCAAGCCCTGCCCCATACCCTAGAAGGGGGAGCAGTTTTTAACGTCATCTGACAGGAGAAAGCAGAGCCCAGTCAAGTTTATATGCCAAGGTCACAAAGGAAAATGAGAACCTGGTGCCCTCTCCCTCTGGCTGAGGGCAGGCTGGGGCTCTTCAAGAGCCTCTCAGGCTGGGAAGCAAAAACCGATGTGTCCAGCTGGTCCCTGGAATGAGGGCTGGGGTGGGGATGGTGGGCCACAACCCTGCTGGCCTGGGCTGGGGAGCAGCGCTGGAGGACAGGGAATCCTGGGCAGCAGGGACCCACCTTCCTTACACAGCCCAAAGTCTGCGATCTTCAGGAAACCCTGGGCATCCAGCAGAAGGTTATCCAACTTCAGGTCCCTGAGGGTAAGGGGGCGGATCGGAGGGGCCCTAGAGCATCGCAGGAGGAGGGCAGTGGCTGCTCTTTCACCCCCGCCCCCAGCACCTCTGCGGCAAGTTACCTGTAAATGATCTTCTTCTCATGTAAGAACTGCAGCCCGAGGACCACACAAGCCAGGTAGAACCTGTGAGTGGCATGGGGTGGGGGGGGGGGGGGGCAGAGGGAGTTCAGACCCAGGACTGTGGTGGGCAGGGCGGGGAGACACCAGGATGGCCCCAACCCGGGCAGCCCTGAATGTCCCAGCCAGAGTCAGATGCCAGGGGGAGGGGGCGGGGAGAGTGGGTGCTTCTCCAGACAGTGGCCCCAACATTGCTGCCCGCTGACAGCCTACCCTTCCTGGGCTTTGAGATTGTGCCAGGAATGATGCCACGTGTCCTCACGCCTTACTCTCCCACATCCTCCCAGCCATGCACCGCTGATACTCATCGCATCTGTTTTTCAAAGGAGGATCTGAGACTCAGATCAGGGATGCCCCTGGGGTCACACAGCTAGTGGCAGACCCAAACTCCAGAACCAGCACTCTGCTACTCAAGAAATAACTCCAGGGGCGCCTGGGTGGCTCAGTCGGTTAAGCGTCTGCCTTCAGCTCAGGTCATGATCTCGGGGTCCTGGGATCGAGCCCCACGTCGGGCTCCCTGCTCAGCAGGGAGCCTGCCTCTCCCTCTCCCTCTGCCTGCTGCTTCCCCTACTTGTGCGCTCTCTCTCTCACTCTGACAAATAAATAAAATCTTTAAGAAAAAAAGAAAACAGAAATAACTCCAGTTGCCATTCCCTTACTAGTCACAGGTTCCAGTGCTCCACACTTTATAAACATTGGGTTCATCTACCCAATAAGCCTATGACCTAGTTCTCATGTGCCCAATTCACAGCTCCATAAACTGAGGCCCAAGGTCAGAGGTGCTGTGAGAGCTGACAAGAGCGACAACCAGGGTTTGAACCAAGGCTTCCCTGACTCCACACTATTCTGCTGCTGGGCACCCTGGGGGAAGCAGGGTGAAGGGAGCGGGGCAGAGGGGACCGGGAAAGGCTTGCTGGGAGAGGCAGATAAGAGGGGTGGGCACCCACCTGGCCTGGGGCTCAGGGAAGACATCCTCGTGGATCTGCATCATGAGGTCGCCACCAGCTGCAAACTCGGTCACGAAGCAGGCATGGCTGGAGGTCTGGAAGCAGGCAAGGAGGGAGAGCAGGAAGGGGTGCCCCGTGCGGCCCACGGCCTCCAGGATGCGTTTCTCGCAATACAGGCTGTGATGGGGGGAGTGGGTGTTTGGAGGGAAGGAAGACCCCTGCTGACTGAGCCCTGGCTCTCTGGCACTTCCAAGTGTCAGGTGGTAGAATGATGGTTTCTACATATCAGGCCAAGAGAAGGCAGGACCTGCCCAAGGGCACCCAGTTAACTGCTGTGGGTGCTAGAAAGAGAAGCCAGGACTGGCTCAGAGCCTTCTGGTGCCCCTGGCCCAGGCCGGCCATCCAGGATCCCCTCCAAGGCCAGACGCCCATGGGCCTGACTACACACCTCTCCATCTCATCCCGGCTCAGCACCTCCTGCTTCTTGAGCGCTTTGATGGCGTAGTATTTCCCCGTGCCCTTGAACTGGACCAGGAGGACCTGGGGACCAGAGAGAGCTCAGGCTCCAGGTGGACAGCACAGGGCTGCCTTTGCTTCCCACACCCACGGCCCCATGGATCACAGTGTCCTCTCAGCTGAGGTGCTGGGGCCTGCTCACCTCCTCCCACGGTCCCCTCCTCGGCCCACTACCTTCCCAAAGTGTCCCCGGCCCAGCACGGCCAAGCAGCGGAAGTCCTGAAGCCGGGGGGCTCTCCTGCAAGACAGAGGGCACAGGACAAGAGCTGGGACTCCATGAAGAGCTGCTCCAAACCCTCCATGTCCAGTCCTGGGCTGTCCCCACCAATGACGCTGGACAGCTGGGGGTGGGGGTAGGGGGTTCCAGGCATAGCGGTTTCCTAGAGTCTGGAATGCAGCTGGAGCTCAGTAATATGGCTTTAGTGAGTAAGAACCTGACAGCAAGGAGCATCCGATGGTGTCTGAATGGACACCCCAAGTGAGTAGGTAAATGTCTTAAGTATAAAAGTGAGCCCAATGTGGGTACCTGGTGACTGAGGCAGGAGGAGGCGGCCCAAGACGTGTCCTAGGCTCCATGTGGGGACGTTTGGTGCGCTGTGAGGGCAGAGGGGCTCAAACAGAGCCGGGCTTCCCACCCTCTTTCCCTCCAGCCCCGCCACCCCTAACCCAGCAGCTCCCTGGGGCCATCAGCACCCCCTCACCGGGATCTCCTCGGGGGTCGGCTCCCGGGGCAGGTAGAGGCGTGGGGGCTTGGGCGGGGGCCTTGTCTCTTCTCCCAAGTGGCTCTTCTTGGGTGGGAAATGACTACATGGAGAGAGCAGACAATGGCGGGGCACAGGCTGATGGAAGAGCAGTGGGGACAGACGCACAGCAAAAACCAGAGACAGACAGATGGAGGGTCGGAGGGGGAGTGACGGGAACAGAAAGACAGCAGTTGCACCTGGAGAGAGGTGGATGCGGCAGAGAAGCAGGCCCCCAAGGTAGGGCGGCTCCTCACCTGGGCGAGGCAGGGTCAGCCCGGGGTGTGGACAGGGTCTCGGTGCACGCTTTGGGGGGACTGATTGTGCTTGGGGAGCTGCAGGGAGGCAGCAGGCTCATGACCAATCGTCCCCAGGCCGCCATGCTGAGGTTCATCTGCGAAGCCCTCAGGAAGTCCTGACCTGGGACAAAAGGGGGGCTCAGCCCAGGGCCCCCAACGGCCCCTGCCCTGCTCCCTAAATGCACAGCCCTCTCCCTGTCCACACCTCGGCGTTTGGAGAAAATGCGTTTCTGCCTCTGCAGCCGGGGCCTCCTCTCAATGACAGGGTCACAGAAAGTCACCTGCAGGCGCAGAGGGCAGGGCTGGAGACCAGTCTTCTCCCACCCCACCTGCCACGAGGGTACCTCCCTGATCTCTAGGATCCCAGCCTGAGCCCCCAATATCAATGATGCAAGAGCCAGAGGGGCCCAGAGAGAGGGATTCACTGTCTGCATTGGTACCCGTGGGGAAACTGAGGTCCAGAGGAGAGAGGCACTTGTCCAGGTCGGATGTGAGGCTAGGCAGTCAGGACCAAGATGAGGACTCCCCTGTAGTCCTCAGACAGGGGCTGGGAATCCTTAGTTCCTGGAGACCACCTCCCTTGGGGCCCCAATTTCCACTCTGATGGGTCACCTCATCTTGAAGGCTCTTCTAGTCAGGTCAGAGGGCAGGGTAGGGGGCACCTGGGCAAAGAGCAGGCCCTGGGGCACCAGACTGAGGGAGAGCTCGTGACAGGCATTGTCCAGGAAGTCCTCCAGCCGCAGGAAGGCCACGCCACACAGCTGCCGCCAGTCCCGCCAGCGCACCCCGATCTCCAGCTCCCGGGCCTACGTCGGGGAGGCCAGGTTGAGGAGTGGGGCATGGCATGTGTCCCTACTTGGCTGGCCTTCTGCCCCATGGCCTGAGGTCACACCTGCCTGCCCCACGGCTCACCCGCTCCAGGGGGACAATAAAGGTCTGGTCCCAGGACTGCTTGGCCACCGGCCCCCAGCCAGTTTGGCCCACGACACGATTATCCACCTTCAGCACGGCCAGCACCTCACCTGCAGGGCCAGACAGGGAGCTCAGGGCAGGCAAGGAATGGAGGTTGTCTGCTGTCCCCAGCTCCCTGTGGCCCCCTACTCACTGGCCAGGTCTCCTCCACCACGCTGCGGCTTGGCCCTGCCCCGGAGCCAGCCCTGGGAGGGGCTCCCAGCCAGCGCGGCCGCTGGGGACCGTCCAGGCACAGCTGTCAGCAGCTGCTCACAGCCCAGGAGGCGGACCTCCAGCGTCCCTGTGGGGAGAGTTCGGGGAACACCGTGAAGTGTCATTCTCCCTCTGCCACACCCAGGTCTCCCCAAGATGGCTGAACCCAGATCTTGCCCACCTTAAGCTGGGGGTGGAGGGGGGCTAGCCAAGAGACAGTATATAAGGTGGCCCCAAGCACCCAGATGAATTCTAGGCCTTTTAACAAGCCATGCCCTGCCCTGCCTTGCCCATCTTGTCTACTTGGCCAATTCCCAGAAGTCCTTCAAGGCTAAGTGTAGATATCACCTCCTAGGAAGCATTCCTTGAATTCCCAAAGCCAGATGAGGGAGCCTATGCAGCCCCTGTACTTCCCCTTCTCAGCTCTGTTCACAATGGGATGTGGCCTATCTAACCCTGAACCAGCCCTGAGCAGGGAAGGTACTGGGCTCTCTGGCTGGCCCTGTGTCCTGGGTAGGAAGTTCAGGGTTTCCAAAGTCAGCATGCTTAGATTATTTGTTGATTAGAATTCAGCTACAATTCAGACAAATCCAGCTCCGGGATAAAAAACAACTTTCTAGTAGTCCAAACTGCCCAGGACTGGGTACCACTGCCGCCAGCGCTGTGAGCTCCCCGAACATGGGTGCTTTAACCACTGTCATGGTTACTCACGTAAATAACGGCTTCGCCAATTGCGTGTGGACAATGCCAACAGTGTGCCTAGCACTTCCCACGCCACAACTCGCTGACTTTCACAGCAACCCCATGAAATAGGAGCTGTCATCCCCATTTGACAGGGAAAAATAAACTGAGGGTCCAGGGACACCTGGGTGGCTCAGTGGATTAAAGCCTCTGCCTTCGGCTCAGGTCATGGTCTCAGGGTCTTGGGATCGAGCCCCACATCAGGTTCTCTGCTGAGCGGGGAGCCTGTTTCTCTCTCTCTGCCTGCCTCTCTGCCTACTTGTGATCTCTCTCTCTGTCAAATAAATGAATGAATAAAATCTTTAAAAAAAACGAAAACAAAACCTAAGGGTCCAGAGAGCAGAAGTCCATTGCCCAAGCTCACGCAGCTAGCGGGTAGTGGGACCTGGATTGAAACTCTTTCTCCAGAGTTCTACCCCTTCTGTGTTTCAGGGCCCTCGCTGGAAGAAAAGGGGAGCCCTGATGTGGGAGGAACTCCTGGCTACCTGTCACAGCGGTAGGCTTCACAAGCACTCCCGAGGGCTGGGGCTTCCCAGACACAGCGGTCCGCAGCTCCCGCGCCACCCGGCCGCGCAGAGGATGAGCCGGAGGAAGTCCCTCCAGCAGCTGTTCCAAGGCCAGCCGCAGGAGGTCCAGCTTCTGGGAGGACTCCTGGAGCTGGGCCTGAGCCTGCGGAGCCGAAACAGGAAGGGCGGACAGGCCCATGAACGCGGCGGCCAGGGCCGGGGGCTCAGGCCACCTGCCCGCAATGAAAGCCAGACAGAGCGTGAGTCCGGTTTCCTCACTGCTGCCCCGCACAGCCCGACCACGGTGCAGAGGGTGGCGTGGGGACAAGCCGACACTCAGAGAGCAGCGGTCACGAAGGGAGGGCACCCCGTCTGACCTCGGCCAGCGCCTTCCTGTCGTGCGTTCGCCGGCCACCCAGCAGCTTCACCACATTCTTGGCTCCCTCAGCCACAGCGGCCTCAATGCGTAGCCGGTGTCTCAGCTCCTCTGCCAGCAGCTCGGGACCTGGGAGGAGGGGGTCAGCCCTCAGGCCCAGCCCCGCCCAGCCCCGCCCAGCCCCGCCCAGCCGCGCCTCTCCAAGCCTCACCTGGCTCCGGGGCCCCACTGGCCTCCAGGCTGCTGATCTTCATCCTCAGCAGGGCCACCTTCAGCCGGCTGTCCCGCAGCATCTGCTGGGCCGCTGCCAGGAGTTTCCTCTCCTGTAGGGTCATGACATATGGCCCCACTGATCCAGGGCCGGCCCGGGGCCTCCCCTGTCGGACCAAAGCTGAAGCCAAGCCTCCCTTGTTAGCCTCGGTCTGGGGCAGAGCCTCCTCCATCAGATGGAGGCCTCCTCCATCAGACAAGAGCTGGGGTCAAGCTTCCCCCATTACATCAGGACCAGGCTCCCCACTCGGAGTCAGGGCCAGGACTGGGCCTTCCCTCCTACACCGGGAACACGGCCTGGGGTTTCCCCATTAGACCGAGTTGGGGCCCCTCTGTTAGATTAGGACGTCAAGCTGCGCCTGCCCCACCGAGCTGAGATTTAAGGGCTATGCCTCCCCCATCAGACTAATGGCTAAGACTGTGTCTCCCTTAGAGGGTCACTGGCCCGGCTCCATTCCCTCTCAGAATGGGGGCTGGGGCAGCCCCTCCCCTAACAATCTGAGAGCCACAACTCTTCCCCCAGACCCCAGGAGCCTTACCTTGGGTGTGCCGGTGGCATACGTGCGGGTCATGTTCTCTGCCCCCTGCTTCACCTTCAGCTCGACCTGCAGCTGCCTCTGGAGAGCCTCTAGGTGCCGAGCCCTGGGCTGCTCCACGGGGGGCGGCGGGCCTGGGGCCACAGGCTCTGTGCACAGAGCAGGGCCGTTAAGCCCTGACCCAGGCCCTGACCCAGACCCATAGCCCCCTGCCCTGGGGCCTCACTCTCTCCACCCCTCCCCACCCCTCCTAGCCAGAGTGACACCTGAGGAGGCTCTGAGAGGGGTCAGGGCTGAGGTCAAGGAGCTAGGTGGGCGCAGCACCTCCTGCCCCCGAGGGTCCGACTTCCCACTCACCGGCCAGGCCCGGCCCGGGGTCCGGCAGCACGATGCGTGCGTGCAGCGCCCTCAGCTCTCCGTGCAGCTGCTCCAGGCGGCGGTTGGAGGAACGCAGGAGCTGCTGCACGTGGCCCAGGTGGCGGCGGTCCGTGGCTACCCTCCGCAGGTTCTCTACCCCCTCCTTGATTTTCAGCTCCTTCTGGATGGCCCGGCGGATCACCTCTTTCTCATCCTCAGGGGGCCGCTGGTCGGCTCCAGGCTGTGGAATGGCAGAGCAGTAACGCCCCCTCCCATCCCAGCCACCAGCGGCCGCGGGTCCCCCCAAACGGAGGTGTGCCTGGTGCCATCCGGCAGCCAGGATGGAGCCCCCGATCTCGGGAGGCATCTCTGACCTTCCAGATAGTATCCCCGGGCCAGATGCGAACCCCAAAGCTGTGTCCCCTACCCGTGCTCCCTCCCTCTGCTACGAGAGAGGAGGGAAAGGGAAAAATTCGTCCTGCCTACAGTCAACTCTTCAACGACACGGGTTTGAACCGCATGGGTCCACTTACAAGCAAATTGTTTTCCATACATACAGCCCAGAGCTGTAAATGTATTTTCTTTTCCTTACGATTTTCTTAATAACATTTCCTCTTTTTCTAGCTTCCTTTATTGTAAGAATACCGTGCAGGGTACACGTGATGCACGTTACAGGTGTTAGTCAACGGTTGATGTTATGGGTAAGGCTTCCGGTCACCAGTAGGGCTATTAGGAGTTAAGTTCTGGGGGAGTCAAAAGATATACGTGCATTTTCAACTCCCCGGGGAGCGGGGGGCCGGTCAGTGCCCCGGACCCCTGGGTTGTTCAAGGGACAATAGTACATGGTGTCGGGGTCTGTTCCGAGCTTTGCAGACATTAATTTGCGAATCCTCACAACAACCCCATGGGGTAGGTATAGTTGTTATCCCCATTTTACAGATGGGGAAGCTGAGACACAGAGGGGCTGAATAACTTGCCCGAGGTCACAGCACCAAGAAGGGGAGTCCACCCTCTGCCCACCAACCCATCGGGCTGCCATCTCTAAGGCTACAATTCCCGCTGAGATCTGGGGCCAGAAAGGAGGCTAGGGAACCGCCCAAGGTCACACACAGAGGGCAGCCAGAGGCCTGAGTAGGAATGTTCCGGCAGGTAGCAAAGCAGAGGCACAGAGAGGGGCAGAGGAGAGCTCGGGAGGCCATTCCCAGCTCAGCTTCTAGGAGGAAGTAGAAGCTTTCTCACACTTCACCCCAGGTGGGAGCAAGGAAGAGGAAAGGCTCCTTCTCAGAAGCCAACATTTCGAACCAACTAGTGCCAAAGCTGACTTCAGTCCAGAGTGACCCACGATGCCCCCCACTCCCCATGGACTCCTTTGGGGCCTCCACCTTACCTCTTGGGTCTCCATCTCTTGCGCCCAGTGCTAGGGGTGCCACCCCAGCCTCAGGGACAACCCCCATCCGACCCCAGGCCTGCGCTGGCCTGCTGGCCTGGCTGTCAGAGGGCAGGGGCGGGACTCAGGAAATCCTTTGAGGGCCCTAGGCCAGAGGGCCAGAGCCAAAGGCCTGAGCAAACAAAGATCCCATGGAGCGGGGGGCCCGGCCACCAGGGTCCTGAGTCACCCAGCTGCCGCTGTTGGGCGGAGGTTCACAGGAAATAGGAAAATGTGTACAAGCCATGGCTGAAACAGGCTGAGGGACCTCCGGAGGAAGGGGGTGGGAGGGGGCAGAGGAGTGCTTAAGGCTGCCTAAGACACTGGGTGGGGGTTCTCCAGGAATCTTATGGGGGACATTTTACACTTTACCCTTGGCATTCCCCAGGTCCTAACTGCTCTGGCATCCTGCCAAGGACACAGGCCGCCTCTCAGCTCTACATTTGCTCTGGGTGGACCTCCCCCCCTCCCCGACCACTGACAGACAAACACACAGCTTTGGCTGCTGTGTCCACCAGCCCCTACTAAGGGCGCCCCCGCCCCGGGCTCCCCGCTAGCCATTTGAACTAGAACCCCCTGTGGACCCAAGGTTCCCTCCCAGGTGTTGGGCCAGAACCCCCCATTCTCGTGTCCAATCCCCACATGCCTTTGTGATCTGGGGAGGACCCCCACAAGTGCGCAGAGATTGGCCCCCTCCTCGGGCCTCTTCCCCCTGAGCGCACACACATTCCTCTCCCCCCAGGACTGGCCCAGTGTGCCCCCACGGCCCCCCTTTGCTTTCCAGACAGATTCCCACGGTCCTACGGTCCCACGGGGAAGAGCCGATTGTAGGAAACTTTGGGGCCCATCCCGGTGGCCCTGACTGCGGATTCGGAGGTGCTCATGCGCTGGCCTGACTGGAGGCTCTGAGTCACTTGGGGGTGATTTAGGGACGTTCTCAGGGGGCCTGAACGACTCACCCCCATGCTCAGCTCTGCCCCGCGAGGTGTAGCGAAGCCCGGGGCCGGGGCTGAGAATGGACCGGGCAGGGGCTGGGGGTCGGGTCTCGGCGCCGCGGCCGGAGCTCGGGGCGCCCGCGGCGTGCATGAGACTTCCCGAGCCCCTCGGCCCGCGCCCGCAGCCCGGCCTCTCCCGGCGCCGTTCACCTGCCGCGGCGCCCCCTCCTCCATGGCGCCGCTCTGGCCGCACCGCCCCTCCTCTCGACCACTGCCGTTCCGGAAGCCCCGGCCCCTCCGCCAGGACTTTCAAACTTGAAACTTCCCGGGAAGCGGAGCCGGAGCCGCGGGATCGGGCGCCCCCTCCCGAAGTCCGCTGGCCCTCGCGGGACCTGGGATCAGCGCCGCCTCTCGGCGCGAGAGGTCAGCGCCCGGGACCCTACTCCCCAACCCGGGGCCCCCGCGCCTCCCCGGCTCCCACGGTCCGCGGACTTTGGGGCCCAGTGTCCCTTTCCTGAGGCCGCGGTTCCCGCTCGGTGTGACGCGGACCCCTGGCCCGGGACAGAAGGGCAGGAAGGGACATTTCCCGGGCCGGGGTTCTCTAGCGCCCTGAGGGGTGGCCGGGCGGCGATAGCGCCGCCTGCCGGCCACGGGACCCTGCTGTGCGGCCCGCCCGGTCCCCGCAGGCTGCCCCGCCACCACCGGCTTCCCGCCCCGAAAATTTATCATCTCATCGTCTTAGGTCCTTGTGTCAAATGGGCTAATCCTAAACTTGTCGCCCCACGAAGTCTTGGCCCTGTGTAGAGTCACTACTCTAAGAATGTATGCGTCTCAAGAAAGTAAAGCTTCACCCAAATCACGCCAAATTACAAATGACAGGTGAAGATACCAAATATGTCGGGGCACCCGGGTGGGTGGCTCAGATGGTTAAGCATTTGCCTTTGGCTCCCGTCATGACCGCAGGGTTCTGGGATCCAGCCCCACGCTGGGCTCCCTGCTCAGAGGGGAGTCTGCTTCTGCCTCTCCCCCTGCTTGTGCTCTCTCTCTGAAGAATTAAATAAAATCTTAAAAAATAAATAAATAAAACCAAACATCTCTCAGGCCCCTGCCACTCAACCAAAGTGGAGCTTTCTGGGTCAACCAGAGCCACCATTCTTTCCTTGCCCTAAAGAACGCATCCAAACAGAAGACACATTTACATCTTAGGAAATACCCCCAATTTCAGGAAAGCCAACCGGTGGGCACGAACCAATCTGGCAGTGGCTTGCCTGTGTGGGAATTCTAGGATCCTGTGCTAACCAGCACTATGACTAGGACTTCACTGGAAGGAGTCTGGTCCAAGGGGCTGGGAGTAGGGGTCAAATATTGAATGGCTGATTTGCTGACTTGGAATAGGCGCCCTCCAGTGCTTTTACTGAAGAAAATGTGAGTTCCTCTTCATTCTCTCCACTTCCCCAACAGAGTGGAGGAGATACTGACAAGCCATGGACAATCCTGGGTTGTCCTGCAATGGGAAATTAACCAAGGACACCAACATATGCAAACGCAACTCGCTTTAGTGGGGGGGGGGGGTGGCATGCCCACACTTCATAGAGGCAAGTCGAGACACTTTTACACATGGGCACATCAGTTACCGAGGGCTTAGACAACAGCACATAGTAGGCTCTTTTAAATGGGTTATTATTAAGTTGCACTGAGCTGAATGTTGATTAAGGATAATTTAGAACCAAAAAAAGACTATCAGTTCCTAACTGTAGGTCATAGGATTGAGGGAAAGCTAAGCTCCTCTTTTCTTTTTTTTTTCTAAGATTTTATTTATCTGACAGAGAGAGGGAACAAAAACAGGGGGAGTGGGAGAGGGAGAAGCAGGCTTCCCGCTGAGCAGAGAGCTCGATGCAGGGCTCAATCCCAGGAACCTGGGATCACCACCTGAGCCGAACGCAGATGCTTAACAACTGAGCCATCCAGGCGCCCCAATATCCTCTTTTCAGCGGGTACCTCTCTCCCATCATTTATCTTTTACAGCCAAGAAAGCTGAATTATGTGAACAAACTCAAAATGATTTTCCAACGTTGCCGTGTGTTTCACTAACTGGTCAATAAAGGAAAGGCACTCAGAAGTAGCAGAATCCATGAATCTCAGACTGGGCAAACCCACAAGGAAACCAAATCCTAGGCTGATGGAGGAGTCAGATCAGATAGCTTCATTCTGTCTGATGGCACTTCATGAAACTAATTCTTGAGAAAATTGAAGTTCACTTCACATTCAATATCCAGTGGATATTGAACTCTCTAGCTAATTGGCTATTAAAACTATATAAACATCAACCCAAAATACTGTAAAACTTCCTAGCAGAGTACATTAAAAATGTTTTTCTTTCTATACTTTTTCATCCCCGGTATTGGAAACGTCAATCCATCTATGTTTAGATTTCCCTCCCTTGGGTAGGTAGTAGGAGTACGCAATGTCACCAACTAATCAAGTTGACAACACCCTCATTATTCTTGCTCTAATCACACTTGTAGGTCTTCATGAACACAGATACATGTTCGAAAAGGAATGGTCACTGCTGGGGTTGGAGGGGGGTGTATTTTTCCAAGGGGTAAGATGTCCTCTTTAAACAACTGGAATGGCTATCCATTTATCTCCTAAATAACTTGTCTTGATCTTCAGAAACCCTGAGAGTTTTCACCCTTTGCAACAGAATTCCATTCTTGAAATGAGCAGAGAGACGTCATACCAAAAGCTAACAGAAAAGTCAGAAAAACTAAACCTATGTTTCTAGAACCAAGTGAAACCCTGAAACCAGTTGTTATAAAGCAGTAATGATAAAAATTACCAAATTAGTTCAGAAACACAATTGGCTAGGAATCCTCTGAAGCCCAAAATGCCCCCCAAATCCATCAAGTCAAAAATCTAACTTTTGGCAGCCTGACAGCTAACACAAGTGGAACAGGCCAGATATAAAACCAATGGCAACCTAAAGAGACAGGATTCTGCGGACATTTACGACTCTACATCCTAGAGCCAGAGCTGGGTCAAACTGCAGGGCCTATCACAGAGGTCAGGGAACAGTTCAGTCTTTCGGAAATCAGAACATCCTTGGAGAAACCCCCTCAATTGCACGGATGGTCTAAAATAACATGTTCCTTCAGGTTTGAAATGAAACCTAAGGATACATTACCAGATAGATACATTATCCTCTGTGCCCCAGTTCACAGAGTTTAGCAAAGTCTGGCACAGCTTTGGAAGATGCCTTCTTCCCAAAGAAAGTACCTCAACAGCCAACACTTGCCCTTTTTCTTTTGAAATGTCCTTGTACCAAAGGAGTTTTAAGCCATTCATTTGGCACTTTCCAATACACACCTAAGGGCCAGCCCAGGAACCCCTCTTGCAATGGGGCACAAAGCGCCCTTGCTACTGTGTAGCACTTTCTAGTACACTAACATTGCCACCTGCCTGCCTCACAGCCTAGGATCCTTCACAGATTTGCAGGGATGGGGCAGTCTCAAAGGTGGTCTCAATAGCTGGGAGGAAATTATCTTTTTTTAAAAAAGATTTTATTTGACAGGGAAAGAGATCACAAGTAGGCAGAGAGGGGAAAGCAGGCTCTCTGCTGAGCAGAGAACCTTATGTGGGGATAAATCCCAAGGACCCTGAGATCATGACCTGAGCCAGAGGCAAAGGTTTAACCCACTGAGCCACCCAAGTGCCCCAAGGGAGGAAGTTCTCTTTTAAGGGCTACTTTCTTAAATCACCTGCTCAAAAGTAAAGGAATATTTTAAGATTATATGTGACCTATAACCTGACAGCGCTCTGAATTCACCATCTGTCAGTTTTAGTAAGCTGTAACTTTGAGAAACAAATATTACAGGCCTACTTAATGAGTAATTCAAGTGACTACTTGTTTTTTTTTTTTTCTTTTGGCTAGCCAAGAGTCCTTTAAATGTTGAGACTTCAATAGGAAAATACTCAATCCCTTCAGGAACTAACTACATTCCAAAGAAGTTTTTTTCCATGAACTTTTTATCTATCCTTTCGTACAGATGCTCTCTCTACTACACTGTACAATTTGAAGAGCGGTTCCCCCCTTCCCGTCGCTGTGAATGCAAGTCACACGGAAAAACTTCCTTATTATCTCAATCCAAGAGCAAGTTAACATGTCTCTACAAAACGAGAATGACCCCAGTCAAAAAAAATCTTTATGTTCCTTTATTGGAGCAAGATTCCTGACCGGTATACAGTAATGTATTACTAAACATGACCTGTGCAGAAATTACATACTATCCATCTAGACAGGTTTTCATTACACTTTGCCTATCGATGGAATAGTTCCATTTATAAAGTTTTATACATCAAAAAGCTTTGAATTTGACCAGGCTGTCCATTAATTCATCTCTGAAAAAGTTAAGTGGCATTTAATTTTAGCTACTATAATTTACAGCATTAAAAAGCTTATGCATTAGGTAGCTTCCCAAAATGGTATCCTATGCACAACGGCATTTAGCAGAGCTGGGCCTGTCATCTCACCCGGATTCACACAGACAGGCCTCGCTTGAGAGCTATATGCTAAATAGCTAGTACTTTGAGACAAAAGTACTCCTGAGTTTCTTACCACCAATACGGACTTCTTACTGAGAGTCTGTCTTCTCGGCCACACTTCATAGTACCAACGAAGACGCGCCAGTAACTGCCCTGTGTGTAACTTGGCATTAGAGCACCAGGTCTGTCTGATGGTGGTGGCAGGCACTATTATTATATCCAGGTAAATAAAGGCCCATTTTTAAAAATGCCAATTTGAGACACAAATCAAGGGCACAACATAATCAGAATTGAGTTCTGAGCAATCTGGTATCCCGACTGATGTGGAAGATTTCAGAAACTGACGGCAAACTGTACCCACGATGGCTCCTGGCTTTGGAGACATTAATACATTGATTCAGATCCCTTTCTCAGTCCACACAGCCCTGAGGTCACCCTGCAAAGTGTGTATCAAAAAATACGGAGTCAGGGTGACAAAGTTTGACAATACGTTATACAAGTCAAACTTGGAAAATCATATTAAATACACCTGTTCTGAGAGAAAAGCATCAAATCCTTTGTGTACACATTTAGTTTTATTGTAACAAAGCAACTTGTACACTTTTAACGTTTAAAACTGAGCATCATCTTTCCTTTCCAGTGAAACAAAAAGAAAATTTAAAAATAAACAGGAACAAAATTACAATAGAGAATGTCAATTCCAAATAAGATCCTACAAGTTCTGCTGATTCTCCCATCGAGTGGCAGGGCTCAAGTCATCATTAGGAGAGAGTTTTATTTTAAAAGTGTCATCTTAAACTGCAAGGATGTCCGTTAAACATCACAATTAAACATGCCAAAGGAGAAGCCATGTTGTCAAAATGCCCACTTAACCCACCCAAACATCTCAAACCCACCCTTTGCTGACCTTCTATAACCCCATTTTTTTAAGTTTTTTTTTCTTTTTTTTAAACAAGAGAAAGTAGACAGGTACATGTTGGTAAATGCTAACTGTCCATATTCACATAGAGACACAGTGTAATCTCTGAGCCCAATATACAGAGAAAGGAGGAAAAAAGCTAGAATTCTATGCACTACTACACAGGGGCCTAGCACCCTCCAGCTTCCAGCAGAGCTAAGGGAGCAGAAGGTTTTTCTTTTTTCCCACAGAGCACGGTGGTGTTGATTCCATAAAGTTTTTGTTTTTGTTGAGACAGGAAGGGACAAAAATGAATTTGGAACAAAAAGGGGTAGAGATTCTTTTCCCACTGTATTCTGCTCAAGGTATTTCCCCCCCAAAATAAGCTGAGAACCATGGTATAAAGGGAGAGAAAAAGGAGACTTCAAAAAAACAGGGCGAATGAGCACGAGAGGAGAAAAGAAAAAGAAAAAGGAAAAAAAAAAAAAAAAGACGGCAACTTGCTCCCAGGGACTGAAGAAAATTAAAAAAGGAAGGTTGGAATCCATCAGTGTTCCATTAGTCATCTTCTCCTTCATCCTCCTGTAAGAAAAAAAGTGGGCAGTCAACCTTCAGGGTTAATTCTAAAGTTATTCCTCAACATTCACACAAAACTTACGGACTTCCACAGAACCTACTGCCACATTATCGGTACTCGTAATTTTACGAACCTACGAGTCAGTCTTTATCAAATCTCAACTGAAAAACACAGTGATGTTGTTTCAGATAAATTAGTTAACTTTTCAGCACTCACTAAAATCACTCACCTCTTTCATACCAAATAATACAAACAAAAACCAATCTACTTAATTGCACTTTGAGAATTTTAATGTTTGCCCAAAACATGTGAATCTGTTACTTAGATTTCTCAGAATTTGACCAGCTGCACTATCCGTACCACCTTCGTTAAGTACTGGCCAGGGAAGGACAGGATGGAGTACTAACTACAAAGGCAGAACGAGTTATAGTTATGTCACGGATACAAGGACCTTATTAAAATCTCCTTCCATACAACAAAATAGCTTATCTCACCTACAAATCCTCCCACGATCAGTTGGCCAGTTCTATTATACAATACATTTAAACCCACAAAGTAACAAGGTAAATTCTCTGAGATGATCGTTTTTTGGACTTAACCAAACTTTCTTTTACCTCTCCTTCCTCCCCCTCATCATCATCTTCATCTTCTTCACCTTCATCCTCATCTCCTTCTTCATCAATATCTTCCAATCCTTCTTCTTCTTCATCATCATCATCATCCTCTTCTCCTTCCCCTTCTTCGTCATCCATATCGGGAACCTTAAAAAAACCAAGAGTTACCTGAGGAACTAATTTTCAAACAAAGGAGACAAATACAACTTTGAAAAAAAGCGCATTCTCAACTCACCAAGTAGTACTGTAATGGATTTGGCCAAATATCATCTTTGATGACCTCTCCTAACTCATCAGCACCTGCATCAGAATGGTCAGTAAACCAGGTGAAGAAGCTCTCTGGTTCCTCATGCTGTCTCTTCCTGCTGGCTTTATTCTGTGTTTGACTTGAACGTTTCGTCAAATCCTAAATAAATGAAGATAGAAGAACTTTTGAGTCAGGTTCTCCACAACACCTAAATTCCCTATAAATTAAGATTTTAACCCAAAAGCTGGGTGGGGAGTGTGGGTAATACTTGTATGTTATCTACACTTGCCATCTAAAACAAATAAAACATATAGCAGGTAAATAAAAGAAATCCTAGGATTCTAGGTCTGCAAAGACTTATTAAGTTTATATAAGTTTTTCCTGAAAAGGTACCATATAAATTTGGCTTTTTAACAAAATTAGGTCCAGTTTGACAACCACTACCATAACACAGTATAATAACTTAACATGGGAGGGGGGAGGCACACCTGGGTGGCTCAGCATCCTGGGACTGAACCCCAAATAGGGCTCTCAGCTCAGCAAGGAGTCTGCTTCTTCCTCCCCCCCCCCGATATAAACAAAATCTTTAAAAAATTTTTAAAATGGGTTCACCACTTAGATGCAGACATAAATGCAGCTTGGGAAGTAGCAAGCCATTTGAAAAAGCTCAACCACCAATATGAAAATCAAAACAATGTTTCTTTAAATACCTTGGCTTGGAGCTGTTGTTACAACTAGAATTTGTAACAACAGCTCCAAGCCAAGGTATTTGGCTTTAACACACTAGAGATTTTTTCTTTCTTTCTTTTTTTTAATATTAAGGATTTGTATCACACACATTACCAAAGCAGCAGTATTGGCTAAGTGGTTTAACTAAACCAAAATACATGAAATGATACCTTCACCCAACAATTCCTCAAATACCTTTCCAGATTTCCATTTGATTTCAGTGGACTTTGAAGATGGATCACCACTCTCATTCAGATGAAATTCTTTGGAGAGAACTTTATTTTCGAAGTAAGGGTTTTCATCAAAATACTATAATAAAAGATGGGAGAACTGGAAATCAATACAAAACAGGTCTTCAAACCAAAGCTCCAATTCATTTCCATACTGGCAAATAAGAGTTACTGATACTTACAAAATCTATTCTGTAACCTGATTTAATATCTTCAAATTCTGTCACTTCAACTCTTGTCAAATAATGCAGCGCCTCTTCATCCTCCTCCCCAAGCAGTGCAGACACTAGGTGACCAAATTATAGGTCAAATGAATATTAAACAAATATTAACAAACAATTCAAGTGATGCCTTTAAAAATTTTCCAAAGGAGAATCTTTGATTTCATAAATCCATTAAATGCAAACCAGACAGATCAGTGTCAGAGCCGTCACTATCTTTTACCAAGTAATTAAAGAGAATCTCAAATCAGAACAGTCTCTTCTAAAATAGAGAAAGCATTAAAAGGAAGCCTCCCCTCTCAAGTGTTTTAATCTCTTTGTAAAACCAACATGTTCAACTAAGTTCTCCAGCCAAGTCCCTCCACTCTAACAAGCACAGACATCCCATACCCTAGAAGAAATGTTATGATACAACATACCTTGTGGATGGTTGACAAATGTTGTTACCCAAAAATTGGGGATTTTGGCGATCAATTCCGACCTCTTCTGAAAAAATGGTTGGCGGAGTTTGTTATATTTCTGTTCTACTTTCAAAATCTCCTCACTGGCTTGTTCATTAAGTCTGAAGCAAATGAAAAAACCATGTTGACCATGATGGTTACTGACAAACACAAAACCGCTGAAACTCCAGAATATTTACTTATTAGCTTTAGAAGAATACAAAGTACTTATTTATAATAACCGAAACACCTCTATTTTTCTAGTTAGAGACACAAGTCAAAACTAAGATGGCAATTTGATGGGCTTCACCAACACACATTCTCAATAATTAAGAGTTCGCAAAGTGCCCAAACTGAGCATTTTCGTAACATTGTATATTTACATCACCAACTCTATCACCAGGCTAACTTCAACTGTTTCAACCTCAGGCAGACTGTTTACAAAAAAAAAAAAAAAAAAAAGTTGCCAGTAAAGTAACAAAGTTATAACCCAAGTGGGAGCAACACTGATGCCATAATGCTGAACTATCAGAAGTCCAGGCACTGCAATTCAGACAACTTGTAGCCTTTGAAAGCAAACCCAGGCTTTAGGTCAATGTACTTTCTTCAAAAACGTTCTGGTCCACATACAAGTATTTCACAGGAAATTAACACTGAACTTTCAAAATATTTCCAAGTTATAACCATCTCCTCTTAGGCAGTGGATACAGATTTATTTGACCACAGTTTCAATGATTACCAGACTGTAAGTGGAATATCTCAGAAAACTTCTGCAAAGTAAACTACAAAAAACTTTACCTGTCTATTTCATTTTGTACTTCATCAATATGTTCAATTGCTTCTTGCTGTTCTTTTTCTGCAAAAAAAAAAAAAAAAAAAAAAAAAAAACAGGACTCAATACCAGTTAAAATATAAAATTAGTTTTCCTGAGGTCAACAGTCTGTGATGTGACGCATCAATAAAGCAGTTTTGCAAAAACAAACTGCCTACTACACGGCATGCTCTCCACGTGTTCATGCCTGTAGTTGACAAATTGCTTTTTAATTAAAAGACTATTCACAAATGCAATCTGCTAGGCTACTCAAAATATCTGCAGCACTTTTTCAAGACTTCCCTTCCAAGAACGAGACCAGTTACCAAAGTTTCTATTATGAAAGATAAGGAATAAGCCTTATTCAAAAATTCTTACTGTTACTTATCACATCATATACCTGCTAACAGAAATGATGCCAGCTGTTAACGCCAATACGGAAACTAACCCAAGACCATAACGAAAATGGGGACACCACCTATCTTACTGGTAGAATCACTTCTTACACAAAGTTGAAAATACCGCTCTGCATCGATTACAATTATCAGACACGCGTGACAGGTAAGGCCCTTGAATCTACCCGACCATCGTAAACACCAGACTTTACCTTCTTAGATTAGGAACCTTGGGATTCCACCCTGACCTTTCTCTCCCCTCCCCAACCCAATTTCAGGCGGGCTTATCTCAGATGCGGCCCCACACGATTCTGGAGCACACTCAGAGGGAGCAAGCATGAAGGCTGAGAACTATGAGCCACAGAAGGCAGAGGAGGAAAAGGGGTGTGCTATGGAAGAGGTGCCCTTTTGTCCGGCGAAGACTGCAGAACCTACAAAGCTAAGTGGGCGTGAAGGGGCCCGATCGCGCGGTTCATTTCCGGTAACCATCCCGGGTTTTGCAGCCCCCCTGCCGAGAAAGCCTTTACGGCCAAGGCTGGGAGGTTTGCTGAGAGCCATTGTAAAGCCCCTCCGACACGCTGGCCGCCGGGCCAGGTTTCACAGCGCTCTGCCGCGACGGCGTGGCTACCCCACGTGGGAAGTGTGCCCGGGGCCGGCGAGAGCATCCTCCCCGGCGGCCCAGGCCCAGTGCGCGGCCGGCCGCGTGCTCCCCCGCGCCCCCACCCCGCCCCAGCTCCAGGCGGAGGGCCGCGCCGGGGCCGGCCTCCGGGTGCGGGTGCGGGGACGCCGCCCGCAGGCCGGGCGCGAAGGGGGAGCCGCGCGGAGGCCCGGCCGCGGGGCCGCGTCCGGCCGCACCATGTGGCGGCGGCGGCGGCTGATGGGAGCGAGGCATCATGGCGGAGCACAATAAAGAGAGGCTTCTCGGGAGGGAGGGAGGGGGAGGAGAGCGAGGGAGGGGGGAGAGGAAGGGGGGGGCTCCTCCGCCCGCGCCGAGCAGGCCGCAGCACCCCCGCCTCGCAGCGCCGTCCGCCGCCGCGGCGCCACCCTGGCCCCGGCCCCGCGCGCACAAAAAAGGGCGCCGAGGCGCGCGCCGGCCCGTCCGCCCAGCGCCCCCCCGCGCGCCCCGGGCCCCGCCGGCGGCCTCCGGGCCGGGCGGGCGGCGAAGATGGCGGCGCGGGCCGGCCCCCGCCTCGCCTGCTCCTCACCTGAGGTCTCGTCGGCCCCGTCGTGGTTGGAGTTGAGCTCCTTTTTACTGACTTTGGCCGCCGGCGCCGACATGGTGCTGCTCCGCGGTCGGGGGGGGAGCGGGGAGGGGGAGAGAAGGGAAGGCGAAGGGGGCGGGCAGCGGCTTCCCCTCACGCCACACGCGCGGGCGCTCGCTCGGTCCGGCCGCCTCCTCCCGGCGCTCGCTCGCTCGCTCTCCCTCCCCCTGGCTCACGCGCGCTGCCCTCGCGGCCTGACGGCGAGGGAGGGGCTGGGGCGGCGTGCCGGGCCCCGGCCCGGGCTCCTGCTTACGGAGGGGAGGCGGCGGCGGGCGGGCAGGCGGCTCGGCTCCCTCACTCAGGTTCCGCGGTCCAGCTCGCTGCTCGCTCTCCCCGAGCCGCCTCCTCCACCACCTCCTCCTCACGGCGAGGGGCGGGCGGCAGGGCGCAGGCGCGCCAGGCCCCGCGCGCACGCCCCGCCCCCGGCCGGAGAGGCTCGCGCCGCCCCGCCATTGGCTGGAGCTCCGGGACGAGGGGGCGGAGCCGCGGCGAGGAGACACAGGGCCCGGCCGAGAGGCGGGAGGAAGGAACGCCGCGACGTACGGGGCCGGCCCCCCGCGCCGCGCTCCCCTCCCCCGCTTTCCCCTTCTCCAGCCCGACCCGGGACATTTGCGCGCTACGGGCGCGCGGCGGCCCGAGAGGCGGGGCCTCGCCGGGCTGCGCGCAGGCCCCCCGGCGGGCGTATCACGTGGTGGCGGAGCGGCTTCCCTTCTCCGCCGGGTGGCGAGGAGCGCGGGGGAGTGGGGTGTTACAGCCCCCCAGAAGTGTAGGCCTTGTTGTAGCCTAGCTTCACACCGGGGCCCAGAAATACACGCACCCCGGGCTCGGCGCCCTGGGACACTGCTGGGGCATCACTCTTGGTGGGTGAAGGAAGACGGCATCTCCATCCTATTTTCCAGATGGGGAAGCTGCCCTTGGGATTCACTCAAGCTTGTCTGCAAACCCCGAAGCTGTCCAGTCCACTTACAAGGCCTTTTCCTGGCTTCTAGTCCAAGCTCTGCCCCGACGGCTGTGTGCACTTGGGCAGGTCACCTTCCCTCTCTGTGCCTATTTCTGTTGTGAAATTATGTAATTCAAAAAAAAAAAAAAAAAAAAAAAAAGGCTGACAAGGGGGAACGTTGTGTGATTGGTGCCAAACTGGAAGATACCACACTTATCCGCGCCTTTTCTGCCCAACTCCGTGCCTAATACTTAGGAGAAACAGTACCGAAGGCTAGGAGACAGCAATAGGAGTGGATCTCATTGAGGCACACAACTGTCCTATGGTGTAGACGGTGTTAAATTCATTTCACCACGTCAGAGATGGGACCTACAAGACCTGCTTCAGCCGCCAAGACTTGAACCATTAAGTAAGGCCAAGACATGTCTGTTTAAATAATGTTTTTCAGGGCGCCTGAGTGGCTCAGTGGGTTAAGCGTCTGCCTTTGGCTCAGGTTATGATTTCGAAGTCCTGGGATGGAGTCCTGCACCCGGCTCCCAGCTCCTTACATCAGTCTGCTTCTCCCTCTAACCTTTTCCCCTCTCTTGCTTTCTCTCTCTCTAATAAATGTTTTTCAGATAATGCAAATGCACCACTGTTCTAGTCCCTCTTCCATAGCCCCAAGAGGTGGACCACAAAAAGCCTGAACTCGCTCCCTGGGACTGAGCCCACCTCAATCCCGCACCTGTCTCAGTTGGACAGGCATCTTAAAGGAAGAATTATTAGTACCAGTGATGAGTTGGTCAATATTTGACAACCGTTTCCCAGAAGGGAAAAAACACATACACACACCAAAACCCCTGATTTGTAGCATTTGCTGATTTCCGTGGTGTATCAGTACTCTCCTGGCCAATTTCCTGTGATGTCACTGAACAATGCTGAGTTAAAACATAAGGCTCTAGTGCACTGCTGAAGAATGCACCCTGGGCCACAGGCTGTGATAAACTATAGATGTTTTCTCATTTAATCCTCATAAAATACAAAGCAAGTATTAATATCCTCATCTCGCAGCTAAATCCAACTTTTTCTGATGTGAGTGGCAGACCAGCAGATAATAAGGCCCCTGCCCAAAGATCGTTTTTCCATTTTTTGACATGACATTTGACATCAGGACTCAGTAGACACCTAGACACAAAATAATACTTACCCTTACTAAGTGTGATGGGCCTCTTAATTTTCTACTCTATTTTATTTTCTTTAAATGCAGGTTGCACTCCACTAAATTGATTTTGTCACCCATTAATGAGATGAAATGGTCTGAAAAACACTGTGCTGAGGGCTGCTGTTTTCAGACAAAGCCTGCTCACAGGTTGTGAGTACCAGTGACCCAGAGCATCTCCTAAGTGCCTGATCTACCTGAATATCCCACACATCCGCCAGGGCTCCAAGTCTCTTCTCCAACCATCCCAGCCCTTAGAAGCATTCCGCTCCTCTTCCTGACCTTTCCCACAACATTTCTCAAGATGAATGCAGGGAGCCCACACTAGGAAGTGGAAGAGAAAGAGAAAGCAAAAGGGCAAGATTTTCAGTAAACAAGGGAGTGGCATGGACACGCCAAGAGATAATTCACCCATGCTGAATTAGTCCCTGTGGTCTCCCCGAATCTAACACCATGAGCTCTGCTTTCTCTCCTTGACCTCTCTCCTCTCCTCCGCAGCTTTCTTTGAGGGAGGAGAGCCCCGCAACTTAAAGATTGGAAGAAAGATGTGGGAATTCTCTACAACACCGCAGTGTCCCAAGATGACCAGGAAATGTTAGCAAGGATGGCCTTCAAAACCTATCCCATCTACCTCTTTGAGCCTCCTTTTCCTGATCTGTCAAATGGGATTATTCACAACTTCTGTTTTGAGAGCTGATGTGCCTGCCTGATGGGTGCCCTGAGAGGGGCATGAGCTGTCATCTGGATTTAGATGAACCACCCTGGAGGAGCTATGGTTGTATCTTCTAATCCATCCCAGTCCTGTCGATTCTCCCAAGGAGCTAAACAGAAGGTGACCAGGAGGTCTCATCCATATTTTACTGCTCACAAGTGGGAAGAAATTTATGAGCCATCAAGAGCACGGATTATGAGCCATTTGGTGTCTTGAGTGTTTCACATCTGTTTAAGCCATACAGCAAGCCTAACAGAGGGATTCTGTTGAGCCCATCTTACAGAAGAAGGAAGCACGAGTTATGCCACTTGCCCAACAAGATCACACAGTCAGCCAGAGCCAGGTTTATAACCCTGGCTGTCCAGCTTTACCACAGGGAGGCATCAGCGGGGCAGGTCTTTCACATCTCATTTGGAAGCGGATGGACTGGGACCCATTCAAGCCAAACTTGCCAGGTCACCCAGCAGACCCACGGGAGCACCAAGATGTGGACTCTTCATCCAGTGCTCCCTCCACAAGCACGACTGGATCTTAGCCATGTCAGCAAATTAGGAAGATTTATGGGCTCCGAGCTGCTCCCCTCTGCACTTAGGCAGCCTGCTGTCACATTTTCCTAGTGCAACGCTTTCCTGTCTCCCGAGTGTCGGGACCCAGCTCCCTCGAAGGCCCCACATATCCCCACTCTATTGGGAGAGGCCTAATCTCACAAACAGACCACGTTGTGACTGGCTCCAAGCAGTGTGTCTGGAAAACACAGACCTTACCTCCAAGTTAACAGTTAATGTGGGGGAAGGGGCAGATGTGAAACAGACAATTACAATGTAATGAGGTAAGGGGGAGGCTGGGGGGACTCTGGGCGCTTCGCTACAAGGGCAGAAGGGGGCTCCTAACACCCGGCAGCTGTGGCTCAAAGAACACCTGCAAGAAGTGACTTATCAGCAGAAAGGGCAGAAGGAGAGGAGCACAGGTAAGGAGACAAGAGTGATCCAGGCAGAGGAAAAGTGGGCTTCCAGCCCCTGAGGTGAGAGAGAGAGAGAAGAGCAGTGAAAGGTGCCAGAAGGAGGAGGAACCTGGAGAGGTGGCCAGGGGCCAGATGGACGAGAGAAGTCTCTTAGTCGGCTCCTTGAGGGCGATGGGGAGGCAAGGGTTTTTAACCAGAGAGTCACGTGATTGGCTTTGCTGGGGCTGGATGGGTGGGTGGGGGGCGGGAGGAGGAAGCTGGAAGCCAGAGGAGTGGCAGTAATCCGGCCAGAGCTGAGGCCAGGCAGCAGCCGCAGGAAGGAAGTGGACGGATCTGAGAGGTATTCAGGAGGTAGAACCACCAGGACTGGGGGATTTGTCTGGATGGGGAGGGGGGTCATGCATCACCCAGCCTCAGGCTGGATGGGGGTGCCTCTTACCAAGACCGGGAACCCAAGAGGAGTGAGTTTGGGGGCTGGGAGACAGGCCAGCTTAAGTGTTGGGTTGGGGGCAGGGATGAAGTCCCACGTGCTCCAGGTCTCTCAGTTTTGCCTTCTAGTTTTTTCTTCACATCACCCTAATCCACTCACCCACCCTGTGCTGAAAGCCTTCAAGGTGTTTGGGGTCATATCTCAACAGGCATTGGGAAGAAAAAAAAATCCTGTAAGTCTCCCATAAAGCGTAGTGTAGGAACTTACCTCCCTTATGCAAGTGCTGAGATGTTGACGTCTGCCCTGGCTTGGAGGCAGGAGGCAGTCTCGGTTTCTTCGTTTGAGGCGGGAGCAAAGACTGGCGTTTGGGGGCCATGCTGCGAGGAAACCCCAGGAAACCGGGAGAGAGGCACGTCTGGAAGCTCTGATTGCTGGAGCTGCCCCAGGTGGCGAGGTTTAAATCTACCGGAGCCGCCGCCAGCAGGAAGGGATATTTACATGACAGTGGGACACCCACCCCATCCCCTCCCCCAGTCTCATCCCTTCTCTCCCACCCTCCAATCAAGATCAACTTCTTTTAGTTGCTCTCTGCAATTCCCTATGGGGCATTCTCGGCCCTCGGTGGGCGGGAGGAGGTATTTCCTGTGGGAGAAGTTCTGTGCTAAGACCCTCCGTAGTGAGCATTTCCTAAATCTTCTAGATAGGCAAACCTGCCCCATTGAGAACTTGTCCTCTTCTTTATTTTTTTCTTTTGGCTTCTAGATTTAAACATACCCTTGCTTCACCTCAGCCTGGATCATTCCTCAGAGCCATAACCTTCACTCCCATCCATGTCTGGCTAACTCCCACCCAAACTCCAGGTATCAGCTTGGAGACAGAAATGAACACTGAGGGTGCCTGGGTGGCTCAGTGGGTTAAAGCCTCTGCCTTCAGCTCGGGTCATGATCTCAGGGTCCTGGGATCGAGCCCCCCATAGGGCTCTCTGCTCAGCAGGTAGCCTGCTCCACCCCCCTCCCCGCCTGCCTCTCTGCCTACTTGTGATCTCTGTCTGTCAAATAAACAAATAAAATCTAAAAAAAAAAAAAAAGAAAGAATGAATGAATGAAAGAAAGAAAGAAATGAACACTGAAATACAGGATTCCCAGTCAAGAATTACAAAGGAAGAGGGAAAAGAAGGTGCTCTTGAGAAGACTTGGAGCATCTCATTCTACGTTCATTTTGGAAAAAGAAGGTTGAGTTTGAAGAATCTTTAGAAGGCATCTTGTCTGGGGAGTTGGGTGTGGGGGGGGGGTTGGTCACAAACTTCAGAGCTAGTAGCCTGTCAGATAATAACTATGAATAAGCAAGCAACTGGATTTCACCAGAGCCAGTGGAAGGCGGAGTGGTACAACCACTCTGGAAAACAGCTAACTCCACCAAAACTGAACTCGTGTTCAGCATTTCTGCTCCTGGTTATATTCCCAACAGAAATGCTTACCGGTGTATTCTAATATGTGTGGTAGACATGTACAAGAATGTTTATACCAAGATTCACAATAGAAAAAAAAAATTTTAAGATTTTATTTATTGATTTGACAGACACAGCAAGAGAGAGAACACAAGCAGGGGGAGTGGGGAGAGGGAGAAGCAGGCAGCCCAATGTGGGGCTCCATCCCTGAGCCGTGAGATCATGACCTGAGCTGTAAGGCAGATGCTTAATGACTGAGCCATTCAGGGGCCCCAGTAGTAAAAATCTGAAAATGAAACAATCAATACTTGAATGCATACATTGTGAAATATTCACACAATGGAATATGATAAAGCAATGACAATAACCAAACCACAACTACATGCCATGATGTGTCTGTAGCCTACAATGTGTAGTGTTGAATGAAAGACACAAGCCACAAAATAGGATAGGCTGTGTGATTTCATTTATATAAAGTACAGAAACAGGCAAAACTGGTCAATGCTTAGGAGAAGTCTGGAGAGTAGCTAAACTAGCCTTGAGGAGAGATGTCATCGAAAGAGTGCACCAGGGGCCTCTGGAGTCCTCCGGGTGCCTGTTTCTGGATCTCGGACTTGCTATATCACTGTGTCTGATTCATGAAATCTCTGTTACCAGGTTTCTGGTCTTTCTAAAGAGAAGCCAGGGGTTCATTTCCTTTTTTTTTTTAATGTGAACTCTCTGGATTTTTTAAAATTAGCAACGAATTAAATATTTTATTTATTTTTAAATCAGAGGGAGAGTGAGCACAACAGGGGGAGTGACAGGCAGAGGGAGAAGCATGATGTGGGACTGGATCCCAGGACCCTAGGATCATGACCTGACCCAAACAAAGCTGCTTAACCGGCTGAGCCACAACTTAATTAGTTTATTTATTTATTTTTATTATTATTATTTTTAAAGATTTTATTCATTTATTTGACAGACAGAGATCACTAGTAGGCAGAGAGGGAGGCAGAGAAAGAGGGGGAAGCTGACTCCCTGCTGAGCAGAGAGCCCGATGTGCAGCTCTATCCCAGGACCCTGAGATCATGACCTGAGCCGAAGGCAGAGGCTTTAACCGATTGAGCCACCCAGGCACTCCACAACTTAAATATTTTGAAACATACTTTGTGGACCATACCAAACATGTTGGCCAGGCTACTTTCATTCTATAAGCCATGATTTGTAACCTGTGAGATGGTGCAATGATTTTCCATTTTTTTTTTAAAGGTTTTTCCCCTATCAATTAATCTCTTAACAAAATAAATCTTAGGCACAAGTCTATGATGTTAATATCGATAAAAAGCTTACCTCTTTCTGGAAGAAGACTCTCCTCCCCACTACCACCTCTCATTCCCCTCCATCCCTCCATACTTTGTCAGTTTCTGAGGGACTTTGGGCTCCTTCTAAAACATTTTGAAAACCACAAAGTATGTTGATTTACAGATAAGCAAGCTAAGACCTGAAAGATGAGATTTGCCTGAGGTCTTGAGGAGAATAAGTTATAGCTAGAACCAGGGTCTTGGGTCGCTTGATCACAGGGATGCATCTTTTAACCAACCTCAGTCTTGCTGTTTATACCTGTAACTTGGGTGATATTAATGCTGGCCTCTTGATTTTGGATCTTTAAATTTTTTTTTTAATTTTTTAAAGATTTATTTATTTATTTATTTATTTGACAGAGAGAGAAATCACAAGTAGGGAGAGAGGCAGGCAGAGAGAGAGGGGGAAGCAGGCTCCCTGCTGAGCAGAGAGCCCTCTGCAGGGCTGGATCCCCGAACCCTGAGACCATGACCTTGGCTGAAGGCAGAGGCTTAACCCACTGAGCCACCCAGGAGCCCTGGATTTTTTTAAAAAATATTTTATTTATTTGTCAGAAAGAGGGGAAAAAGCGAAGAGAAGGACCACAAGCAAAGGGAGTGGGAGAAGGAGAAGGAGAAGCAGCCTTCCCACTTGATCCCAGGACCCTGGGATCATGACCTGAGCCGAAGGCAGACGCTTAACGACTGAACCACCCAGATGCCCCTGATTTTAGAATTTTCAATTTGTGGACAAAGAGTCATCTTCTCACTGTTTTTACCTCTGAAACTGTCCAAAAACTGTATGGGAAAAAAACATGAAAACTCTCTTTTGATGAAACTGGGAGTCTGCTAAACCCCAGACCACAGAATGGGTGACTGGCTGGCCAAAGCAGTAGAAAAGAAACAGGTTGTGTGCAGGAAGGAAGGACAAGGCGCCTTGGCTACATGTTTCTGGGAGTATCAGCAAGGGACACCTCTGGAAGCTGAGGGGCAAATTCAAAATTCCTTGCTTATAGCAGCCACAACAGGGTGTACGGACAGGATGGAGCACTGGATGGGTCCCTAGAACAAAGGAGGGACTAAATGAAGAGTAGCCCAGAGGTATCTTATAAGACAAACTGGAATTTCCTTGAGTTGTTTTTTTTTGTTTGTTTGTTTTTTTTAACTTACCAACCTGAGATCCAGAAGTTGGAAACACCTGGGAGAGGGTGTGAAGCGAGGTGCTCTCCTTATTAGCAGCAGCTTAAAGAGATAAAACTCCTTTGGAGGGCAATTTAGCCGTCAGGATATCTATGATAGTGCAAAAGTACCTACCCTTGACCCAGAATTTCTCCTTCCAAGAATTTGTCCTACAGATTGGTCGTATTGCAGGGAGATGCCACCTGTATGAAACAATTCATTTGCAACATTGTTTATTTATTTATTTTTAGAGAGAGAGTTGGGGAGGTGCAAGAGCCCCACTCACCTTTGCTAGCAGGGGGCATCCGAGGGGGGCACAGAGGGAGAGAGAGAGAAAGATGCTGAAGCACAGATTCTGAATGGATCTCAAGACCCTCAGATCCTGGCCTGACCCTAAATCATGAGTCCCTGCTTCACGGAGGGCTCCAGAGCCACCCAGACGCCCCTCATTTGCAACATTGTAAAAGCAGAATATTGGAAACAACCTAACAGCTTCTTTAGGCTCCTGGGGACCAAATGGTATATCCAAACTATGGAATGCCTTACAACCATCAAACCAAATAGGGAACCAGAGCCATGGCTAAGTGGAATAAGCAAAATCCTATACCAAGTGGTTAGTATGTTACCATTTGTGTTAAGAAAAAAGTACAGGGGCGCCTGGGTGGCTCAGTGGGTTAAAGCCTCTGCCTCGGCTCAGGTCATGGTCTCAGGGTCCTGGGATGGAGCCCCACATTGGGCTCTCTGCTCATCGGGGAGCCTGCTTCCCATCCTTCTCTCTCTGCCTACTTGTGATCTCTATCTGTCAAATAAATAAATAAAATCTTTAAAAATATATATATATTCACGGAGCACCTGGGTGGCTCAGTGGGTTAAGCCTCTGCCTTCAGCTCAGGTCATGATCTCAGGGTCCTGGCATCAAGCCCCACATCAGGCTCTCTGCTCAACAGGAAGCCTGCTCCACCACCACCACCCCACCACCCCCCGGCCTGCCTCTCTGCCTGCTTGTGATCTCCATTTGTCAAATAAATAAAGAAAATCTTTTTTAAAAAATTAAAAATATACATATTCACTTATTTGCCTGTATGCCTATAATACAGCTCTTGAAGGACTCCCATGAAGGCCATAACCCACCAGCCTTGAGGAGGGGACTGGGTGGTGACAAAAGAGAAGACAGAAATAAAAGGGAAATGCTTCACTTTTTATTTTGTGGTAAGCATCTGACTTCAGCTTGGGTCATGATCTCAGGGTCCTGGGATCAAGTCCTGAGTTAAGCTCCAAGCTCAGCAGGAGTCTGCTTGTCTCTCTCCCACTCTGTTCCTCCCCACACCCCCCACCCACTGCCATTTGTGTGCATCCTCTCTCTCTCAAATAAATAAAACTAAAACAGAACAAAACAGGGGTGCCTGACTAGCTAGTTCGGTGGAGCAGGTGACTCTCGATCTTGGGATCTTGAGTTCAAGCCCCATGTTCAATGTAGAGATTAGTTAAAAAATAAATTGTTTTAAATTACAATAACAGCAACCAAGGATTACCTGAGCTCCAATACTTAGAGTCATTCAGATCACCTAAATACAGCACCCACTTGGTACGTGTCAGCTTACATTCAAACATGCCCGACCCCACCTTTCCTTTCCTCTGTGGCTTCCAAAATTTTAATTTCCTGGATTTCCAGAGGTGTTACTAGGCAACCGTGCAACTCTGCTTCATTCCAGGACAGCTGCAGGCAAGGTGGGGGACAGGCAAATGGCCTCCCTCCAACCCAACCAAAGGTTGACAGGCTCATGATGTTCTGTAACCCTGAGGCCAGGCTCCTTCTGGGAACCAGGGGTTTCCAAAATATCCAGAACTCACTATTGTTTAGTTATCTGTGTGCACCAGAGGGTAGCTATAAATAGCTACTGTTTATTGAGCATTAGAGGTATGAGAGGTATTCACTAAGCATTATCATTTTGAACCCTCCATCATCCTTGCCAGGACAGTATCATGTCCTTATTTTGCAGATGGGAGAATCCAACCAAAATGAAGAGTCAGTAATCAAAGAATCAGGTCCCAGAATGAAAGGGATAGAAGAGTCAGGATTCAAACCTCTGTCTTCCTGACTTGGTGTATGACTTTGGCATTAGTGTGATGCAAACAAATGGCTACCCAGAGCCTCATTGCTGGGTGAGCCCAGAACACACCAAAACTTGTCTCTGAGACTCCTAGAACCTCAGGAGATCATCTCTGGCCATCTCCTGGTAGATTTTCCTTCATACTTCTCAGCACAGAGGGGGCACTTGTATTAAGACAATCTTTTTTCTTAACTGGCTGCCAGGGCCTGAAAGTCACTTGGTTCCTCTTTCATTGCCCCCCAGGCTGTGCTTTGGCTCCTTAGTACTCATTAAAAAGTTATCGTAATAGTATTTTTTTGAAGATTTTATTTCTTTATTTGACAGACAGAGATCACAAGTAAGCAGAGAGGCAGGTAGAGAGACGGAGGACGCAGGCTCCCCGCTTGGCAGAGAGCCCGATGTGGAGCTCGATTCTAGGACCCTGAGATCATGACCCGAGCTAAAGGCAGAGGCTTAACCCAAAGAGCCAGCCAGGTGCCCCTAAATATGCTAAGATTTATTTAAATGTCAGCAATGGAAATTTAAGCTGTGTTTACTCTCTTTTATTTTTAAATTTTTTTTTAAGATTTTATTTATTGATTTGACAGAGAGAGATCACAAGTAGACAGAGAGGCAGGCAGAGAGAGAGAGAGAGAGAGAGAGAGAAGCAGGCTCCCTCCCGAGCAGAGAGCCCGATGTGGGACTCAATCCCAGGACCCCGAGATCACGACCTGAGCCGAAGGCAGCGGCTTAACCCACTGAGCCACCCAGGCGCCCCCCTTTTTTTAAAATTTTTAAAGATTTTACTTATTTATTTGACACACAGAGGGAGACAGCAAGAGAGGGAATACAAGCAGGGGAGTGGGAGAGGGAGAAGCAGACTCCCCGCTGAGCAGGGAGCCCAAGCTGGGGCTCTATGCCAGGAACCTGGGATCATGACCCTAGCCAAAGGCAGATGCTTGACCGACTGAGCTACCCAGGCACTTCTCTTATGCTTTTCTGATGATATTTCTCCTCCTCCTCCTCCTCCTCCTCCTCCTCCTTCTTCTTCTTTTTAAGATTTTATTTATTTATTTGACAGATGAGATCACAAGTAGGAAGAGAGGCAGGGAGGGAGAGAGAGGAGGAAGCAGGCTCCCCGCTGAGCAGAGAGCCCGATGTGGGGCTCGATCCTAGGACCCTGGGATCATGACCCGAGCCAAAGGCTGAGGCTTTTACCCACTGGGCACCCAGGCGCCCCTTTTTCTTCTTCTTTAAAGATTTTATTTATTTATTTGACAGAGAGGGAGAGACAACAAGTAAGCAGAGGGGCAGGCAAAGAGAGAGAGGAAGCAGGCTCCCCGCTGAACAGAGAACCTGATGTGGGGCTCGAACTCAGGACTGTGAGATCATGACCTGAGCCAAAGGCAGAGGCTTAACCCACTGAGCTACCCAGATGCCTCGATATTTCTTCTTTTGAAAATAGTCTGTTCATATCAATTTTCCCAATTTCCTACTGGGATGTTTCTTTGTTAATTTATAAGTGTATTTTATGTATTAAGCATATAAACCTTCTCTCTTATATATAACAAAATATTTTTCCCTAGGTGATTTGCTACTCACTGTATTTTTAGTGACCTTTTAATTCTGGGGAAGACTCAGTAAAGTATTATGTGTTTATGTAATCAAGGCTCTCAAATTTTTCTTTCCTTCTTGTCCTCTCTTCCTCCTCCTCTTCCTCCTTCCCCTCCGCTTCTCCCTCCTCCCCTCCCCCTCCCCATCCCCTTACCCCTCCTTCTCCTTCCTCTCCTTCCTCCTCCTCCTTCTCCTTCTCTTCCCCACTGCCCTTCTTCTTCATCATCTTCTTTTTCTTCTTGTTTCAATGGTTTCTGCCTTTGGAGACACTGAGAGAGAGACTCCTCCATCCCAGGCTATTGCAAATAATCACCTGTGTTTTCTTCTTGTATTGGTATATCTTCCTTTTTAATGCTATAAGTTATAACCTATCTGAATTCATTCTGAAATATGATGTGAAGCAAAGATATAATTAGGCTTTCCCCCCCAAATTGATCAAATTGATCAGTTGATCCAACACATTTTTCTTTCTATTCAATACATATCAAGTATCTATTTTTTATGAGAAATCTCTGGTTAAAAGCAATGGCAGGGGCCCCTGGCTGGCTCAGTCCATAGAGCACACAACTCTTGATCTTGGGATTATAAATTTAAGCCCTGGTTGGGCATACAGCATTCTTAAAATTTTTTTTTAATTTTTAAAAAGTGATTGCAAACATCAAGATGGATATAACACATACCATCCCTCCCCAAATAACTTTGAAGTTCATAGAGTTTAACTTTATCCAAGTAACTGTTTACATGACACATTTCTTTCAATAGAATTTGTGCTACAGGGGCGCCTGGGTGGCTCAGTGGGTTAAGCCTCTGCCTTCGGCCCGGGTTATGATCTCAGAGTCCTGGGATGGAGCCCTGCATTGGGCTCTCTGCTCAGTGGGGAGCCTGCTTCCCCCCTTCTCTGCCTGCCTCTCTGCTTACTTGTGATATCTCTTTCTCTGTGTCAAGTGAATGAATAAAATCTTTAAAAAAAAAAGAATTTGTGCTACAAGTCATAATGTTGACAAAAGAAATGCTGGAATTACCATATTAGAAGAAAATTTGCGTATATGGAATCACACTTATCCATGCACTTGGTCAATATTTGTTGTCTAATACATGCCAGGTAGCAATGACTACAAGTTCTATGAACAAAATACAAATAATAAGGAAAGACCTTCTTGGGGCGCCTGGGTGGCTCAGTCAGTTAAGCATCTGACTTTGGCTCAATTCATGATCTCAGGGTCCTAGGACTGAGCCCCACATTGAGCTCCCTATTCAGCAGGGGGTCTGCTTGTCCATCTCCCCCTATCTCAAATAAATAAATAAAATCTTTTTTTTTTAAAGATTTTATTTATTTGATGGAGAGAGAGATGGAGCACAGGCAGGCACAGTGGCAGGCAGAAGCAGAGGGAGAAGCAGGCTCCCCACTGAACAGGGAGAATCTCAAGTTGGCTTGGTGCTAAATGCAGAGCCCAACACAGGCCTTGATCCTTTCCCCCTGAGATCATGACCTGAGCTGAAATCAAGAGTGGGAGGCTTAACTGACTGAGCCACCCCGGTGTACCAAAGTTGTTAGAGTTTTTAAAAAAATGAGTTCAAGGGGTGACTGGGTGGCTCAGTTGGTTAAACAACTGCCTTCGGCTCAGGTCATGATCTCAGGGTCCTGGGATCACGCCCCATTTTGTGCTCCCTGTTCAGCTGGGGTGGATAGTTGGGGGATATCTGCTTTTCTTTCTCCTTCTGCCCCTATCCCAGCTCATACTCTCTCTCTCTCGTTCTTTCCTTCAAATAAATATTTTTTTAAAATGAGAATTCTTGGGGCGCCTGGGTGGCTCAGTGGGTTGGGCCGCTGCCTTCAGCTCGGGTCGTGGTCTCGGGGTCCTGGGATCGAGTCCCGCGTCGGGCTCTCTGCTCGGCGGGGAGCCTGCTTCCCTCTCTCTCTCTCTCTCTCTCTCTGCCTGCCTCTCTGTCTACTTGTGATCTCTCTCTGTCAAGTGAATAGATGGAATCTTTAAAAAATAAATAAAATAAAATAAAATGAGAATTCTTGTTCTGAGCCTTTGAAAATTGCAAGGAATTGACAACTCAGCCTTTTACAGAATGGATGTTATATTTTTTAAAGATTTTATTTATTTATTTGTCAAAGAGGGAGAGAGTGTGGGAGAGCACAAGCAGGGGGAGAGGTAGGCAGAGGGAGAAGCAGGATCCTAACTGAGCAAGGAGCTCAACTTGGGGCTCCTTCCCAGGACCCTGGGATCATGACCTGAGCTGAAGGCAGACTCTTCACTGACTGAGCCACCCAGGGGTCCCTAGAATGGATATTACATGTTTCTAGTACTGAGCTAGACCTTAGGTTTGCAAAGATTAAAACAATGTAGCCCATCATTCACATCTCATAGATGAGTGGAGTATGTGAGCTTGCATTGTTAGGAAGGTAACATCATTTACTGAACAATGTAAGTATTGCCTCTGACATACACATTAAATGTATTCTTACCCATAGCTGGTTCTGGGCTTGCTATTCCATTGAACAGATATCTGTGATTCCAAATTCAATTCCATGTTCTTTATATTATTTTTTTGGACTATTTCTCTCTCTGACTTAATAGCTTTATTTAAGTATAATTTATATGCCACATGTTTCATTCATTTTAACCATACAATTCAGTGATTGTTAGTAAGTTTACAAAACTGTAAAACCATCACCACAATCTGATTTTAGAATATTTCCATTACCCCTAAAAGAAACCTCATGCCCAGTCCCCACCCCCGGCCCCAGGCAACCACTAAAACTACTTTCTGTCTCTATAAATTTGCCTTTCCTGGACATTTCACATAAATTAAATCTTACAATATGTTGTCTTTTACATCTGGCTTTATTATTGTCTACTTCTTACTGTGTAGTAGGGCCTGGCTGCTTTCATTATTCTATAATTTTAGCTAATTTATTGGGCATTCTTATGGGTTTATTCTTCCCAATGAACTAGAACAGAAGTCATGTTCACAATCCATTTTATAGATCAAAAGAGATCACTTTGCTGGGTCCCATATAATCATTCATTTTGTCTCTGGCTAAATCCTGACTCTAAAAATCAGGTCCTTCTTTGTGGCCCCTCGCTGGTTCCTTTGGTAGAGCCTGTGACTCTTGATCTTGGGGCTGTGAGTTTGAGCCCCACACTGGGTGTAGAGATTGCTTAAAAAATAAAATCTTTTTTTTAAATTTATTTATTTTTTATTTAAAAAAATTTTTTTAAAATTTATTTGACAGAGAATACAAGTAGACAGAGAGGCAGGCAGAGAGAGGAAGGAAAGCTGGCTCCCTGCTAAGCAGAGAGCCCGATGCGGGGCTCGATCCCAGGACCCTGAGATCATGACCTGAGCTGAAGGCCGTGGCTTAACCCACTGAGCCACCCAGATGCCCCTTGCAAGCACTTTTTACCCTCATGTGTACGTTGTCAATGCACAAAGTGTAAATTCCAAGAAAACAGGACTCTTTGGTGATGTTTCGTGCTTTCAAGCACAGTGTTCAATGCACAGGAGGTGCTGGACAATCATTTGCTAAGTGAGTGGACGAATGAAGGGATGAATGCCTGGGAAGGGCTGAACTGGGAAGCCTGCTGGCCAGGACTTTGCAGTAATGCCCACTGCTCTGAACTCCATGGGCTTTGTCCTCTTCTGAGCAGCCCCTACCTCACTGATTCCACCTTTACTCTGAATGGTTCTGGAATTCCTCTGCAATGATTAGGTCTTAAACTTCAGAGCACTTGGAGAATGACCAAGGGAAATCCCAGAACCCACCTTAAAGATAATGAATTAGTGGGCGTCCTGGGCTAACGGAATGTAGGTGTTCACAATCTCTTCTGTATTCTGCGGCCAGACTTCTTCTTAAAATATGTAAATCCAATTAAGTCACGCTCTTCCTGAAACCCATCAGTGGTTTTCTGGTGTTCAAACTCCTTGTACCTGTAATATCTGCGTGATCCAGCCTGGGTCCACCTGCCACATCAAGGCCCCAAGTTCTCTCTTGCCTTGGGGACTTTCTTCAAAAAATGATTCCCTCTACCTGGAAAACTCTCTTCCTGCTCCCACTCCTATTTTCACCTTCAAGTTGTTCTTCCCTGGATGACTTCTTTTTCTTTAGAGCTCGGCCTAGAAGCCCTCTCCTTGCAGAAGCCCTTCCTGATACCCCATTCCATGAGGCTCCTTTGCTGGTTACACATTCCTGGCCATCACCAGAGTTGACTCACAGAGTATGGACACTGTCTGTCTTGTACAACTGTAAGCTTGTTGAAGGCAGAAACATGGTCCCCAGAACCTAGGGCAGTGCCTGGCACATAACTGGTGGCAACTTGGGGAAGACGACCCTTATTTGGAAGACCAAACCCAAATGTATGTGTGCACACATATGTTGAGAACATATCCGGTGCCCAGTGTTACTCAGGACTAATCTTGCCCATCTTTTAAGACACAGCCTCCCTTTGTGTGGCCTCCCTGATCTCATATGGCTTGGTGGTAATAATAATGTTAGTCATTAAGGGGCTTCTGGGTGGCTCAGTCTGTTGAGTGTCAGACTCTTGGTTTTGGCTCAGGTCATGATCTTGGGGTCATGAGATGGAGCTCCTTGTGGGGCTTCATGCTCAGCATAGAATCTGCTGGGGATTTTCTCTCTCTCTCTCCCCTTTACCCTTCCCCCCTGCTCCTGCTCTCTCTCTCTCTCTCTCTCTCAAATAAATACATGAAATCTTAAAAAAGATAATGTTAAGGGGCCCCTGGGTGGCTTAGTCAGTTAAGCATCTGCCTTTGGCTCGGGTCATGATCCCAGGGTTCTGGGATCGAGCCCCACATCAGTCTCGCTGCTCAGGGGGGGAGCCTGCTTCTCCCTCTCCCTCTGCCCCTCTCAGCTCATTCTCTCTTTCTCAAATGAGTAAATAAAAGTCTTTACAAAAATAATCATGCTAATAGTTAAGAAGTAGTGCCGTGCCTGGCTGGCTCAGAGGATCATGTGGCTCTTGACTTTGGTATCGTGAGTTGGAGCCTCATATTGGGTATAGAGATCACTTAAATAAATACACTTTAAAAATAATCAAGAAGTATTGGGGAACCTGGGTGGCTCAGTTGGTTAAGCGACTGCCTTTAGCTCAGGTCATGATCCCAGAGTCCTGGGATCGATCAAGTCCTACATCAGGCTCCCAGCTCCATGGGAAGTCTTCTTCTCCCTCTGACCTCTCCTCTCATGCTGTCTCACTGTATCTCTCTCTCTCTCAAATAAATAAATAAAATCTTTTAAAAATTAATCTAGAAGTATTAAGAACTGATAACATCCTAGGCACTGCTTTGTGTGCTAGCTCTCCAAGTGTTAACTCATTCAATCTTATTTCAACTCCAAAGAGACAGACCCTAGTGCCTCAGTTTTAGGGACAAGATAGTTGAGACACAGAGTGATTTATTTATTTATAAAGATTTACTGGGGCATCTGTGTGGCTCAGTTGTTAAGCATCTGCCTTCGGCTCAGGACATGACCCCAGGGTCCTGGGATTGAGACCTGCATCTGGCCCCCTGCTCAGCAGGAAGCCTGCTTCTCCCTGCTTTCTCTCCCCTGGCTTGTGTAAATAAAATCTTAAAAAACAAAAAACAAAAAACAGAACTTAAAAAAGACAATAATTGCATTTTTTTTAAATTATTTTTTAAAAAGATTTTATTTATTTATTTGACAGAAAGATCACAAGTAGGCAGAGAGGCAGGCAGAGGGAGAGGGGGAAGCAGGCTCCCCGCTGAGCAGAGAGCCCTATGCAGGGCTTGATCCCAGGACCCTGGGATCATAACCTGAGCCGAAGGCAGAAGCTTTAACCCACTGAGCCACCCAGGTTCCCCAAGATTTATTTATTTTTGAAGATTTATTTATTGGAGAGAGAAAGAGAGCACAAATGGGAGGGGCAGAGGGAGAGGGAGAGAATCTCAAGCAGACTCCACACTGAGCGTGGCGTCTGATATGGAGCTTGATCTTACAACAGTGAGAAGACAACCTGAGATGAAACCAAGAGTCGGATGCTTAACTGACTGTGCCACTTAGGTGCCCCTACTTATTTATATTAGAGAGAGAGAAAGAGAGAGAGAGAGAACACCAGGCAGGGGCGAAGGACAGGGGAAGAGAGAATTTCAAGCAGACTCTCCACCAGAGTCTGATATGGGGCTCGATCTCATGACCCTGAGATTATGACCAGAACTGAAATCAAGAGTCAGATGCTTAACTCACTGAGCTCCCTCTCCCTCTGCCCATCTGAGATTTAAGAGGGGCTCCATCCTCCTATAAGGCTGAAACTGTACTTACCAATAGTGAGGCATTCAATTAGTCTTTGCTGTATTCCAGGCACAGGGCTGGGCTCTGGGGACACCTGTGGTTCCTGTGTTGGTGAAAATGACCCACTGGGGCAAAGACAGGCATTAGTACCTTGTTACCTAATTACAAGTTGGAGGGGTGCTCCAGAGGAGAGAAACTGTTAGACAATAAAGGGGTTTGGGACCTGGTCCCTTTAGCAAGTAACACTTCGTGGGAGGCCTGAAGGTTAGGAGAGCAGGGAGGAGCATTCCAAAGGCTGAGCAGAGGAGTTTGAATTGCTGTCAGGGGAACAGAGGATGCCCCAGAGTGCCTGCTGCTTCAGGATGAGGACTGGAGAAGCACCACAGGCCACTGGCTGCCCAACTGCTCTTGTCCTTGTCCCCTCCACTCCTCATCCAGTGCTCTCCCTTCCAGATTCCTCCTTCCTGGCACATGTCCCTGCTCAAGACTCTCCCACCCTGGATACATTACCCCAACAGCCCTGCTTGCCCAAGGTATAATACTTAATACTCTCTCCAGCATAACTAAGCATACTCCAATCATTCATTCATTCGTTCATGGCTTTTTTTTTTTTTTTAACAAATAAGCCACATAAAACTTGAATGCCATGAAGAGGCAACTGCTATCAGTATGTGGATCTATCTTCCTAGGTTTTGTCAGAAATATGTATTATAATGATATATATTATAATGATACATAATATCATAAAAGAGGATACACTGTGCATAAATTGAGTCATAAAAACTTTAATATGCTGCACATTTGCCACAGTAAATATCTCTATAACAACACTGTTAATGGCCACCTGAGATTCTATACCATGCATCAGAAATACTCAATTAAAAGCCAACTATACATTCTTTCTCAAATATTTATTTATTTATTTATTTATTTTTAAATATTTTATTTATTTATTTGACAGACAGAGATCACAAGTAGGCAGAGAGGCAGACAGAGAGAGGGAGGGGGAAGCAGTCTCCCCGCGGAACAGAGCGCCAGATGTGGGGCTTGATCCCAGGACCCTGAGATCATGACCTGAGCCGAAAGCAGAGGCTTAACCCACTGAGCCACCCAGGCGCCCCTATTTATTTATATTTGAGATTTTATTTATTTATTTGAGAGAGAGTGAGTGAGAGAGAAAATGAGCAGGGGGAGCAGGAGTGCAAAGGGAAAAGAAGGCTCCCCACTGAGTAGGGAGCCCAATGTGAGGCTCTATCCCAGGACCCCAGGATCATGACCTGAGCTGATGGCAGATGCTTAACCCACTGAGCTACCCAGGCACCCTTTTTTCTCAAATATTCAGTGAGCACCTATTGTGTGGCATGACTTTGCTTAGAAATTTAGGTTGACTGCAAGATCCTACTATTACCATAGTAAAGTTATTATAAACGAGGCGCTAGTGAATTTCCTTGGGGCTCAACATCTGGGCATGTCTGTAATTGCTGACACAGGAAAAATTCCCAGAAGTAGGATTTCTAGATTCAAGAGGAGACTTTAAGGTCAAATTACCCTCCAATTAGGTTTTCCCAATTTACACTCACACCCACTTCCTGTCTTTAACTGCTTTGATAATGTCCAATAGTTTCTCTACTTCCTTATTTCATTCTTAAACTCTTTTCAGGCTGAGTTTTGTTCTTCTTACTCCACTGAAATTATTCTCACTGAGGTCATCAGATTTCATCGAGTGTCATTTTCAGTGATTCATCTGTTTTCGGTCCTTATCTTCATTGACCTGTTTAGGCCATTTAATACCTCTGGCCACTCTTCTCTTCCTGAAATATTTACCATCCTTGGTCACGTAAAGCAGATCCAGTCTTACTAACTTCATTTGACACCTAGGAAACCAAGGCCTGAAGAGGTCCCCATTTTATCAAGGAGGACATAGCATTGTGCAGGGTTCAAATCTAGACCTCTTGACTCCCATGTTCTTGAGCTTCTTTTTGAGCTCGATTTTTGGAATCCTTGGTGACGTTTGCACATTGTTAAAGAGGGCCTCACTAGGACAATTTTATCTGATTCTTCTTCGTTTCATAAGAAATTTCTTTTGGATTTCATCCCCTCCCCCCCCAGTGCTGTTAATCTAATCAGTCTTCAAGGCCTTAGCTGCACCAGGGTCCTAATGAGGACTCATTTGTGCTGTGGTGCAGAGGGGCCCCTAACTGGGCAGGTTTTCATCCCTGAGAGTTCAGGGATAGAATGAAAGCAGCCCAGAGGACCTGCGGGGAGGATACCTGCCAAGAAGCCGGGAACCGACCTTTGGGGCTAAGCAGCAATCTTCAGGGCCTTGGGCAAATTTCTTATGGGCTTTTCTGGGTGACCTGGTCAGTTACTTCTCAGACCAGGTACCCTCATGTAACATTGAGCAATTGCTTCTTCTTAGAGTTGTTTTGAGGATTTAGTAAGTTCTACATACATAACATCTCTGCGCTCTGCCTGACACAAGACAGACAATAAGTGGTAGTTATTTGAGCCTTTCATTTCGATTTAACAAGCATTTTTCTATATTCGACCTCATTTGGCCTTTCAGTTATCCAATCAAACTCTACCTCCGCAGATGCATATTTTAAATAATCATTTTATCGCGGTAGAGACTTGAGGATCAGAGGGCAAGCACTTGGACTCGAGGTGGCCGCCAACTGGAGCCCGCTCCCCTGGGGAGCGCCCAACTTCTCAGTGGGCCCTGCAACCCCCAAGACCCACAACTTGTCAGCCCGCCGCTGTCGCAGCCTCGTGTCCTCACAGCCTCCCGTCCTCGCTTCTGCATCTAGCCATTCAGCGCCATCTTTGAGCCTGGCACGGAGCCGTATTTCCGCAGTTTCCTCCCCAAACCAGGGGTAGCCACTCATGCCCAAGTGTTCCCCTATTGGGATGAAGTACCCGTAGCTGGCCAGGCTTGTCTCATGCTGGCCCCAAATAATAATTTATCGCGTACTCCCAGGTCTTGGAGGATGCGGTCTGACCAATTCAAAAATGGTGGGGATACCCTCACCTTCCCTGTCTTCCGCTTTAGACGCGCATGGGCGAGGTCACGTCGGAGTGCGCAGGCGCGACAGGGCGGGGCTATTTCCATGGCAACCCGCGCGCAGCTCGGGCCGCTCGGCCCGGCGGGAAGCGCGGGAGCTGAGGCGCTGGCGACAGGCGGGGCTCTGAGCGCCGAGGGGCCCGGGCGCCCGGCGCCCCTGCAGGACGAGACCCTGGGCGTGGCATCTGTGCCCTCGCAGTGGAGGGGCGTCCAGGGCATCCGCCGGGAGACGGTGAGAGCGCCGGCCCGGCTCCGGGCGACGGGGGCCGGAGGGCGAGGGTCCGCGCGCGGTCTCCGGGCGGAGTTCTGGCGTGCCGCCGGTTTGTTTTGTATTTTCACTCACAGACGCTAACCCTGGCGGGATTCTCGAGCGTTTCCTCAGACTCTCTGTGCAACCACAGAAGGGGTTTTTCCTTAAGACTCCTGAAGACACCGTGTTTTGCAGGATTTTGTGTGAACCTCCGTTTCGGGGCATTTCAAACTAACTTTTCTTAAAAAGAGAGAGAAAAAAAAGAGCAGATTGCGTTTCAAGGTCGAGATACGCGTTTTTCTAGGAGCGTCATCAAAAGCGCACACAGCGAGGTTTTTTGAGGAGTGAGGGGCAGGGCTCCTGGGCGTCGGGTCTTCTCCTCAGGGAACTTTGTGCAGACTTTGAGGGCCTGCTGTGTGCCCAGAGCTCTTCCCTCCTGGAGCCGACGTGGGGTCGTTTGCAGGGCACGGGCAATAGGCAACTTAGGCAATAAGTAAATTCTGCGGTGTGTTGTTAGGAGGTGAGGAGTGCCACGGACGAACGCAAAAGAAGGGTGAGGGCTTGGAGGGTCTGGGTTGGAGAGTGAGGGGGTGGGCGGGCCTCACTGAGAAGGTGACATCAGAGGAGTGGTAGAGCAGCCCCGCAGGGCAGACTGCCAGTGCAAAGGCCCAGTGGTTGGAGCAGATCTTGCGTGTTTGAGGAGGCAGCCCGGCTGGCGTGGAATGAGAGAAGGGGAAATGGTCCCAACTGAAGTCAGAGTGGGTAAGCAGAGGCAGGTCAGGTAGGGTCTTGCAGATCATTTTAAGGACATTGGCTTTTCCTTGGTGAAAATGGGGGGCATTGTAAGGTGCTATGCATTTACCAGAAAAGAAAACTTAGTTTGCCACCAGAGTGGCCAGACCTGCAGAGCTTAGCTCCTCACCAACACCGATGAGCTTTCCATGAAGTCTTACTCTGGAAGATAGGTTTCTTGCCTCGGGCTTGCAGGTCTCAAGCCAGGATTTGATGTGGCTTCAAAGCTCTCCCCACTCACATCCTGCCTAGAAATGGTTCTGGTGCAAAGCCAAGTGGATGTTTTAGTTAAATCTGCCCATTCTTATCACAGGTAAAAGTGTACTTCACAGTTCCTGGCTTTGAAGAGCACTTGAAGTAGCTCTTGTTTGCCAAAGGCCCAGATTCTAGAAGACTTTAGATTTGGAAACCACTGATTCAGTCTAAGTTTCTTTCTTCTTACAGAGAATGAAATGGAGGCAGGTTCATTTTCTTGTGACTATAGTTTTTACCTGTAGGATTCTAAGAACAAATTCCAGGTAAAAAGCTTTCATCTGTGAGGGTGGTTTCCCTGGACTAGCATCTCCTGTCTTATTGAAGGAGATGTTTGATTAAGTTATAAGAATGTTGCAGGGGTCGGAAGAAGGAGGTACATTGCTTTTTTTTTTTTTTAATATAATTTTTTTAAAAAAATTATTTGACAGAGAGAGATCACAATTAGGCAGAGAGGCAGGCAGAGAGAGGGAAGGAAGCAGGCTCCCCACTGAGCAGAGACCCCAATGTGGGGCTCGATCCCAGGACCCCGGGATCATGACCTGAGCCGAAGGCAGAGGCTTAAACCACTGAGCCACCCAGGCGCCCCTAAAAAAAATTTTTTTTAAAGACTGTTTATTCTAGAGAGAGTGCATTGGGGAGGGAGGGGTAGAGGGAGAGAGAATCCCCAGCAGATTCCCCACTGAGTGCAGGGCCTGATCCCACAACCCGGAGATCATGACCTGAGTGGAAACCAAGAGTAGACACCGAACCAACTAAGCCATCCAAACTCCCCTTTTTAATATATTTTTTAAAGATTTTACTCTTTAAGTAATCTCTACACTAGCGTGGGGCTCGAACTCATGAGCCAGGTGCCCCTTTTCTGTTTTAATACTAATGGTCTTTGGCCTTCCTTGAGTTTTCCTGTCGTATTCCAGTATGTTCACAGAGGGATAGTGTCCCGAGCTTTGGTTCGAGACCGGAGTGCACACACTCTTTACGGCTTTGGGCCAGTCACACGATCTCTTCTTCTTCAAAGTGGGTCCTTATGAGAACACTTCCTGAGGGGTTAAATGAGACTGTGAGTAAGAAAGCAGTTTGAAAGCCTGGAGCTGCTCAGGTGAATGATCTGGAGGTGTCAGGCGCCTGGGCAGCTGCCTGAGATGACGGAGGCTGTGTAATTATCCCTCCTTTCTCATCCGCCGTTTCTCAAACTTGGCTGACACTGGAATGTCCTGGGACCCTTGAAAAATATGGATGTTTGGGTCCTACCTTCAGCGATTCTGGCTTAATTGGTAAGTGTTGTGATGTGGGAATCTGCTTTTATTAAAGCTTCCCAGGTCATTCTAATAGGTAGCAAAATTTGAGACCATCCATCGAGTGCATCCTACTTTCCAGCGAAGCCCAATTCTGATCCTAGGAAAGTGTGGGGTGTGTTTTTTTTCCTTTTTCGAAAAATTGTGGTGGGGTGCCTGGCTGGGTCAGCGTAGAGCATGTGACTCCTGATCTCAGGGTCTTGAGTTCGAGCTCCGTGTTGGGCATAGAGATTACTTAAAAATAAATAAAATTGTGGCAAGAGACACATAATAGAAATTTTACTGTTTTTAAGTGTACAGTTGAGCGGCGTCAAGTTCATTCACATGGTGCCACCACTCACCACTCTCTAGTTTCAGAACTTTCTCATCTGTGGGATGCATTTTGGACATTCAGATCTGTCTTCCTTGGACTGTGGGCTCCCAGAGGACAGGGAAGTTAGTCTTGTGTACTTTTGCACCTCCTGAAGGCAACCAGGAAATACTGGATTGAATAATTTTCCCGTGTGCTGTCATCCCACACAGGGTACATCTCTCCTCTCCTGCTTTGAATTAAATTCGCTGCCTTCCTGCGGGCTCTTCCTCCTTTCCTGACGGGCTGCTGCTTGGTGGCCTTGGTGGCTTCTGTAGCGTATGTCACCCCCTGCTGGAAGGTGTTTGTTTTTAACTGGGGTCTGGCCTCTTACTGATTTTCAAGGAGAATTCAGTCTGTGGTTCTCTGCCTTTGAGTTTGCTAGACAGTGTTGATACTAGATTTATTCATTTTTTTAAAAGAGCACGAGAGGAGATTGAGAGGCTAAAATGACACCAAAATGGTCTGCAGTAACTGCAGCTCAAAGGGGTCTAGCACCTCGGTGGCTCCCAGCTTCTGTGGAAATGTCTGCTGTTGTCCTCCGCACGTGGCCGAGCCCCGGCTCCACGTTGTCGTTTGAAAAGCTGTTTGTTGCCCTGATAGACTCAAGAGGGAAGTTCACCTGAACAGGAGGTTGTGCCTTGACACGGGTTCCCGGCTCAGTTACTCCACCCTTGCAGAGGCCACTTGGGACGGTTGTCCATGCTGCCTCGTGAAACCCACTCAGCATCACACCCAAGACATTCCCGCCCCACCTTGTCTGCTCGTTGGCAGATTGTGCCTCACACCGGGGTCAGATCGAGGCGGGGCTGGTGCGTGGGCTTTGCAGCATGTGCACAGGGAGCTGCTGATCTAGGCGGGGGTCCTCTCCGCTGCCATCACACCTGCCTTCTCCTCAGGTGTGTGGGCCCGATGAGGAGGAAGAAAGGAGGCCTTTGGGGTGATGGCAGCCTGAGGAAAAGGTAGCTCTGGGGAGGACAAGTGGAAGCGGGCCTGCTGGAAGTGGCGAGGTGATAGTGACAAGCCACTCCCCCCGCAGGTGCCCAGCAGCGCCCCTCAGGTGGGCTTGGCAGCATTCCTCTGCCTCTGGGGATGAGCCATGACCCTAGGTGAAGCCCAGGACCCGGAGTAATGGAGATAGTCAGAAAGGGGGGGAATGTGAGCATGGTGTGTACGGGGTAGGGGGAGGTGATGGGCCTTGGGCTGTGGCCCTGGGAAGCATACAAAGGGGTGAGGCCCACATGTGGGGTCTCAGTAACCGCCCCCCCCCCAGCATCCACATCACCTGGGGGCTTGTTAGCACGGCACACTCAGCCCCCCTTTAGGAGGTCGCAGCTTGTGTTTTCGCAAGCTTCCAGGTGATTCTGGGGCCTGCCCATTGAGAATGCAGGTCTAGAATGGTCTTTGAGGTTCTTTTCCACTCTGGAGTCAGATGTGCTGGCTCAGGCTGACTGGGAGAATGAAGCGAGAAGTGGTATGCTTCTGGTATTAGCTGGTGGTGGTTACTACCCAGGGGAGTAATGGGGGCTCGTCTCTCACGACATTTCCCCAGACCTTCAAAGACACATTCTTTCTATGGTGATGTATTTCCTCAATTAGAGGACACACGCCCACCCCCAGCCTTTGTAATAGATCTTAAAATTCGGTGTGTCTCACAAATGACCTGTGTATTTAATATAGTTTCCCCCGAAGAACTATTAAATAATTGGAATGTTTTATAATCAATACATCCTAGAGTCAAGGAGATGTATATATTTTATTTGTCTCTTTTTTTCTTGAGAGGGAGAGAGGAGGGGGAGGGGTAGAGGGAGCAAGAGAATCTGAAGCAGCCTCCATGTCTGGGATGGAGCTAGATGAGGGGCTTGATTTCACGGCCCTGAGATCATGACCTGAACTGAAATCAAGAGTCAGATGCTTCGCGGACTGAGCCACTCAGGTGCCCCTATCTATCTATCTCTACACCCAGTGGGGGGCTTGAACTCATGACCCTGAGATCAAGAGTCACATGCTCTACTGACTGAGGCAGCCAGGTGCCCCTAGAATGTATATTTTTAATAAGAAAATGACTATTCTACTTATGACTTTGAAGTTGGCCTGCCCCATATTGATATCCCCTGGATGGATTTCTCTAGCTGGCCAGTTTCTGAATGACAGAGTCACACATCGGCGCAGTTACACTGGCACTGGTCAGTCTTTGACCCTGAAGGCAGGGCAAAGCCTAGTATTCTGTCAACATACCTCTCAGAGCCTGGGGTGGGGGCCGGTCACCAGACCCAGTGGGGCCAGTTCCTCTGTCATGAGGAATGTTCCTGAAATTGATCGATCCATCCTAAATGCCAGCCAGAGACCCATTATTTCAGAAATGAGGCCTTGAGGGGTGGTGGTCTGGGGGTCAGGAAGCCTTCCTAGAGGTTAGTGTGATAGCAAGTGACAGAAACTGGCCCAGACCAGGCACTTCTGTTCAGGATGCAGGGGTCTCCTGGGTCCCTCATGGAGGTGCGGCGGCTGGTCCTGAGGAATCCAGGAGGCTTTGGGGGCTCTGCTGTTGCCATGCATTCCCTGAGGCCTGTCTCTACTTGGCTCCTGGTCACATGGTGGCACTGGCTGAGTGTCAGGGCCCAGAGTTTCGAGGTTTCAGTTCCGGGCCTGTGCTGTCTAACTTGTGAAATCTTTGTCTCTGTCATGAGTTTCCCTGAGAGAGCTCAGGTGGCCCAGCAGAGTAGTGTTCACTTCCCATCTAGTCGGAAGCTGCAGTCCTGGTGTTGGGGGCACATTTTGTGGCTTGGGTAGGAGTCCTGGCGTTCTGGATGTCTGCGGGCTCTCTTGGGGCAGGATTGTTAGGCACTCATCCTAGGCTCTACTCCCTGAGTCTCACTGCCTTCCTCTCCGCTTTAGGTTGCTGGGGCTTCGGACTCCAGAGCACGGAGCCTGGTAGTCTTGATTTGGGAATTGTTTCCCTGGTCCACACCTCCTAGTGCGATTAAAGTTTGGCCCCAGCTCCTCCCCCACCTCCGCATTTCCCCTGCAACACCTGTGCCTCCGAGGTGTGGGAGGCAGGCTGCAGCCCAGCATCCCGAACACTCTCCTTCCGGGCCTTGCTGGGGCCTAAGAAGCAAGGACCCCACTGGGCCCTGACCTCTTCCCTGACATCTCAGACGGGAGCCTCAGCACAGCCACACACTGCCTGGCACAGAAGGCACCAGTATATACTGGGTAGCCTTGAGCGAGCCCTTCCTTTTTGGAGGTTTGGGGCTCCAACCCCAGACGATCTGGGTCTGGTCAGGATCAGACCAGATACTTGGATCATGAACCATGGAAACCTACGTTGGAGTCCCCGAGGGAAAAGAGAGTCATGGTGGTTTCCTGCCAGTTCACAGAAAAAAAAAAAAAAATTGCAGGTGCATTATCATTGGTTTTTTAAGGTTTTTTTTCTCCCTAAATTTTCCCTAGTGTTTTTTTGACATTTGTCGTTTGTCTGAATAAGCAAGCAGCAAGCAAATATTAATAGAGATAGCTGGAAAGGTGACCGCTATGTGTCTCTTGTGGCCATTTTTGTCTTACGTTAGGACACTGGGGTAACATTCTTTTAGAAGCATTTTTCTGCATTCATCTGGTGTGATCAGTGGCCAGGACGCTGGACTGTTTGGGAGAGAACACCGTGGCTGAGACAGGCTGGTGTCACAGGTCAGACTACCTGGATTCAAGTTCCACTGCACTCACCTCTGTGCTGTGTGACCTTGGGTGAGTTACTTCTCTGTGCCTCGGCGCCAACAGCAGTAATGCAGAAATAGGATTTTCTCTATAGGGTGGTTGTGAGCGTGGATAAGATGTGGCTAGAGCTTTGGGGAGACTGCGTGAGTGAGCACTTAGTCACCGACACTCTTACCATCATTGTGGCTTCTGGAACTTTGATTTTCTCCCACCGTCTTAGAATTTGGCTCAGCCTGTATTCTTTCTGGTCCCCGAGCCCATCCACGAATTCCTCAGTGTGCACGCTCCACTGGCACTGGGGCAGCCCTCCAGTGCTATGGTTTCAGGTCGAGTCTCTGCTGGATGCTCTCCGAGCCTCGTGCCTTGTGGCCGCTTCCATGCAGACGGCAGGGAGGCATCTCAGTATAGAGGGGGCCCCACAGAACCGCTTCTGCGCTCTCTTCTCCCAGAACCTGCCATCGCATTCACTGGTTGTCACACCTGCTCTCTGCTCCTCACGTCTCCCTGAGCAGCCAGAGAGGCATGGGCCTGCTTACGGCCACCCTGGGGCTCACACCTAGAGGGAAAGCCCCACTTGTCCTGGCTCTCAGACACCTCTGGGCCTTGCCCTTGCTCGCGTGCCGCCCTCCTCACCCACTGTGGCCGGGTGCGCCGCCAGCTCTCCAGTTTCTGAATGTGGGGCCTCCTCTACCGGCGGGTTTTGGTCTCGCCTCCCGGCTGGTCCCCATCCCTGTTCCAGGCCCCTCTCCTGCCGCTCTCCGCTTGTCCTTCATACCTCAGCGCAAGTGCTGTGTGCCCAGAGGCCTTCCTAGCTGTTCCCTACTCTCCCACACCTCTGCTGCACTTAGCGTCATTGGTAGTTGATGGCTTTTCTTGTTTGTGTAGCCCCGACCCCCGTAGAACCTCCTTAGGCACAGGAATCTTGCACATTTTGTTTGCTGCTGTATCAGTAGTACCTGGACAGTGCCTGGCAAGTGGATGCTCAGTAAATAGTGTGTGTGTGTGTGTGTGTGTAGCAAAATGGAGATACATATAAATAACATGTAATACACGTTACATATGGTATATATGTATATGTAATACAGTGCTATGGGTGTGTGTGTGTATACATGTAGTATATAGCATAAACAGGCTTATGCCATGTGCCAAATACCATGCAAAGAGCCGGGGATATAAAGAGACATCAGAAGGGTTCTGAAGCTGGAGGCACTTACAGTTTAATTGGTGGTAGAAAAGGAGAATTTTGTGGAACGTGAAAGGGAATGTGAGGATGGGTATTTCATGTTCTAGCAAGGGCTGCCCCTAGGTAGGGCCAGCTCCCTTCCTTCGGGCTTGCTAGTGCTGGCCTGCTGCCCAGCGCTGTCCCCCAGGCCTGAGTGCGGGGCACAGGGGTCTGGGCCTCATCATTGCCCTTTGTGTTCAGGTGCTTGGTGAGGGGCCGCGTGAACAGAGCCTCTTGCGAGACCACGACATATGATAGATGGCCCCTCACTTGGTAAATGATGGGTCACGTCCATGTAAGAAAGAGGCTGATCTGCTGTCTGTCCCTGTGCCCAGCTAAACAGGGGATGAGGGATTGGAGGCAGATGGTGGGGTGGGGAAAAGGGGCAGCTGGGAAGAAGCCTGCCTTCCACCAACTAGCTCATCACAGACACACTCACTTTCTTTGATGACGGGGGGCATCTTGGACAGTGCCTGCTAAGGGAGGGAGAAGCCGTGGGCCATTCTGCTGGTGTCCAGGTTTGACATGCTTAGGCGACCACTGCTGGCTCTAATATGACATGACTACTGTCAGGTTCTTCAAAAGGGCACTCCTAAAAAAAAAAAAAAAAAAAAAAAAAAAGATATTCCTGCATCTGCTCCAAATAGTGTCATAATGTCACCAGAGGTTCTGAGTCAGGCTCTTACTGGGTCATGTTGGCTGCCCCTGGACCTCTCAGTGTGACCTAGGGCACATAGGAAGGTTGAAGGGTCGTCTCTACCCTTGGCACACGGATTGGGCTCGTCCTTTGGAAGATGGGCCAAGAGGAAAGGGACATGCTGGGGCGGACAGGGTGACCAGAGGCCTGAGGGTCAGCAGCAGCATGGGAGGGGAGTGTGTGGGCTGGTGAGGCTGGGTGTTGACTGCTGGGTTGTGATCTTCTGCAGAAAAGTTGCCAGACAGCGAGCATTGCCACCGCCGAGAAGGCGGCCCAGACCCGGAAGCACGTGGATGCCGAGGTGCAGACGGAGGCCCCCGTGCCAGTCAGCGCGCCGTCCGTGTCCCCGCATGATGACCCCCGGCTCGCAGCCTTTCTTCGGAGGGTGGAGGCCATGGTTATTCGGGAGCTGAACAAGAACTGGCAGAGCCATGCTTTTGATGGCTTCGAGGTGAACTGGACTGAGCAGCAGCCAACGGTAGGGAACGGGCTGGCGCGGCCTGGGACGCGCCCCTCCTCTGCTCCAGCTCGCGCCTTAGCCTTGCTTTCAGTCCTTCTTTTACGCCAACCAGATACTGATAATAGTAGTAATACTAACAGAGTTCACTGGGCTCTAACATTCTGCCGGGTGGATGATTTTACAAGAGTAAGTCCTCAGGGGCCCCTGGGTGGCTCAGTCGGTTAAGTGCCTGCCTTTGGCTCAGGTCATGATCTCGGGGTCCTGGGACTGAGCCCTGCATCGGGCTCGTGGCTCAGCGGGGAGCCTGCTTCTCCCTCTCCCTCTGCCCCTCCCCCCTACTTGTGGGTGCTCTCTCTCTCTCTTACACTCTCTCAATAAACAAAGTATTAAAAAAAAAAAAAAAAGGAGAGGGACCTGTGGGTTGTTTAGTCGGTTAAGCATCTGCCTTCAGCTCCAGTCATCATCCCAGAGTCCTGGGATCGAGTCCCACGTCAGGCTCCTTTCTCAGTGAGGAGCTTGCTTCTCCCTCTGCCTGCCATTCCCCCTGCTGCGCGTGCTCTCTCTCTCTCTGACAGATAATTAAAATCTTAAAAAAAAAAAAAAAAAAGACTTCCCTGCTGTCAAGAAGTAGGTGTGGTTGGGGTGCCTGGGTGGCTCAGTGGGTTAAAGCCTCTGCCTTCGGCTCAGGTCATGATCCCAGGGTCCTGGGGTTGAGCCCCGCATCGGGCTCTCTGCTCCGCAGGGAGTCTGCTTCCTCCTGCCTCTCTGCCTAGTTGTGATTTCTCTCTGTCAAATAAATAAAATATTTAAAAAAAAAAAAGTAGGTGTGGTTATCTCCATTTACAGCTGGGAGGTACTGAGAGGTACAGGTGGGAGACTTCAAGCTGAAGTGACTTTTCCAGGGTCACACGGAGCTAGTTAGCAATGGAGGGAGGGTTTGAACCCGGGGAGTCGGACTCTGGACTGAATTCTCCCCACTGCTTGGCTGTGTCTCCCCAGGCAGCACACACTGAGGGCTCTCTGTGCCATCTCATTCAGCATGACTGCATGAGGCAGTACTAGGATGATCGCCATTTTATACAGGGGGCCCAGAGAGGCTAAGTGACTTGTCTGTGGTCACACAGCTTCACGGGCTAAGCTGGGATATGAGCCTGGTCTGGTTTCACTACCATGCTCTAGTGACTTCGGTGTCTCCAGGGCTCAGTTCAGAGCCGTCACCCTGTATACTCAGGTGGCCAGCCGCACAGACAGCCCAGCCTTTGAGATGAGGAAGCCTTGGCATGAATGGGAGGGGCTCTTGGCTTTGGCTCTGTGCTGGGCCTCAGCCTACCCTGTGGACAGGGCACTTGCTTGGTGCTGCATGCCCTCGACGGACCGGCTGCAGAGCCTTGGAGCTCCGGGCCAAACTTTTTATACAATGCTTTCTTCCTTGGGAAATAGAGCTGAGTAACTGTGTATTCAGAGGTCATAAGCCCTGCTCTAGCCGCTCCTCCTCCTCTGCCCACTTACCCCCAAGTCGGTGGAAGGCAAGGGAGAGTTGGTTTGTTCCAGGGAAATCCTCAAAATCCCTCTGAAGAGCGGGTGTGGAGGCCATACCGAAGTGGGCAGTCCCTGAGGCTCAGGGAAGCTGCTTGATGGAAGGGCTTGGTGATCAGAGCCCAGCCCACTCTCCTGCTGTTGCCCATGCGCGCACCAGCCCCCAACTTTACAGTTGCATTTAGAGAGGTTAAACTTTTTTTTTATTATTAGAGGTGCTTTTACTCATTTCTATGAATTAATTTGGTCCCAGTGTATATTGCTCTCTCCCCTTTACAAAATACCTGTTTTCTGACTGCGGAAACAATATGTGTTCATTGTAACAAATCCGGGCAGTACAGAAACAACAAGCGTGTACCATGTAGACAGCGGTAGGGAACTCCTGTTCCTGGGCCTTTAACTCCTCCCTGTGCTACAATAACACACACCATTGTTACTAGTGTCATTAAGAACTTTTTTTTTTTTTTTTAAGGATTTTATTTATTATTTGACAGAGCACAAGCAGGGGGAATGGCAGAGGGAGAGGGAGAAGCAGGCTCCCCGCCGAGCAGGGAGCCAGACTCGTGGCTCGATCCCAGGACCCCGGGATCATGACCTGAGCTGAAGGCAGACGCTTAATGACCGAGCCACCCAGGCGCCCATCCCTAGGACATTTTAAACAAAAAATGGAAAGCACTGTACATTTTCTTTATGACTTTTCTCACTTGCCAAGGCTCTCCACGTCAGTTCCTATAAAGGTGCGCCAGGCTGCATCCCACTGCATAGATGTGCCATCCTTTATCGGACGCTCCTATGGGACTCGGTCTCTTCCGGAAACGTGTGGACAGGCGGGAGATTGGGCCCCTCTCAGTGGCAGTGGGGCGTGTTGCCCTGATGGCCTCGTGTCTTAGCGGTTCCCGGAATGCCGGGCAGAGAATTCTCCAAGTTTGCTGTTAGATTAACAACGTCAGCAAATCTCTCCCTCTCACTTCTTCTTTTGTATTAGCTTTTTGTTGATTTCCTCATAGTGGAGTTATTATTTTGGCTGATATGGGGTTTTTGTGTCTTCTCCTGCTGTCAAAGTGTTGGCCTTGACATTTCATCGCTCTCCTTGGCACTGTTGTAGCCACTCCGGAAAGGCTGGGATGCCGTGCTCAGAGAGAAACCCTGATTTCCGATTTCCAAAAACAATCTGACAACCTTGGGGAATGCTTAGAAATCAGAGATAAGAGACAGGGGCTCCCACAGGACTTCTGATCTCCTGGCTCTGTTGTTTCCTTCCTCTGGCTTTGCACATATGTGTGGACAGCTGTGCGTCACTGTGACCGATCTCGGGGTCTTTTCTGGGGAGCAAAGCCTGTTTTGTGTTGTCAGGTGGCTACAGAGACTTCATGCTTGTCCTTTTAAAAACCTCTGAATGTTTTGTCTGCACACTGTATTTTTTTGTGCCAGGTTTCTTTCTTTCTTTCTTTCTTTCTTTCTTTCTTTCTTTCTTTCTTTCAAGATTTTATTTATTTATTTGACAGAGATCACAAGGAGGCAGAGAGGCAGAGAGGGAGAGGGAAGCAGGCTCCCTGCTGAGCAGAGAGCCTGATGTGGGGCTCAATCCCAGGACCCTGGGATCATGACCGGAGCCGAAGGCAGATGCTTTAACCCACTGAGCCACCCAGGAGCCCCTGTGCCAGGTTTCCTAAGGTGTGTTCTCCACACATGTCTGTTTACCCTTTGTGCTGTTCTGTGTCCGTCACGGTGACAGTGTGGGGTGGTCCCATTGTCTCCAGCTTCTCCCACTTTGTAGTCTCATCTTCAGATCTCAGTTGTACTGGTTGTTGCAGTTATAAGTAGTGTCATGACAAATAATATATACGGTTTATTTCTAATGTAAACTTTGGTTGAACGTGACATAAAAAGGCACACATCTTGCCACTTCAGGCCTGTGGCTTTTCAAAGTGAAAACCCTTGTGGAACCAGAACCCAGATCAGGAAACTGAATGCAGTGCGACCCTGGAGGTTTTCTTGAGTTCCCTCCACCTCCTACCCCACAGCTTTTCTTTTTCTCTTCTTTCTTTCTTTCTTTTTTTTTTTAGTTTATTTATATTTAAGTAATCTCTACCCCAGATGTGGGGCTCAAACTCATAAGCGTGAAGCCAAGAGTTGCATGCTCTGCTGTCTGAGCCAGCCAGGCACCCTTATATGGCTTGGTTTTAAATTTTATTAAAATTTATTAAATATCATTCACATCCCATATAATTCACCCATTTAAAGTGTACAGTTCAAGGGCACCTGGGTGGCTCAGATGGTTAAACCTCTGCCTTTGGCTCAGGTCATGATCTCCAGGTCCTGGGATTGAGCTCCACACTGGGTTCCCTGGTCAGTGGGGAGTCTCCCCTCCCTCTCTACCTACCCCTTGCTCGTGTGCATGCTCTTTCTCTCTCAAATATAAATACAAAAATCTTTTTTAAAAAAAAAAGTGAAGTGTAGGGGCACCTGGGCGGCTCAGTCAGTTAAGCGTCTGCCTTTTAGCTCAGGTCATGATCCCAGGGTCCTGGGATCGAGTCCTGCATCAGACTCCCTGCTCAGCGGGGAGCCAGCTTCACTCTCTGCCTCTGCTGCTCCCCCTGCTCGTACTCTCTCACTCTGTCATATAAATAGATAAAATCTTAAAAAAAATAGTGTACAGTTCAGTAAGATTTTACGTTCCTAGAATTGTACAACACTGGCACAACTTTATTTTTATTTTTTAAAGATTTTACTTATTTATTTGAGATGGAGAGAGAGAGAGATAGTGAGAGAGAGCACAAGCAGGGAGAGCAGCAGGCAGGGGGAGAAGCAGGCTTCCTGCTGAGCAGGGAGCCCGATGCGGGGCTCGATCCCAGGAGTCCGGGATCATGACCTGAGCCGAAGGAGCCCACCAGGCGCCCCACTGGCACAATTTTAGAACACTTTCATTGCCGTCAAGAAGAAAGTCCATACCCACCAGCAGTCACTCTCCATTTCCCCCCAAATCCCTGGCGGCTACTCGTCTTCCTGTCTGTACGGTGTCCGTTGTAGACATTTCCTGTGGATGGGATCCTGCACGAAGCCGTCTCGGTGACTGGCTTCTTCCACGTGTGGAATGTCAGCGAGGCTGTGGCGTGTGCCAGCAGCTCTTTCCTTCCCGTGGCTCGGTAGTCCTTCCTGCGTGGGGGGGGTGTGCCCCATCTATTGGCTGGTGGGCATCTCGGTTGTGACACCTGTGTACAAGTTTTTGGATAAACGTGTTTTCAGTTCTCTGGGTGTGGACCTCGGAGCAGAATTGCTGGGTCATAGGGTGCCTCTCTGTTTGACCATTTGAAGATCCACCAGACTGTTTCCCCACGGCGGCCGCGCCATTCTGCATTCTTGCTAGTGACACATGAGGGTTCCCACCGTACAGCTTTTTACACGTATTAAGTTCTTTCCGTTGGATAGTTTCCTTCTGTGGAGTCACGAGGTCAGGAGTATGGAGCTTTTCACAGAAGTTTTGGTCTGTGCTGTAGATCCCATCCCAGAAACCTTGGGCTGATGGCTCATGGTGGCCCGCATGGCCAGCCTTCTCATTTGCTGTGCCAGCCTGCCCTGGGCTGAGAAAGAAGATGCCAGGCCTTTACGTGTAAAGCCCTGTGGTACTGAGTATAGTCACATTGTACAGCTATCACCACCATCCAGTTCCAGAAGCCAAAGCTTTTTCTTTCTTTCTTTCTTTCTCTTTCTTTCTTTCTTTTTTTTGGGGGGGGGGGGTGGAGGGGAAGAGGGAGAGGGAGAATCTTTTTTTTTTTTAAGATTTTATTTATTTATTTGACAGAGATCACAAATAGGCAGAGAGATAGGCAGAGAGAGAGGAGGAAGCAGGCTCCCTGCCTAGCAGAGAGCCTGATGTGGGGCTCAATCCAAGGACCCTGGGATCATGACCGGAGCCGAAGGCAGATGCTTTAACCCACTGAGCCACCCAGGAGCCCCGTGGGAGGGAGAATCTTAAACAGGCTGCACTCAGCACTGAGCTTGACACGGGGCTCAGGCTCACAACCCTCAGGCTCCAAGCCTGAGCCGAAGCCAACAGTAGGACACTTAACCGACTGCACCATTCAGGCACCCCAGAAGCCAAACCTATTGAAATGGTGTGTAGAACAGGGTCTGCCTCTGATCCAGAACCTGGCATTTGTCTCGATTTGGAAGATCCTTTCTTCTGGGTTTTTGGAAGTATCCTTTGAGGGGTATGTTTGGGTGAAGCCTCCAGATTTCCCTCCAGGATTGGGCAGTGGACCTGGGTGGCTTGGGTGGTCCAAGCCTGTGTATAGTTTTTTTTTTTTAGGTGGCTATGAGACCACCTGTTGGGTGGCTCTGGGCTCAGGGTTGGTGATGGTCTGTCTCTTGCAGGTGACCTGTTTACACACCCTGGGCTACCCCCCAGCCCAAGGGGAGGGTCTGCACGTGACCAGCGTCTCCTGGAATACCACCGGGTCTGTGGTGGCCTGTGCCTATGGCCGGTGAGTGGCTGCCGTGGTGGCTGCATCGGGCACTGGGAGGCCCTCAGACCCTGGTCTAAGAGGTCTAAGACCTCTTTTTTCCTGTCCGTGTGGTGAAGGGTTGGCCAGAGTCTGGCCATTCTGGGAGTATTTTTATTCTCAAGGCTGCCTGGGCACCAGGTTGGCTGGTAAGAGCAGAGGAGGGAAGGGCTTCAGGTGCAGGAGTCCTGGTGCCCACCTGTCTGTCAGCACAGGGCAGTGAGCCTGGGCCTGCCGCCTCTGCTCCATGAGCTGTCTCCTGATGGGCCATGGTTCCCCCTCCCTGCCACTGGGTGCACCCACCCTTGGTTTCCGGGAACCCTTTTCTAGAGGTTGTGCCCTTGGGGTGCCATGGAGATGCCTGTGCCACTTCAGTACCCAGTACAGTCTGGGTGTGATGGGGGAAACTGCGGCTCATCTGTTCGGGGTTGGCTGGGGAGGACGGTAGGTCAGGTGATAGGAACAAGGTGGGGAGGAGGCCCCGGCCTCGAGGCAGAGCCAGCTCAGGCTTGTCCCTGTGCAGGTTGGATGACGGGGACTGGAGCACGCTCAAGTCCTTCGTGTGTGCCTGGAACCTGGATAGGCGAGGCTTAAACCCCCGGCAGCCGTCGGCGGTGGTGGAGGTGCCCAGCGCTGTCATGTGCCTGGCCTTCCACCCAACACAGCCATCCCACATCGCAGGTAAGCCTTCAGCCTGCTTCGCTTCTGCCCCCGTGGAGGGTGGCCGGTGGTGAGCTCTCCACTGGGCTGTCAGCCCCTGGGCACAGCCAAGGTAGGTCTGCTGAGGGGGGGAGGAGAGACTGGGGGGCTCTGATCCCTGAGCTCAGGTGAGGATGCTGAGGATGGCTGGTGTGGAGCTGGGAGGCGGAGGAGGCAGGTCATCGCGGAGTCTGGCGGGCCATGGGGTGTGGGCCTTGGGATGTGGGCCATGGAAGGGCACAGCCAGGTCAGGACCAGAGGCGGGGCGACATGAGCACCCTTGGGGAGCTGTCAGCGATGATAGGAGCCTCATGTGTTGGGAAAGGGGGTTTTGCTGGAGGGAATGGCAGGATGCTGGGGCGGGGAGGTCAGCCTGGCAGCGGGAGAAGCATCCTGGGTGTGTGGGGGGTGTGCGGAGGACCAGGGCTTTTCCTTCTCAGGGTGGTTTTGGGGAAGTGGCTCCACGTCCTGGCTCCGTGGCTGTGAAGGGCTGGCACTTGACCAGGAAGCCGGAGGGGGCTGGGTGTGGGTCAGTTCCTGCCCGGGCCTGCTTGGTCCCACAGGTGGGCTGTACAATGGTGAGGTGCTGGTATGGGATATGAGCCATCCCGAGGACCCGCTGCTCTGGAGAACGGGCCTGACAGATGACACACACACAGACCCCGTGTACCAGGTCAGAGCAGTGGGCTGCTGTGTGTGTCCGGGAGGCACCAGGCACCATCCCCTTCTTGCTAGGCTGGGCTGGGCTGTCACAGGCCTGCTCCTGGAGGCCAGGCAGGAGAGAGGGTGCCCGCTCGGCACAGGCATGGCAGAAGGTCACTGGGGAGTTGGCAGTTGGGACAGCTGCCTTCAGCATTCTCAGAGCTCCCAGGGCATGAGTCACATCCCACCCCCGGCAGGAGCCACCCCCAGGGCCCTGGGCCATTCCCAGCTGCACCCCCCGACCCCACCCCCCCCAAGCTGCCACTAGAGGTTCCCAGCTGTCCCGGCCTGCCTGGGCTCAGGGACAGAGCTCAGAACCCTCGGGACTGCCCCCTGGTGTGTGAGGTGGCTCCTGGCCTCCCCCAGAATTCTCCTTATTTTCCTAGAAGGGGTGGGTGGGAATGGGGGAATGACCGTTGGTCTGGCTGGGAGGTAGGGGCAGGCTGGGGAGCAAGCAGCGCTTTCCTGACCTCGGTCCTGCATCCCGCGGCCCCAGGTGGTTTGGCTGCCTGAGCCCCGGCACAGCCACCGCTTCCAGGTGCTGAGCGTGGCCACGGACGGGAAGGTGCTGCTCTGGCAGGGGGTCGGGGCGGGCCGGCTGCAGCTTACGGAGGGCTTCGCCCTGGTTGTGCAGCAGCTCCCGAGGAACACCAAGCTAAAGAAGGTACTTGGGGCCCAGTTGCCTCTGGACCCTGCAGGGCCTCTGTGAGGAGCCCTGGGTGGGAGGGGGCAGGTGACACGGGCTCCCGCAGTACCAGTGGAGGACCTGCCCGTTGACCTCCTTGGGCCCCGGTGCCCACTCGAGGGACTGGGCTCTTGTGGGACACTGTGGGATTCTCTTGACTCTGCCCTGGCGTTCATTTCTCCACAGCCTCCCCGGGGAGAGACTGAGATCGGTGCCACGGCGGTGGCCTTCTCCAGCTTTGACCCTAGCCTTTTTGTCCTGGGCACAGAAGGCGGCTTCCCACTCCAGTGTTCACTGGCGGCGGAAGAGGCCGCCCTCACCCGGATGCCTAGTTCTGTGCCCCTGCGGGCCCCGGCACAGCTGACCTTCTCTCCCCACGGTGGTCCCATCTACTCCGTGAGCTGTTCCCCCTTCCACAGGTAGAGAAGGCCCCAGTGTCCCCGGCATAGGGAGGGCAAGGGGGTCCCGCAGAACCGTGGGAAGGGCCTGTAGTCTGTTCGCGGCCCAGGTCTTCCCCATGGGAGCTCTCGTGCCCAGAGCGCTGGTGGTTGGCTCCAGGGCATCAGCCTCTCGCTCCCTAAGGGGATCCCCGGTTTGGGGAGGTCCAGGGAGGCCCAGTGGACCAGGACATTCAGCACTCCTCCCCTGCTTCCTGTCTAGGAATCTCTTCCTGAGCGCGGGGACCGATGGCCATATCCACCTGTACTCCATGTTGCAGGCCCAGCCCCTGGCCTCCCTGCAGCTGTCCCACAAGTATCTGTTCGCCGTGCGCTGGTCGCCAGTGCGCCCCCTGGTGTTTGCAGCTGCTTCTGGAGAAGGTAGGAAGGACACCAGACTCAGATCCACTAACGCTGCAGGGGCCCGGCCCTGACCTGGAATTCTGAGCTGGGGAGAGACAGCACGTGGGGGGGTTGCCATACCGGCCAGTGGCTTTATTTCGTGCTGCGGCCTGTCGAGTTTCTCTTCCGGGTACGCAGGGGACTTGGAGGAGGGGCAGACACTTGTCCCCACGCCTCTCTCCGCGCAGGTGACGTGCAGCTATTTGATCTCCAGAAGAGCTCCCAGAAACCCACGGTTTCAATCAAGCAAACCCAGGATGAAAGCCCGGTCTACTGCCTGGAATTTAATCGCCAGCAGACTCAGCTCCTGGCCGCAGGCGACGCCAAGGGCACGGTCAAGGTGTGGCAGCTGAGCACCAAGTTCACAGAACAAGGGCCCCGGGAGACCGAGGACTTGGAGCAGCTGGCGGCCGAGGTGGCCACCTGAGGACAGCGAAACGACAGCAGGGCCCTGCAGGGGGGGGCAGGTCTGGCGAGGCCACAGCTGTGCCGCGCTGTGGGGTGCTCTCAGGGAAGCTGAATGAAGACCTCACAAATCTCTGGGGAGAGTCCTTTATTTGTCTTTACGTGAAAACAAAATGAAGGGGGAGAACAAGAAGGGAGCGAGCCAGCTGCGGCGACTGCTCGAGTCGGAATGGGCAGCTGGCTTCCTGGCGGGAGTCTGGGTCCCCATGGCAAAGGCGAGTGCCTCTGGACCAGAAGCGGCTTAGTGAAGCACCCGTTCTAAGTCTCAGCCCCAAGCGAAGCGGCCGTGAGCTTACAGTGGAGAGTGACACTGGAAACACTTGAGCACAGAGAGGAGGTGACATGCAGCGAGGCAACGGCAGGGCAAGCGGCGCGGGCGGGCGGGGGGCGGGATCAGTTCACGAAGAGCGAGCGGGTGAACTCCACGTAGTCGAAGGCGGTGGGGAGTTCGCGGCCCTTGCCGTCCACGTAGGGCTTCATGTGGGAGACGCAGTAGTCGGCTTGTTCCCGAGTCAGGTTCTGGAGGGAGGAGGCTGCCCGTCAGCACAGCCCTGCTGCCCCCCCGGGGGGGTTGGGGCATGGGGGACAGCAGGAACCCCGGGCCCCAGCGTCAGGGAGAGCCGTGCTCAGAGGCCACAGCGCGTTCGCGGATGCGAGGGGCTGGGCTGGGGGGGTCAGCGGTGAAGAGGGATGAAAGGCCTGTGCCCAACAGAGCGTCTCCACAGGGACGTCTGTCCATTTAGATAGGAAACCTCCACCCCCGGGGCAGGGAAGCAGAACCCCAGACCTGGTACAGCTCCTCCTTGGTCACATAGGGCTTCCCCTCGGAGCTCAGGGCCCGGAAGGCGCTCTCGATCTCCTCGCTGGATTTGACGTTCTCGGTTTCACGGCTGATCATGAAGGCCATGTACTCTTGCAGGGAGACGTGGCCGTCCCTGGAGAGGGGCAAACGCAGTGAGCCAGGAAGAGCCACAGGCACAGCCACCTCTGCTGCCTTCCCTCCCGCTCACCTGTTTGGATCCACGGTGTCTAGGATTGCCTCGAACTCGGGGTCAGGCTCCCCTTCCTCCACCATGGGCAGGTCATAACCCAGGGAGCGCAGGCAGGACTTGAACTCCTGGTGGTTTAGCCTGCCCGACTTGTCCTTGTCGAAGTGTCTGCCGGACGAGGGCTGCTCAGCATGGGCCGCAGGGCCAAGCCTGCCACCCGACCCCCGGGAGGCCATACTCACTTAAACATCATGCTGAATTCTTTGAGGGCCTCCTCGGTCACTCCGGTTGTGTTCCTAGAAGAACGGGAAGGAGTGAGCAGGTGGCAAAGTCTGTTGGATCCCAGCAGAGCGAGTGCTGGACGCTAGAGGGGGCCTGGGGGCGCGTACCTGGCCTGGATCTGCTGCTCCAGGTTGTGCTGCATGCGCATGCCCAGTTGGTCGAGCTGGTCCCACTGCTGGGCCAGGCCCACGGTGCTGTGCTCCGTGTACTTGTTGTCCAGGATCAGGGCCTCCTCCATGGCTGCCCCGAGGTCCTCAATCTTCTTGAGCTGACTCCTCATGGCTCGAATCTCCTGGTGCTTGCGCTACGGGCAGGGGAGGGAGGATGTAGGTGACAGGGGCTCTCGCCTCAGTCACCGGGCTTAAGAGCCTGTTCAAGAGTGCTCCCAGCCCAAGGTCTGCGGGGCTGCATGGGGCGGTGTGGGGCGGTGCGAGGGGAAATTCAGCAGCCTTGGTCCACGGAGGGACAAGCAGGGTCAGACTGCGGAGGAAACTATACACGAAGAACCAAACGGCCCTCTTTCTTTTCTGGTAAGACACCATGTGGCAACTGTCAGAAGCAAAAGACTTTCTCTAAACAAGATGGTGTTCTGTGCTGCTTTATGCAAAGGGAGAAAGGCACCCACCCAGCCTCCTTCCTGCCAGACTTTAAACAAAGGGGGTACTTACTTTGGTAGCTTCGAGCTGGGATTCCAGAGTCCCAGATTCTTCCACCATGCAGGACCTGAACACAGAAGCACAGTGAGGCGGGAGGGCCGGATTGTGAGCTCAAACCTAACTATCCCCAGGTTACAGTGCCTGCTGTCTTGAAACTTTTTTTTTTTTAAATCTCTTTTTTCAAGGAAATGAAACCTATCTGCTATTGGTCATCTTTTCCTAAGGGGCCCTGGGAGCCGGGGAGCGGAGGCAGTCTTTCTCCTGCTTCAGAGACAGGATGCTGCCACCCCAGGGGGGGTGCCACCTGCCCCAGGCCAACTGGGGGGCCAGGGGCGAGCCCCACCCAGCCTGCTCCCAGGCTAGGACCCTTTCTCATGTGGCTCCTCCGGCCCAGCCAGGCTAGGACCTGGTCCCTCACTCAAACTAGGCCCTCAGCCCTCAAGGGGTACCTGAGGAACCAAGCTGAAGTTGCTCTATGGGACGTCAGAGGGCCCATGGGCCTGACAGCATGCCCTCTCTGCAGCCACTGGGGAGAAGGCTGCTCTGTACACCCCTGGCACCTGCCCCCCTGCGGAGACCTTAGCAGGGAGAGGCTGACAAATAGAGCGCTGCCCCCCACCCCCAGAAATCCCTGGAAGTCTCCTGCAGGTTCCTGAGGAGGGGAGCCACATTCTAGGGTGTGACAGCCATGGAAGAGATGCAGTCAGATGCCCCCTCAGACACGAAGCTGGGATGCTAAGAGATCATGACCAGATTTGGGTTTTGAAAGCGATTCTAATTCTGCCCAAAGGAGGGAGGTGGCTGTGATTAAGCCCCAGATTCAGGCTCCATGAGACTGTCTGGGCCAGAGGCTCCCAGGGCCAAGTTTCAAGAACAGGGTGCCCCGGGGAGCTTCCATCTTCCCGACGCTATACAGTGTGCGGTCACAGAAGGCCACCAGTGAACGAAGACAACAAACGAGTTGGGGTTACGTGCAGGGACGAGTCACACTGCGCGGGTCTGTGGTGGGATTTTAGCCCAGCCTCCCCCGCACCCACGTGTGCCCCAACCTACCCTTTCAACACCCAGCGAGCCCGGGTTAGCTCTGAAATTTCCCCAAGTTCAAAGTGCTCGAGCAAGGCAAGGCACCGGGCTTCCTCCTACCCCAGCAGTTCAGACTCACAGTCACGCCATGGCCCCCAGGGAAAAGCAACACCCCCCGGCCCCGGGGGCAGGAGGCCGGGTGCCGGAGCAGTGGGAGGAGGACAGATCCCTCCTTCCCAAGCGGCCGAGGGCGGTGGGTTAGTCAGAAAGCGGAGCCGCCTGGGGAAGTCAAGAGTGCATTGGTAAAACCACAGTGAGGGAAGAAGAGAAATAAGAGGAGAAAAACCTTCCGGACAGATCATCCCCAACTTCATACTGATAGACACGAATGACCCGACGATACGCTATGCTAGTCAAAGAAAAGAAACCAAATGAATACACCAAAGGCACGGGCAGGCAAGAGCAGACTGAGACAGACACGCGCCACAAGGCCCAAGCTGGCGGTGCACAGGCGGGGCAACCTGGCGCCCAGGCAGGACCTGGTGGGGCTGGGCCACCGGCCGCAGGGAGGACAGGCGGCCTTGGGGCAGCTCACACTGGGACCAAGCAAGACGGGACAGGGCTAGGGAGGAGCCACATGGGAAGGGGAGCATGGCACCCACGGAGACAAGACCAGCTTGGCAGACACAGCCACAGGGCTGGGGAGGGGAGTGGAGGCCAGGGGGCTAATGAACTCAAGCTAGAAACCGTGACCCCTAAATCCCACCCCCCCCTTCAGCACAGGTGGTCGCGTCAACGTGCGCCTCTTTCTCCTGGTGCCATGCTGAGCTGCCCCAACTACCCATCTGCAGAACCCCAGCAGCGCTCGTCTCAGCTGCTGAGGCCCGCGCCCCACCCCTGGCCCCCGCGCTACCCTGGCTTTACGTGGGCCTGGCAGAGGCCAAAGTCTAGAGGAGACGCCACTCCCAGGACTGGACTGGGCAGGGCCGCCCTGCTCCTCCCGGGGGGCTCCTCCCTAGCCTCATCTCTCCATCGCACGAAACCCCGGGCACTTTTGCCTTCTATTAGGGGCAACAATGCTCTTCCCCTTCTCCTGGGAACGCTGGGGGGTGGGGCCCTGGGGGAGGGGTCAGTACACAGCTGGGGACTCACTGCACCCGCTGAATCTCCTCCTCCATGCAGGACCATGACCTCCTAGGAAGCTAAGTATGGTCCCACCGGACACACGGGGAGAAGCAGAAGAGAAGGCCAGTGAAATCCCAATGGCTAAACAAGCATGGGGTTTCTCAGAGGCTTTGGACTCCAGCTCTGGCCCTCTGGCTTGGTCACGTTCCCTGAGAACCCCTGGAATCTGAACAGGAAGGTGCGAGTGGCTCCCCTCCCCAGACCGCAGGCTGTCAGGACAGCGTGGGGCAAGGCACAAACTCCTTGTAGGGGGACGGGGACGGGGGTGGGGCGAGGGTGGGATGGGGAAAGTGCAGCCCTCCTGGGGCAGAAAGGCCCATCCTGGGATCCTCTGCAAGCCAGGCCATGGGGGGACAGAGGGCAGGGGGACAAGCACACGAGACACCACCACACCACGAGCCCGGAGAAACAAGAAGACAATATTAACCCATCGAGGAGATACGTTCTGTGCAGATGGGATCCAAGCAGCCGCAAGACAAAGTGGCGTCCGGACAGCAGCGGTCGGGAGGTGGGGGACAGAGAGAGACACAGCAAAGAAAAGAAAAACAAAACCGAGAACATCAGTACCCACGTTGCATTCAACTCTGTTCTGTGTATCACCGCGGTGCTGCCTAGGACTGACCACTGGCCACGCAGGGCTCCACCCAATCCAGGACACCTAGCAACCTGACCTTCAGAAAAAGTACCTTCGAGACTCTGCCCGCCCCTCCGGTTCGAGCCAGACCAGGGTGCACCCCTAACTCTCCTTCCTTACTGCGAGCCGCCTTCCGGTTTCCCACAGAGCTCCCCTCCCGCTAGAGCCGGGGGCCCAGGAGCAGAGTGCTGGGGGCCTGTGCACCGGGGGCGGGGGGCACCTGGTCTCCTGGATCCACTGGTGGAACGCGTTGGCGTGCTGGGCGAACTCCTGGCGCAGCTTGTCATTCTCCTCCTGCCGGCGCTGCTCCTTCTGCAGTTCCAGCTCCCGTTCCTAGGGCCCAGAGGGAGGAGAGGCCGTGTCACCAGAGCCTGTCCTTCCTGCTGGTCTGCCCTCGGGGTGGACGAGCGGCCTAACGACTTCCGTTTCTGGACGCTGAACGTGACCAGAAATCACGGTTTTGTGGGGCAGGGCGAACCGGATGTTGACATCAACCCGAAGGAGGAGCCCGGGAGACACTCGGGGAGCTCAGAGCCCTCCACTCCCCGCCGCTCACAACTGGCCCCCAAGAACTCTGGCAAGAGGTAAGGGGGAGTGGCTGATCGACAGCCTGGCGGCGGGGGCTGCTGGCTGGTGGCCCCGGGCGGGGGCGCTGGGCACCTTGATGATCTTCTGCAGGTTCCTCCACGTCTCCTCCAGGGCCTCCATGGTGAACCAGGTGTAGGGGTTGGAGGCCACACGGAAGCTCTTGATCTGGCGGTCCAGCTCGGCCAGCTGGCTGAAGTCGGCCTGGGCAGAGCTGAGGGACGAGCGGAAGGCGTCGTGGGCCTCGCGCAAAGCTCTGATCTCCTCCAGGGAGTTGCAACGCACGGGATCGGTCAGGTCCTCTTCGGCATTCTCAAACCAGCTGTTGAAGGCCGAGGCCTTCTTGGCGAACGTCAGGAAGAGGTCTTCCACCTGGAAGCGGAGCAGCTTGCGTCAGGGCCCCCGGGCCGCACCCAGGAGGCAGGACAGGAAGGCAGCGGTCGTGCTGGGGGCAGCCAGGGCAAGCCGGGGTGCCCCACTTCCATGTCTCAAAAGGCCTCTGACCTCCCTCGCTACCCTTTCCCCTCAGTCTGTCTCGGGTGCTTCGGAGGCAAAGGGCCCCCTGCTGGGTTCTGGCGGGCTCCCCGCCGGGGGGCAGATGTCCCCACAGCCGGGCCGGGGCAGCTCTGCAGGGGCCCGCTCCTACCTTGCGGAAGTGACTCTGTGCTTCCAGCAACTTCTTCTTCCGGGTGGCCGAGTTGGCCAGAAGCTGGCTCCATCGCTTCATGAGGGCGGCGTGCCGGGCCTCGATGGCCTTTGACTGAATGTGTTTGGCAGCCAGCAGCTGGTCTTTGAGCGCGGTGATGTTGGCGATACCCTCCTGCTGGAAGGCCTGCAGGCCAGCGTCAAACGTTTCCTGGAACAAAGAGCGGTGGGCCCGGTCTGCAGGGTCGCCTGGGATGCTAGAAGCCACCCTTCCGCAGTGGCTCAGCTTGATGGCACCGGTCTGCTCAGCCAGCCGCCCCGGCCACATGGTCAGCCCCGAGTCCCCACCTTGTCCTGAGATCCTCCTGCCCCCTGGGCAGACTGAGGCTCAGGGTCCCCTAAATGTGCGACGCTCTCCCCACCATCTCTCCCCAGAAGGAATGGCTGCCTCCCGCCGACAGCTGCGGTCTGCCCTTCGTGAGCGGAGCTGAGACGCCTCTCCTCGGGCAAGACCTTCCCCATCAACCCCGGCTCGCGGCAAAGCGAGTCAGCTCTGGGGGTTAAGTCCCCAGCACATCCCACCGCTCTGCTCCCCGGAAGCGCCGCGCCGCTCTAGCACCGAAGCCTCGTCCGGAAGCTCCCCGAGAACCAGAATGACCTCGCTCCCGCCGGGCCCTTACGGCCGTTCTCACTGGAAGACGCCGACCACCACTCGTGCACCGGGAAGCGCTAGCCGCGGACGTCCCAGTCTTGTTGACAGGGGCTACGACTGACCTGTTTGGTGAGGAGAGTCTGAACGGAAGACAGGTCTCGGCCATAATCATCTGTCTTCAGGCTGTTCTCCTTCTCACCTAGGGAACCAAGCGTGGGAAACAGGCCAGCCTTGGTACAGCGAATGACGAAGGGAAAAAAGCGAACCGAGGCGCACCTATCACCCCGTTGATGGTTAAATTGCAGGATTCCCAACCCCACGCCGGCTGCCCCTTCCTCCTCGCAGCCTGGGCCCCACTGGCCAGCTGTAGGGAGATCCTTCCAGCTCACCCTGGATGTGTTTCCACTGCCACTTATGTGACAGCAATCCCGAGGGTCACAGGGGTCCTGAAATCCGAGCCTAGCCGCCCTGCGCTCGGGAGCCGGACTGTGCCCGGGCAGCGAGGGGACAGAGCCGCTGGGGGCCCGCTGCTGCGCCATCTTGCTTAGCTGTGACGCTTACTGCTTCTCCCAGGGTTTAAAGATTCTTGTTTTGTTAACCCTGGTGCTGGCCCAGTGCCGGGCGCCACGGGGTCCCCCACTCTCGGCCGCCGGACATGACTGAAATGCCCGCGTTAGACCATTTCTTCTCTGGAGAAGACCAGCTGCTTAGATAATAAATGAGCTACGGCTCTGGAACAATCTTCCCGGCCGGGCGGGACAGCGCTCACCGATCCAGGACTCCACCACGTCTGCCTTCCAGTTGAACTGAAGGAAGGCCGAGTTCTCCTCAAGCTTGGCCTTCCTCTGGGCGGCAGCTTTCTCCAAGTCTGACACTTTCCCGTTCAAGCCCTTCATCTTTGAAGAGATGTTCTCCTCGTGGTGATTGTTCTAGGCCATAAAGAGAAGGCACACTCTGGTCGGCCTCACGCCCTGCCTTGGCCGGATGATCCACGGCCTCCCTGCCATGGCAGGTCCTCCAGGGCTGCAAGGCGGGCCCTGCGCCTCCGGCCCAGCACCAGCCTCCAGGGGAGAACAGGTTAAAGATTTTCTAAAGGCAACATGAGTAAAAGCCTTGAGAGGATGACTGTTGGCAATTTCACCGATAAGAATGAGTCCTGAAGAAACGAGGAATGAGCTGAAACATCACAGTGACGTACTCATTAGTGTGTCTGATAATAAAAATCAGTAAAAGAGCAAATACTTAGACATAAAATGTGAGACATCCAAACAGCGGCTCCCAACACAAGCAACAAACACAATGGCTCATAGAAAGCAGACACTGGAAATTCTTAGGCCCCAAACACTCGGATTTGGTTTTGGAATAACGGAGTCTGAGAACACACACAAGTCAGCATAAAATTTAGAGAGAAGCTCGAGGAGGAAACAGACTGCTGCGGACAGCACCGGGCTCCTTTGCTGGCCGCAGACAGTCACAGGCTGGTCCCCGCGCAGGCGGAAAGAGCAGAGACTGAGACGCAGGGCTGTGTGTGGGTGACGGTCGGACACAGACCTCCTCCCCCTCTGTACACAGTCTGGACCGGACATGAGCTTCACGGTAGCTCATTTGCCCATAAGGGTAAAGAAAAAAAGCTCAAATCCGAACATGGATTTGAACATGCTGTTACCTATGAACCGAATCTCCATGCTGACCGCAGCAAAGGCCGGGATGAGAAATCTTCTCTACTAGTTACATTTGCAACAGATTATAGTTGTGAAAAGTTCTTGTCTTCCAGTACCAAACACCTGTCACCGCACCTAAGTGATCGGCGGTAACTAACTGGGGACCTGGAATTCCAATGTGCCACGGACCTGACTTCAGTGCCGGGGAGAAATCCCCGGGACCCCTCCCCTCTGCTCTCTCGCTAGGGGGCTGTTTGAGTGACACCCAAGTCTTGTGACTTAAACACACTCATTTCTAAGCCAGCGTGGACAGCAGCCAGGCTTTGTGGAGCAACGCACGTCGAGGAGCGGGCTCTGTCCTGGGTAGGGGCGGCTCTCGTGATGCTTCCTGCATCTCCAACCAGTTCTGTCGAGAGCCTGTACTACCACAGAAGCGAACTAAGGGAAGAGCCCTGTGGGGGGCCAGGGCGGCTGAAGGGAGGCTTCTCTGCTTAGTTCGCGCACAGAACGTACGTGCCCCACAGTAACGTCACTAATTGGCTTCGGTAAGGGGGAAAACGTCCGCCCAATTGCAGACTCTTTCTTTTGTGATGAAATACGGCAGTGGGATTGCTCCCGGTCTCCAAGCAAACCTTTCTGGGGTGGATATTCCAAGCAGATGGGCTTTGTGGGGCCCCGGCCCCGGCACGGAGGTGTCGGGTGTGGGAAGTGAGCGTGTCCCCAGCTCACCTTCTTGATGAGGTCCTGTCCGTTGCTGCAGACGTCATTCACACGGTCCTTGTGCACCGTGAAGTCCGTCTCAAAAGCTTCGTGTTTCTTCAACAAGCCCTGCAGTGGAAGCAGAAAGGCCGGTGGCTGAGAGCCGGGCATGGGCTGGTGGGCGGGCCCGGCTGCGGGTCGGAGGGTACCAGAGCTGGAAGGCGCCTGCCCTCTGGGGCAGCCCAGTCCAGCTGGGGACTGACGTCGGTGGGTAATCACAAGGGTGGTAAAACTCGGAGGCAGCAAGGGTAACTGGCGGTGAGCTCAGCTGGAGCAGGGACGTCCAGGAAGGCCCTTCTGAAGGGGTTAAGCTCTTGCTGAGCAACCACTACAGTGTCCCTCTGTCCCCTCTGGAAGGCCACATAGGAAACAACCCCGTGGAGCTTAAGACAGAACCCAACAGATGGCTTCCCTGAATACAGCTCCTAAGGGACCTTCCAAGTGTCCCCGTCCTCGGTAGACCTGAAAGACTGGAAACGATGGCTCTATGTGGGCTTCCTGGGGACAGGAAATCCCTCCCTCTAAGCCACCGGAAGCACCCTGACCAGCCAACCAGGACAGCCACTCTGAGAATGTGGCTCAGGGACCACCCAGACTCTGGGGAAGGCAACCTCTGCCTCCACGGCCGGTGGCCCACATCTGGGAACATCTGACCATAAAGTGGGGCTTTATGGGGTGGGGGTCCCCCCAGCAAGAGAGGAGGCCGTTCAACTAGCCCATGGCTCTGGGCTGCTTGCAACCAGTCGGACCAACGGAACACAGCATGGCCAAGGTCATGTAACATCTGAAGCTAAAACTGGAAGCTTCTGTCTCTGCCATTCTGAGAGCTACCTACGGACACGGGGCAGGGCCGCTGGAGGAAGGGAGGTGTGGGGGGTCAGGGGACACAGAGTCGTGCCAGCCGTTGGTGACAATGGCGGCTCTCTCGGCCTGCTGCCACACCTTGGTGCTGGTGAGGGACCCCCCTCAGGGAACAAGCCACTGCGACCTGTCGGGCTGTCACACAGCGTACTGAAGGCAGAAGCGGAGATGCTTCCCCCAGAAAGAACGATGTCCTGACTCCTGGCACCTAGGGATGTGGAAGACGCAGACAAAACCAACTGAAGATGCTCAGAAGCCACTGGGGCAGGGCCCAGTCCAGGATGACCTGCGTCCTTCTGAGCGGGAACTCCAGATGCAGTGGCCCGGAGGGAGAGCCGCGGGCAGATAGATGCGGAGGGGAGAGCCGTGAAGGGCAGAGGCTGAGGTTACGTGGCCACAAGACAAAGCGCGCCGGCGAGAAGCTGGAAGACCGGAACGGGCCTCCCCTAGAAGTTTTGGGGAGCGAGGCCCTGTCTACACCTTGGTCTCAGACCTCCAGCCTCCAGGACAACGCCTGCTGTACGGCCCCCCGGCCAAGGGCGCGCCGGGGTGGCAGCTGCTGGACCCCCATGGACATCAGGAGCCTGTGGGCTCCGGGCCGTCGGCCGTGGTGCATTTGGACAGAGGAGCAGCATCTCTAGCGTGAGGTCTGGAGGACTGTGACCAAGCCAGAGGCGGAGGCTGCCGGCCGGGGGATCTCCCGGCACCAACGCAGCCACTGGACAAAGCGAGGGGCGGCGCGCCAGCTTCTCTGACCTGGATAGCAGCAAGCGTGTCTCCGTAGTCCTCGCTGGCTACCAGGGTCATCTTCTCGTTGATCCACGCTTCTTCCTCTTCCACGTTGGCCACAAACTGCTGATACTCCAAGGACTCCTCCAGCCGCTGGCCCCTGATGACAGGACACACCACAGGAGCCACTGATGTCATCCGACTTTAACCCTCACAGCTAATGTGTATTTAAAAACATTCCTGGGGCTCCTGGTGGCTCAGTTAAGTGCTGCCTTCGGCTCAGGTCATGATCTCAGCGGCCCGGGATCGAGCCGCACACTGGACTCCCTGCTTGGCGGGAAGCCTGCTTCTCCCTCTCCCACGCCCTCTGCTTGTGCTCCCGTTCTTGCTCTATCTGTCAAATAAACTAAAAAAGCTCAAAAAAACCTCTACAAAAAAAAAGTTGTGTTTTTTTTTTCCTTCAAACACGGGATGTGGCTGGTTCCATCAACCCTTCTGCGTCACGTGAAGCCGACACAGGGCTGTTCACAGGAGAAGCTCCGGAGCCGTATGCGGGTTCAGATCCGCGCAAGGGAACCCGCTCAGCACGGGCCAGTCCAGGCGGCTCCGAAACAAGCCGGTGCGGCGCCCGCGCCCGGGACGAGGGTCCAGGAGGCGGCAGAGGGCCGGCAGCCCCGGTCCTGGCCTCCACGCGCAGCGCCCGCGCCCCTTCCCTGGCCGCTCACCGAGCAGCCGCCAGCTGCCTCAGCTCCTGCCAGCGCTCCACGAACTGGGCCAGGCGCTGCTGGATCTCCGCCTTGCCGATGGTGTTGTCATCAGACAGCTTCCTCCCAGCGTCCAGGACACCCTGACGGGCGAGAAACGACAACAACAGCTATCACCTGCCCCTCGGTGTGTCCAGAGAAAGGCCTCAGCATCAGACCCAGGCGTCCTCTCTTCCGGCTGTGGAACGAGGGCTCGCAGACACCGCAGACAGCAGAAAGCGCGAGGGCAAAGGGTCTCCTGCCCATCGCCCACCCCTCACCTGAATCGCGGGCTCGTGGGCCGCCAGTTCCGCCTCCAGCCGCTTGTGCTTCTTCCTCAGGTTCTGCACGCCCGTTAGGTCTCGGCCGTAGTCCTCAGAGCTCACCAGCAGCTTCTTCTCCCTGCACAACACGGGCAGGCGCTCTGCACCCCGAGTTCTCAACTGGACAGGTTTGGTCAGGAGCTGTGACGTCTCCGGACCCCATGTCCTTCACCTACACCTGCTGATCTCGCCACAAAAACCCCGACCAGTCTTCTGGAAAATAAAAGCCTCCACTTCCCAAACGAAGGGCACCGGCGCGGGCATGTAGGAGCCCCACCAGGGTCAGGGTGCGCAGGAGAACGAGGAGGCGCCAGCGGGGTCGCCTCACCAGCCCCGCTTTTCCAAACGTGCAGACACCACACGTGGAAATATAGAAAAAACCTGGACAACATTCTCTAAGGAAGCGAGGAAGAGGAGACGGGATTTTTGTCCTTAAAATATGGCGTGTTTACAAAACGCTAATCCCCTCTGACTGCAACGGGAAAGGAATTAAAAACAACTCTCCCTCCTTCGGGGACTGACCCTGCCCAGAATATTGGGCTGTCTTTTCTAGAAGGAACAAGACTCGCTCATCTCCCTGGGGACCCCGGGCAGGGTCTACACAAAGTCTGGCTCCATCATCACATACTGTTCCCACCTCAGGCCATCGACGGCCCTGTCAACTGCACAGCTGGGCAACAGAAGCCGCCAAGGTGTCCCCGTGGGCCAGGTGCTGCTACACTCTGGGAGAGAGCCAGACCTCACGGCCAGGCCGCCCAGAGCTCCAGACCCCCCTGGTACGGTGGCTCCCAGCACCTGCCAGCAGAGGCTCAACGGACCTCCCAGAGGACCTGACTGCGAAGGCCCGAGGACACGTACTTGATCCAGGACTCCTCGTCATCCATGTCCCGGAAGAACTGGTGCAGGCGATGGGACTCATTCAGCTTGGCTCGCCGTGAGGCTGCCATGCTCTTGATCTTCTGGAAACGACCGTTGATGGTGTCCCGCTTGTCCTTCACTTGGGAGGTGTCAAAGGCACTGCTGGTCATCAGGCTGTCTGCTTGGCTATTCAGGTCCTTCCGGCGATCCTGGGGCGGGGACACAACGGGGGGTGAGGAACCCGGCTCTCCCAGGACGGTCTGCTTGGAAAGCAGAAGTCTCGAACTCTTCACCGACAGCCTGGCCTTGTGGCGTACTGGACGGTCTCTCAACGTGGCCTACGTGGATCCCTGGGGTTCTAAGACGTCAAAATTATTTTCTTAATGACACAAAGACCCCATCTGCCTTCCTCACTGAATGGACGCTCACATGTGGTACGACAGCCATGCTGGGGGTGCCGATGCCTCCAGACTCCGAGCCGTGGGAGAAACCCCTCACTTGAGGGCATCCCTATGAAGGCAGAAGCTGTGGATTTTACCAAATCTCCATCTCAGAGTACGTGTCGGTGTCGGTGTCCTGTGTGACACCATGGGAAGCGCACACAAGCAACTCAGCAGCACGCTCAAGTTCAAGGACGGTCCTGAGGAGAAGCCCGTGTCCTGAGCCGAGCTGGCCGCTCGTTCACGGGCTGTCCTCACAGACAGAACGATGACCAGACTACGGCCATCCAGACTTTAACGTCTGACAGAGCCTTCTTCAGAAAGATGGAAGTGAACCTGTCACTTTCAGGAAGGCAGAGTCTGCTGCTTCCGATAAAACCTGAACTTTCAGGTGAAAGTGGGAATTCTGGAGGAAGTGCACTGGCCTCCATGAGGGGGACCAGCCGCTCAACCAGTGAAGGTTGTCCTGTTGAGACTGGCTGTGAAGTCAGCGACTGGGACGTGGGAGCTCATGGAACAAGAGGTAATTCTGCTTCAGTCAGAAGGTTTTCCAAATGATTCTGTGACATCATGCACTTAGACGTGCAATGAGAAAAACATTCCATGTCCATGATGGACCAGTGGCTTTTTAATATTAAATGGTATGAAACACTGATGGATCGGGTTTCAGAGTCCACTTTGCAACTAACCATTAAGCACCTACCATGTACTGACTTTGGTGTCAGAGGACCCACAATCATGTGAATGAAAACACCGCTCCCTTCTCGAACCCCCTGTGCGAGGCTGGGTTTCCATCGGCTCTGACCGACCCCACACACTGAATTTGGAAGCAGCTATGAGAATCTGGCTGTGTTCTACTAAACCGGACTGAAGAGATTTGAGAAACACCGCCAATGCCAGTCTTCTTACTATATCTTGTTTTGGTTTTGGACATGGTTATCGTTCATAAAAAGTGCTACTCTTTTTCTCAGACTTACTCTTGATTTTTCATCTTGAAATAATTACGGACTCACAAGAAGCTGCAAAACCAGGACAGCTTCAAAAACAAAAGACCAGGACCGCGCCTGTGTGTCCTTCCCCAAGTCCCTCCCCACAGCAGCTGCTTCTGCGGTGCCCCACCAAGACCAGGCCATGGACCCCGGTGCAATCCATGGTGCAAAACCACAGATTTCACCAACTGTACGTGCATCCACCCGTGTCCGTGAGGGTGTCCGTGAGGGTGTGCGTCCATAGTGCCACATGACTCCCCCACGCCTAGAGTCCCGTAACCCAAACCAAGCTACGTTGTTCTGTGAGCACAAGGGAAACCCCTGTCCCTTCCTTGCTGCACCCCACCTGTGTCTAACTCCCGGGGACCACTGCTCCGCTTTCCATCTCATTTTGTCATTCTCAGAATGACAAAAATCCCCTAAGACTGTCTTTTTAAAATTTAACTTTTAAAATTAATTTTTTAATATAAACAGCAACTACCAACAGACAAACCCACATAAACTCTGGCTGGGGCCTTCGGTAATAGCACAGGGTATAAAACAGCCTCAAGGCCACACTGGGAACGTGGCTCGAGGTGCCAGCCGTTACGTTCCTCCCCCACACGCGCTGGGTCTCCCCGGGTCAGGCACCGCTGCGCCTCAGACGGGCCCAGCCCCCTCTGATCACCTCATGGGCAGATATATCTGCCTCCAGCAGCTGGTGTTTCTTCAGCAAGTTGTTCACGGAAGCCAGGTCTTTGCCGTAATCCTCAGATGCCAGCAGGGCCTCCACCTGGCAGGGAAACAGGAAAGGGGAGATGTGACCGTGTGGTGCCCCGTGTGTATGAGGCACAGCGGGTGTTCCGGAAAATCCAGGGTGCCCCGTTGTCTGGCCAGGTCTCTGGCCAGCTGCAAACTTGTCAGCCCCAAGTTATGTTGTCACAGCAACTCAGCCTCTATCAGCCCCTGCGGCCTGAGTCCTTCTCCCTTCCTGTCAATCAAATTCAGACTTGAGAGCCTAGAACTTGCGATATCACAGCTCAAGGCAGGGTCCCGGAGGTTCAGGGGCGAACTGTGGGGCGATTGCACTTCAGGGGGCCCCCGCCGAGGAGCAGAATCAGCAGCAGCGGCTGAGATTAATGCACGAGGCTGACGGGCAGACGTCCCACCGGAATGCTGCGAACACGTCAACGTCCACCAACACGGGAATGGTTCAGTTATGGCAGGACTAGGACGGACCCAACGCAGCTCCTCAAATGCTTAGGAAGAATTCTTTTTTTTTTTTTTAAGATTGTATTTGTTTATTTGACAGGCAGAGATCACAAGTAGGCAGAGAGGCAGGCAGAGAGAGAGGGGGAAGCAGGCTCCCCGATGCAGGGCTCGATCCCAGGACCCTGAGATCATGACCTGAGCTGAAGGCAGAGGCCTTAATCCACTGAGCCACCCAGGCGCCTCCTTAGGAAGAATTCTTAATGACTCAGGATAATACTCCCAAAACACACTCATGAAAAATTATATTCTGAGATCAACTCCGTATACAAACAGAACTACGCTACTGTTGATGGAAATATGCGTAGACTGGAGAGAAATATTAACGGTAGGCTCCAAAAATTTCTTTGCCCAAATTTTCTACTAACTCTGGCTTCCTGACTTAGCTGTTACTTTGGGTTCCACCCAGGCAGAGTCTCTAGAGCTGCCGCCGCCCAGACCCTACCCCCGCTCCCTGTTCGCATTCCCATGGAAACAAGCGAGCTGCTGCCTAATTCCTATCTATATCTGCGCTCTCTTCTCAAAACGTTCATTTCCTCTGACCCCTTGAGCACAAGACTCTGTGATAAGGAAGATTCTGTGGAAAGGGGTGCCCTTTTTCATGGTTTGGAGCTTACTGACTGTCCTGTTATCCCAAATGACCAGAAACCCTCTGCTGGTGGGAGGGGAAACCTGCCATTACCTCAGAGAGCCAGAAGTCGAAGTCCTTGATGCCGGTGTTGAAGTTCTGCTGTTTGTTGGCTTCTTTCAGCTTCTGGCTCTTCTCCGCTGACTTCTGCACCAGGAATTGCCACTGGTCAGCTAAGGCAGCTAGTCGGGCCTGGGGAAGAGAAGGGGCCATTGGAGATGGGGAAGTCCAGGAAGAGCCCCTTCTTCTAAAGCTGAGCGATTCGTGGGGAGAGAACAACAGCCTCACGGGAGCCCTTCTTACCAACACTCCCCATCGGTCATGTAGGCAAAAATCTTCAATCTGCTTTTGTTCTTTTTTTTTTTTTTTTTAGGATTTTATTTAATTATTTAACAGAAAGAGCGAGCGAGTGCACAAGCAGGAGGAAGGGCAGAGAGAGAGGGAGAAGCAGGCTCCTCACTCAGCAGGGAGCCCAATGTGGGGCTCGATCCCAGGACCCCGGGATCATGACCTGAGCCAAAGGCAGACGCTTAACGACTGAGCCACCCAGGCACTCCTATCTGCTTAGTTCTTAAAGCCATATTTCAAAGTTGTCACCACGCGGCCCATACCTTGACAGCATCCTCACTGCCCGCACAGGCCCCGCGCTCGATGAGGGAGTTGCCCGTGTCGATGACCCCGCGGATGCGGTCGGCGTTGGCGTGTAGTTCTGCTTCGAAGGCCTGGTGCTTCTGGTGCTTGCTCTAAAATTCCAGAAAGATGACCTTTCAAAACCAGGTCCTGTGAGGTTACCTCCGTTTAGGGAAGAGGGAGTCTCCGAAACTTAAAACAACTGGGGGCAAGTGTCAACATTTCTTATAGAAGGCAGTCATGGCATTTGTCAAACAGTGTGGGGTTCAGCCTTCTGGGAGCTGGGCAGAAGGACCCGGCTGGGAGAAAGGAGATGGACCAGCTCAGGAGCAGGGGAATGGAGTCAATTCTTCAATCAGCTGGGAGGGAAGTCCGAGAATTGGGTACATTCTACCATTCTGCAGAAAACACCAGCAGCCAACGGCAGTGTTTAAACTACTCGGACATCAATTTCTATCCACAACCTTCTCCACGGACAGACGATCTAACAGGTGACACACACCTGGCTCGCCTGTCATACTCATGAGGCCGTGATCACTTTGGCTGGCAGGCGGAGTAACTACGGCTGCCCCAGACCTTGACTTTGCTGCCTTTTGTAGCTGTCATTAACCAAAACTCCTGAGCACTGTTAAAATCCAAGCTTGACTGGAAGTAGGAAATGATTTTTTCTAAGGAAAGAGAGGGCTGGGAGAATGCCAGGCTCCTGATGCTAGGTCTCAAGGGGATTTTCAGAGTCTGCAAAGCAACAGAAGGCACGGGAAACACTACAAGACAATGCAAGGACACAGCTGTGACACAATTCTGGGTGAGAAAGGCAGGGTCTCGGGGGATGTTATTTGGGGGAAAAGAACTTAAAGAAAATAAAAAAAGTACGGTCAGGGAAGGATTCTGCATCAAATGTTTCATTTCAGGGGCAGCAACTGTCGAAGGACGGAGCCGCCCGGCTGGCGGAGCGCAGAGCTCACATCGGGTGGCCTCCTTCCACGTTCCGCTGCCCAAGTCCGAGCAGGGTCTCAAATACCCACAAACCCTGACCCGAGTCCAGTTCCCGCTTCTCTTTCTTGCTCTGATCACTCTTTGATTCAAAGCCCACCTATCCCGTTTCTTCATTTCTTTGATCCGTTTAAAGCACCATCTGGACTACATTTTCACCGAAAAGTCCCCTACGCTGCCCCCTGCGTAACAACGTCCCTCTTTTTCCTTAATCTCTCACCCCTGGCTCCGGTGAGCTTTGGAAGCAGATCATCTGCTTCCCTGAGGCAACTTAACTGTCTGTCTCCAGGGACCAGCACCTCTGACAGCAGCCTGGCTGCGTCATCAGACTCGCACCATGCCAGACGCCTTGTCCTCGGCCACCGAGAACCGGGAGCACAACTCCATACAGAAAAAACTGGTTACTCCTTTTTTTTTTTTTTTTTTTTAAAGAAGCGCCTCTGAAAAGACAGCAGTTAACTACTGCCCCCAAATCAAACATCGTACAGAACTTGCCTAAGTGACACATGGGGACAAGGGAGGGGGTGCAGGGGTGCAGGCTAATTACGACAGAGAAAGCCACATCCCACAGGGACACTTGAATGGAGTGTGATGGGTCATTAGAAATGAGAAGCACGCGTGAGGAGACGCCAGCCGACCACACGAGGCCACGACAAGGATCTACGCAGAGGGACACAAACACTGGAGCGCATTTAACTAAAAAACTCTTGAAGATTAGAAACTTACCAGCAGCTTGGAAAGCTACAAAAACAGATTAAAATAACAAGAGTTCAGTACACGGAGGTGAAAGCACATATCCGCTACTAAACAGAGGCTCGCTCTGTTGTCCTCCTTCCCCTGGGAAGCTCGGCGTGGGGCAGAGCTGCTAGAGGGGACGCCGCACACTTCTCTAGCGGACACGGCCTCCACGGGGACAGGTGAGGAAGGCACTGTCGCCCATGGGGTCATTTAGTGACACCCCTCCGCGGGCTGAGCTTCTTGGCATAATCCTGGCTGGCTTCCGCACGGACACAGGACATGGTTCTCTAGGTGGAGCCCCCAGCCGAAGCTGCCTTCTTCAGACCCTGTCCCGAAGCCGAGGCTGCCTCGGGGATGAGCGGCCACTCGGCTCGGCTCACCTGGATGTTGGTGGGGTCCTTGTAGGACTCATCACTTGCGGTCTGTAGCTTCTCACTGATCCAGGCCTCGATCTCGTCCACGTCCCGGCTGAACTGCTGGAGGGTCTGCGATTCTCCCAGCTTTGACCTCTTCTCAATCATCTGGGCTTTCAGGCGGCGCCACCTGGGAGAGTGAAATGGAAGCCAAGCGAGAAGCTCCCGGAGAACAAGACGGGCCGGAGGCTCCCCGGGGCCCGTGCGCGCGCAGCACCGACACGCACCTGTCCAAAACCTCGTTGCGTCGGCTGCAGATGTCGCCCTTGGCATAGTGGCCAGCGGCGACGAGCTGCTCAGCGAAGGACTGCAGGGCGGCGATCTTCTCCTCCTGTGGGCACACAGAGGCGTGAGGCCACGGCGGGCGGGCCCAGCCTTGCACGGGCCGCAGGTCTTGTGAAGAGAGTGGTTGTTCTGGGTGGCGGGGCCTGAGCTGGCGCCGGGATCAGACTACGCTGACACTTTAGAAGCCGGAGAGCAGAGGCCAGGAGAAGCTTGATTTCGACCACTAGCAGAGTTTAACTCAAGACAACTCCAGGTCACACTGGGGACAGGGGCTAGGACACCAGGAGTTGTCACACACAAAATCAAGCTGATTGTCAGATGGGTGCCAGATTCTCAACAACACGGGCTATAAATCAAAGAGGTGCCCATCTTCCCAAGCTGTCAGCGCTCAGGCGTTCTCTCTCACCAGCACACTTGTGACTCTGCTTTGACAATACGTTTTTTCCGTGGGGCTTCCCTGTTACTAAAACCTCACACGTATCAGAACTTAGAAGTTTTAAAAAGCACCCAGGTCTGTATGCGCTTTCCCACAGGGGTGCCGCTCCTCCTTCGTGTGGCCAACAGCAAGTCTCCTGGCTTCAGGGAGCGGCCAAGGCTGAGCTGGGCACATCAGGGATGAGTTTTTATTCTAGTCGTTGGGAGGGGAAGCGGCAGCAGCCCCCGAAGAGAGCTGCCCCTCTGGACAAACCTACACCGAGACCCGACGGGAGAAAGGCCTCACCTGGACGTTGATGGCTTTGTCGAAGTCCTCGTGTTTTTTGATCAGAGCCTCCACGCTGTCCAGCGAGTCCCCTTTGTCCTCGGTATTCAAGAAGGCCTCGCGGGCAGCCATCCAGTTCTCAGCTTGCTCGCAGTCCCGATGAAAGAGCTGAAGAAAAGGGGGCAGGTGGGCAGATGGGGCCGTGGGCCACGAAACTCCCGGTCTGAAAGCCCATGGCAAACGGGAAGCGACGTCCTGTGCGCACCTGCAGCTCGAGGCACTGATCCAACATCATCCTGCGCTGAGCCCAGGCCTTCTCCAGCCCCGCGCGCTCCCGATCTAGAATATCTAGTTTCTCCTTGACCTCTGGGCTGGCGTAGTGCCCATGAGCCAGCAGCTGCTGCCCAAACTGCTCAAAGGCCTGGAAAGTGCCAGCCCTGGCATCGATTTCTGTCCGGTGTTCCTGCCAAGAGAAGGGAAGGGGTTAGGTAACCGGCACGGGATGCCCACCGCCGTGTCAACCACCGACTCGTGGCTAGGGTGCTGTTGGCAGCAGGGGGGCGGGAAGGGGGCACAGTCTTCCTAGCCCAGCAGCATGACACCCCCCCCCCGCCACTCGGCGGGCAGAGCCCCCTACCTGGTGCCGTTCCAGCAAAGCTTCAGCTCCGGTGACATCCCTGGCGAGCTCGTCTGAGGACACCAACCCTCGTATTCCATTGATCCAAGACATGAGGTCCCTGGCAAGCAGACACAGAGGAACAGCGATTACGTTACCTGGCAAGCAAGCTTTCTGCCCAGGAAAAGAGAACCACACAATTCCTGTCTCAGAAGATTATTTGGGGTCAAGTAGTTAATCTACTAAATGATTATTCAGGGTCAACTAGTTAATCTACTAACCGGTTAATCTACTGAATGGTTAACTAGTTATAATCCGCATCTCTGGGCAAAATATTTCAAAGCCTCTTGTTCATCCTATTGAGATGTTAAAAAAAATTTAAAAACGACAACAAAAGAATGAGCATTCCTCAGAAATCAATGCACTAAAGTTGTGACTAAGATCTTCTAGCCGTAAAGTAGTTTCTAACACAAGCAACAACTATGGTGCAGTTTTCCACAGCTTCGGAGGAATCACTTTTCTCTGAGCTTGCAGCAGTCCTGGGCCCACGCAGGCACTGAACCCAGCTTCTGACCGATGTCTGCAGGTGAGGGCACAGAAATCAACGTGTGAGGTCACAGGTCCTATCCTAGGCTTCCTTTGATCAGATACACCTGGGATCGGCAATTCCAGAGACGGAAAACAGACTTGGTGTGGGGGGGTGACTCCTCATGGGGCTCGGGGTGCTCTTCTGAGGCGGTGGAAAGTGTCAAAACTTCAGAGAGGTACTACTCGTATAACACAGTAAGTACCAGTGTATAACACAGTAAGATTACCAATAAATGACATCCTTTAAGACATGTAACTGTTCTGTTACTCGATTTTTACCTTAAAAAAAAAGAAACCGAAAACCAAAAACCCAACTGGGACCTCCTACTAGAGGCCTGGGAAGGGGAAGCGCATCACCTGCCCAGCCCCGCCCCGCAGAGCAAGTGCCCGGATAAAACAAATGTACGTGTATACCCCTGTGCGCACACACCCGTGTGAAACCCTTGTTAGCACAGAAGCGTGCCACAGAGAAACACCTGTCCCGAATGGGTGCCAGGGACCAAGTTCTACCTCACCCGCCGGTGGGGCACTACGTAGCCTTAAAAAAGCCTGAGGCCCAGGTCATGGGACATCCCACTTAGACACCCAGCCTCGACCCTTCAAAACCGTCAGTGTCGTGAAAGACAACACGCAGAGGGCGGCGGGGTCAGGCGACCACTGCCACTGCAACGGGAACTGTCTGCTGGACCCTGGACCCAAACACAAACCCGGACTCGTGAAGACACATTTGAGACAACCGGGAGAACCTGGGCCGGGACTAGGTTAAGATGTTGCTGTACTGGCCTTGGACGTGAGGGTGGAGGGTGGAAACGCGGGGCACGCGGGAGGCAGAGGCCCATGTATTTAGAGGGAAAGGGCCATGTTATCTGCAAAGCACCGACAGCGGGGTCAGCAACGCAGAAGCAGGTGTCCGGCGGCAAAGCCAACTGGTGGCTACTGCGAAAGGTGCCGTCCGGGTTCACTGTTTCATCCTTTCTATTTCCCGAAGACTATGAAGTTTCTCTCACTAAAACAGGTTTGCGAAAGAGCCTACGGTACATCTGTAGTAAGTGAGAGAGACGTCGAAGGCAGAAACCGAATGCCATCCGGCGGGAAACGGTGCGCATGTGGACAGGGAAGCGGAGACTTCTTCCTGACTCGCGGGCATGGGGAGCCGGACGATTCCGCCTCGCCCAGGGGGACCTGCCCGACGCGAATGACCGCCCAAAGGCTTCCGGGCCTCCTACCGGAAGTCACTGAGGAAGCGCTGCAGGTCGTGGGAGTCGCCCAGCTTGGCCTTGCGCTGGTCCGCGCGCTTCCCCAGGCTGCTCCACGCCTGGTCCAGCTCCGTGCACTTTTCCTGCAGGTCCTCGGCCGACTCGGGGTGGGACTGGATCAGGCGCTCGGCCGTCTCCCCCAGGGAGTTGACCTTTGGGAGCAAGGTGGCGAGACGGCACGTGAGGGAGCCGCGCTCTGCCGAGTGGAAGAGTCATGCTGCCTGGGTCCAAAACGTCCCCGGCCCTGCCACCTCTCACCTTGTCGCCGAGAGCTGCGAGGTCCCGCTCAAAGCCCTCGTGCTTGCGCTGCAGGGCTTGGACACTGGCCAGATCGTGGCCGTAGTTGTCGGTGTTTAGAGCCTGATTCTTCTCTTCAATCCACTCTTTGGTTTCGTCCGCATCTCTACGGGGAGACACACGGACGGTGAAGGACTGCTGGACACGGCGGCGACCACCAAAAGGTCCACGAAGCAAAGAACCCACATTTGCTCCCTCCGTCTTTACTGAGCAGTGCATCCCATGACAGGTGTGGTCCCGGACACCAGAGCACGGAGCTCAACTGGAGCGGAGGCAGTACGTGCAGGGACCGCCAAGGTCAATCCCGCCGTGGCCCCGAGCTGCCCCTCACCTGTGGAACCTCTGCACCTCGTGGGCACTGCCCAAGAGCTGGCTCCGCTCCTCGGCCAGCTGCTGCAGGGACCGCCAGCGCTCGTTCAGCTCCTGCAGGACAACAGCAGTCAGCGCGGCCGCGCCCAGGCCAGCCTCCGACACGTGGCCCAGAACCAGAGGACCAGCGCTCAGCTGGCCAGGAACGGCCGGAGCATGGATGATCTCCTGTCTCCACCCTTCCCAGTGAAATAATTAGTACAGATGCAACAGCACAAGTCCAGAAGCTGAGGACCGCGGCAAAGTTAGCCACGTCTGACGGCCTCAATGCTCCGTGAGGATCTGACCTGGAATCACCTCGAAGGCCGCAGAGACGGGCAGCCGACTCAGCCTCCCTGTCTTGCTCCAAGCCGCCGCCTGGAGCTGCTGCTTCGTCAATAACTACCCTGCGGGGGGCGTCTCACTTCACCCCTGTCCTGATCTCAGGGTTCTGGGACTGGCCAGGGTCCGGCTCAGTGGGGAGTCTGCTGCCACCTCACCCTCTCACCCTCCCATACGTGAGCTCTCTTTTTCTCAAATAAATGGATCAAAATCCTTAAAAACAAACAAACAAAGGAACTAGCGTGTGGATGAGTCCCCGAGCCCCGAGCCCAGCTGCACCCCAGGCCACGGCAGGCCACATGGGGCCCGGTGCTTGAAGAGACAAACACTGGGGGGACCTACCCTTCTTGCAGCTCCTGGCCCTACTAGAAGGGAAGGGAAGGCTAACTTCACCAGTAAGAGCGGGCGAGTTCTTGAGCAGGGAAGGCCACTTGGCCACCCTGCTGCGGGCGGAGGGTGGACATTTCCCCAGGAAAACCTCGCAGCTGGGACAGCGACAAGTGTAACAGCTCGCGTGATGACTTAGGACAAGAGCTCTGCCATAGTCAGGAGAAGAAGAAGAGGGAGGGAGACTGGGAGACGAGGGGGCTGGCCAGTTTCTTACCTTGATGGAATTAAAGGTGGCCACGGTGTGAACCATCAGACGAGCAGACTATGGAGGGAGGAAAGCAAAAGAGCAACGCTAATCCCGTGTCTGCCAATTAAGACACAATTCCGAGGAGCAGGTGCCATTCATTAGGTTTCAATCATCAACCAAAATTCTTAAGGGAACACGGTCAAAATGCTGAGCAGAGCCACAAATAAAGGATTAACCAGTGGAAAGGCACAAAGCACCCAAGTGCACAAGTTAATTAAGTTCACTCGATGTAGAGTCAAGAGAGAGTGGTGACAACCACAATTAAAACAGCTGGCTGGGGGAGGGGTGGGGCGCCCGGCTGGCTCCATCGGGGGAGCACACGACTCTTGATTTCAGGGTTCTGAGTTCAAGCCCCGCACTGGGTATAGAGATTGCCATAAAATAAAATCTTAAATACAAACACACGAAACCCCCCAGCTGGCTGACAGAAAACAGAGCTCAATGACTAAGTTTTAGTGTTCTTCATACTACCGAATAGTCCGGAAAACACCCAGTTTAACAAATGCTGGGAGCGGAGACTGTTTATGCCTAAATATGCTAAAAACCTCATATCTCTTCTTGGCTATCGGGCTGCTCGTCTTTTTAACAGTGTCCCCCTTGAACATGGGGCAACAGCCTTACCAGATAGGGGCAAAGAAACCCAAAACAAAACACAAAGACCAGTGAATTAGCTTTCTTCTCACCAAGGTATAAATCAGACATTCCTTGGGATCACAGAACCCACCCAGTTTTATGCGAAAAAAAACCCCCACATTACAATACCGGTGATCTTCAAATATGTTAAGAAAATCAGGGGCCAAAAGCTGGGATGTGGGGGAGTCGGGCTCATTGGTGATGCCGTGACACGCCCAGGTGACATTTTCAACCAGTGTGGGTGTGTACAGGGTTCAAAAAGTACACACCTTGGTCTCCAATCCGTTTTAGAAATAAAAGTTAAAAAGAAAACTTGTATGTATTTATTTGGTGGCGTTGGTATTCACAAAGCCACCTGAAACACACTTCTGAAAACACGCCCATTACCAGAAAAACCAGGAGGGGAGACAGGTGAGGATGTTGCCCACTCACATCACCAGTGATCACACCCCACAACCTAAGAATAATTACAATTGAAAACAAGGAGAAAAAGCTGAATCGAAGGGAAAAGGCATGCTCCCCGCCAAGTGTGAAACCTCTTTAATGACAGAACCATCCGGGCCAGGAGGGGTGAGGAAGCCAGAAGCAGGGGGCCCTAGCCAAGCACCCTGTGTCTGTCTGGAATCGTGTCTGTCGTGGAAAGTACATCTTTCTACTCCTCCTTCTACATCTCTCTGCAGGATCTGGTATCTTTGAAGAAGCATTTCTTAGGCCCCTGGGGAAAGTGGCTAGGCAGAGGTCATTTTCTTGTCCCTGTTCTGTCCTCCAGGACTGCAATCCCACGGATGCGACCACACCTAACCACGCAGGGCCCCCCTGCACGCTTTACTCTGGCAGTGACATGGGTATACAAGGCCATCTAACTGAACTCATCCTGAGCACCTGCACGGAACACCTGCTTCTTTTTACTAAGGGCTGCATTTTAAGACATGACAGAGTCAAAGGACAGAATGCCAGGGTCAAAAGGAAACCGGCCAACAACTCCAGAAACGACCAGAGACTCCCAACAAGCCCAAATCCTCAGAAACAGACACACCAGAAAAACCCATAAAATATGTCTATTCCTGAAAACCTTTGGAAACATAACTGGCAAGGGAGTTCCTACCTTCCAAGGGGATGCGGTCTTGGAATCCGTTTCCTCCTGCTCAGGGGAGAGGCAGACGTTAGGAAGCCATGCAGTGCAGACCGACGCAGCCCCCCCCACCTCCCATCCGTGGTGGGGGTTCCCCAGAGCCATCAGCCAGAGTGGCATTTCCCTGAGATCAGAAACTGCTGGCTCAGAGCACACAAGGCAGCTTGAGGGAAGGGGAAGCCAACAAACAGGAGAGGAAAATTCTAGTCTTTTATGAAGTGGACAAAAATGAAGAGAATGAAGAAATTTAGTAAGAAAACCACCAACTCTTGTCTCTGTCCTACTCACTGGATTTTTGGAAAAAGGATAATAAACATAAAATAACTGCTGTGGAGAAAACTTTAGAAAACTGAAGAGAATTTTTTTTTATGGTCTTCTGGAGAATGGCAAATCAAAACCTGTTTCTGCTCTTCTTTCTCTTCCACAGATTTTTACCAACAAAAGGCCCCTCTCCTCTGAGGTTTGGGGACAGAAATCCAGAAGAGGTTCATGAATTTCTATTCTTCCCCAAAACCTGCCCCTCCTCACGTTCCAGGTTCCACACAGACTTACCCTGGGCATCATGCCACACACCTCCTACAAGATAAGAGGGAAACCAGTTTCATTATTCGAGAAAACACGCAGCTTTCTGTGACACTTGTTACTGCCAAACCCGAACACGGGGACAGAATCACAAGACAGACAAATTGCCCCGAAGAACTTCTTAAGAGTCTGACAGACTGAGTGTTTACATGCAAAACCTTTTATTTATTTAAGAAATGGGTAAGTTTAATACTAACTAAGCGCCATATACACAGTAAACCGTGTGACTCAATTGGTTAAGTGTCTGCCTTCAGCTCAGGTCATGATCCCGGAGTCCTGGGATCAAGCCGCACGTGCGGCTTCCTGAGCAGGAAGCCTGCTGGTCCCTCTCCCACTTCCCTTGTTTGTGTTCCCTCTCTGCCGGTGTCTCTTTCTCTCAAATAATAAAATCTTTAAAAAATAATAAAGAAAAATAAACAGTAAACAACTTTCATGACATGAAACGGGCACATGGAGAAGACAGGAGGTAAATGAAATGGGGCCAGAGAGGACCTGACCACACCCGGGCCGGCATAGTGTGCTACGGGACGCCGCGTGCTGGACCCGGAAGGACACAGGACGGAGCCACGTTGCTTCCCGCCAGGCACACGGGCTCCATGTGAGCCCGAGGTACTCGCCTGCTGCTGGACGGCCTGCACCTCCTCGGCCATCAGACCTTCGGACTCCAGGTCTTCAGCCACCTTGTTGATGTCCTTCAGCCGCGACTCATTGGCCTTCAGATCCTGTGAAGCAAAAGCCGTAACAGCTAAGACGCCAAGAGTAATACAGAGGAGGAGGCAGGCAAAAGAGGTTCTCGAGCTACAGTTTGAACCTACAGGATTCTGTTCACTAGGTATCCCGTGAACCAGTTTCTCTATTCCACGGGAGTCACCTAAATCGGGAAATCCTGACTGTGGCGACTGAGGAAGCAAGGAAACAATAGGGCACTGACTGACAACGGCTCGTCTCCAATCTGCCTCATCAACTGTGGTTCATATGCTGTTATTCTGTCGGGATGGAAATTTGCGTTACGCTTTCTTTGGAGGATCCTGTTTTTAATTGTGCTGAAATTCTAACGACAGCCCCTGGTGGGGAAAGCCCCTCACCCACACGAACTGGTTATGAAACTCTCGAAGTGGGAACGCGAAACAAGACGTGGTTTAGGCACACAGTGGAGTCCCATTCAGCCATAAAAAGCTGTGGAGTCCCGACGCCGGGGAGGCAAGAGTGAGCCAGGAAAACACGCTGCTCCGTGACAGCCGCTGGCGGTGAAAAGTCACATCATACAGGATTCCACGTGTACGCAATGTCCAAAATATGTCAATCTGGGGACAAAGGGCCAGGGACCCCGGGAAGGACCCTGTGCCGGGGGTGCAGCTCCCCCGTGACATGGGAAACGGCCCGGGGCCAGAGAGGTCAGTGGCTGCGCCACGCGGCGCTAAGTGCTTCGAACCGCCTGCTTGAAAGACGCGTGACCGTGTATTGTGTCCACTTTACCACAATTACAAAAAATACTTTAACACGTTTTTGTCTTTTAAGTTCAAAAGCTCTTAAGAGAAATAGAGAAAAGCGCCTCGACTTCCATGAGGCACATCCGGCTGAAGAAAAATTCTGGTTCACATCCCTGCGACGCGGCTCCCCGGGGGGCCGGCGCCGCCCGTGCCCGGTTGGTTCCCGTGAACTTCAGTCACGAGGCCGGACCACCGCGCCCTTGGGCCGATGGTCAGCTCAGACTCCAGACCGACCGTACCTTCTGGAAGTCATCGAACTTCTTCTGCAGCACCTCGACCTGCTCCAGGTCGGCGCCGACCTCCTCACTGGTCAGGGCCGCCTCCTTCTCGTGGATCCACTGCTGCAGCTCGTTCGCCTCCCGGAACAGCATGAAGCGCTTGCAGCTCTTCTCCAGCATGGCCTTGCGCTTCTCGCCCAGCTCCAGCAGAGAGTGGTACCTGCGGGAGGCCGGGAGGGTGACAGAGGGGGCGGGCAGGCCGTTAGCTTCCCATGGACGCTCGCCTACGGCCAAACCACCAGTGTCTCTGAGACGCGGGTCCAAGGCCATGAGTGTGTCGCGATGGTGCCGGGGGGGCAAGGTGTCAGAACACAGATGAGGGGGAGGCTCCTACGGGCCTGTGCCACAGCCTCGGGAATGAGTGCACACAGCGCTGGTCGCCACTGGTGGCTGGGACAGCCTGGCACACTCATCCCTGGGCCCACGTTGCCCCGAGAACATCACGACCACAAGTGACTGGAACCAAGCGTCGAGCACGGAACACAGGGGGCATGCGAGCACCGCGGAGACGACAGGAGTGTGCAGGCACAATGCAGACAGAGGTGCCGCTCCGCTCTCCTAACTCCCTGAGCCGCCCCGGGCCGGGGGCTGGGGTGGCGGGGGGAAGGCATGCCCAGCTTTACAACAGCCTCGTACAGGACGTTAGCCTCTCTGAAGGGTGGGAGAGTGATATGCTGATTTCTCAGTGGTTTAGCAACTAGACGGAAAATCAGGTCAAGTACAGAGTATCCGCACCGTTTTGATGTTGGAAAACTTCAGAGGAATCCAAGAGTATTTGAGCTCTTAGGAGCCAAAATACAAAAGGCTGAGCTACTTACTAGCTTTGGAGATATGAACGTGACAAACTTAGTAAAACAAAGTTAGAGGCTAAAGAAAATCCACCGTCACCATCAAATCTAAGCTTCTCCGAGTGAGATTAAAAAAAAAAAAAAAAAGCAACGAGGTACCCAGACTCAGAGCACTTTAAAGGGAGGAATGGCGTCTGCTTCCTACTAAGAAACACTATGGGCCCGGCCTTCAGGTTCGCTGCCGAGCGCGGCTGGCCCACCACCAAAGCCAACGGGGGCGCGGGGGACCAACGACACAGAGCGCACAGCCGCACACGGAAGCGACCCAGAAGACAAGCGGCCATCAACTGACACGGTGCCACCGAAACCTCGTCCCTGGTGAGCGAAGCTGCCACAGGGCGGTGCAGTCCCCCCCCACCTCGTCCTTCCGGATGAACAAGAGCCTTGGAGAGAAGCGGCAGAGGGAGAACGGACACGGGCGCCGGCAGGGCCGCCGCCTACTCACAGTTCCTCCACCTGTTTCATACGCAGAGACACGCTGCCGGCCTCCTTAGTTACGCGCGTCCTGCACGGGGGGCACAGCAAAAGCATGCACAGATTAGTGCGATTAATCCACGGGAAAGGACAGTGGCCGCTCCGACGGGCGCCAGGAGGCCGGATGCTTCGAGAGGGGGCAACTGAGGAGCCATTCAAAAGCTCTTAGGTAGGAGGCCAGGCCACGAAGGAAATCAGGAAAGAAACAGCCAGCAAAGTGAATTAGAGGGTTAGTTCACTTTCCTTTTCCGCAACAGTCTGCCACGTTGAAGGCGGACAATTTTCCTTATACTGGCCGCACTGGGCACTTTACAAAGCAAGGCCAGGGGAGGGAAGGGCGGCTCCAAGAAAGGGACGGGAGAGAGTGAATACGCCCTCCAGTCACGTGTCAGGCCAGCGGCTTTACTCCCACAGTTCGACCCCGGGCCCCAACCGCACTGTCTCAGCAGGAATGGAAAAGATCTGGAAGCAGACACATAACTGACCTTCTCAGGGATCATCAGACTCACAGAATTTCTACCGTAATAGAGTCTAGTGAGAACGTAACTTCTGGATATTTTTCTAGTGTCTGAAACTTCCGACTCATTAGCAGAATGAGACACCCTACAGGAGGGACGCAGGTCACTACAGGAGCTTAGCTAGAGGACAGAGGACAGAACTATTTCGTAAAAAACCACCTCTGTCCCAGAGCAGAGAGGAGGAGACAGCCACTCTCCCAACAGCCTTTTAAAAGGAGAACCTCTAGATCTCAGTCCCAGAGCATCTCCCCAACTGAAGGACAAAGGTTCGGAGGCTGAGGTCTAGAAAATGCTGTGGAGGAAGAGAAACTCACTTTAGGGGAAGAAACGAAATATGGAAAATAAAGGGGTCAAGGGTTTTAGGTCCAAACAGAACACTGTGGGTTAAAAGGGACTTGGCGGGAAGTGGAAAGCGGGTGTCCTGAGTGCACACAGGCACAGGAACAGCCACTCCGAAGCTTCTGGACACTGCCTCAACCGTGGCCTACATGGGACGTGAAGGAAGCCCCGAGGGACACCGGGGCCGTGTTAGTCGCCCGTGGGGCCCTTACTGGTGGTCAATCTGTTCTTGCCGCACAGCTATGCTGCCCTGTTCCTCTAGGAGGTTCTCGCGGGAGGCCGACTGCGCGGGGTCTAGCTTCTTCACGTACGCCGCCGGCACGAAGCCCTGCCGGTCGTTCACTTCCACCTTCCACCAGTCCTAAGGAGACAGACGGACAACCAGAAGCATGAATTCCCCACAACGGAGAGACCGAGAAGGCCTGCGCACACGCACGTGCACACACGCACACACACACACACGCACACACAGGCACAGCTCTGACCACGTCAGGAGGAGCCCATGACAGTGTCAAAGTCACTTTCCTCAAAGACTATCACCTGCCAAGCACAGAGAGCGTCACAAGAAAGCTGCGACAACACCCAGCATGAAAGGCAGTCCTGTCACTATCCGGAACTGCACTAATTGTGTGGCCGCTAGCCACACGTGGCTGCGTAAATTTAAATAAATTAGAATGAAACTAAATTTAAGAGCTCCATTAACCACATTTCTAGTGCTTAATCAACACTTGTGGAAACAGCCACGGCAGTGCCGGCACACACAATGTCCACCATCACGGTAAGTTTCTTGGGACAAGGAGACCGGACGGTGGCTGAGAGTCAAAAGAAATACAAATCACAGATTTCCTCAAACGCTCACGGTCAGGGTAAACGGGGGGTATAAGAGTAAGGGTCGTTGATGACGATGGGAACCATCTCTCCAGCCTCGACTGGAAGCTTTTGTGACTCATCGGACAAAACTTGTGGAGTGCCACGCACTTCTCTTCCAAGTCACTATCAAACCAGCACAAGTCAAGGAAGGGAGGCTGAGGACCCGGGAAGCATTTAACGTCGAGGGCCTATGGGGTGACATCACGGCTGCCGTCAGCTCTGCTGGAGCCACACGGTCTAGGTTAAGAACCCGCAGCTACGAGTTCCAGAAAAGCAAACTCTGGTCTATGGAGAAGGAGCTCCACCTAGATGTGTGTACTCAGGAAAAGCAGCCGCCCTCGAGAGTGGGAGCCAGCACACTGCCCCCAGGTGTTGGGCAGACGCACAGATTACCTTCTTGATCTCCCACGAGATGGACCCGCCGTATCAAGGGGGAGACTGACGGGGTGATTCTGGTCTCTCCTCGGATTCTAACCCAGGCTTGTTCCAGACACAACGACCCACAGAAACCCCATTGAGCAAAACCGGCGGCGCTAATGGAAACAGACACACGACCACTTCCAACGCCTTGCCTTGTTGGTGCTGTTGAGCAAGGTGAGAATATCCCCTTTCTTCATGGTGACCTCTCGAGGGCTCTTCTCCTGATAGTCGTAGAGAGCCAAGACCAGCTCCTTCCCAGTCTCGTCATCCATGGGGGCCACTTGTTGCTAAAAATCCCAAGGAAGGGCAAACCCGATTAAAGGATGTTCATGGTGTGTCACTGAGCACAAGACAGACTCCGATTTCAACTCCAACTGGACCAAATGTCCCAAACATACATTCATGAGAGAGTTCTCCTCTAAGCTACCAGAGAAATCTGATTCCAGAACTTTAGCTATTCTGAATCTTAAAACAACAACAACAACAACAACAATCTAATTTTAAACCGTATATACGTTTTTGTGTCCCAGGACGTCGCAGTGAGGCCACCAGAACGTAGCCTACGACCGTTGCACATGCTGGAAGGGTCGGGGCCCTGTAGCTTCCTGTGCCCCAGAAGCGCCCCAGCTCACCCGGCATGACTGAGCCTGGTCCCGCAGAGCCTGGATGCTGCTGCCGTAGGCGCTGAGATCTGACATCAGAGCTTCGTGTTTCTTCAGTAGAGCCTGAAACCAAAGGCACAGTTGAGCCCAGCGCAAGGAGCTGGGGCGCCCTGGCCACGCTGCCCCAGTGACCCGCCAGCATCCCAAGACGCGCTTGGTTACACGCTGATTTTATCACCTCCTACTCCACACTCTCCCCCCGTTTCTAATGAACGTCAAACGTGGAGGGTGTATTCTATGTGATTCACAACACTCTCTTTTCTCCCTGCCCGTACGTGCCTCTGCAGGGCTGGGAACAGACAAGTAGACACAAGGCACAGTGTCGCACACATGGGGAACCCACCACCTGTCATGAGAACTCAACAGCATCAGCAAACCGAAGCATGCCGGGTACGTGCCCTCCCCGTGGCTGCTACTCTCCCTTGCCGCCATCACCTTCCACCACTGCTGCCCAGGCTCTTCAGTCCCCCGCCCCGTCTCTTGGCAGAATCCTGTTTGGTGCATCAACATTCAGCTACTCTGGTCACGCGGACTCGCAAGCTAAGAGGTCAGTACAGGGCCACCAGCCCTTCATGAGCAAGATGTCAGAGTTTGACTCAAAAAATGCAAAACACGGACTCATGGACGTGTGTGTGCACGCACGAGGAGAGAACAGAGGGACAAGAAGAGAAAGACGCTTGTGGTAGGAGGCAGTCTCCGCTCTCTCATGGCCAGGCTGAGTTTCCACAGTGGAAAGTAAACAGGTTCTAAACTGCCCTGAACACGGACAACGCAGAGGCCGCACCTGCCGCACACGGCACCTTCCCAGCAGGGCCCTGCCGCGAGCCCCGGCAGGCTCCTCGCGCTCGCTCACCTCCGCGGAGTCCTCGTCCTTCCCGTAGTCGGTGCTGCCCACGATGGGCTCCTTCTCCCGCATCCAAGACTCGGCCTCGTTGGCGTCGGCGAAGTACTGCTGGGCCTGCAGGGAGTCTTCCAGGTCCTGCCGCCGCTGGGAGGCCTTAGACTTGAGGGACTCCCACTTCTGGTTCAGTTCACTGAGCTTGGCCTTCACGTCCTCAGCAGCAAAGTGGCCTGGAAGGGAGCACAGTGCAAAGGAGGCTGCCAGGGCACCAGAGAGACAGGCCTTCTAGGCATCCATGGCCCCGCGCGGACGCCGCCGTGGCGAGCCAGGCCCCTTAGTCCCGTTTTAGGAGGTTCAGGTCCCAAACTTCTAAGTGATCTGCTCTATTTTTGCCTCCTCGAGCCATGATCTCCATCCAGACCCTACGAAGCAGATACCCCAACTGACACCCAGGGACTGGAGCGCAGACACCTAACGAAAGCTTAACAGCGCCACCCCCTGGTCCTCACGAGACACGCACCAGGCTGTTCCACTCTGTCCCCTACTTGACCTCATCCAACCCTCACAGCAACGTCAGGAGGAAGCCTTATTACCTGCATCTCACAGGTAAGACGTTCAGATCGAGAGGACAGGGTCTAGTCAAGGGCACACAGTGAGAGGATGGAGAAGATCCTCAACCCCAGAGTTCAATCTGATTTGAGTCCACACACTTAACCACAGAAAGGACGTAAAGACAAGGGCAGAGCCGCTCCCCGGGTGGCACCCTCTCACCTTCCTCCACCATGGCGTCCCCCTTCTGCGTGACGGCTTTGATGCGGGGCTCGTGGCCAGCAATTTCTGCTTGGAGGGCCTGGTGCTTCTTCAGCAGATTCTGGACGCCAATCAAATCTTTGCCTGAAAGCAGAACCGCTCCCTGGTCACCCAAGCCATCAAGGGCAAAGTCAGCCCTGTCGTTCTTCAAGTTCCACCAGGGATCCAGTTTAACTTAAACTTGACCTTCCTTGTTCTGACATGCACCTCCTTATGCTAGGAGAGTAGAGCCCCTTCTCAGACTTGATTCTCATCTGGTGGAAGCAGACTGACCTCTGTTGGTGGACGCGGCAATGGGCTCTTTCTCCCGAATCCACGTCTCCTCGTCCTCCACATCACGGAAGAGCTGCTGCAAACGCAGCGAGTCAGCCAGCTTCTGCTTTCGGGCTATCATGGGTTCCTTGAGCGCCTCATAGCGAGCCACGAGGGCTTCCTGCTTCTTCTTGATGTTTTCGGCGTCAAAATGGCCAGCATCCTGGAACTGGCGGGCCTGAATGGTGATGCCATCAATTCGATCCTGGGGACAGAAGAGGACAGATGCTTGAAAGCGTGGCAACTAGGTTCTGGACTGATCCGATCCGACTTCAAGGATCGTTTGATCACATACAAAAATACTCTTCCCAGCCCGGGGAGCTTTTCTTCTGCTATCTCCTTCCCCCATTTGGGGCTCCCAGAAAGCTCTGTGGGAGGAGTTTTATCGGAGAAGAGGGAACGCGTAAGGCCACCTAGGCAAACCCACACCTTTCATCCTTCCAAAAACAAGTGTGGTCTGACGTCGCTTGTCATCCTTCACTCCCGTTTCCATACCACTGGCCTGGCGACAGCCCCCAAGTCCCCCTCTACCTGGTGAGCGGCCACGTCAGCCTCCAGCAGGGCGTGCTTCTTCTGGAGGTTCTGGACGTTGGTAAGATCTTTGCCGTAATCGTCTGAAGCCAGGTGACCCTCCACTTCATACAGCCACAGCTCAATATCCTCGACGTTGCGGTTGAACTGCTGCTGCTGGTTCGCCTCGCGGAGCTTTATCCCTGGTCAAAGGAGCACGTCTGATTACCTATCTGTTCACACAATCCTTCTGCCAACAGCGCTCACCACGACGGCACCTTACTGAGGGACTCGGGGTCATGACCGCAGCTAATGCTTTGTGTCCTTCACAAAGGACAGACAATGAGATATGGACTTGGAATTTCCGGGGGAGAAGAACGTCTGAGAATTACTAAGTGCCCTTGGCTCTCAGCTGAGCCTTGATTTTCAGTGACGGGGCCCAGTCCAGTCACGGCCGGGTGACCAGATCTCCCCCTTCTGACTTAGGCTCCCCAACTCACCAGCAATGTCAACTGCATGTGCCCCATCACAAAGCATCGAAAACGCACGGCAAGTAACTCCCACCTGGGACATGAGCCTGCGTACGTCTCCGGGCCCCCCTTCCCTGGGTGCTCTAAGTCCCTGCACTTAACCGGGAAGGGACGTGGAAACCCCCAGCATTCCTGTCACAACCCAGGGAGACACCTCCTCTCACCTTTCAGTTCAGTGGCTTCCAGCAACTTCTTCCACAAACTGATGACCTCATTCATCCGAGCGGCTACCTCATCCTTGGCATAGTGGTTGACATCAATCAGCTTTTGCCCCGCTTTCTCCAGGGCGTCAATGCGGCTCTGGTTGGCCGAGAGCTCAGCCTCAAAAGCCTGATGCTTCTGTACTTTTCCTTGTAGGTTGGATGGGTCCTGCCAATAAAAGGAAAAAGGGGGTTCTATCTTGAACCTGAGCACGGTCAAGCTACCCTGCGTTACCTTCATACTTATCTTATTGGCAGGGGGTGGAGGTAGAAAACCACCTCGTTAAATAGTGCAGTTTTTAGGATTCCCTATTTCTGTCTTTAGCTATAATTTATCTGAGAGCTGCCTCTAGCCTCCTAGCCTAATGCTACACGGCAACGCTGCAAGACGTTACTTTATAAGCTTCATCTGTGGCAGTTTTCATCTTCTCATTAACCCAGCTCTTGAGCTCATCCGAGTCTCGGAAAAACTGCTGCAGGTGGAAAGAGTCCGCTAGCTGGGCCCGGCGACACATGGCTCTCTCGTGAAGGGCGTTGCGGCGGCTCAGCAGCTGAAAGACAAGGAGCCACGTGAATCTCTGCTTCCTACTCCCCAGGGATTTCTGGCTCAAGAGGCTATGTGGCAACACGCATCCCAGAAGGGAGAACCGGGGGACTGAAGGGAAGGCACGTGGGGAGCCCCGGAACGCACCGCATCTCGGCGGGTGGCCACGTCGTCCATGGCGTAGTGGTTGTTCTGAATCAGCTTGGTGGCAAACTCATCCAGAGCCTGTGAGGGAAGAATCGGGATTCCTCGCTGGTAACCACATGGTGGCACAGCGTGGCTCGTAATTACTGACCAGTCACAAAACAGTAAACCCTAACACAGGTCGTTTCTCCTTCACTTCTGAGCGTCGGCTTGACGGTATCAGTCAGAGACAACACGATCACGCTAGCTCCCTTCTGGACGGGAGACGTTTGCTGTAGCTGATGTCAGGGCACGTCTGACAGGATCAGACAAGGGGCACAACAGGTCAACGGCCTTCCAGTTCCTGCATCTAAGAACTGTTTTCAAGAGGAAAACCTCTTCCATGAGCTCCAGTTACTTCTACTCTTTAATTCTATATTTTGAAGATTTTAAGTAATCTCTACACTCAACGTGAGACTCGAACTCATGACCCCAAGATCAAGAGCCGCACGGTCTGCTGACTGAGCCAGCCAGGTGCCCTGAACTCTAACTCTTCGCAGTGGAAGTGAAACGTCGGTGTGGAGGTTGACATCACGAGAAATCACGTCCCGTGAGCTACGGCAGGCCTCCTGCGAGGCCAAGCTCCGCCACCACGGTGAGGGCTGCAGCTGATCCCTGTCTCGCAGGGTCCTCTGACGCATCTGCCCAGAAACCCTTGAGAAGAGAATGGACTCTGGGCAGAACCTGAGGATCACCCAAAGCTGCGACGATGAGAAGGGTCTTACTGTGATCTTTTCCTCCTGGGCGCTGAGGGACTTCTCGAAGTCCTCATGTTTCTTAAGGAGCGCCTCCACGCTGTCCAAGGAGTCCCCCAAGTCTTCATTCAGCAGGAAGGCCTGGAGAGAGACCGAAGTGCTCAGAGGGACGCCCCCATCCTTTCACCCCTTAAGGCTTGGGAAGCAAAGGAGAGGGTGGCCGGAACACGCACACAGGAGGTTCTACAACTTTTGAACTCGTAAGATCCCTTCCAGAAAGCCTAACACCCTTTAGATTCCCTCAACACTAATCTAATAAGGGGGTGACCCCCGAGCCCGGCGGCGGGAGGCAGGCCGGCAGCGGCGCTGGGGGTCCCTCGGCGAGGCCTCCTCTCCCGATTCACAGCCGCAGCGCTGGTGACATCCTGCCCGAACCAGGCCGGCCACCCCAGCAGCAGATGCGAGGGGAGGCTGGCGCGGTACGCGGGCCATACCTCCTGCTTGCTCATCCAGTTGTCCACCTGCTCGGTGTCGCGGTAGAAGAGCTGCAGGTCCATGCACTGCTCGTACTGCTGCCGCCGCAGCTCCCACAGCTCCAGCAGCGCGGCCCGCTCCTCGGCCAGGACACTCAGCTGCGGGGGGGAGAGGGGGGACGGGACACGAGGGCCGTGAGGACAGGGCAGGGCGGCCGCCCACCCCCACGTGGAGATGTCTAACCCTCACGCTCATCTTCAGGCCTGTTTTCGGGCTGGCAAAAGGGGGCGAGTCACAGGAACTTGTGTCAGCCACGTCACGGGAAAACACGCAGACCCTGAGCGGCGTGCGTGCTCATGCGAAGCAGGACAGAGAACTCTAGCTCATCTAGAATTTGTTTACTGCCACGTTATCAAATGACGTTAGGTCAAAATGCTAAGGCAACTTCAGGTGGCAGAGGAAGGGCATCTTTCTAAAGGGTGGGCAGTAGAAACAGAGTCAGGGGTCTCTGCAGACAAACGTCAACTGGGTGGGTGTCCCATAAAACACGGGCAGCGCGCAAATGCCCCAGACGGCATTTTTAGGCCCCACAGTTGACAACAAGTGTCTTTGGAACGTCTCTTCCTAGTCTGCACAATCTTAAAACATCACTCTCCGTGTTCCTCAGCTATCTTTATACTCCGATCCCGTGGAGCGTGGGAACTGCGCGCTTACACATGTCAACTAAAGAAAGTGGATTCCTCTGGCTCCACCACTAACGTGGGACTCCACTCCCTGCAAAGTCCCCTTTCAGTAGGAAATGGGTCACAATCGCCCCAGACAGATGGGACTTTCCGCCCCTGATCACAAGGTCTTCTTTCTCAGTCCCTCAAGGAGCTGCCCCTGCACTTCCCGGCACAAGCTCTGGGGAAGCTTCCCGCACACACACCACAGCCACGCAGCCTGGGTACTCCAGGATGGGTAAGAGCTCTCAGAGCCGCTCCGCTGAGGAACCTCTCCTCGCTTACCTTCTCTCTCACTTCATCCGAGGCATAATGCCCAGCGGCCAGCAGGGCCTGTCCGGACTCATCTGCAGATTTAAAGCTGTCCTCGTGAGCGTCGATCTCACCCTGCAGGAAGAAAAGGCACGATGTATGCCAGCAACACGGAAAACAGAGATGCTGACTTACACACAGACGTTACAAATCAAGATATCCCATCTCCATCGAGGAGCGGGATCAGCAAGGAGGCCATGCTCCCTAACATCTGTCTGGGTTACCAGTCACAAGGGCACCATTTACTGGGAAGTCTTTTTGCCACTGACTTCTCAGGCCACCTCTGTGCAAGCCTGTCACGCTGCCATACGCTCAAGGGGTCTGAGCCCCGTCTTCTGTTACGCTGGGGTCTCTCTGCCCTCATTGTGCTAGATGGGTGGGTTCAGGATTTTATAGTACCTGGTAGGTAGCTGCTTCCCCTGGTCCCACCCTGTTCTTCAAAATTGCCTCAGCTGTTTTTGAGTTTTTTTCATCTAAATCAAGTTTAGAATCAGCTTGTCTCACTCCAGAAACAAAGACCTACCGGGTTTCTGTGTGGAACAGCACTGGGCATAAAGGTCCTAGGGAGAATTTTTCTACCTTTACAAAAGATCGTTCCAGCCACACGAGAGAAGACGTTCCCCTTTTCTCTTTCTTCAGTCTTTCAACAAAGCCTAACTGCCTTTCTCCACAAATGTCTTCCAAAACTTTTGTTAGACATATTCCCAAGTACATTATACTTTCTGATACAATTATAAGTAGCATTTTTTAAAAGTTATGTTTCTGTTGCCAGTATATCTGACATTCATATATTGACTTTTTTGTATCTACCACATCAAAGCCTCTCAGAAGGCTTATGGTAATAATAATTTTTACAATCCTGTTTCATAGTGTTTTACAAAACTACTCAGCCATTCAAAACCTTTCTAGGTAAACCTATTAAGAGCTCATAAAACCAGTTTTCTGTGGAACATAGCTTAGGAAAAAACCAGAATAAAAACTTAATTACACCAAATATGAGATTCAGCATTTAAACGAAGACACCTTTGAAGACGGTACGTGACTGATGCACAAAACGGTTACACCTCCATCCTGTCAAGGGCGAGGCCCTCACTTTTCCAGACCAGCTTAATCTCCTGACATTTAGCCCGCTTCGCCATCTGTGAGAAGCAGGCAGAGCCAGTCTCCAAAGGCAAAACCAACAACAATCCCGTGGTGAGAGCCACCTGTGAACAAAGTTTCAGCCACCTGGCTGTGAGAGTCCCATCCTGATGCCTTACAAGCTAAGGCCTTTCCTTCCAGAAGATGTTGGAGATGCTACCTTATGCTCCTGATGCCTGTCCAGCAGGGCTTCCGCCCCGGCCACATCATTGGCGAGCTCATCTGCATTGATGAGGGCTTTCATCTCAGTCACCCAGCTGGTGAGGTCGCGGAAGTCAGCAAGGAATCGCTGAAGCCTAGAGAAAACCCAGGTAAGTTGTTAGATGTTCCCAGCGGAAAGCCCGGATGAGAAATGCCTTTCTAAAGCTCTGAATTCTGTCCTCAGACAACCCTACTCCTGGGCTACAGAGGATTCTTCAGTCTGACCATAAAGGAAAGCAAAAGAAGTTATGAAATCAATCCTTTAAATCAATCATTTAAAATCTAGGTTGTGTCCATTACTGTGCTTCCCCAGTCTGGTCCCTTCTCCAACTTCCTGGTCATTCCCCATTTCCAGCTCTGGTTAGGAATTAGCAGCCTTTCATTTCCTAGTCATTGATTTATTCGATTTTAATGGTATATTCCACTGGTGCCCTGATCACTAAGGAGAGATTCCCACTTCTACTGGTCATAATGCAGCAATATGAAATGGAAGGATATTCACAAAGTCATAAACACACACACACACACACACTCTCTCTCTCTCTCTCTCTCTCCCTCTCTCTCTCTAGAGTGGCCAGTCTCCAAACAAATAGGTCATAGGTAGGAAAAGGTCTGTCGCTGAGCCTGGGGAGAGGATTCCCACCTGTAGGAGTCGTTGAGGCGGGCGTGTCTCTCGGCGGCCAGAGTCCGGATCTGCTCCCAGTTGGCAATCAGCTCCTCTCGCTTCACTTGAATCTGCGCAGCGCTCAGAGGGTGGGACTGCTGCAGGCGGTCGGCCTCGGCGCACAGGGCTTTGACCTGGAAATGCCCCCATCAGACTGTGCTCACAGCCCCCCCCCACGCTAACTCAGGCATGGCTGCCTTCCGAACCCACCTTGTCCTCCAAAGCAGCAAGATCTCTCTCCAAACCCTCGTGCTTCCGCAGCAGAGCCTGAACGCTTGCCAGGTCGCGGCCAAAATCATCAGAGGCCATTAACTGCTCCTTTTCCTTAATCCAGCTGATCGTCTCATCCACATCCCTGTGGAAGGGAAACACCAGGGCAGCCACTTACGGGGACCGTCTCGAGCTGGGGATGCTGCAGCGAGCCAGACCCCGGGCGACTCCAGCATCTTCTTGGCACGTGCCATATCCTGGACCTGGCCCCCAGGTGCATGCCCGCGCCCCGCAGCCCGCCCCGGCTCAGTACCTGTTAAATCGCTGAACCTCAGCCGCCCCGAAGAGCTTCCCCTGTCTCTGCAGGGCCAGTCCCTTCAGTCGCTGCCAGGCCGCGTTCACTTCGTCCTGCTTGGTCTTGATGGTTTCCTCCTCGGGGTGCTGCTCCTACATGAGGGAGAGCAGAGGCCGGCCTGGGTCCTGAGCCCCCAGCTCCTTCCAGTCTCTGCCTCGGCAAACCTTCATCTTTCCGAAGAAATACTGGTTTTTTGTGTGAAATGAAGCCAAGCTTGTATAAAACGAGCTTTCTGGGGCACCTGGGCATCTCAGTTGGTTAAGTGTCTGACTCTTGATTTTGGCTCAGGTCATGACCTGGGGGGCCTGGAGCCCCATGTCAGGCTCCACACAGCCTGTTTAAGATTCTCTCTCTTCCTCTTCCCCACCCTCCCCTGCTGGCTCTCACGCTCTCTTGCAAGTAAATAAATAAATAAGTAAACACAACTGGCTTCCATTTCGTCTTACCTGAAAAGGGGAGAGACACTATCTATCCCTTGGAGTAGATGGTGAGGCCATAAAGCAGCAGAGGTCATCAGTACCAAAAACCTTTACATTGTAACAACACTTCGGCCGCTGTGGGGTGGCCTCACCAATGTACCCATGCCTGTCCCAAGTGCTGGGAAATCTGCTATTTCGAATGTTTACGAGCCCATCTCGCGTTCCTGCCCACAGACGTGATCTTCAGGGTCTGCTCCCCGCTTCAGACTGGAGCTCTCTTTAAAAGCATCCTTCCCCACCAACCACATTTTTTAAATAAATGTGGTTTAATAAATAATTAATTTAATAAATAAATTTATTTAATAAATTCAATAAATAAAAGTGTTTTTGTTTTAATAAAACTAACACGTAAAGTAACAAATGAAGCCTTTCAGGGTCTGGGATCCATCTGTGAGATCTCGCTCTTCTCAGCACAACCTGAGGGTGCCCCGAGGTTCTGGGGCAGGGGGTGAGGGCTCACCGTGGAAGGTGAGGTATTTCTGAGGAATGCTGGCTCTTCATCACTGGCCAGAGAGGGAACAAGTACCAGCCCTGAAGCAGATCCATACATTAGAGATTTAGAGCCCACATCAAGTTTCCCTGAAAGCAAAAACTCTAGTTCCTGCCACTGGCCGTCTGTGGAGCTCTCTGACCCCCGCTGCAGACACAGAGGAGAAAACGGCAGCTTAAGGAGCCGGCGCACAGGCAATGGGGAAAGGTTACATGGCTCAGAGCCGCCAGGGGAGAGCCCATTCCTTACAGGGTTCCCCAGGCTCCCAGGAGAGCAGGCAGGCGTCCGTGGATGCCTGCCAACCCCCAGAAGCTTTCACCACCACACCCTCATCTGGGAATCCTTGACACCAACTGCAGCAACTAAATAAAAGCAGCGCCAAGCCCTACCCGAAAGTGGGTGGAGGCAGCACATGAACTCTGCCCTTCCTGCCCGTGGCCACAAGCTAGAAAGCAGTTTCTACCTTAGGAGTAACCAGCACTGCTGCCTTACTTAGACCTGAGCAAAACTCTCAGGCTTACCGAACCTCACTCGCTCAGAAACCAGGGAAGTGCTCATAGAAATTTTCTTCTGGGGCCCCCTGGCGGGCTCAGTGGGTGAAGCTCAGGTCATGATCCCGGGGTCCTGGGATCGAGCCCCACATCGGCTGCCTTGCTCAGCAGTGAGTCTGCTTCTCCCTCTCCCACAGCCCCAGCTTGTGCTTCCTCCCCCCCGCAAATAAATAAATAAAATCTTAAAAAAAAAGTTACTGAAAAAAAAAAAAAAAAAAACCACCATAAAATTTTCTTCTGAAAGCATCGGAGAGTTATATTAGGACGTGGAAGCAGCACAGAGCCCGCTACCTACCTGAATGAGCTTGGCGGCAAACTGGTTCACCTCATTAACTCTTTCTTCATGGGCGGCCATATCTGTTTGAAACTCTTCAAATTTCTTCTGTAAAACCTCCACGTGCTCCAGGTCCTGGCCCAGCTCCTCAGAGGTCACGATCGCTTCCTATTCGGGGACCATGACAGAGCCAGAGTCACCGACCGACACTTGGAAGCAACGGCGCCCAGAAACGCAGCTCGCACTCTGCAAAGCTTCGCCCGGGACAAGTACCTTGTCATTGATCCAGTCCATCACGTCCTCACACTCGCGCAAATACTGCACGAGCTTCTGGGCCTGCAGCAGTTTGACTCCCTTCTCCCGCATCTTCTCCAAAAGCAGCTCCCACTGGCGGTGCAGCTCCATCAAACGAGTCTGCGGGTTAGAAATCAGCCCCAGAGATCACAACCGTTTCTACAGGATCTGGCTCCTCCACAGACTTCCCACAGGTCAGAAACCCCACAAATCAGAGCTCATAACAAGTCTTTCTAAAGATAGCCCCCCCCCAAAAAGATACTCTGCAAAAGGAGAGGAAACCAGAAGTCTGAGAACAGGAAACAGCAGACAGCGCACAGCGGTTCGGGAGGTCTGAAAGAACAAAAGAACTGACCTTCGCAGGTGGATTTTGATTGTGGTTTACTTTAGGGGATTATATTCAACTATTATCGATATTCTATTGTTTATAATTAATGTTCTTAATAATGAGTCATTAAGTGGGATTCCTGGGTCAGAAGACTACTGTGGAAGGAGAGAGGAGGAAATGATGTGGAAACTGAGCAGAAATCCCTGAAGTGTGTGCTTGGAATTTGTGGAGGGAAACAATGAAACGAGATCCTATGGGCACCATGAATGCAAAGAAGTCATGACAAGGCCCAAGTCAATAGGAACACCTTCATATAAAGAAGAGCCTGGGTGGCTCAGGTGGTTAAGCGTCTGCCCTCAGCTCAGGTTATGGTCTCAGGGTCCTGGGATCGAGTCCCGCATGGGGCTCCTTGTTCAGGGGAGATCCTGCTTCTTCTGCTTCCACCTCTCTCTCTCTCTCTGTTACTCATGAATAAATAAATAAGATCTTTAAATAAAAAATAATAATAAAAGTAGAAGAGACGGGGTCCTGAAATGTAATCAGCAACTGAGACGGATTTTTGGCAGAAAAGGTTTTGGAACTTCTATGAAAAGAGAGTTTATGGTCCAATACTATCTCGGGTTGGGTTTATTTTCAACTTCGCCTGAGTGGCAGCCCCAGGCCCAAACATACTCACTTCCCAGCATCTTTGGGTTCCCATGGCACAGTCCTAGTAAGGACCCATCCACAACTGGGGGCACGTGATCACCAATTCCAGTTTCCGGGATGCTTTCCGGTATCTAATCCAATCTCAGTGTGTTGCCTCTGCCTACCCAAGATACTGGGAGTTTCCACCTAACACTAGCAGGCCAAAGGGCAAACACACGGCAAGGCTGAAACACTCACAGAAGAGAAGTCCGGGATCCACCCATGGTTGAGACGCCTCTCCCAGCCGCCTAAAAACTTGAAAGCCGAGGGATAGCCAACATGGGTGGATCCTCTTAGAAACAAGGGTGTGCGGTTTCTCATGAAAGGAGAAACAGCAGTGGGAAATAAACGCTCACACAATTCACTTCCACCACGGCAGGATGCAAAGCTGCCCGCCAATGGGAAGAAAGTGAAAGGCACTCCAAGGTGGGGGTGGGGGGGGGACACAGGCAAGCAGCAGCCACTCAATGCTCCACCTACTCGGATGTGGGACCCGATGTGGGTGGCGGTGACTATGGGGCGCCACGCAGTCCGGTACGGTGTGAAAGTCTAAACCGGCGACAGACAGGTTATCCAGGACGCAGAAGCAATCTTCACCCTCCACTCCCCGCCCCCGTGAACCAGCCCGCCAACCGCTCTTACTGAGTTATAGGGCCAGGTGATATGCCAAGCCAGGATCACCAGGGGAACTGAATGAAAGCCCTTTGCTCCAATTAAAAACGAGACCACTGAAGGCTCCCCCCAAAACCTCACCCTCAAGTCCATGGTCAGTCTCCCACAAAGTTCCCTTTCACACCCTCAGGTAAAGAACTAGGGCAAAGCCTCTTCCAGTACTGGAACTACCTCCCATTCCTCGTGCATCTGATCTCTGAAACATTGCAGGTCAGAGAGTCCAGCTTCCCCAGCACCCTGCTGCCCGGGAGCGGGAAGGGGGAGGGCAGGCAGGTGCACTTGGGGACCGCATGGAAAGCGGCCGGGGCAGCCCGGTTCTGGGGCATGAGCAAACAGCGGGAGCTTTCAGAGAAGCAGCTGGCCAAGAAAATAAGGAAAGGGGACAGAAATGACATACAGCTTGGAAAAATACAGGAAATAATTGTCAGTAGACAAACAAACAAAGGCGTGGACTGGAATTCCAACGGCCATCTACTAGCTGTGGGATTTGGAGAAGTTACTCAAACTTCTCAGAGCTTCCGTGTCTTCCCTTCTATACTGTGGGGATGGGGGTACCTAGCGAGCTTCTACTGGAGATCAAAGACGACCTGTGTCAAAATGGCCAAGTGTTTGCACATAAATAGCTACTCAACAAATAGTGGCTAATAGTACTTTTAAATACTACTTTAATAAGATCTCCAGGAGGAGGGTCGTCACTAACAGCTGAATGGAGTAAGTGTTGGGGTCTCCTCCTCTCCAGATTAATCACTAAAGTCAAACACCTGACCTGTCTCTCTTGTTTCCCTTCTGCCACCTGGTAATAGACTACATCACCACGCACTCTGGAAAACAACTTCTATCAAGCAAATAATACAGCAGGCTGCTTTCATTTACTTCAAGATGGTGGACAAAACAGTGGGAAAACGAGCAGAAAGATACTTATATTTAATCGCAGAGACACATGGTATGTATTTAATCGTGGGGATACATGTTAATTACCCAAATGGGTTGAATGTAATTAAATAGTTGGTCATGTGGCATTCAGAATTTACTCTTCTACTCACGTCATAACTAGTAATAGTTAATTATTAATAATAAGCCCAGGGCTGACTGTGAGTCTTCAGTATGAGACTGTAGAGTGCATTAGTGCAAAAGAGAGACAATAGATATTTATTGTTGAAAACCACTAGACCGGATCCTACGGGAATGAAAGCTCCACAAGGGTGTTGGGGAGGAGGGGGTGGGGCATCTCTACTGGGGCTTATGAATGTAGCTTTCATTGAACTCTCCACAATTGCCTTGACTGGTAAGGGACTGCAAAGGCCAGTCCCTCAAGAGACCGAGCCTTTGGATGACAAAGAACAAGACACACAGACAGGAAGGAGATAAATCAGAAACAGGAAAGAGTATCCGGTTATGAGAAACCAAGTGTGCAAACTTCATCCTAAAGAGGTCTGCTTTCCCTTAGTACCTTGGTACTGGAAATGTTAGGGCCCAGACAGATCAATTATCCGTGAACTGGAACCAAACGGGCCCAAGCACACAATGTAAGGACGTTTGCTTCACAGCTGGCTGTGTCAGTCACTAGGTCACCGACCAACAGGTGCCACAAGTCACTGCCACAGCTGGGCCCTTAACTGGCCTGGGGACTAGACCTCGGCAAACTACCTCCTAGGGCAAGTCACCAAGATCCAGACCTCGAGTTTTCAACAGAGAACCTTATGGTGTCTGTGATTAATCCTACTGATCTTTGCGTCCTGATTCCCAAATTCACCAATTTCACTAACATGCTCTCCCCTCTAATTACCATCTATACATTTAGGTTTCATTTATGTAATCTTCTTTTAAAGTATAATCACATTCTGTTTTATAAAAAGAATATTAATTCCCCACTGAGCAGACACATTCTTGTTTACATTCATACTGAATCATCATATTACAAAGGCAAAACTTCACAAAGTCTCTTAAAAGGCTAGAAAAGGCTAGTGACTTTGGCTCAGGTCACGATCTCATAGTTCGTGGAATCGAGCCCTGTGTCGGGCTCCACACTCAGTGGGGAATCTGCTTGAGGGTCTCTCTCTCCCTCTGCCCCCGCCTCCCTCTCTTGCTCTAAAAAAAAAAAAAAAATCACCAAAAAAGCTAGAAAAGTCTTTTTTAGAATCCCTAATTGGCACTTAATCCACATTCCTCCCCCAACCAGACCAGATGGCCTCCCATAGCAGGCACGACTCCTACTCACCCTTATGGTTTCAGATGCAAAGTGCCCTTCTGAGATCATCAGGTTACCAGTTTCATCCAGTTTAACAATGGCTCCTGAGTTGGCCTGGACTTCAGCTTCAAAGGCCTGGTGCTTCTGAAGCTTGCCCTGTTGGTGGACCGTGACATGAGACACAGCTGCAACCACACGCCAGCCACCATTCTGCCCCACCCCGCCTCAGGTCCCCTTAGTTCTCCCCTCTTGAATCCCATTCCCTCTAATTAGGGACACTCAGCATCCCCGCCCCTCCCCACAATTACTCAAATACTCTGACCTCATCCATACGGCTTTTGGAAGCTTGGCCACTGAGGGCCACCAACTTTGTGCTATCTTTACTACTAGGAAATTAGCCTTTATGTGGACATCCAATCCCTCTAGAAATACAGAACCACACCAACAATTAGCATGTACGATTTACTCCTGGATAATAATCCATCCACATTCACTCAGTATATGACACTTTCTTCTCTTCTTGGAGGACTGACTCTGGGGGTAGTAAGAGAACCATGTGTTCCACTTGCTAAAAAAAAAAGTCCTTCACCAAAATCAATGAGAAGAAAGGCTCTGTCCTTTTTTTAAAAAACAGCTTTACTGAGGCACAATTTATATCACAAAATTAACTTCAGTTACAATTCAATGATTTTTAAAGGCTTGCTTTTGATAAGACTTACCAATGAGCTGCTTAAAGAGATGCCTAACTATAAAATTTCCATCAGCAACACTGTTAGTATGTCTTTCTCGAAAACTCATATTCTAAGAGCTCCAACTGGGCCACCTAGGTGGCTCAGCTGGGCTTGGGTCATGATCCCAGAGTCCCGGGACTGAGTCCTGCTTCAGGCTCCCGGCTCCACGGGGAGTCTGCTTCTCCCTCTGACCTTCACCCCTCTCATGCTCTCTCTCACTGTCTCTCAAATAAATAAATAAAATCTAAAAATAAAGTAAAATAAAAATTCCAAGAGCTCAACCCAGACCCTCCCCCTGAAACCACCAACGGTTGCAAGGCAGTGCTTTGAGAACCATCAGCTTGAAGCACCCAGAAAAGAACGCCCCCGAGATTCCACATACATCTTCGTGTGTACAGTGTAACACACACACCAAGGGCTTTTCAGAATAATGAGTTAGTCCTGCCTTATGTCTGATCTACCTTCTTCTTGCTCAAGGTCATAATTAAATGACTTGTGTGTGACTTTGGGGCAAAAACATTTGAGCTCCTGAGTCCTGGCAGGAAACTCAGGGAGATGAGACGCACCTGCAAGTTGGTTGGGTCTTTGTAATTCTCATCGGATGCGATTTGTAGTTTCTCCTGAATCCATTTCTCCAGCTCCTCAGCATCTCTCTGGAAAAACTGGAATCGATAGGAGTCTTCGAGCTTCTGGCGCCGGAGGGTTGAGAGCTCCTTGAAGCGGTGGTATCTGTCTAGGACCTGCTGCCGCCTCTCCTGGATGTCCTCTGCTGTTTCCAGCACTTTGACCCCACTTGGGTCCATTTTCTGAAAAGACAGAATGCCCTGAACTAAAACAGCACACGACCAAGGTGGCTTTTGCAGCGTCAGCCTCTCTGAAGGAAAAGAATTACCAGAGAGCCCTGGCAGATGAACGAAAGGAGAAGGTAGTCCCTCCTCAGGACAGGACAATGAGCACTAATTCTAGTCCTTTGTGAAAAACAGCCATCCACTCGCTGCGACGTTCCCTCAGAGGACGCCTCACCAACACCACAGCCAAACCCAGAGAAACTGGGAGAACTAGAGTTTCCCAGCAATTCTACACAGGCTTCAAGGATTCAAAGGAAATGCCAAAGTGGTACTCAAAGAATTACTGAGAAATCCATTCGAAGGTCCTGAAACCTGGTCTCTGCATTCCACTGTGTGGAGATGAGAAAGAATTTACTCTTACTTAAATCAGTTTTTCTATATCTCCAGAAGTCAGCCTGTTGTCCAATGAAGAAAAGGGGAGGATTACAAAGTAACACGGTCCTTAACATCAACGAGACTTCACCTAGTCAGAGCCCCTGAGTTCCCAGTTATCGGGAACCATAATCCCACATGTCTTCCTCAGGCCACCAGAGTGCCTGCACCAGGAACGGGCTGTGTCCTGTGAATGTGCACAAACGGAAAATCAAAGTGCAACTTAAAAAAAGAAAACGTGGTGAGTTGCACACCGGAAACTAATAAAAATGGTAGGTCAACTACACTTCAGTTAAAAAAAAAAAATCCAGGTTTATGTCACAAATACTTGCATTACATAAATTTTAAAGCAATGGATGCTTTACATAAAAAAACAGTCATGGTGATTACTAATAAACAGGAGGTTGTGCCTCTAAATCTGGATCTGATGTGATACTCAAAACCAGAAATCTAAACACAAGAACAAGAAGGTGTGGTGCCAGGTTTACCCTGCCCTCCGCCCGCCTGCTCCTGTGGACGGCACACTGGAGTTCAGCATCAGTTTCAAGTTCGCTACAAGGGCAGGCTGACGGAGGCGGCAGCACTCCCCACAGCGCTCAGTCGGCCCCAATTTTAAATCCCCAGATTTCTGGACACTTTCACCAAATTCTCACGTCAAAAAGAAAACCTGACCTATAGGTGGGCAAAGCCCAGAAGATGCAACCCACGCTCTTCAGGAGTAAGCCTGATTCCTCTAACCTACGGACCACAGTGGGACAGAGGTACAGACTGCTGACGAAGAGCTTCTAAATCGGCCACCTGGGTGGCTCAGTCGGTTAAGCGACCGCCTTCGGCTCAGGTCATGATCCAAGGGCCAGGGATGGAGCCCCACGTCGGGCGTCCCTGCTCCTTAGGGAGCCTGCTCCCCCTGCCCCATCAAATAAATAAATAAAATCTTAAAAAAAAAAAAAAAAAAGAAAAGAAAAAAGAGCTTCTAAATGTGTCAGTACCACATGACCTTGTGCGAGGCACTTTCCTGTGCCTCGGTTCCCTACAATGACTAAAAATGGCAGGTGAAAATGGGGCATCTCAGGACCTGTACAAGGTCAAATTACATTCTACAGAAGATTCAGAGATTTGATGGGAAAGCAGAGCATATAAACTTTCTAGCCCCTCTGGCTACTGCCCCGTGATTTATATATGGTATAAAAACCGTGCTGGCCAGGAGACATTTGAGAGCTCTTCTAGCTCACCGGGCTGGGCTAACAGGAGACAGTAAGCAGGCTAGGGACGAGCAGGGAAGAGGGCTCCCAGCATCCAGCTGGGATGCAAACAGCATGGGTGGGATCCGGGTGAGGTCACTGTTTTTAACTCTTTAGGGATTAAAGCAGCTTCAAGAGGTGGCAACAAAGCATCCTTCAGACCTGATCCACTCTGAGGACTACGTTCCTAGAAAGCCACCAGATTCCTTACCAAGAGGACATGAGGGGATTCTGGCCGACCACCATCGTTTCCAAATTATTCTCCACATACTGACCCCTTATTTTGGTTGTATTATTGTTTCTCCACAAAGTCTGATTGATTGGGGCACCTGGGTGGCTCAGTGGGTTAAGCCTCTGCCTTCAGCTCAGGTCATGATTCCAGGGTCCTGGGATCGAGCCCGGCATCTCTGCTCAGCGGGGAGCCTGCTTCCCCCTCTCTCTCTGCCTGCCTCTCTGCCTACTTGTGATCTCTGCCAAATAGATAAAATCTAAAAAAAAAAAAAAAAAAGAAAGAAAGAAAAAAGAAACATGTTCTTGGCCACATTGCTCCCATGCTTTAAGGTCTTTCACAGCTCTGTTCTGAGGGAGGAAAGGATCCAGCTCTGTAGCAGGGTGTGGTGATCATCTCTCTTCCACATTCCCTACCCTCTAGGCATGCTGAAATATACTTTCTTCTCTAAATACAGGATTCCCTTGAAAGACTCCACGCTAGGGGGAGTGCCTGAGTGGCTCAGTCATTAAGCGTCCCCCTTTGGCTCAGGCCATGATCCCCTTGCCCCAGGATTGAGCCCTGAATTGGGCTCCCTGCTTAGGGAGTCTGCTTCTCCCTCTCCCAATGCTCAGGTTCTCTCTCAAATAAATAAATAAAACCCCCCAAAAAGAAGAAAAAAGACCTTAAGCTAGAGACGCTGTGTGGCTTTGTCAGTTAGGCATCTGCCTTCAGCTCAGGTCACAATCCTGGGGTCCTGGGATCAAGTCCCATGTCAGGCTCCTTGCTCAGCCGGAAGCCGGCTTCTCCCCCTGCCTGCCGCTCCCCTGGCTTGTGTATGAGCTCGCTCTTTCTCCCCCTCGACAAATAAATAAAATCTTAAAAAAAAAAAAAAAAAAGGAGGCAGACTCTCAGCTATTTGCCTAGGCCTCCTCTGTGTAGAATGTTCGGCCTCTCCTCTGCCTGGGTAACTCCTATTTATACCTCAATGCCCAGCCAAGAGGAGTAAGCTGTACGATCTTGCCTCCTCCCCAAGCTGGGCTCCACGCTCCCTTCTTCCCTCCTCCTCAGATTTAATCACACTTTTGTGCAGATTTATGAAGCACTTGTATATACTTCCCACGGTATAATTAGACTGAGCACCCTAATCTTTGTATCCGCAATTTCTGGCATTTACGGGCCATTAAGAAAAGTGTTGACAAATAATCAAGGATATGCTGAGTGCTGGTGCTGCTATGCAGGATACGGGAATTCACTTGTAAAAGGTGGGGCCAGAGCCCCCATCGTCCACCCGAGTCACCTTCTCCATATTGTCAAACTGGAATTCCACCCGGGGAAAAGCCAGATTTGTGACAAGAACAGCAAATGGAGAACGAGTTTCTGCAACCAGGTGTCAGCCTACTGAGCAGATGGGAATTACTAATCTGGGCCTTAGCACATGGCAGTATGTTTTGAGAAATGAGGTGGCCTCTTCACTTGGGTGGGGGGGGGGAGCTCGGTGAAACAGAGCTCAAGAAGGCCATTCCGTCATCAACAGACTGCTGTGTCTGGAAAAAATATCTTCTATCCTTGAAACCAAAATCTGAGGTGCCCTTAAACAATTAAATGTCTGGGGGCGCCTGGGTGGCTCCGTCGGTTAAGCGTCCAACTCCTGGTCGGTCAGTGATCTCAGGGTCCTGGGATCGAGTCCCCGAGTCGGGCTCCATCCTTGGCATGGAATCTGCTTGAGATTTTCTCTCCACCCACCCTCTGCCCCTCCCCCTGCTCCCTCCCTCAGGTAAATAAATTAATTGATAAATATATTATTTTTTTTAGAAAAGTAAACATCTGTTTGCAGTGGAGCGGAATTTCTGTTAATAATACTTCATCACAACCGGGCAGAATCTGAGCGTGGGTGCGGGCTGACTGCCGGCAGGGCTCTTGACGACGATCACGAGCCCCAGCAGCCACACGGTCTAGAATGTAAACGTGACTTCACTCACTCGCCTACACTGTCTGCTCCAGCCGGATCTCTTATCGAACTCCCACGCCAACTCCAAGTTACAGGCCCTGGCAGGGCCCATTTCCCAGCTCAGGAAGTCCCCTTGGGCAGGACTGTTCTCTCCCACGCGCAGCTCCGGCGCCGAATACCACACAAAGCCCTCCAAGTCTAGAGCAACTACCTTGTCTTTGTCCTCTCTGCAGTCCTCAATCAGAAGTCTTCACTGTCCCCATGCTCTTCAGAGGACCGTCACACTCTGCCAGGTTTTCTCCCGGCCGTCTTTGTGGCTCTTCAGTAAATTTAGAGTTCCTAAGGGACTATGTAAAAAAGACCTTATCTTCCTCTTCCTCTCTGACCACAGAACTCGGCACACATTAGAGTCAGTTACATTCGGAACTTGGAAACAGAGAAACTGCTGCCACTTCATTATTAATTAGGCAGGGGACACAAGGTCGTCCAATAACCAAGTCACAGAGTCTACCTGGGGTGAGCCGGGACCCTCTGGTTCCCAGAACCAATGATTCTGCCCATGACTGCAGCTGCCGTACTCGATTTTTATTTTTTAGAGATTGTATTTATTTATTTGATAGAGAGAGACACAGCGAGAGAGGGAACACAAGCAGGGGGAGTGGGAGAGGGAGAAGCAGGCTTCCTGCCCCAGAGCAGGGAGCCCGATGTAGGACTCGAACCCAGGACCCCGGGGTCATGACAAAAGCCGAAGGCAGACGCCCAGGTGCCCCAGCATACCCGTTATTGATGGCTGTTTGCTTATTCCTTCCTTTCACTGTTATTTTTCCCATCACCACTTTGGATGGAAGAAGGGGGAAGGCAAATATATTAATTATTCAAAAAAATAAAAATTGAGCTCCTGGCTGGCTCAGCCGGTGCAGCATGTGACTCTCAGGATTGTGAGTTCGAGTCCCATACTGGGTATAGAGATGACATGAATAAAAACTTAAAAAATATATTTTTTTTAAATCAAGAAATAAAAATTGATTTTGCTTTTGTAAGAATGAGTCTTAAGTTAGCAAACAATCAGGGTTAAGAAATTACATACTTCCTTTGTTCTAATCTCTTGGGAAACGGCTTCAGATGAAAAAACAGCAGGAAATTGTGCCTAATTTGCTCCCTCACAGAGTTTTCTGACAACGAAATGTGCCATGGAAGGTGCAGGTATGTATGAAACCACCACAGTGCACATGAGTTCCTGCAAGATGTCTGAGTCCTGGGGCCTGGGTGGCTCAGTGAGTTAAAGCCTCTGCCTTTGGCTCAGGTCATGATCCCAGGGTTCTGGGAGCCTGCTTCCCTTCCTCTCTCTCTGTCTGCCTCTCTGCCTACTTGTGACCTCTGTCTGTCAAATAAATAAAATCTTAAAAAAAAAAAAAGGGGGGGGGCGCCTGGGTGGCTCAGTGGGTTAAAGCCTCTGCCTTTGGCTCAGGTCATGATCCCAGGGTCCTGGGATCGAGCCCCGCATCGGGCTCTCTGCTCAGCGGGGAGCCTGCTTCCTCCCTTCTCTCTCTCTGCCTGCCTCTCTGCCTACTTGTGATCTGTCTGTCAAATAAATAAATAAAATCTTTAAAAAGAAAAAAAAAAAAAGTCTGAGTCCTTAGATTAACGCTTAGGGCATCTGTCCTCCTCCTTTGCACACAGGATTCACTGCATTTCTAAAATCCTTTAGCTGCAACAGAAATTTCGAAGAAATCACATTGGGGAGCAGGCCCTTTGTGATGAAGCCAAGAATCTCTAACATAATGTGGCAAGGGCACCGCCTTAGCAAGTCCCCCTGCGTGGGTCCTGCTTGCGGATTTAACTCTACCAATCCAGGGAGACAGTCCAGCGAGGCCCTGCTGAAATTAACCAACCTAAAAGGCCCTCTTTGTCACCCCAGTGAAGTAGAACGAGTCAATTCTATACCAAGTGCTTTGGTCAGGCAATAATGGACTTTTCTTTCCTGCAGATCAGCTGATGTCAGTAGGTGGGAGCTCTGCCAAGCCACCACTGGCTGTCCCTGGGGAGCTGGGCATCTGAAAGTCATCAAGGCTCTCCCACTGCTGTGGGCCTGCATGATCCTCATTTGCATGGTTACAGGAGCCTGAAATGATGCATTAATAAGAGCTCCCACCCCTTAACCTGAGAGGGAGCTGTCTCTAAGTTCATCTTTAGACACTCCAGTTTCCTTGCTCCGAAATAGGTCATTTCCATTGATTATATTAAAAATTGGAAAAGTATTCCTATCACCAAGAAATGCTGCCACCGGAAGATGTGTTAGCCTCTCACCCAAAACTCCGTGAGGGAGTTAGTGGAACTTCTTGGCCTCCCCTCGTGTGTGCAACACTTTCCCCCCCAGGACCGAGGCCCCAGGCTGCAAGAACTCCACCCCTGGCCTAAAATATGCAGCTGACTGATAAGGCGGGCTCCAGTGAGAATGTTCCAGGCTGTTCCCAACCTTAATGGGATTAACACCTTTTGAGAGCTAGAAAGGAAGACTTTGGGAAATGTGCCATTAAAAAACAATCTCCAGGGGCGCCTGGGTGGCTCAGTGGGTTGGGGCCTCTGCCTTCAGCTTGGGTCATGATCCCAGGGTCCTGGGATTGAGCCCCGAATCGGGCTCTCTGCTCGGCAGGGAGCCTGCTTCCTGCTCTCTCTGCCTGCCTCTCTGCCTACTTGTGATCTGTCAAAGAAATAAATAAAATCTTAAAAAAAAAAAAATCTCCAACCACACAGGCCTATCTATTTTACTAACAGCGTAAAAACCCACAGAGGGACCAACTTCCTAGGATGGCAGACGACTGCTTATCTCGAAGGAGTCCCTCAACTCTGATTTTGCCAATCAGGTCCCTGTCCACGGAAAATAGAGGGCAAATGAAGCGCTAAATATATTCTCTGTATGTTCAAGGGCAGCTTCCCATGGAAGATACCCGAAGAAAAAAGTCGTATTTTTGCTAATATTTTTCGCGAAGACCGACGATGCAGGCTTATTTATAAATGCTGCAGTGCAGCAGTTGGAATGTTAGCCGCGTCATTCAGCAAGGAGTATGAATTGATCTCGGGGGATAAAACAGGAATTACAACTATGTCCTCTATTGTAATAAATAAAAAGACCTTGTCAGCATTCTTAAGATACTGCCAGATCTCTAGGAAGAAAGAGAGGGGTCTAAAGATATGAACCTTGGGTAGAAAGTTCTAGTTTAATCCAAAGATATAACACGCCCTGAGAATGACTCCTCATATCTGACACAAATTCACATGTGTTATCAACTGAAAATGGATTCCTACAGAAAAGCCTAGGCACTAATTAAAAACTGTCTTCTTGTCAATACCAAGAAACAGCTGTCTGAGCTAGTTCTTGGTACTGAGGGAATTTTTAAATGCTTCGGCCTCACCTACAGAAGCTATCCGCCCTGCTATGCACAGGCATCCGTCCGCCTGTGGAGGGCGGGCGAGACCCGGACAGACGGACTCCGAGTTAGGCAACAGAAAAGACTGCTGATGGAAGTCATTCTCAGACCAAAGGTCAGATGCCTCCCACACAGCGAACCTGGCACCTGCAGTGAGTAGTTGAGGGCACCGTGCCGCAGATCTTGGGAGGACGGAGGAATTCAGCACAACTTCCCCATGGAACCCCAGCAGAGAAGCCACTGGTGGTGAGCGTGAAGGAGTCACGGAGACAAAGCCCCGGTTCTGCCACGGAACGTGCCGGATGTAAGAGGCATCTGGAAAACTACACCATGAACTCCAATTTCACCAGATACACTCTTCTGCAAGCAAAGGGATTTGGGGGGACTAAGGGGGTGAACAGATCACTGGGCTCTATGGGAAAATTCATACACATCGCCCAAAGCAAAAGGTCAGAAAATCCATCCCTCGGATTTACTGTGGTTGCTTAGTCAGAGCTCCAAGATTCAGGACTGACAACGCAGGTTTTTCCCCCTGGCTCTGAAAGCCAACCCATGACCAAATTTTACTTGTGCCAAGTGGAACTACAGCCACCCATGTGGATGGGCTTCTCCGGAGAACAAACCACGGAAGAACCCTTCAGCGCCCATTAACATGTTCCAGCAGCGGAGTCCCGTATCAAGCTAATGAGCCCCTAACCAGCCTAGCTACAGATTTCAGCGGCACAGCGGATGGGAAGTAGCGAGGTAAATAGTACAAAAATGAAGTTTCAGCCATGAATAAAAACTAGTTTTGCTTCTGTGGATCTGCATGTCAGCCTTCAGACTGATTAACTCACTTCACCTCATGGGCCCGTTTCCGCAGAGGGGAGCAGGGACTTAGCTTTAAGAACACAAAAGGTTCATACTGCATTGCATCAAAATCCAGAAACGCAGAGCAACGTTGAGAAAACTTACTTCTGAATGCTTCCCAAATACTATCTTGCTGCGACTTACCTCTTAACCTGTAAAATTCAGATGAGAGGTATTTAAGTGCAAAACATTGTTTCTGACAATCAAAACAGGGAAAGGTTACAATGTGGCCCATTTTTATAAACCTCATTTCAGGCAATTTACCACTCTGATTTATAAAAGGGCTTGCCTTGGATTTATCACCCATAATCACTAGAAATTCACAAAGTTTGCATTTCTCCTTATGGGATATTGAGACATTAACTTTAAGCATTTTTCTTTTTCAAAAAGGTCCAATTCAGCAAACATTCAAAAACTGTACAAAATGAAATATATACGGTGAGCTTTTTTTAGCCAAGAAAACGCAAGCTCCATTTCATTACAAGGCCTGTGGCAGAAAAAATAAGTCGGTGGGAACAGGAAACAAACCCAAGTTTATGGTATTTGTCAAATTTAAAAATACTACTTTTACGACACATTTTCAGATTATTTTTTTCCAAATAGCTAAGATAATCGGTTTAGTCCCTTGGTTCTTAAGAACCAAGTAACCATCAATTAAAAAGTCAGCAAACATTACATGCAAACACCAGTAGGCTGAGAAGAAATTAATGTATTCATGCCTGAAAGAGAGGAAGGCAAAAAGCAGGAGGCTTTGGAAATTTTACAATCAATGTACTAAGACTTCTGTTAACGGAACACCAAAAAAAAACAATGGAGAAAAACCCCCAACCCGAACCAGCCGGCTTAACAGAAAGGTCATGCAGGCAGAGTTTTTTTCCCCCTCTCGTTAGATCATTCAACCTCTGCCACAAATGTGTCTTCACGGCAAGCCAGGCACAACCAAAAAGGCGACCCGCCTCCTGCATGCTGGTCAGTACCTGGACTCTGCGTTTACGAAACGATGACAACATGACGGAGGAATGTGGAGTCTAAAGGGGGAGGGGGAAGAGCGAGATAACAAGCTTCTAAGGGCAAACTGAACAAAATAATGTCAAAATGAAGAAAACAGACCATTAGGAATATACGAAATGCAAATAAAAAACCACATTCCTGGTGTTCTCCCCGTGCCTTTCTTGTTCTGTACAGCTTCTGGACCCCACCAGGGATTTAAAATGTGGAAAGAGAACCCAAGTTCTCTGTCTGGTCCCTTAGCAGTACCTGTTGGTCTAGATGTGCTGCCTCAGCCAAGTTAAGCCCCCTCTGGGCCTCCGTTTCCCCACTTTCCCGATGAAGAATACTGAATATGGGGGCGCCTGAGTGGCTCAGTGGCTTGGGGCCTTTGCCTTTGGCTCGGGTCACGGTCCCAGGGTCCTGGGATCGAGCCCCGCGTCGGACTCTCTGCTCAGCGGGGAGCCTGCTTCCCTTCCTCCTCCCTCTGATTCTCTGCCTGCTTGTGATCTCTGTCTGTCAAATAAATAAATAAAATCTTAAAAAAAAAAAAAAAAGAATACTAAATATGCTTTCTAACACTAAATATGCCCGCCCCAGAGCCACCGCACAATAAATTGAGACTCCCAGGACTAGCCAATTCCTAAACCCCCTTCCATTCAGTCATAAAATAACATAGAGAGACCCATGAGAAGCAAGAAAGAACTCAAGCTATAGAGATCTGACTTGGGCCTCCTTTACTGGTACACGATCTTACTAAAATACTACTTCCTATTCAAAACCCATACAAGAGGAATATGCAAAGAAGGTGGAAGAGGGGGCGCCTGGGTGGCTCAGTGGGTTAAAGCCTCTGCCTTCAGCTCAGGTCATGATCCCAGGGTCCTGGGTCCTCAGCAGGGAGCCTGTTTCCTCCTCTCTCTCTCTCTCTGCCTACTTGTGATCTCTGTCAAATAAATAAATAAAATCTTAAAAAAAAAAAAAAAAGGGTGGAAGGGAATTAATAACACAGCTGCTTCCCCGCCAGGGCCTCGGCCCCAAAAGCGATCAGCTCTGCACTCGTCCTCTGCATTCCCTTCTCGGCATTCCAGCATTCCCGGAGTCAGCACTAGCCACAAGGGCAGTGCCGTCGGCTACCTAGTCTGACCACAGCTGCGGCAGCCCAGACCGCATAGCTAGCGGAGTCCTTGCATAGCCCATGGAGGATTGATTACAAGGCCGGCCTCCTGCCCAAGAGCCTTCGTGCAGCTTCAGCAGTGACAGGGCTGTGGACCGCATGTGACACGCTGCTCAGGATCTGCTGTCTGCCCCTCCCTTTGGGATGAAGGCAGGTAAGGAAAAATAGAGCAAATACTGACCCAGGGAACCAAAAGAAAGATGGGATTTAAAAACCTGCTCTCAGGTCGCCTGGGTGGCTCAGGTGGTTGAGCGATTGTCTTGGGCTCAGGTCATGATCCTGGAGTCCCCAGGGGTCAGATGAGTCCCACATAGGCTCCCTGCTCGGAGGGGAGTCTGCTTCTCCCGCTGACCTCACTCCTTTCATGCTCTTTCTCTCTCTCAAATAAATAAATAAATAAATAAAATCTCAAAACAAAACAAAACCTGCTCTCATCGCCTAAACCCATCCATCAGATTATTTGACAAGCTCATATTAGAACCCAAGACATATCCGATTTCTCCAAATGCTAGTTTGCTACAAAACCCACAGCCAAGACCAAAAGCATACCCCAAGATGTTACCAACTGATGGATTACTCTAAGAACTACTTCACACCTGTCCGGCACAGGGCAAATCCTCTTTTCGAGGCTCGTCTCTCCGTGGAGGTCCCTAGATAACAGCTAACACACTTTGAGGGTCCCAGTGAGTCATTATTGGCCCAGTTACTAAAAAAGGCATTCTGTTAATTTCCTGCAGAGGCCCTTACTGCAGCACATTTTTTTCCCCCCTACAGCACATTTTTAAACTTTTGACTTCAATTCGACCTTTGAAAATCTAAGACATTAGCTGCAACAAAAGGGAAGAGACAGTTTAGTAGGAGGTGGAACCTTGGCTCAATATCTTGAGACAGCTCAGTATTCCCACCGCTCTTCTTAAGATCTTCTGTTTCCTGGCTGCAAGACACCCCCACCCTTCCATCTTTGATACATTCCGTTTTACTTAGGTCCAATTGCTATGACTCCGCAATTTCTCCACATATTATTAAAATACTTCAGATGGGTCTCTCTTCTATTCTTCCCTAACAGCCATGATGGTTAAGTTTTTCTAAAATGCCATGATGAAGACAGAACAAAGGGCTTACGTGTTTTAGAATCTATTATATAAAAGAGATTTGACAAAAGTGTTGGGGCAATTCAATCATCTCAAGCCAGCATTCTGGGCTATTCAGGCTTTTAATTTAAAACATATATGCAACCCTTAACCTTAACAAGCCCCTTATTTAGAATATTGTCCCAATGCATCAAAGAGACTCTTAAAGGCAATTTTCTTTAGGAAGCATCTTGTCCAATTTGCAGGACTAGCTTACAAACAAAAGGCTGCTCTATCATTCAACACTGGCGTGGCTGTAGAATTTTTGACAAATAATATAATGTCCTCGAATCGAAAGACCCCCGTCTCGGGTGGGGCGGGGGGGGGGGGGTAGGGGGGAGGGGAATAACTTGTAAGCTATTAAGTTATTGGATTTGAGTCTCAATACAAAGAAATGCCGCATCTACCTGTTATTTACAAGCAAATCACAACTGGGTAGGAAAGAAATGTTTATTACGAGGAAGGAAAAGGAGATGGCCAGTCTCAGACCTTTCTGCGTCTAGACAGAAGGCCAAGAATCGCCACAGTGGATGAAATTAAGGTCAAAGAGCCCTTTTCCTCTATGCTCTCGGCTCTTCCTCCCTCAAGGGTTGGGGCGGCACTGCTGTGGGGACTGGAGAAGAGGAGCTGCAGCAGTCGCTCCCTGCCGAGGCAGGCGATCGGGGGCGCTGGGGGGAGCGCTCCGCAGGAAGGGGGATGGTGAGGATCCCGCCAGGGGCCCCCGCCCCACCTGCCGCAGCCGGATGGGGCAGGGCGGGGTCGCAGCCAGGCTTGGGGGTGGGGGAGAGGACCGACCCGCTGGCCTCGCCTCCCCCCACCACCTCCGCCCAGTCAATGACATTCCAGCGGCCGGCGCCCAGGCTGGGCCGGGCGGCTCCTCGGCAGCCCACGCTCCCCCCGGCCGGTCGCGGCCCGCCTGCCAGGTCCCCGCCCGTCGGAGGCAGCTGCGAGGCCGGCCGAGGCCGGCCGGGCTCACCTGTCCGCGCGCTCGCCCCGCCCCGCCTCAGGGGCTGCCCCGCTCCCCGCCCAGGGGTCGGCGGCCCTCGGGCCCTGCTCCCTCCCCCCAGCTCCATATCTCACCGGCTCCTGCGGGGTGAAAGCGGTGGGTGCGCCGGGATGCGGGTTGCTGAGGGACCGACGCGCCTCCGCGACCTCCCGCCTCGCCGTTCGCTCCGCAGCGGGTAGTGGCGGCGACGCGCGCGTCTCGCCTCTTTTATAGGCGGCCACGCGCGTTCCGGCGGCGGGCGGGCGCGAGCGCGGGGGAAGCGCCGGGGCGCGGCGCGAGGGGCGGGGGCGAGCGCCGGCAGAGCTAAGGGGGCGGAGCTCCCGCCGGCTCGCCTCCCGATCGTACGACGGAAAGGGCCGAGGGCTTCCGGAAGGAGCCGAAGTTCCGCTGCAGGGGAAAAGCCGAGTCCCGGGAGCGCGGCGGGAGGATGGGAAAGGAGGGCGCGCTCCAGGGGCGGGGGGCGATGGTGCAGTGAAGTCACCGCCTCCGCCCGGGCGGCGGGAGATGCGGCAGCTGCCCCGCCCTCCCCGCACCTCGGATCCTCCAATCCTGCCCCACCCCGCCCTGCAGAGAATCTTCTGCACCCCACCCCGCCCCTCCGCCCCTGGGAGTCCTGCCAGGACTGCAGCGAAGGGCGGGGCAGGGGCCGTCGCCGCAGTCTGGCCGGGGATGCTACGCACCCTTGTCTGTAAAACGCCCAGTCCCAAAGGGTGAGATCACCCCCAGACTTTTCTTCCTCCTGCCTCTTTCCCTAGGAGATGGCTGCGGCCGGGACCCAAAGTCAGCCTACTCTGGTGGGGGCTAAGGTCTAGAAACCGAGAATGATTTTGGAGCTCCGGGTTTGAGGTGGTGGTAAGAAAAGGCAAAATCCGATCCCCGAAAATAAAGACTGATTTGGAGCTGAAGTCTGTCATTTGGGATTTGGGGAGTTAATAATTTCTTACATTCTTATAGCAAAAGCTTTCTGACAGGTCGCCGGTAGAATAGGATGCATTAATCTTATTTTATAAACAAGACATGAAAGTTCTTCAGCCCACAATTAATTGAACTTTCCTTATGTACCAGGCGCTGTGCTAAGCATTTCATGTGCTACTTTTTTCTTTTCTTTTTTTTTTTAAATCTGGGTAATCATTTTACAAGGTAGGTATTAGTTCCCCATTTTAGAAATGAGCACTCTGACATGGAAGATAGGTCTCTCGCCCTAGGTTAGGCAGTTAGCAAGAAGAAAAGCTAGGATTAAAGAAGAAGAAGAAGAAAAGCTAGGATTTAGATCCAAGCAGTCAGAACCTTCTCTTAAACAGTCATGTTGTGTGCCTTCCCCTAGGAAAGGGAGGCACTGCAATGGTGGGTGATGGCGGGGTGGTGAGGATTTCTGGAGTTTCTGTTCCTTACAGTCTTAGCAGTTTAAGGGTCTGGCTCTGAACTCTGTAGTGTAGCCCAAAGCCCTCCGTTGGGAAGCCCTTTCTCCCCACCCCCACTTCTGCGACAGCTGGGCCGCAGCCATTGGGAGGAACACCCAAATCATTCCTGTGCAGTCAGGCAGACCAGGATCTCTGCAGCTCGGAAGGCCTCAGCCTCCTGGTTACCAAGCAGCCATGGGCACTGCACCAGAACTTGGGCCCAGGCCCAGCCCTGAGCTTCCTGGTCCTCTGCAGTTTGGCCTTCTTTCCCTGTGCCTGGGATCTGCAATCTGGTTTCTAAGCTGCCCTTTCCAAGGAAAAATTCTCCTATTCCCTCAACCCATCACAGTGCAGAGAAAAGAAAAGGAATGGCCACACCCCAGAAGCAGCTTTGTAGAATCTGGAGGAAAAACGTAGGAGCTAAGAGGCATTTCCTGCAATCTTCTATACAGAGAAAACAGGACTGAGTAACTCCTCCCTGGGGTGTGCGTTTCTCGAACAGTTGATGGCATCGACAGCCTCTGCTTTTTCTGCACCGGGGAGCAGCAAAATGTTTAATCATATATTCAGCTCTGCGTACAAAATGGCTTACACAATCCTAGCTCTCCAAAATTTCCAAGACCTTCTGCTCCAGCAAGGGATGGGTCTCAAGGGCCTGGGCAGGGGCTGTAAAAAGGGAAGATCTTTCTTTTAAATCACTACGGCCGGCCTCCTGGTGAAATGGGGGTTTTGTCACTTTTACCAGAAGCAAAACAGATGTGAGAGCTTTGGTATTGGTACAGAAACTGAGTCTTACCCATTGATCCTTTGTTTGATCTGAGACAAGGCCAAAACCCATTACCTCTGGCCCTCTACACCTCCCACTCACCCACCCCATCCTGCACTTGGCACTAGAAATGAGACAGAGAAAGCCCTTCTTCACGTGTTCTGTTGTGTGCCTACCTCACCTCCCACCAATTTCACTGTATGCCCAACAAACAAACACTCTGCTAGGTGTAGGGAGAGATGACAAAGCAGATAATGGCCCTCTTTGTTTTGGAGAAAAACTCGGGGAAAAAAAAAGCACAGGACAGTATAGCAATCAGCTCCCGGTTCCTAATATCCTCCTGAACAGCAGGGGGTAGGACTGCTGTTCTATTCTGCCCCCCTTTATCTGAAGGTTTGATAGGTACCCCAAGCTTAGGCATCCAGGTAGTTCCAGTAACTTTTTAAGTCCAAGAGTCAACTGATTGGAAATACACAAAATGTAATGATGTTTTCACCTGTTCCAGCTACGGAAAATTAATCGCTGGCTCTCCCTGGAGAAACTCCCACTTCCTCCCGCTTCCCTTCCTCTCTCCCTCCTCCACCCCACGTGCACAGCAGTGAGCAAGCAGCAAGCTCTTATACTTTTCCTCCCCACAAAGGAGCTGATTGAGAAGTTACCCTGGCAAGTGGGCTGTACTTCTTCCCAGATGACATTTTGCAGTGTCACAGCTGGCAAGGAACACAGCGACTGGATGCCCCCCGAGGCTATGATGCTAGGTGAAGTACGCCAGACACAAAAGTACAAAGACTGCACCGTGAGATCCCCAGAAGAGTCAAGTTTACAGAGACAGAAAGTAGAGCAGAGCTTGCCAGGGGCTGGGCCGAGAGGAGGATGGGCAGTGAGTGTTTAACGGGGACAGGGTTTCAGTTGTGCAAGAGGAAACTGTTCTGGACACGGACGGTGATGGCTGTACAGTGGGCATGCAGTTAATGCCACAGGGCCATACACTTACAAATGGCTGAAATGGTACCTTTAGAGTGACGTATATTTTACCACAGTTAGTAACAAAGCAGGGGTGCCTGGCTGGCTCAGTCGGCGGAGCAGGCATCAGGGTCATGAGTTTGAGCCCCATGTTGGGTGCAGAGATTACTTTGAAAAATTAAATAAATAAACATCTCCTCCTTAAAAAAAAATGCTGGGGCACCTGGTGGCTCAGGCGGTTAAGCGGTTAAGCAACCAACTCTCGATTTCCCTTCAGGTGGCGATCTCAGGGTCTGTGAGAGCAGAGCCTGCTTGGGATTCTCTCTTCCTCTGTGCCTTCTCCCTTACCCTCTCTCCAAAAAAAAAAAAAAAAACCACAAAAGCAAAAAAGGGGCGCTTGGGTGGCTCAGTAGGTTAAAGTCTCTGTCTTTGGCTCAGGTCATGATCTCAGGGTCCTGGAATCGAGTCCTGCATCGGGCTCTCTGCTCAATGGGAAGCCTGTTTCCTTCTGTCTCTCTCTGCCTGCCTCTCTGCCTACTTGTGATCTATATTTATTTGTAAATAAATAAAATCTTTTTTAAAAATACTATTATCTAACTTATAGATATTATTCAAATTTTATCAATTGTCCCAATGTTCTTTATAAGACAAACATACAAAAAGATTTTTTTTCTGGTATAGGTTCCAATTCAGTCATGTACTACGTTTAGTGTAAACATTCTGAAGAAGCTAAAAGAAAAATGTTTCCTGAATGCATCATCTGTTTAAATTTGTATTTTTTTCTTTTAAATGAAGCCCAGCTATAAGCTAGAGAATAAGTTTTTCTTTCCTAAGTAGGCTCCACACTGAATGTGAGGCTTGAACTCATGACCCTGAGATCAAATGACATACCTTACTGACTGAGCCAGTCAGGCACCCCTAAATTTCTTTATCATACGTGTTATTGTAAATTTACCACTGCTCTCACCTGCTTTCTGCAGTCCACAGGAAATCTAGTGTCAGGAACTCATTTGGTGGGACAGAGAAAGGGGAAGTGAGAGGCCAGGCCTGATTAAGGGATCTGTGTGAGGCACTGTGGCTCCCCTGCCTGTCCTGGCACTGAGACAGATGACAGACAAACCTAGTTAGGTCACTGCTTTCATCACAGGAAGCTTGAAGAGTAGGGGAAGGAACTCTCCAGAACCATTCTTCTATCCAAGGGATGTGCTTGGTTTCTCTCCTGTTGGAATTTTCAAATCATCATCAGATTTGCTTTAAAATGATGGAGGACAATGACAGGACAAAAATATGGGTACTCAGCCTGAGAAATGAGGTCAAGCTTGAAAGGAAACAAGCAGGCAAGTGAGTGCTTGAATTTAAAAACTGGATGCCAGCCTCAGTATTCCACTTTAAGCAATCTGATTCTGCTAACCATCAGGGTGAATCTGTCGGCCAGCAATCGTTCCCTTTCAAGGTGACACTATCAGTGAGTATCAAAAACTTGGCTTCCCCAATGCTCTCCTTTCTTGGTTTACCATCGAGAACCTATTAGGAATTCTAAGCATCAAGTGACGTGTGCAAGACTGTTAAACACGACTAGAGAAAGACCATTCAAACATCAGGAGAGGTGTTTCCTATGGAGTGGTACAGATAGATTCAAAGGGGAATAGACCTCAGAGATCATTTTGCCCAGTGATTTTTTCACATTTCATTTTTGGAGAAACATTCCCAAATATAATCTTAGATAGAACCACAATCTATATGCACAGCATAGAGAGCAAAATCCCTGTGGCAGAGAAGATCCCAGGGTTCCCTTAGCGCCCCATGTACAGCTGGGCAGAATGTAAGCTTCTACCTCTAGCAGGCCCCGTGCACCTCAGGTGATCGCAGATTTCCACGGTTCCATTCCAGCAGATGGCAGTGGTATTCTGAAGGAAGGGATGCCTTTTAAAAATGTGCACAGAGCCTCCATTTGTCGACCCTGACTGTAGGGCTGGGCCCCATCCACTCAACATCCTGAAGTCAGGGCTTCCCAACCTGTTTCTGGTCACAATACACAGAAAACGATGGCATCTGTAAAGCACAGGGAGGGGAGGAAGTGCAAACGGCAACTGGCCTTGGTGGGGGGGGGTGGCGGCGAAGGCACTGCAGGTTCTGCAGGCTTAACAGGGTCTGTGCCCTGACACCCCCGCTGGGAGGCTCTGCCCTCTGACACTGCTACAGAGCCCTGAAAACTACTATGCTCCCAGCTAACCCAAATCTTGTGTTTTGGCAGGGGGAGGGGAAACTGAGGCTCAGAGGAGGTGAATGACCCACCCAAGGCCACAAAACCTAGAAGTGAATTGCACCAAGTCTCCTGACACCTTCCCCAGAGTTATGCTGTTGCATCCACATGAAAAGACTTTGGTACTTTTCCATTCCTGCTAGATAAAACAAGGTCAGTTACTGGTACGTAATTCCAGAAAAGAAATGACCGAAAAACAACAATTTCCCAAGGTGAAGGTCAAGAAGACAAAATACAGAGAAACACTAGAGCTAGGCCAGTGATATACACAGGTCACGCTATAGGAAAGCAGTCATATCAACCAACTAGATACTGGCAATGGGTTTTTAAAAATCAAGCTTTATTCCTTGTTTTTTTTGGCACCAGAGCCAATGATTCACAGAATGTGTCACTTCAAGCCACTCAAGAGTACCAGGGGATCCCCCTGCCCCCCAGAACACCTCCCCGCAGACGACATGTAGTACAGAGTAGGTCCACAGCTGCTGAGTGTTGTACAAAAGACGGTGAGTCTCTCCTGAAACAAACCTCAATTCTTTTCTGAACAGCCAAGCTCTGAATTTCTGTAGTGGCTTTAGTCAGGCGAATCTATTATTGCTCTTTACACAGGACATGTCAACAATTCTAAAGCAGTTCCCAAGTTCTCTCAAACACCTTTATTTTATTTAACCCCCGAGTCATTGCTCGTAGATGCTGCGCTCAGGTGTAATGTTGCAAGCCCATCTCGGCCTGTCTTCATCCAAATTCAAAAACAAACACCACCACCACCGCCAACCCCCCGACACTGTCCTTGATTCATGCATCCCTAGCCATCCAGGGCCCAAACTCCAAATTAAAAGGACCAACAGTGTGTTCTTTTCAACATAACATGTATCAATGGTCTTAGTCCCAGATGCTAACTATTTGATACAATTTGGGACTTAATCTTCGTCTACAGGCATTTCCTCTGAATTTATAACGACTTCATAAGCTGAGAAAGGCACAACCACCACACCAGGAGCTGCCTGCGAGAATGTGGGCCTCGACCATTAACCATACTCTGAGCGGGAACAGCAGGACTTGGGGGCAGGGGAGGGTGCAGTGGAAGGGGCGGGCTCATTTCTGCTCAGAGGGAAATGGTGAAGGGACTACGTCCTTCCTGAAAGACACCAGACACAAAGGGGATGAACGATGAGACCAAGTACTAAACTGCTCCTCCCCACACTTCAGAAACGAGAAATGCGAATGCCATTTACTCTACCATGGGGACCCCTTAAAGAGCCTTCAGCCTTTGAAGAGACCCCCGAGATTTAGGGAACCCTGAAAAGTCTCCTCTCCGAAGCACCAGGTACAAATATATCGGTGGATTTCTAAATCTGACATGACTTCTCCCAAATACAGCTGTTTTCAGTTGCTTTATTATTGTCCCTCTCAAACAAAACGGTGATGGTGAGCAGGCGACAGAGGGCCGTCAGGAACGCCAGAAGGAGGAAGTCAGAAAGCCCTTGGGGACAGGAATCTCCTTGCGCTGCAAACATTTCTGGTCGGGGAAAGATGGAGAAAACAGTGATTTTCTGGGTACGCTACTCCCGACATCGAGCATTTGGAAGAAGCTTTGAGGGAGAGCAAGCTTAAGTCGTCCGAACAGTGGTCAGCAGTGGAAGGAGTGAGACCAACGCCAGGCAGGAGCCTTCTGCCTCCGTGTGAACCGCAGCAGGGGACCAAGGCCAGGCTGCCAGTTCCGCTGCGCCGCCCCGTCCCCCGCAGCCCTGCCTCATCCTTCTCACCTGCCTTCTGCCCACTCAGGCTACGGGAAAGTGAAAGTCAGGGGGCCGTCCCGGCAGACCTACCACAGGCTTCCAGTCTGTTGGTCACACTGAGCCTCTGGTTTCCAGCAAACGGGAGGAAACGGAAGGAGACCGGCCAAAAGTGTGGCTTGTTCTCACGGAGAAGAGGGAGCAAATTTCCCAGTTCCCCCGAACGGAGACTGAGGAAGGAGCCTTAGGCAGCAGGCAAGAAATGTATTAGTGATGCCAGACTCACTTGGAAAATTTGATTCATCCCTAAGGCAGCTTCCCCTCAGGCAGCATGGACAGCGGCACATGAGAAGATGATGAAATGCCGCCCCTTAAGGTGAAGGGGGAATCACGGACCAAAAAGCAGAGTTCAAAAACACCAAGGAGGGGGCGACTAGCTAGTTCAGTCACAAGAGCAGGTGACTCCTGATCTCGGGGCTGAGTCTGAGCCCCATGTACGGTGTAGAGATGACTAAAATAAAATAAAATAAAATAATCAAGAGGAAGACTGCAATCCGAGAGCCTAGAGGTCCATGAGAGGGCAACAGAAGCTCGGAATGTGTTGGTCTAAGGCCATCTTACCTCTAAGAACTGCTTGAGGCGTATGAAGGAACCCATCTGTCCTGAGCTTGTGATGGCTTCAATCCTACAGTGAGAGGAAGAAGATACACGGATCACAGCTGTGATTCCCACTCCCTTCTGGGAGAGGAGTTTGGGACACTGCTGATCTAGAGGGAGGGGTAGATCGAATGACTCGGAGAGACGGCTTCTGGACTAAGGATGCTGTCATTCTCCCAAAGGGTCTCAGGCTTCTTTTCAAACCAAGGGATAAAGGAGAAGAGAGGACATTCCAAGGTCTTTGCAATCAGGCGGGATGGGTACTGCCAAGGCCTCTCCACAGCTGAAATGCCAGGGTGCTGAGAGGAATGAGAAGGGCACCTAAAGGTGAATGCCATGACGGCGTCAAGCAAACAGCTGCAGAAACTGATTTATTAAGGAAGTTGGATTCTCTGGGTTAATTCATGCCTGCATGTAATCACCGTCCCAGATTAGCTGGGAAGTTCGGAAAAAACCAGAGTAAAAGAAACACCAGGTATCTGAATCCCGGATCTTAATTCATCTTTTCATTTAGCCAACCATATTTAAAAGACTCGGGCACCTGGGTGGCTTAGTTGTTGAGCATCTGCCTTCAGCTCCGGTCATGGTCCCAGGCTCCTGGGATCAAGCCCCACATGGGCCTCCCTGCTCAGCGGGAAGCCTGCTTCTCCCTCTCCCACTCCCCCTGCTTGTGTTCCCTCTCTCACTGTCTCTCTGTGTCAAATAAATAAAATCTCAAAGAAAAAAAAATTTTAAAGACTCTCATTACAGTTCGAAAGCATTTATTCAAATATCAAAGAGGAGAAGGAGAAGAGACGATGTCACACGAACTACAGGTGTTTTCCAGAGTCAAACCCAGCATGTCACAGTGCGCAGGGGCCTCTGACACCACGTGTTTTACCCACTGAATCCCACGCTGTCTACTCAATGCACCACATACCTGGGGAAGTAGTCTTCTTTGATGAGAAGTATCATCTTCCAGAACTGTACCTGGTACTGCTTCATGAGGGCATTCCCACACACCTACAGGGAAAGACAGGTGCCGTCAGAGCAGAGAATGCAAACTCACGCTCACGCGAGAATCCCATACAGCACACCAACCCTTTGCCTTTTACTCCTACCAAGAATTTCAGTGCCACTTAGCTAGCTCTGCAAGGGAATAAATGGAAAGATTTAACCTTGTTCTGAAGCATTTCTCTGTATACGATAACACCTCCGTTACACCAGACAGCCAAGAAGCCAGGTATTTTAGCAAACTGGAAAATGTGAATCCAACTTACTTATTCTTTGAGTCTACTGAATGGAAAGCTTTCTGAAGGCATGGCACTCCTCCCAGCAGTAGTAAGCAGAACATACAGAACATTACCATGTTCTCAAATTTACTCATGATCTCTGCTCATGTCGTGTGACTTCAGGAACTCTAAGGTGAATGGAAACATTTGGCATTCTTGGCTCGACAGCCCAGATCTGCTACGGAAAGTGCTCCAAGTCTTTAACCTTTAAGAAATGTCTCCTTTCCACAGAAACCCTTACCCTCATCCTACAGTCGTGGCCCCTCATGGGCAGACAGGACTGTAAAGAACCTTCTGGATGAGGGAGATTCCTGACCCAACCTAGCTAATCAGACTTGTTTTCCCAGGAATGAGAGATCACAAACAGGGGATGACAGTTGCACTACACTGGGTGGCCACACTGAAGCAGAGGACTATAGCCCAGGATGGCCATCGTCTCCACCGTGCACAGAGAACTAGAGAAAGCTGGCTTGTGCAGCAAGACTGAGGCAGCCTGCAGGGAGAGCACAGGAAGGACACTAGCCCCAGGGAGACTCTTGGTACCTGGTAACATTCTAGTTCCTGGTTCCAGGCCCACATGACAGTTGACTGTACATTCTACCCTTGGTTCTGGGAGTCAACTCTCTATCCCAGAAACAAATGTCCCTTTTTGCTTATGCTGGGATGTACAGATATTTTCTTCTTTATAATAAGAAGACAAGCACACAGAGAAAGAAAGCACAAGGGGAAGGGCGTCTGGGTGGCTCAGTGGGTTAAAGCGTCTGCCTTCAGCTCAGGTCATGATCCTGGGGTCCTGGGATCGAGCCCCGCACCGGGCTCTCTGCTAGGCAGGGACCCTGCTTTCCTTCCTCTCTCTCTGCCTGCCTGACTACTTGTGATCTCTATCAAATAAATAAATAAAATCTTAAAAAAAAAAAAAAAAGGAAGCACAAGGGGAAGAAAACCCGAAAGCTAGGTTTGTCTTTAGCACTTGGGGAAAATGTGTGACAGTGACACTGGGTCCTAATGCTGCTGACCATCAGCTTGTTTCGGACTGTTTACCAATGCAGGTCTCGTAGTGACCAAAGGCTGCTTCAACACTGTCTCTCTCGTGTGGTAACTGCATTACGTACCTCCAAGAAGTCGAAGAGGAGGGTGGCTGTCACATCTGACAGGGGTTCCATATTTAAGATTTGTGCCAACCAGCGCCAGCCATGATTTAAACCATGAGGATGAATCTGGGAGGGAAGACACTTGGTCATGATTTGATCTCATTGTATCCAGGGATCTAAACCCCCAAGGTTATCTTCCAGACATTACTAAGTGACATGGACCCCCAGATCATCGAAATCAAGCACATGCCACAGGGCAGAAACAACACAAGATGAACAAATTCTGTTTTCAAATGTGCCGACACCGTGGAACCCACCCATTCGTTACAGGAACCCCTAATCCCCATGTGGCAGCTCTGGTTTCAGGGATCCCAACAGTTATGTACAGACATTTTACTTATTATTCTCGGTACCTTTAGCATAGAAGGGGACTCAGCAGGTACACGGTAAAAACTTGGATTCGATCCACTTATGATCCCTTCTCTTTAGGTCCCCAAGTACTTCACTTCTCCATGTCTCTAATCTGTATCCTTGGAGTAAAGCACTGGGCTAGCAGGTCAAAGCCTTGCACTCCAGCTGTGGCTTTGTCACTGGCAGCGTGTGTCCCTAAAGTTCGCTGAGACCCCATCTGCTCATCTGTGACATGAGGCACCAACCAGGTCTAAAATGACACTGAACTGGGGCACCTGGCCGGCTCAGTCGATAGAGTACGTGACTCTGGATCTCAGGGTCATGAGATCAAGCCCCATGCTGGGCGTAGAACTTACTTAAATAACAACAACAACAACACCTGATACTGCATCATTTAGAGCACTCCTCTTCTCATAGAATCTTCTAAACTTAATGACTGGCTTACCACAGACGGACGCTCTTACAAACCCAGTTCCTTAAAGGCTCAACTAAGTCAGTTTTTGAACAAATAGCTTTGCTGGTCCAAGTTTCCTAACCCTCAACATCAACTTCTCTAAAGCACACCAAGGGGGCCGCGATACACACGAAGTTCTCATGTAATGAGGCCGCCCCCGCAGCAAGAAGGGCAACAGGCCCGGGGGACAAGATACACAAATAAGGTCTGACGTCTCACTGGGAGAGCAGGCCGTCTCCACTACCTCCTGCCGGCTCCCGTACGGCCACCGGAGCTGGATGATAGCGGCGTAGAGTCGGATCATCCCAGACATGCGCTTCAGAAAATTGTCCTGCTGTTCCACTTTGGAGTCCTTCACTTGGTAGCCGAGCATCCTGCGTGGGAAGAAAAGATTCAACGTGATAAGGCCAAGGCGAGGGTGACAAATCACTGGCTTTTTAGGGCTAAAAGGAACAATCTAGTACTGTACCATTTAGCATTATTATTATTAGCAGTAGTAGTCTTTTATTTTTTTATTTTATTCTTTTTAAACATTTCATTTATTTGAGAGATAGAGCAAGAGAGCACAAGCAAGGGGAGAGGCAGCGGGAGGGAGACATTAGACTCCCAGCTGAGCAGAGAGCCCAACACGGGGCCCAATCCCAGGACCCCAGGATCATGACCCAAGTGGAAGGAAGATGCTTAATTGACTGAGCCACCCAGGGGCCCCAATATTAGTCTTTTTTTTCTTTTTAAGGTTTTATTTATTTATTTGAGAGAGAGATCACAAGCAGGCAGAGAGGCAGGCAGAGAGAGAGAGGAGGAAGCAGGCTTCCTGCCGAGCAGAGAGCCCGATTTGGGGCTTGATCCCAGGACCCTGGAATCATGACCTGCGCTGAAGGCAGAGGCTTTAACCCACTGAGCCACCCAGGTGCCGCCCAATATTAGTCTTTTAAAGTAGGCTTCGTGCCCAGATGAGTTCTCCATCTCTTGATTGAATAGCTACATAATCTACAACTGAGCCAACCACACGCCTCTATTTTTTCTTTTTTTAAAGTAAGCTCTAGGCCCAACAGAGGGCTCAGACTCACAAGCCCAAGATCAAGAGTTATATGCTCTACAGACTGAGCCAGCCAGGAGCCCCTTTTTAGCATTATTCTTACTACGTATCATTATTTTTACTACATATCATTATCTCTGCAGAATACTTTGTTTACAAAGCATGCATATGGGCAATCATATCTATGTATTACATAAGTCCCACAAGGCAAACTCACAGGATTTTTTTAAAACAATTTTTAAGCAATCTCTGCACCGACATGGGGCTTGGGCTCACAACCCCAAGATCCGGAGTCACACGCTCTACCAACGGAGCCAGCCAGGTGCCCCAAAGTCACAGGACTGATGGATATTACTCGTTTGCAAATAAGGAAAATGATGCTCACAGAGCTTAAGTGATTGTACATTTTGCAAACCATTAAATGATGAAGCAGGGCACAATTCTAAAGCCCCTGGATCCTGGACTCAGTGTTCTTTATACTAATTATTGCACCTGAATCCACAAAATCCCAAAGCAGCCAGTCGGTATGAAAGACACTGGATTCTCTGAAAGAACATTCCAGGTATGTATAAGGAGCTGTGAAATGAAGGAGAATAAACCCCAGTTCATTTTTTTTCTCTTAGGATTATTTTATTATTTATTATTTTATTTTAGGATTATTTTATTATTTTCTCTTAGGATCATTTTTTTTCTCTTAGGATTTTCTCTTAGGATTTCTCTTAGGATATTTTTTTAAATTACTTATTTATTTGACAGAAAGAGAGATCACAAGCAGGCAGAGAAAGGGGAAAGCAGGCTCCCCGCCGAGCAGAGACCCCGATACGGGGGCTCGATCCCAGGACCCTGAGATCATGACCTGAGCTGAAGGCAGAGGCTTAACCCACTGAGCCACCCGGGCGCTCCTCATTTATATTTTAGAGAGAGAGAAACAGAGTGCACAAATGAGCAAGGGGAAGGGCAGAGGATGAGAGAGAATCTCAAGCAGACTTGGTGCCCCGCCTCCCACGACCCTGAGCTCGTGACCAGAGCTGAAACCAAGAGTCAGATGCTTAATCAACTGTGCCACCCAGGTACTTTCAAACCCCAGTTTTATTTGCATTTCATTCACCCTGAGGAGAGTGAGGAGAAAAACCACCTCACCTCTGATAGTCTTCCAACGCCATTCCCTCCTTGAAAGCCGGGTAGAAGGGAACAGAGTAGGGGCACTTCCTGTGGAGGTGAGCGAGAATGAGGTCGCCCACTCTGGGGTGGAGCTCCCAGATTCCGGACGCCACGACCGCGATGGGGAATGCTGCCTCGTGGTGAGAGGCCACCTCTTCCTCTCCTTGTTTCTGTGGGAGCAGAGATAGGACCGCTTTAGTTACTAGGGAGAGAAGCTTAAAGGCTGCGCACCAGCTTCTCCCCAGACTTCTGGCAACAAGGTTTCTCACCACGAATTTCTCCGCCAGCTTGTACTGCACGAAGTCCAGGCCCTGTGGGTTCAGGGTGACGGACACAGAGCGCCCGCCACACTGAACGGGTTTTCCAGAGAGCAGGCTGTGGATCTTGTCGAAGATCTCCTTCAGCTTTGAGCCTGGGTATGACAAAGTTGGTTAAAAAACTCTACTGCAGACCACTCTGCTTCTCATCATTGCGTTAAGAAGGCCTCCATGAAAATCCAGCCGTGCAGCCCCCCACAAGGTCAGAACCTGAAGCAAAAATACTTTTGCAGAAAAATATATGACACGCAAATAAAATATGTGCTGCCTGCGATGTACAAGTGCATGAAACGTGGTACCATTTCAAAGGAGCTCCTCGTTCGGGAATGAACGCCTTCTGAAACTGACACACCGAACAGAGCGGGAAATGGTGTGGAAACAGGTGTGCAATGGCTACAGATCCCATGGGCTGTGGCCGACATCCCTAGAGGAGTCATTTGGTCTCTGGGAAAACCTTTCTTTTTTTTTTTTTTTTTTTTAAGATTTTATTTATTTATTTGACAGACAGAGATCACAAGTAGACAGAGAGGCAGGCAGAGAGAGAGAGAGGGAAGCAGGCTCCCTGCTGAGCAGAGAGCCCGATGCGGGACTCGATCCCAGGACCCTGAGATCATGACCTGAGCTGAAGGCAGCGGCTTAACCCACCGAGCCACCCAGGCGCCCTGGGAAAACCTTTCTAAAGGACCTTCCCAGCTCTCAATGACTCCCCCTTCCCCGGGACCGGCCTCCCTCCATCCTCAGACACACTGAGGTGGGCTCGTGGTGGCTGTGCGCCCCAGCCCCACACTGGCTACGGTTTGACGAGGAGTGACCAGCTGAACCCATCAGCTAGTGACTGAGTCACCTCCTGGAAGTGGCTGGCCCGGCTACACACATGCTCACGAACGCCAGACCCCTGCACCTGCCAAGTGGTCTGAAGAACAGTGGTCTACCTCATAAGATCAGAGATGTGCAGAGGGAAGATGAGAAAAAAGGTTCCTAAGGTTTCTAGCTGCTGAGACCTAGCCCCATTCCTGCCAGCAGGTTCTGAGAAACATCCCTGTAGCTTTAGAATAAATGCCTTTTTTGGGGCCTAAGCAGATCTAAATTGGTCTTCATTACTCAAACCTTACTGAGATACCAAAATAGCAGCTCCCACTCCTGCTAAGTCACACTTCTGTACTACTTTCCTGATGGTTTCAAAGGACCAAAATTTCCCATCAGCCCCCTTCTCTGTGCTGCTCCAGTTAGGAAAGTCAGCTCCCAACCCTCTGCATGGCACGGCCTCCCACGTCCCATATGCCACACCAGCACTGGAGACATTTAAATTCGGCTCCAAATCTAACCACTCATGGATGTCTGCCTTTCGAGAGGCAGGAATCAGACCATCTCCTTCTCCGTCCTCAGCACGTACTGGGCCCTCACTCCAGAGCATGTCTGCCTCTGGCTCTTCAAGGACTTAACCATGATGGTGCAGATGAAGGGAACGTAGGAAATGTGCAGTAAATGCAGACCAGCAAAACTCGGACCTGCTCAGAAGTGAAGAATGAAACAGGACTGGGGAGCCTGAGGAGGGGAGTCAGTGGGTGGCCTGGCTGTCACGTCAATCTTGCCCTCATTGATGCTGTGAGCAAAGGAAATGGCATTTTAAAGTCTTGAAAGTGATTCATGTTTATTTATTTGTACCTTGCCCTGATCTGGAGAGAACTTTCAGGCAGCAGAGTGATACGTAAGTTCTGTCATAGGAGCCCCTCCTGTAAGTTCTGTCGTAGCCCCTCCCATGGGCAAGAACTGCAACTTGTCGACACATTCTAGGCAACGAGTGAGTCAGGGGAACTGGGACCCAGGCTAAGTCAGAGCAGCTTTTCCACTGTTCATGCTTGCCAGCCACTGGGCCACACGGCTTGTAAGCTGCAGGCTTCCGCATCTAGAGCTCGAGAGAAACGAACCACTGTTTCTGAACGAAAGAAAGAAGGGTCTTTCCCCTGTCTAGTTCTCACTCTCTAAAGCTCAGTCTCCGGAGAGAATAGGAAGACTTTCTAAAGTATGAAGGCAGGTTTCGAGCTTGGACAAGCTAATATTACAGGACAAAAGCAAAGAAGGCGAGTCATATCCTAGGTTCCTGGAGCGATATCTTCAGCAGGGATTTTCACTATCACGTAAGAGCCTTCCTAAAGAATTTACTGTTAACAGTGCAGCTTATTTATAAAAAGCTAGTCGACCGGGGCGCCTGGGTGGCTCAGTGGGTTAAAGCCTCTGCCTTCGGCTCAGGTCATGATCCCAGGGTCCTGGGATCAAGCCCCGCATCGGGCTCTCTGCTCAGCGGAGAGCCTGCTTCCTCCTCTCTCTCTCGCTCTCTGCCTGCCTGTCTGCCTACTTGTGGTCTCTGTCAAGTAGATAAATAAAATCTTAAAAAAAAAAAAAGCTAGTCAACCAACGTGTAACAAGTACCTTCTACATGCTGAAAAAGAAACAAAGGAGAGTAAGACCTAACTCATACATGCCCGATCCAATGTCACCTGTCTGAACAGACTTTGCCCACAGGAGCCTTACAGAGGAGGAGATCTGGAGTCTTAAAAAACAGAAAAAAGTGAAGCGCAGGGCCACGTTCTCAACTCCTCCGACCAACCTGCAATGGCGGAGATTTGGCTCACTGGGATGGTGGCAGCCTTCTGGAGGTCCATCTTTATCTTTTTGACCTGCCGGGAGAGAATGGGGAGAGGCAGGCAGTGTTTGGAAGGGCTGATTAGATGCCAGGAGGATTATGGAATGTGACACGTTAGCGACATTCCTTTGGGACACGAGGCTGTTTACAGAACTACCAGGCCCCGAGGGTTCCCGATCTACAGCCCTCCCTACCTGACTGTCTTTGCTGTTGGTCAGTTCCTCAAAGGCCAACACGCACTGACTAGAAGCATCCTGCAGCTGCTGGTACCACTGCATTGTACTGTCCTGTACCTTTACCTGGAGGTCTGAGAAAAGAGAGGCTTCTGTAACAGCTAGCATTCACTGAATACTGTTTGTTTGTTTATTTATTTGTTTAATAAAGATTTCATTTATTTATTTGACACAGAGAGACACTCGAGACAGGGAACACGAGCAGGGGGAGTTGGAGGGGAGAAGCAGGCTTCCCATGGAGGTAGGGAGCCCGATACTGGGTTCGATCCCAGGACCCTGGGATCACGACCGGCGCTGAAGGCAGATACTTAATGACTGAGCCACCCAGGTGCTCCCACTAAACACTTTAAAAAATATATATATATATTTATTTAAGCAATCTCTACCTCTGGTGTAGGGCTCAAGCCCATGACCCGGAGATCAAGAGCCGCACGCTCTTCTGCTGAGCCAGCCCAGCGCCCCTTCAGCAAACACTCAATATGAGCCAGACACTGTCTCATCAGCTGATAGAGATATTAATTGTTTTCATTGTCATAATAACCCTACGAAGTAGATACCATTATTATCTTTGTTTTCTCGATAAGGAAGCAGGTGTAGAAAGGTTAATTTGCCAAGGTCACATCGCCAGGAAGTAGAAAAACTACATTCCCATGGATCTGGCTCCAAAGCCAGCCTTCAACTGTTATGCTATACTGATCCTCTCCTATGTATTAAATGAGCATCTATTGTGTACATATTTATTTTACACTTAGAAGGCCGAAAAGTGATTGTTACATTATTTTAAAGACTCAGAACAGTTGAGATGCCTGGGTGGCTCAGTCAGTAAAGCGTTTGCCTTCGGCTCAGGTCATGATTCCAGGGTCCTGGGATCAAGTTGCGCATCAGGCCCCCTGCTCAGCGGGGAGTCTGCTTCTCCCTCTGCCTTTGCCTCTGCCTGCAGCTCCCACTGCTTATACTCTCTCTCAAATAAATAAAATCTTAAAAAAAACCCAAAAACCAAAAAAACCCAAACCCAAAAATCTCAGAGCAGCAAAACCTGGGATAATACATCTACCAGAATGATACATAATTTCAAGTCCCCATGGCAAGCGTCTGGTGACACATCAACCAGACTGCATGTAAATTTAGTAAAAACTCAGTAGTAAATTTTACCTTATATAAAAGTTCTGGTATATCGTCCTGAAGCTTAACACCATATTGAAACACATGCTTGTTTCCTTTCACGTTCTGGATGAAAGGACGGTAGCCATGGCAGCACCCACCTTCATTCTGTTTCCCTCCTGGGCCCTGGCTGGGAGCTGGGGCCTCTCTGGGGACCTCCGGGCCCTGCTGCATCTTTGACTCCTGCCGCTTTTCTCGGGCTGCCTCCTCATCCTGCTTCCTCTTGTTCTCACAGGCCCTGGCGATCTCCTGCTGCAAGCTTGTCAGGAGGTCCCGCATTTCCTGCAGGGCTCTCTCTGCCACAGCCTGGTCCTCTGCTGTGGGAAAGCCGTTCTGTCAGGGGGACAGAGGGAGAGCTTAGTGTCCCTTCTCTAGGCACCTGTGAAGCCGAACCACAGCTCACACACAAGTCAACAATTTCTAAGTTGGAACTGCTGCACCAGTGGAGTGCCTGCGTTCAACATGTTGATGCTTACTGTCTCCTGTTCTCCTAAAGGTAACCAATTTACCGTCACAACCACAGACACACCCGAGTACAGATTCTTCCATGCTCTCACCAACATTGGCTGGGATAACTTTCTACAAGTTCGTGACAGTAGCCTAGATAAAAATGATAATGTGTTTTGGGACCCCTGGGGGGCTCAGTTGGTTAAGCAACTGCCTTCAGCTCAGGTCATGATCCTGGTGTCCCAGGATCGAGTCCCGCATCAGGCTCCCCGCTCAGCAGGCAGTCTGTTTCCCCCTCTGATCCTTCCCCGTCTCACGCTCTCTCTCTTTCATTCTCTCTCTCGAATAAATAAATCAAATCTTTTTTTTTTTTAAAAAGATACTGTTTTGTTTTTTTAAAAATTTCTATTTATTTGACAGAGATCACAAGTAGGCAGAGAGGCAGGCAGAGAGAAGGGGAAGCAGGCTCCCTGCTGAACAGAGAGCCTGATGCGGGGCTCGATCCCAGGACCCTGAGATCAAGACCTGAGCCCAAGGCAGAGGCTTAACCCAGATCATGACCTAAGCCGAAGGCAAAGGCTTAATCCACCCAGGTACCCCGATACTGTGTTTTAATTTGCATTCCATATATTAATGGTGATTTTTACACTTAATTTCAGGGGGCACCTAGATGGCTTAGTCAGTTGAGCATCTGCCTTCGGCTCGGGTTGTGATCTGAGGGTCCTGGGATGGAGTCCCATATCTGGCTCTCTGCTTGGCGGAGGGAGGAAGCCCTCTCCCTCTGCTTGTTGCTCCCCCTGCTTGTGTGCTGTCAAATGAATAGATAAAATCTTAAACAAAACAAAAAAAAAAACAGTTTCAAATTCACCAATTATATTTCTCCTTTTACAGCTACTTATCCTGTCCTTTGCTCATCTTTCTGTTAGTGGAATGGAAGTAGACAGAGAGTGATTTATTTACCTTTTCTCCCATAGATCTTAAGAGCTCTCTCTGAACAAGGACATTAAATTTTGGTCTGCTATAAATGTTACAAATGTTTCCTAAGTTATGATATGTCTTTCAGTTTTGTGTCCTCTTATCTATTGATCCTTCCCATTATGACTTGTTTTCATTGCTATGCCTCCACACCTTAACATAATTCAAACATTCACCTAGATTTTTTCACTGAACATGATTTATTTCTGTCTCTTTGACAAAGATTATGGAGTTAGATGAAAGAATGGTACACATTTAATCTTTATTTTTTATTTTATTTGACAGAGAGAGAGAGAGCGAGCATAAGTAGGGGGGAACAGGAGAGGGAAAAGCAGGCTTCCCGCCGAGCAGGGAGCCTGATGCAGGGCTCCATCCCAGGACCCTGGGATCATGACCTGAATTGAAGACAGACAACCTACTGGGCCACCCAGCCATCCCTCTTTTTTTTTTTTTTTTTAATAAAGATTTTTACATCTTTATTGAGATTGAGTGTAAGAGAGAGAAAGCACAAGAAGGGAGGGGCAGAGGGAGAAGCAGGCTCCTCTCTGAGTAGGGAGCCCTGTGCAGGGCTCAATCCCAGGACCCTGGGATCATGACCTGAGCCGAAGGCAGAGGCTTTAACCCACTGAGCCACCCAGGCGCCCCTGAAATGATAACTTAAAAAAAAAAAAAAAAGATTTATTTGAGAGAGAGAGAGAGAGATGGCTCACAAGTAGGGGGAAGGGCAAAGGGAGAGGGGAAAAGCAGACTCCCCGGGTGAGCATGGAGCCTGATGTGGGCTCGATCCCAGCCCTCTAAGATCATGACCTGAGCCGAAGGTAGACGCTTAACCAACTGAGCCACCCACCTACCCAGATCAAGAGTAGCATGCTTTTATGACCGAGTCAGCCAGGTGCCCCCTGTATTCACTTTCTTTTTTTTTAAATATTTTATTTTTAAGTGATCTCTGCACCCAACACAGGGCTTGCACTCATGACCCTGAGAGCAAGAGTCACGTGCTCTATAGACTGAGCCGGCCAAGTATCCCCCCCTTTTTAAGATTGCATTTATTTATTTGACAGAGAGAGAGACAACGAGAATAGGAACACAAGCCAGTGGGGAGAGGGAGTGGGAGAAGCAGGCTCCCCACTGAGCGGGGAGCCCAATGCAGGGCTCGATCCCAGGACTCTGGGATCATGACCTGAGCTGAAGGTAGATGCTTAATGACCGAGGCACCTAGGCACTCCCTGCCAGGTACCCCTAATTTAAAATTTTTTAAAATTTAAATTCAGTTCTTCAGGCACAGTAGCCATATTTTAAGTCCTCAGCAGCTACATATAGCTAATGGCTACTATGTCACAGAACATAAATATGGAACATTTTCATCACCACAGAAAGTTCTGTCGGATGGCACTGTCCTCAAGTTGCCAGTTCACAGAAAATATAGACAATAAAGAAACCTAATACAATATACCACGGGGTTAGGGTTAGCAATTGCATTCTGGAGTTTTCCAGAATGTAGGAAATTTTATAGAACCAATGATCCAGATTCTTTGATAATTAAATGGCAAGGAAAAAGAAATAAAGGAGATGGAGTATTGAGATTAAAAGACTTAATTAAGAGACAAAAACCAAAAGGCTGAACCTTGTGTAGATGGTAATGTTCCAACCAACTATTAAAAAAATCTGAGACAGGAGTGCCTGGGTGACTGTTGGTTAAGCATCTGACTTCAGCTCAGGTCTGATCAAAGGGCTCCGTGCTCAGTGGGGAGGCTGCTTATCCCTCTGCGCCTCCCCCTGCTGGAGCACGTGCACGCTCTTTCTCTCTCTCTTTCAAATAAATAAATAAGATCTTAGGAAAAAATTTTACACAAGTGGAAAAATTTGAACACTGATTAGATAGTTGGTCATAAAAGTTATCGGTTTTTTCAGATGTGATATTAGATTCTGGTTATGTGAGCAAAGAATTTTATCTTTTAGAGATACACACAAAGTATTTTCCCAGATAAAGTAATTAGGTCTGAGAATCATCGTAAAGCTATTTGGGAGAGGGCATGCAGCTGGAAGGAGAGATGAAACAAGACTGCCATGTGTTGAGTCTTGCTCAAGCTGGGGAATGGTTGCATAAGGGTTCATACCGCGGTTCTAAGCTTGAAGGCTAGAAAAAGACTTGTAGGCTTGAAATTTTACAGAAGGAAAGGTAAACAAAAGCTATAAAGCTAATTCAAAGGGAATGATAAACTATAAAAATAAACTTCTGCCTCAAATATGATAAATGCATAAAGTTCTTAATATGTAGAACACAAAAAATCAGCTGGATTTTTAAAACAAAAACTTGGGTAGAAATATGAACTAAGGGCAAGAACATACAATTCATGGGGTGCCTGGGTCGCTCAGTGGGTTAAGCTTCTGCCTTCAGCTCAAGTCATGATCTCAGGGCCCTGGGATCGAGCCCCATATCAGACTCTCTGCTTGACTTCCCCTCTCTCTGCCTACTTGTGATCTCTCTGGGTCAAAATATATAAAATCTTGAATTAAAAAAAAAAAACATACAATTCATAAAAATGTGAATTGCAGGGGGAGACTCTGGCTGGCTCAGTAGAGTCAACAGAGCAGATGACTTTTGATCTCAGGGTCATGAGTTCAAGCGCCACGCTGGGCATGGAGCCTACTTAAAAAAAAAAAAAAGTGGGGCGCCTGGGTGGTTCAGGGTCCTGGGATCGAGACCTGCTCAGTGGGAAGCCTGGTTCCCCCACTCGCACTCCCCCTGCTTGTGTTCCTCTCTTGCTGTCTGTCAAATAAATAAACAGAATCTTAAAAATATATATATGAATTGGTACAAGTTTTGGGTAAGAATCAAGAACCTTAAAATTCTCTGACCAGGGACACCTGGGTGGCTCAGCTGGTTAAACAGCTGCCTTCGGCTCGGGTCGTGATCCCGGGGTCCTGGGATCGAGTCCCACATCTGGCTCCTTGCTCGGCGGGGAGCATGCTTCTCCCTCTGCCTCTGCCTGCCACTCTGTCTGCCTGTGCTCCCACGCTCTCTCTCTAACAAATAAATAAAATCTTAAAAAAAAAAAAAATCTCTGACCGATCAAGTAATTCTGTTTCTAGGAATTTTTCTCAAAGAAATACAAGACATATATAAAATGTTATCACTACAGGGGCACCTGGGTGGCTCAGTGGGTTAAAGCCTCTGCCTTCAGCTCAGGTCATGATCCCAGGGTCCTACACTGAGTCCAGCATCGGGCTCTCTGCTCAGCGAGGAGCCTGCTTCCGCCTCTCTCTCTCCCTGCCTCTCTGCCTACTTGTGATCTCTGTCAAATAAATAAATAAAATCTTTAAAAAAAAGTTTAAAAATAAAAAAAATGATAGCACTACAGTGCTATGCATGATAGTATAAATACAAAAACCAAAATGTTCAACAGTAGGCACTTTTTTTCGAATCATTTGGCATGCTTAAACGTGGGAAATGTCCAATTCTGACAACTTCTACATGTCACGGCAATACTTGCAGTTTTTAACACTGCTTTAATTAAAAACATCAAAATATTGTTAATGGTTATCGTAATTATACGTTCAAAATACAATGTTAACTGAAAAAGGCAATGCACATTCCTGTGAGGTTTTAACTTTTACCACAGCTTTGCAGGTGTTCAACAAAATGTTACAGAATGAAAAAAGTAACATCAGCTAAAAAAAAAAAAAAAGTTACAGAACAAACACCGCTATTTTGTGATCAGAATAAACAATGAATTGTTTACCCGAAGTCAGGACACCTGGTATGTACGGGAGTCCAATTTGGGATGGGGATAACTGCCCCCACACAGAGTCCTTCTCGGGGAAGCGAGATGAAATGCGAACCAGAATTCTGTCTTCTAGGTCCCTCTTCCACGTGCCTCACCTCAGACGTGGCCCGAATGATCCCCGAGACAAGGCCGCACAGCTGGTTGCCTCGGGTCCGGAGGGCAGCCGGGTCGAGGTTCAGCGGGTCCCCGTGCGGCTGGGCCTCGGAGGCGTCCAGCTGCTGGTTGAGGTGCAGCACCTCCTCCTGCAGGGCGTAGAGGCTCCGCAGGCGGGCCTGGCCTTCTTCCTTGCGCAGCCGCTCCTGCTCCGCCTGCTTCAGCCGCTGCTGCTCGGCCTCCCGCAGCTTCAGGTTGAGAATCTACAGAAAGGGCGGTCCGGTTACCTGTCTCTGGGGCACGCCTGGGCCTTCTCTTTCTACATCCCCCCGAGCCTTACTGGGCCCAGAATTGGAAGAGGACGGCCCAAGGTGAGCCCCGTGGAGGCGCCATCTGGGCCAGGTCCTCCACGCAGGTTGGCTAAAACCCGACTCTGGGCAGGTTAGAGCCAGACCCGGAAACACCCAGATGGATTCTCCCAAGCTCTGACCTTCGCTCTGTGACGATGCTCAGCTTTCAGCTTCTCTTGGTGGCCCAGGGCCTCTCTGGAGCTGCTCAAGAAAGGGAAGAGGGGCACTCAGGCGTGCTTCCCGAAAACATCTTATCTCCCCTCTCCTGAAAGCCTTTCTTCTCTTCGTGATGCACTGGTCATCGTTCGAAGTTAGAAGCTTCTCTGGCTCTTTTGTTTGAACATTTCAGACCTCAGAAGCAGCCCAACTCTCTCCCTTTGGGTTTTGTGCTGGGAAAGGGGTACTGCTGAGCACGCGGACGGCCCCGCTTACCTCTTCTCCATCACTTCCCGGAAGTCCCGGAGCTCCTTATGATGCTGTAGCTCCTTCCGCTCGTCAAAGCGCTTCAGCTGCTCACATGCCATCTCGGAGAGGGCTCGAACCTTCCTCTCCTGCTCCTCTTGCCACTGCCGCAGGCCCTCCTGCAAAGGATCAGCACCCGCTCTCCGCCGCTTGCTCGCTCACCCACGGGGACTACCCTCCCGCCGGTCCTTGGCTCCAGAGACACTCAAGAGCACGGATCCAGCTGCTTACTTCTCAGAAGCTACACTCGAGTTGCGTCTCCCCTCTGGGTGGATGTTTACACTCAGCTGTTTTGGAAAGCTCCTCCAATTTGCCCCATTTGGTTTCTGTCACTCCCGTATCCGCCGAGAATGAACAGGTATCTACCAACACAGGGTCAAACAGCCCTGCGCACCTATGCCTCCAACCTGGGCCAGCTGATGAGGGTTCCAGAGTGACCGGCAGAAATCCTCATCGGAGTCCATAAACATGCTGTGCCCATTCCTACCTCACTCCTTTCCTTACCTTATTGTCTCTGCCTCCACCTCCTCCCCCACCTCCACGTAGGAAAGTCCCCTTACTCTATTCCTAAGGGCATCAGGTATCCCACTCACCACTCGTGAGAGTACTCTCACATGGATTTTAAGGGTGACCTTGACATTTTAACTATCAAAAGTTAAAGTGTATAAATCCTTTGACACTAGTTTAATTTTAGGAATTTATCCTGAGGAAATATTTGCAAGCATGTGCAAAGATATATGTATAAGACGCTTACAGCGGCCCTGCGGATGACGGCAATAAATTTAAAACAATTTAAATTAACCAGGGAGGGGCGCCTGGGTGGCTCAGTGGGTTAAATCCTCTGCCTTCAGCTCAGCTCATGATCTCAGGGTCCTGGGATTGGGCCCCGCATCGGGCTCTCTGCTCAGCAGGGGGCCTGCTTCCTCCTCTCTCTCTGCCTGCCTCTCTGACTACTTGTGATCTCTCTGTCCCTGTCAAATAAATAAATAAAATCTTAAAAAAAAAATCTTTAAATTAACCAGGGATTGACTAAACCTATGACAGTGGGTGGGACAAAGAACACCCGGCAGCCTTCAAATAGCATGAGCTGCTCTACGTACTGGGATAAAGATACAGCAAAATGTATTGTGGAGACACTATGTTATCCTATCTTAAAGCTTCCAGTGCAAGAATGCAAAGTGACCACAAGCATACATAACCTCTCCTCTGAGCCTCGGTGTAAACAGAGAATTGGGAAGGAAAAAAAGACTCAACAACAGAGAGCACATGGGCTCGTCAGCAGGGAAAAACTTTCAACATGCTTCTGGAAGATAGAAAGTTTCTGTGGAGGAATGTGGCCCAACAGAGCAGGGCTGAGAAAACGCGAGGACACACACGCACCCATGCACTTGCACGCGCGCACACACAAGCGGGCTACGCCCCTCAGGGAGAGAGCCAATCTAGCAGAACCTCGAAGAGGCTCCAGACAGGGAAATGCCAGGACTGAAATCAGGTGCGGTTCATGGGACTGAAAGCAGAAACAGCTGAGTGTTTGTGGACAAAATAGTCAGCCCTTACCCCCGCCCCGAGATCATGAGATCGGAACAACCAACAGCCAGGCACGTGTGCTGTAACGATTTTTTTTTTTTTTTTAAATAACTTTCTCATGTGTTTCTTTGCCTGTTTCCTCAGCAAAGTACCTCTACGTTGGCCCATTTTGTGCTTGATTTGTTTTTACTGTTGCGTACTGTGTAATAATTTGAAAAGAGTCTGCACATTCTCGGACACCCTCCCATCTCCTCCACTTCAACCTGAGCAGAGCTTCAAGACTGCCCTGAGCAAGAGAGCACGGGAAAGAGAAAGAATGTCACACAACTTCCAAGACCAGGTTATAAAAGGCCACGCGACTCGGCCGGTGTTTCTTAGGATGCTTGCTCTCAGAACCTGACCGCCATGCTATGAGGAAGCCCTGCCGTGGGGAAAGGACAGACATTCCAGCCAACAGCTCACTTCAACTGCTACCCCGGTGGCGGAGGAAGCCGCTCAAAGAACTCTGGCCCCAGCCGCCGCAACTGCATGGCCTCTAAGTGAGGACTACCCAGTGGAGCGGGTTGACCTCCAGAAATGTGAAAGACAGTGATGAAATGCCAGTGGTGGTGGCAAGCTGCAAGTCTGGGGGTGATTTATTACACGATCACACATACCCCCACCCCAAAAACATGCAGAGTTCTTCCCTGTAAGAAAATGAAAAACCTGTCTGGAGATAACTAGACCGTCTAGCATGGAGGCTGGTGTTCCGGAACAGTGCTCTAGGAATTCGGACGCTCAGGAAGCCCGAAAGCATGATAATCTTGCTCCTGACTATGCACCTGGAGCCTTGGTCCAACCCCTGGCAAAGGAAGGTTCTCAGCTCTTAGAGGAAACTCTGTACTCTAGGAGATCAAGGTGAACTACTGGAAAATAACGAATCTAGAAAAAACAGCTATTTTAAGGAACACAATTAAATCTGAAAAAAGGACTCTAATATGATATGAGAATAAAGTGCTCTGAAAAAAGAACAAGTGGAGAATAAGAAAATCTCATCATTAAAAAAAATATATATATAAATGTCTTTTCAAACCACAATGGAGGGATAAAATAAAGAAATCTTCTGGAAAACAGAGAAAGACAAAAGGAAAATGAGAGACAGAATAGGAGAAATAGGGAATTAATCTAGGAGAGCCCATCTCTGACTAATAAAAGTTCCCAGAAAGAAACAAGGAAATGGAGAGGAATACAAAACAATCAAAGGGGAAAAACTTTCCCAGAGAAGAAGGACGTAAGTGTTCAGCTGAAAGGGCCCCACCTATCCAGGATCTACCCACTCCTCACTGTGCACATTGCTACCACCTACTTTGTACTTATTTCTCTCGTTTACTCCTATCTCTCCTTACCAATGTGATGCCCCATGAGGGCCTGGATTCGTGTCTGCTTTGCTCAGTATTTTCTCTAGACAATAGCATCTAAGTGCTCAGCAAGCACAGGACAGCTTGACAACTATTGGTTGATTCAGTGAATGAATGAATGAATGCATAGAGGGCTGATGCTAGAAGACTTGCACTTTATAAACTCATGTCATCTGTGGAATGTTTACAAAATCATGCATTGCTTTTCTAAATTAAAAAAATAGGGGGGGGCGCCTGGGTGGCTCAGTGGGTTAAGCCGCTGCCTTCGGCTCAGGTCATGATCTCAGGGTCCTGGGATCGAGTCCCGCATCGGGCTCTCTGCTCAGCAGGGAGCCTGCTTCCCTCTCTCTCTCTCTGCCTGCCTCTCTGTCTACTTGTGATCTCTGTCTGTCAAATAAATAAATAAAATCTTAAAAAAAAAAAATAGGGGTGTCTGGGTGGCTCAGTGGGTTAAAGCCTCTGCCTCCGGCTCAGGTCATGACCTCAGGGACCTGGGATCAAGCCCCGCATCGGGCTCTCTGCTCAGCGGGGAGCCTGCTTCCCCCTATCTCTCTCTCTCTGCCTGCCTCTCTGCCTACTTGTGATCTCTGTCAAATAAATAAATAAAATCTTAAATAATAATAATAATAATAATAAAGTCAGTTCTTTGGGCTCAGATCTAGTTGGTCGTGACATGGCAAAGGCACCCAGAGGGTTGGAGTCCTCTGTAAATACAGGAGCAATTATGGGGCCTCCCTCAGGAAAATGGCGAAGAAGATTGAAATAAACCAGCACACGCCAAGTACACGTGCTCCTTCTGTGGCAAAAGCAAGATGAAAGGACGAGCTGTGGGGAGCTGGCACTGTGGTTCCTGCATGAACACAGCAGCCAGTGGGGCCTGGACCTACAGCATTTGAAACACTGCTAGCTGGCGTCTGGGTGGGTCAGTGGGTTAAGCCTCTGCCTTCGGCTCAGGTCATGATCTCAGGGTCCTGGGATCGAGTCCCGCATCAGGCTCTCTGCTTGGCAGGGAGCCTGCTTCCTCCTCTCTCTCTCTCTGCCTGCCTCTCTGCCTACTTGTGATCTCTTTCTCTCTCAAATAAATAAATAAATCTTTGAAAAAAATAAAAATAGAGGTGCCTGGGTGGCTCAGCGGGTTAAAGCCTCTGCCTTCAGCAGGTCATGATCCCAGGGTCCTGGGATCGAGCCCCACATCAGGCTCTCTGCTCAACAGGGAGCCTGCTTCCCACCCTTCTCTGCCTGCCTCTCTGCCTACTTGGGATCTCTGTCTGTCAAATAAATAAAATCTTAAAAAATAAAAAATAAAATTATATAAAAGAAACACTGCTAGCCTATAATAAATGGGTTACTTTATGTAACGCAATTATATTGGTTTGTTGTTAAATTTATGAATTAGGTGTTCCAATTTCTGTTGCCTTAATGTTGTTTTCTCAAAAGACTTGAGAATTAAAATCTTTCTAATTTTTATTGGCAAAGTATGAAAACATAATAAAGTCAAATAAATTATTAAAGTACTGTTATTCTTTCCTTAGGAGGCTGTTAAGATCCATCTTCTCAGTATACCCTTATCTGATAGCCCAAGATCATCTTCAAATTCTGAAGAAGTAAATGGAAGCCAGGAAAGTCTAAGTAATTTTCTTGAAGTCATATGTAAATCCTAGAAGAGCTAGGATTTGAACCCAGACCTCCCTTCAGAGAGCTCCCTTGTGACTGCTACATTACACTATCTCCCAAATGAATCAGGAGCTACCAGCACTGGCGACAGGACAATTAGCACGAGGTAGACATCCATGATGCCTGCAGAACTGCGCTGACATATGGCTCCCTCAGGTCAAGCCTGCCGGACCTCGTGGGTCACTTACTGTCCCTCTCATCCTGTGTACGAGCTCATACATTCGGATGCAGCCTTCCACCTGGATCCCCCGGGAGGACTGAAGTACCATAGGTTCTGTATGCCGGGACTCATGTTTGCCCTATATAGACAAAAAAAAAAAAAACGGAAAAATTATGCATTCTAGATGGTAAACTTGGTGTTATCCCTTCTAGATGAAAACCACATCCCAACTTATAAGTAAGAACAATAAAACAATTTAGGTTAGAACCAGTGTGCTTGGGGAGCCTGGGTGGCTCAGTCATTAAGCATCTGTCTTCAGCTCAGGTCATGATCCCAGCGTCCTGGGATCAAGGCCCACATCAGGCTCCCTGCTCGGGGGGGAAGCCTGCTTCTCCCTTTCCCACTCCCTCTGCTTGTGTTCCCTCCTTCCCTCGATCTCTCGTGCTATCAAATAAATAAATAAAATCTTTTTTTAATTAATTTTTTAATTTGTTATTAACATATAATGCATTATTAGCCCCAGAGGTACACGTCTGTGAATCGCCAGTTTTACATACTTCACAGCACTCACCATAGCACACACCTTCCCCAATGTCCATAACCCCACGCCCCCCTCCCTCCCCGTCCCCCGGCAACCCTCAGTTTGTTTTGAGATTAAGAGTCTCTTATGGTTTGTCTCCCTCCCGATCCCATCTTGTTTCATTTTAAATAAATAAAATCTTAAAAAAAAAAAAAAAAAAAGGAACGAACCAGTTGCTTTTCATGATGTTGATCTTGTTCTAATTGTTTTTCTTTTTCTCAGTGAAGGAAATAATAATATAAATTATATTTATATAACAATATACAAACCAATGAATGGCTTGTTGCTTTGGACAGTTTTTTTGTTTGTTTGTTTGTTTTTGCTTAATTTTTCCCCTTTCTTCTGATAGTGTCCATTTGTGCTGAGGTGGTTTGGATGGGGCAATCCCAACCCACATCCCATAATCAACACACTCAACGTGGAGCTCAAACTCACAGCCCTGAGAACAAGAGTCGCACACTCCGCCACCACACGAGCCAAGCGGGACCCCTTAAACTTCAACTTTTTGGCCATCACTGCCTGCGGTCTCCCACTGAACACAAACCTTACCTCGGGTCCATCTGGAGTTGCTGAGGAGGACGGTGAGCAGGCAGGGGTTCTGACAGGTGATCCGGGAACACATGAAGGTTGGTCGAGGGCAGAGGCGGATCTAGAGGATGCTGAGGTCTCAGAAGAAAGTGGGTTCTCTTGTGCGTGAGGTAAGACATGGTCTACCACCCAGCCGGAGTAGGAAGACAGCTTGGGAAGAGACATACATTCTTCCAAGACATCCTACAGAGAAGAGGGTGAAGCCCAGCTTGCATGTCAACTGATTCAAGCAATCGGAAATAATTTTGTCCTTATTTCCCACTACCTGCCTTACTGGTAATCTATGAAGGCCTGAGTAAAGACACACACACACATACCAAAGACCCATTCTAATTGTATTAACAATCAGAGATGAAGAGAAAGTAGTTTGCTTGCTTCTCTCTCTCTTTCTCTCTCTTTCTGCCTGAAATGGCTCAGTCAGTGAAGCATCTGCCTCTGGCTCAGGTCATGATCCCAGGGTCCTGGGATGGAGTTCTGCATGGGGCTCCCTGCTCAGCGGGGAGTCTGCTTCTCCCTCTGCTCCTTGCCTCCCACACGGCTTTCTCTATCTTGCAAAAATAAATAAATAAAATATTTTAAAACAATAGGCATGGACAAGTGGATACTGACCTAAAGGCCAATGCCTTAAAACAAATGGGATTTATAATAGAAAGCCTATAAAACAAGTTCTAGCCGCCCTGTAATATGTGTGCGACAACTGACTCAACTCTACGAGTTACCTACTATCTCTGTGGAACTGCCACACAGCGCTTCAAACCAGAGAAGCTTGTACTATTTCACCGCAGTTAAAATACACAGCAATTCTGGCTGAGAACTTGACTCAATGTCACGAAAATATGACCAGGAAATATGGGAAAAGGCTACAACAGCGATTCCGAGCACTGAGTGTGGAACCAGCCTTTCTTAGCCTGAGTTCCATCCCTGCATTTCACTCACCTGTGTGACCATGAGCAAGTTACCTAACCCCTCTGCGCCTAGGCTTCATCGCTTCTAAAACCGAACGATAAAGGATCCACCTCAGGAGATTTGGAGAGGATTAAATGAATAATAAATGGCTTAAAAGACTACCTGGCCCATAATAACTACTCAAAAATTGTAAGTTATTATTTTCCCTAGATCAGCGGTTCTCCAGCAGGATCAGTTTCACCCTCCAGTATCTGTCTGGAGACATTTTTTGTTGTCACCACTGGGAGTGTGTTATTGGCGTCTAGTCAGTGGAGGCCAGGGATGCCCTTACACATCCCACAACGTAAGACAGCAGCGGCAGCCCCTCACACCAAAGAATTATTTGGCTCAGCCCAAAGTGTCAATAATGCTGCAGCTGAGAGATACTGACTAGACCACAGGCACACATCCCATGTGCAATAAAAAGATATTCAATCCATGGAAATGATCCAGACACAGAAGCAAACAGGCTATATGCACACTTTATAAAGTAATGGGACTCATTTCCAAGACGTAATAGAAATAATGTTGAGACAACACCCTTTTCCTCATTCCTTACACCAAAATATATTCCAGGGCCAAAGTTTCAAGTGTAAAAACAATAAAACCACACATAAAAAACCCACCATAAACATAAAAAATGTCAACTAACAAACTAGAAAAAAAGTATGTCCAATATGTATCATAGATAAAGGGCTACTATTATCCCTAACATATAAAGAACTTGTAAAATCTGGGGTGAAGAACTCCACTAGAAAAATGAGAAGACATAAATCAATTCACAAAAAAAGACATAAAATTGGCTCCCAATGGGACGCCTGGGTAGCTCAGTCAGTTAAGCGTCTGCCTTTGGCACAGGCCATGATCCCATGGTCCTGGCATGAGTCCACATCAGGCCTCTGAGCAAGGGGAGCCTGCTGCACTCTCTGCCTGCCAGTTCCCCGTCTGTGTGTGTGCGCGTGCACGCTCTCTCTCTCCTTCTGAGAAATAAAATCTTAAAAAAAAAAAAAAGATTAAAATTGACTCTTGAATATATGAAAAAAATGTTCAATCTGAATTACAAAAGGCACTTGAACACGATCCTGAGATCTCATTCTTACCCGTTAGATAATCAGAAATTAAAGGTATAATAATAAATTCTGTTGACAAGGCTGCAGGCAAAAAGACACGACCTTTAGTTGACTGGAAGGCAATCTGATGCATCCGTAATGGGGAGAGGGGGACACCTACCTTTACCTTTTGACCCAGCAATCTCAAGTCTCAGAGTTTATCCTGAGGACACATTTCCCACACAATGAAAATACACGGGCGCGTGTACACACACGCGTGTACACACACACACACACACACACAAGCTTACAAGCAATGGATTACAACTCATGGAATAAAACAGGAACCCAAGAGTACATGATGATACAAATAAATCATTAAACGTGAGAAAAGCAAGCTCCTCTTAATGGTAGAATGCCAACTAGCAAGTGTAGAAGGAACGGTGGGTATCAAAGAAACGTCATTTGGTTACCTCACAGGGTTAACTGATTCAGACAGAAATAACGAATGCCAACGATGGAGGTTTGACTAGGAAAAGGATACTAGTGTAATCTTGGATTATCTCCTCAAAAGATACTAATCAGTTACAAAAGGAAAAAATGAGGCATTTTAAGTGCAGTTATCTGGCAGGTAACCAAGTGACCGGGTGATCAAGGTTAGGATTCCCAGCCTTAGGATGCATGGCATCATATGTGTGCTTCCTGATATGACTGAGAACAAGCATCATTTCTACGGTATTCCTGCCAAAAATGCACAGCGTGACTCTACACCAGACAGACCCACGGTGGGATTCATCCGACGGAATGCAAGTTATGTATTCCCTAAAACTGCCAGTGATATTAAAAGACAGGGAAATGCTTCAGAATTGTCCCACATGTAAATGTAAAGAGGCAGGTAATATCCTATCTGTAACTAATTATCAGCAACTCGGGTACAGGAGCTATGCCTTAACCTTGTCCGCAGCCCTACAGTCTAGGGTTTGGGTTTGCAAATTCTAGGTATAGGGGCCACGCCCCCATTAAACTTTCCGTCTGCCCAATGTCATCTAGAATTTTGGTCTTTTCAGTCGTTCTCCGCTCGATCTGGATCTCCTAGCACAAGAGACGTGCAGTACATAACTGACCCCGAGAGGGCTGCCTTCACAGCACAGCGGAGGGGTCTAAGTCTGGGGGTGGCAACGAAGCCTTTCGAGAGAAGAGCACCTTTGGAATAAGAGAAGTTCCCTGAAAAGACAGTATACACAGGAGAAGGCAGACACTCGAGGACACGAAGATGCACACACGGGAGTCCAGAAACAAATGCGGGTTGCCAGAAAAACGCACGTGTTCCCAGTGCAGGACTTGCCAAGGGGTAGGGAACTGCAGGGTCCCGCGGCCAGGAGCCGGAAAGGACACCGCCCACTCCGGGGCCCCCGCTCACCTCGCCCCGCAGCAGCCAGTCGCGGTGGTAGCAGAGTCGACCTTTCTCAGAACTGCGCAGCGCCTGCAGAGTCTCCCAGCAGCGACCCTCGGACGGCATGGCCCACCTAAGGGAGTTTTCCACAGTCTCCACTTGTGACAAAACAAGTCCTCGAATCAGCCGCCCGGAAACGGACCCTAGCTTCCGCTTCCGGGACGCGCACGGAGCCGCGCCTCGCAACCCCGCCCCTAACGGCTGCGTAGCCCCGCCTCCGGCGCCGAGCCAGCTCGTCGTTGCGCTTGCGCATAGGGTTGCGCCCCC